>NC_092374.1:103722288-104417019 GCF_030028105.1 Mobula birostris
AATCTGTGAATTCCACAGGGGGCTGTGGAGGCCAGGACATTGGGTGCATTTAAGACAAAGGTTGATAGGTTCTTGATTCATCAGGGCTTGAAAGCTTACAGAGAGAAGGCAGAAGAATGAGGTGGAGAGGGAAATGCATCAGCCATGATGAAATGTCAGAGCAGACTCGATGGGCCAAATGGCCTCATTCTGCTCTGATGTCTTATGGTCTTCATATCATAGGGTGCTTAGGTGATCCATTGCTTGCCCACCCCCAGGATAATAAAGAAAGCTGCTGCAGAAATAAGAGAAGCTACAAGTTTGGAGAAAAATAAACAGAATGTAGTATCACACATAAAGAGGTCTCAGTCCGAAACGTCGACTGCACCTCTTCCTAGAGATGCTGCCTGGCTTGCTGCGTTCACCAGCAACTTTTATGTGTGTTGCTTGAAATTCCATCATCTTCAGATTTCCTTGTGTTTGCAGAATGTAGTATCACTGTTTTAAGTTTTTTTTTCAATTTTATTTTTATTTGGATAAGGAATTCACAAGTATCATGTACTTTTTTCACACGTATAACCTTTTCCATTTTTTTATATGTATAAAACTATAATTATTTATACATTCTTAAGTACACATTGAGATGATATAAAAGGAAATTAGACACTTAAATAGATAATTATGTACAGTGGTAATTCTAATCTATTAGGCTAAGTAATGGTATTAGTTGTTAAGAAAAATAGTAATAATAGTTTCCATATATCTCTTCTGGACCATTTCTACTGGTCCAAAATGTTGTACGTAAGCCTATGTAACAACCATTGTAGGTGTTTATATCCTAATTTGTTCATGCTTGCTCCTGCCCCCAGACATAATTATCCAATCCCTATGTACTTATTTACTTAATTTTATCATTTTTTATCCCTTTCCCAAATCTTGTCCTTTACTTGTGTTAATTCTCTATTTTCCAAAAGAAAACAAAAAACAGTAGACATTTAGACTAGGGGTGCTTACGTTAGCAATATTACTGTGTTGATGAGAAGAGCAATTTAAATCATTAGGAGAGTCATCTAAAGTCTGCTCGCATTGGGGTTATATATTCAATCCATTTATTCCAGATTTGATAAAATTTTTCTTTTTGAATTCTCAGGGAGTAAGTCAACTTTTCCATTTTAAATATTTCCAAGATAATTTCGTGCCAATCTTCTAATGTAGGTGGTATTGGATTTAGCCACTTTCTAGTGATTGATTTCTTACTTGCCGCTAAGAGGGCCTGCTGCAACTTTATATCCTCCTTCTGTTCAAGAAACAATACATGCCCCAAATAGAGTGTCTCAAAGTTCAGAGGTATCTGGGACCTAAGTACCTTAACTAATGTTCTATGAATACCCTCCCAATATATACTTAATTTAGGACAATCCCAGAAAATATGAAAATGATTTGCCTCCTTGGAGCCGCACCTTCTCCAACACGTCACGTTTGTATCTTCATATTTTTCCTGATATGGGGTCTTGAAGTATCTTATAATATTTTTCCAACAATGTTCTCTCCAAGTCAAAGAATTAGTCGAGGACCATTGAAAGCTGCAGATTTTCCCCAAGCCTCCTCTGAAAGTACCAACCCCGCTTCTTTCTCCCACTTCTCTTTAATATACAATGTGTTTACATTTTTAGCATGGGAGAGTGCATTATATAATCGAGAAACTGATTTACTAGGTATTGAACTGCAAACCGAATTCAGAATCTTGAAAAATTCTATGGTATGGTTCTTCCTTGCCTGAGAAATTATTTTTATGCCTCACAGATAACCCCTCTGTTATATTGGTGTAATAGGGAGTATAAGGCTAGATGGAAGGAAATAGAATTTGGATTAGTTGACAGTTTTCCTCTACAGGCCTCAATAGCTGACAAAGGATTGATGGCCCAATTGGAAAAATTTAAAAACAGTTGGATAAATCTTACATTAAAAGTATGGCAGAAGGTGGTTAATTCCTGTGGAATTAATAACATGTTAAAACTCTTCAGATGGTGTGCATATGATACTGAATTCCTTCCCAACAGAGGAGATAAAAGATTTGAGCTATGGATGAAGAAAGGTCTTACAACCTACCTCTCATTTATAGATAAAAGAGTATTACAAAGTTTCCAAATCCTGCAGGACAAACATGGCCTAGAAGACAATGGCTTTTTTTAGGTACCTTCAAGTACGAAACTATGTTAACCAGAGTTGTAGATATACAGTTTTAAGTTATTTTAAGTAAATAGTGAGCATGATAAAAGAAATAAGGCCATTAAACTCCAGTTTTGCTCATAACAGCAGAGGATAATGTTGCTGTATGGCTACAGTTCTAATTTTTGCTTTGGGTATTACAGTGGTTAAAGGCTGATATGATATCAGCACTAACACCATCTCCAGAGATTAGAGTAGAGATAATACTTGCAGGGATTAATATATGTAGAAAATTGATAAACTAATGAGATTGAATTCAGATATATTTTCAGACCAAGATACACATGAATTGATGATATTTTATGATATCTTAAATCAAACTGAACTCAATTAATTACTTTGTTCCAAGTGTTGCTGTATAGATAATGAAAATAAGGGCATTAACAAATTGAAATTAATACTGGAGCATTGGAAATATATTTAAAATGTAATTGGGTTTAACACCACTTGTAAAAACAGCACTTGGGCACCACCATAGCGTAGTGGTTAGCACAACACAATTCCAGTTTGGGACATCAGATTTTGGAGTTCAATTCTGACATCGTCTGTAAGGAGTCTGTATTTCCTCCCAGTGGAATGCATGGGTTTCCTCTGGGTGCTTCAGTTTCCTCCCACAGTTCAAAGATATACCAGTTGACAGGTTAATTAGTCATTGGACTCCCATGATTAGGCTAGGGTTAAATACAGGATTGCTGGGTGATGTGTCTCGAAGGAACAGAAGGCCCTATTCTGTGCTGTATCTCTAAATGCAAATTAAATTAGTTAATTTTGTGGTGAGAAATTTCTCCTCAGGCTTTAGAGACACAGTGGATCTTCTACTAGCCATGGCTAATGTTCCCATTGTTTGAACAGTCTCAGGTTTAGCATTTTATGGGAGACTACGTGCAAAGTACTCAGTTATGATTGAGAGAAAATGTCAAGTCAAGTAGAGTTTGTTTTTATGGGCACAAGTAAGGTGTGTTACAGGGTAATGAAAATTCTGTTTGTAGCAGCATCACAGGCCACTAGGTATCTCCTGTACCTAATAAAGTGATCACTAAATGTATAGTATATTCATGGTCTTCTGCTGCTGCAGGCTTGACAAGTAGCACAAGTTTATTTGAGTGATTGTCACTTTCCTTCATTGAACCAATCTGGCTATTCTCCTCTGATCTCACTCATTAACAAAGCTTTTTTGCCCACAGAATTGCTGCTCACTTTAGTTTCTTGCACCATTCTCTGTAAACTCTGGAGGAGGAGAAGATGGCGGCACAATGCAGCTTGCAGCGGCCACTCCGGTGAATGATTTCTGTTATCTGTCAAGTAGGGTGTTGTGCACAATCCTGATTTGATGGAGACAGACGTGAGAGCACTGTGGAACATCCGGTGAAACTTCTGAAATGCTTGTTTCACTGCCGCCGCTACTGTGTGATCAGAATCTCCGGAGGTGAAGGCCCCGAGTCCTTGGCTTTGCTTGTTGCTCGGCGGCCAGGGTGGGGTCGAAGCGCTCGGCAGAGATGGTGCTCGGTGCTCGGTGTCGGAGGGGCTGGTCAGAGGCTCGAAGTTTTCGGATGGACTCAGAGTCGGCTATGGTTGGGTGCTTCCAATGCATTGGCAAGTTTGCGGCGCTTGGGGGTTCATGACAGGGAGAGTTTCTCCCTTCTACCGTCTGCGTGAGATGATGGGGCTATCGGGACTTGAGACTTTTTTACAGTGCCCATGGTCTGCTCTTTATCAAATTATGGTATTGCTTTTCACTGTTGTAACTATATGTTATAATTATGTGGGTTTGTCAGTTTTAGTCTTGGTTTGTCCTGTGTTTCTTGTGATATCATTCTGGAGGAACACTGTATCATTTCTTAATGCATGCATTTCTAAATGACAATAAGCGAGGACTGAGTCTCCTCATAATCTAATCTAATCTAATCTAATCTAAAATGTAGTGCGTGAAAATCCTAGGAGATAAATTTCTGAGAAACTCAAACTATCCTATCTGGCACCAACATTCATCCCATGGTCAAAGTCATTTAGGTCGCATTTCTTCCCCATTCTGATGTTTGGTCTTGACCATGTCTGCATGCTTTTATGCATTGAGTTGCTGTCACATGATTGGCTGTTTAGATATTTACGTTAATGAGCACCTGTATAAGTGTAGCTAATGAAGTGGCCACTGAGTGTTGGTGCAGACAGTGCACAAAGGATCCAAGGAACCGTAAAGTCGAAACATCAGTGTGAAAATTGATTAGATTTCAATTGTCCATTAAGTGCCTTAAACATCCATAGCTCTAGCATTGCTGTGTTCCAGAGAAATGCCAGCATCCCAAGTTTCATATCAGTAAGAATATAACTGAAGACAGTGAATTCTTCATTTTTAAGATGTTTTAGATTATTCTCATTCTCACTCCCAACTGTGCTCTGTCAAAGGCTAAGATTGGAATCATGTTGTATATGGATTCTGCAGCTTCATGTTACAATAATGCTGCAATAGAGTCTTTATCAAGAAGAGAGTGAAAGGTAGAAAATAAATAAGAGATGTTTTACATGTTTTGCAGAAGTAAATCCACAACCTGCCAATTGGAAACATACTGTGGAAGCAAGCATATTATAGGAATACTGATGAACTTTGAAATTCAAGTCCACAGTTGTTTCAAATCAGGTAAATAGTTGTTTCAAAGCAGGTATGCGGTATGGTTGCCTTCACAGGTTAAGGGATAGATGATAAAAATTGGGATGTTATATTGCAAATTTATAAAACACTGTTTAGACAGCACATGGAATATTGTGTGAAGTTCTGATTTCAGCACTATAGGAAGGATGTGGTTATGCTGCAGAGAGTACAGAGGAGATTCAATGTTGCCTTGATTGGAGAACTTGAGTTATGAAGGCAGTTCCAATTGGTTGCACTTCCTTTTCCTAGAGTGAATAAAGCTGAGGTGAACCGATAGCTGTATATAAAGTTAGAAGAAATTTCAATAGGAGAGATAGTCAGGATCTTTTTCCTCTGATAAGCAAATCAAAAACAAGAGGGCATAGACTTAAAGTGAGAAAATTTGAAGGAACATAGCAAGGAAGAGTGAGGAGGTCCTGGAGAGTGAGTATAGAGAGCTCGATAGGAAGTTGAAAAGCAGGACCTCGAGGGTGGTAATCTCAGGATTGCTACCTGTGCTACATGCCAGTGAGGGTAGGAATAGGATGCTCTGGAGGATGAAAAAGTGGCTGAGGAACTGGTGTAGGGAGCAGGGTTTCAGATTTCAGGATCATTGGGACCTCTTCTGGGGCAGGTGGGACCTGTACAAGAGAGACGGGTTACACTTGAACCACAGGGGGACCAATATCCTTTCAGGGAGGTTTGTTAATGCTATTGGGGAGGCTTTAAACTAGATTTGCAGGGGGATAGGAACCAGAATGCCAGAGCTGACATTGTGGCTGGGGTGAAAATAAATGATGTTAAAATTTCAAGCAAATCCGCGAATAGAAAGGTTGTGAGTGGTGGTAAAAATCTTCTGAGGTGTATATATTTCAATGCTAGGAGCATTGCGGGGAAGGCGGATGAGTTGAGGGCGTGGATAGACACGTGGAATTATGACGTTATAGCAATTAGTGAAACTTGGCTACAGGAGGGGCAGAACTGGCAGCTTAATATTCCAGGGTTCCGATGTTTCAGGTGTGATAGAGGCAGAGGAATGAAAGGTGGGAGAGTAGCATTGCTTGTTAGGGAAAATATTACAGCAGTGCTCAGGCCGGACAGATTAGAGGGCTTGTCTACTGAGTCCTTATGGGTGGAGCTGAGAAACAGGAAAGGTATGGCCACATTAGTATGATTGTGTTACAGACCATCCAATAGTCAACGAGAATTAGAAGAGCAAATCTGCAGAGAGATAGCAGGCAACTGCAGGAAACATAAAGTTGTGGTGGTATTTTAATTTTCCATATATTGATTGGGTCTCCCATACTGTTAGGGGTCTAGATGGTTTAGAGTTTGTAAAATGTGTTCAGGAAAGTTTTCTAAATCAATATATAGAGGGACGAACTAGAGGGGATACAATATTGGATCTCCTGTTAGGAAACGAGTTAGGACAAGTGACAGAAGTCTGTGTAGGGGAGCACTTTGGTTCCAGTGATCATAACACCATTAGTTTCAACTTGATCAGGTTCTTAACTGGAAGAAGACCAAATTTGAAGAAATGAGAAAGGATCTAAAAAGCGAGGATTGGGACAGGTTGTTCTCTGGCAAGGATGTGATCGGTAGGTGGGAAGCCTTCAAAGGAGAAATTTTGAGAATGCAGAATTTGTATGTTCCTGTCAGGATTAAAGGCAAAGTGAATAGGAATAAGGAACCTTGGTTCTCAAGGGATATTGCAACTCTGATAAAGAAGAAGAGGGAGTTGTATGACATGTATAGGAAGCAGGGAGTAAATAAGGTGCTTGAGGAGTATAAGAAGTGCAAGAAAATACTTAAGAAAGAAATCAGGAGGGCTAAAAGAAGACATGAGGTTGCCTTGGCAGTCAAAGAGAAGGATAATCCAAAGAGCTTTTACAGGTATATTAAGAGCAAAAGGATTGTAAGGGATAAAATTGGTCCTCTTGAAGATCAGAGTGGTCAGCTATGTGCGGAACCAAAGGAAATGGGGGAGATCTTAAATAGGTAGTTTGTGTCTGTATTTACTAAGGAAACTGGCATGAAGTCTATGGAATTAAGGGAAACAAGTAATGAGATCATGGAAACTGTACAGATTGAAAAAGAGGAGGTCCTTGCTGTCTTGAGGAAAATTAAAGTGGATAAATCCCTGGGACCTGACAGGGTGTTCCCTCGGACCTTGAAGGAGACTAGTGTTCAAATTGCAGGGGCCCTGGCAGAAATATTTAAAATGTCGCTGCCTACAGGTGAGGTGCCGGAGGATTGGAGAGTGGCTCATGTTGTTCCGTTGTTTAAAAAAGGATCGAAAAGTAATCCGGGAAATTATAGGCCAGTAAATTTAACGAGGGTAGTAGGTAAGTTATTGGAGGGAGTACTAAGAGACAGAATCTACAAGCATTTGGATAGACAGGGATTTATTAGGGAGAGTCAACATGGCTTTGTGCGTGGTAGGTCATGTTTGACCAATCTATTGGAGTTTTTCAAGGAGGTTACCAGGAAAGTGGATGAAGGGAAGGCAGTGGATATTGTCTACATGGACTTCAGTAAGGCCTTTGACAAGGTCCCGCATGGGAGGTTAGTTAGGAAAATTCAGTCGCTAGGTATACATGGAGAGGTGGTAAATTGGATTAGACATTGGCTCAGTGGAAGAAGCCAAAGAGTAGTAGTAGGGAATTGCTTCTCTGAGTGGAGACCTGTAACTAGTGGTGTGCCACAGGGATCAGTGCTGGGTCCATTGTTATTTGTCATCTATATCAATGATCTGGATGATAATGTGGTAAATTAGATCAGCAAATTTGCTGATGATACAAAGATTGGAGGTGTAGTGGACAGTGAGGAAGGTTTTCAAAGCCTGCAGAGGGACTTGGACCAGCTGGAAAAATGGGCTGAAAAATGGCAGATGGAGTTTAATACAGACAAGTGTGAGGTATTGCATACAAAAGGAATTCTGCAGATGCTGGAAATTCGAGCAACACACATCAAAGTTGCTGGTGAACGCAGCAGGCATGGCGGCATCTCTAGGAAGAGGTACAGTCGACATTTCAGGCCGAGACCCTTCATCAGGAGATATTGCATGTTGGAAGGACAAACCAAGGTAGAACATACAGGGTTAATGGTAAGGCACTGAGGAGTGCAGTGGAACAGAGGGATCTGGGAATACAGATACAAAGTTCCCTAAAAGTGGCGTCACAGGTAGATAGGATCATAAAGAGAGCTTTTGGTACATTGGCCTTTATTAATCAAAGCATTGAGTATAAGAGCTGGAATGTTATGATGAGTTGTATAAGGCATTGTTGAGGCCGAATCTGGAGTATTGTGTTCAGTTTTGGTCACCAAATTACAGGAAGGATATAAATAAGATTGAAAGAGTGCAGAGAAGGTTTACAAGGATGTTGCCGGGACTTGAGAAACTCAGTTACACAGGTATTGGTGTGGGTGGAGAGTTGGTTAGCAGACAGGAAGCAAAGAGTGGGAATAAACGGGACCTTTTCAGAATGGCAGGCGGTGACTAGTGGGGTACCGCAAGGCTCAGTGCTGGGACCCCAGTTGTTTACAATATATATTAATGACATGGATGAGGGAATTAAATGCAGCATCTCCAAGTTTGCGGATGACACGAAGCTGGGTGGCAGTGTTAGCTGTGAGGAGGATGCTAAGAGGATGCAGGGTGACTTGGATAGGTTGGGTGAGTGGGCAAATTCATGGCAGATGCAATTTAATGTGGATAAATGTGAAGTTATCCACTTTGGTGGCAAAAATAGGAAAACAGATTATTATCTGAATGGTGGTCGATTAGGAAAAGGGGAGGTGCAACGAGACCTGGGTGTCATTATACACCAGTCATTGAAAGTGGGCATGCAGGTACAGCAGGCGGTGAAAAAGGCGAATGGTATGCTGGCATTTATAGCGAGAGGATTCGAGTACAGGAGCAGGGAGGTACTACTGCAGTTGTACAAGGCCTTGGTGAGACCACACCTGGAGTATTGTGTGCAGTTTTGGTCCCCTAATCTGAGGAAAGACATCCTTGCCATAGAGGGAGTACAAAGAAGGTTCACCAGATTGATTCCTGGGATGGCAGGACTTTCATATGAAGAAAGACTGGATGAACTGGGCTTGTACTCGTTGGAATTTAGAAGATTGAGGGGGGATCTGATTGAAACGTGTAAGATCCTAAGGGGATTGGACAGGCTAGATGCAGGAAGATTGTTCCCGATGTTGGGGAAGTCCAGAACGAGGGGCCACAGTTTGAGGATAGAGGGGAAGCCTTTTAGGACCGAGATTAGGAAAAACTTCTTCACACAGAGAGTGGTGAATCTGTGGAATTCTCTGCCACAGGAAACAGTTGAGGCCAGTTCATTGGCTATATTTAAGAGGGAGTTAGATATGGCCCTTGTGGCTACGGGGGTCAGGGGGTATGGAGGGAAGGCTGGGGCGGGGTTCTGAGTTGGATGATCAGCCATGGCCTACTCCTGCACCTATTTTCTATGTTTCTATGTTTCTATGACTTTATTTCCTGGAGCATAGAAGAATGAGGGGAGATTTGATTGAGGTATATAAAATTATGATGGTTATAGATAGAGTGAATGCAAGCAGGCTTTTTCCACTGAGGCAAGGAGAGAAAAAAACCAGAGGATATGGGTTAAGGGTGAGGGGGGAAACATTTAAAGGGAACATTAGGGGGGGCTCCTTCACTCAGAGAGTGGTGGGACTATGGAATGAGCTGCCAGACGAGGTGGTAAATGCGGGTACTTTTTTAACATCTATGAATAAATTGGACAGTTACATGGATGGGAGGTGTATGGAGGGATATGGTCCATGTGCAGGTCAGTGGGACTCGGCAGAAAATGGTTCAGCACAGCCAAGAAGGGCCAAAAGGCCTGTTCTGTGCTGTGGTTTCTATGGTTTCTATAGAAAGTTTTTTCACACAAACAGTAGCACATATTTGGAAGTCACTGCCTCAGGATGTAGTGGGGTCAATGCAATTACTGTGTATAACAGACATTTTAGACAGACACTCAAGTAGACAGAAAGATGCAGAACCAATATGGGGAGAAGGATCAGGATGAGTGTTCTGGTCTGAAAGGCCTATTTCTGTGCTCTGCAGCTCTACCACTCCATGACTATCGAATCAGAATCTTAGAATTATTCAGGCATGTGACCCATCAGGCTCCCATTGGAGTAATCCTGTCAGTACCATACCATTGCTTCGTCCCCACAGAGTTATAACTACTCTCTCCAAGGTGCTTATCTAATTCCCTTTTAATATTCCACCACTTTACATTCACTTTAAATTACATTTCTTTAATCTCTTTTCTGAGGTCTGATGAAGGACACCAGGTCTGAAATATTAACTCTGTTAAAATAGCATTGGGTGACTATTAATTTCCCGTTGCAATGTTCTATTAATTCTCACAGAACGTGAATTCACAATTAAAGCTACTCTTTGAGTGAAAGATAAATCTTTTAAAGTCTGTGGTGGCGTGGTTAGCACAACAATTTACATTACCAGTGACCCAGGTTCAATTCCCACTGCTGCCTGTAAGAAGTTTGCATGTTCTCCCCATGACCACATAGGTTTTCCCTGGGTGCTCCGGTTTCCTCCCACAGTCCAAAGACAAACCAGTTGGTAGCTAATTTGTTTTTGTAAATTGTCCAAAGATTAGGCTAGGATTAAATCAGTGATAGTTGGATGGTCTAGCCCAAAGGGCCAGAAAGCCCTATTCCATACTGTTGTCAATAAATTTTAAAAAAAAAGATGATGTTAGGTATACTCAGCAGGGTAGAGTGCACGGTTCAAAGTACATTTATTATCAAAGTATATTTAGTTTACATCCTTGAGATTTGCCATGATGCAAAGAAACACCATGGAACCCATTGAAAGAAATCAAGATCAGGGTTGGTACCGCTGCTTTTCACATTGTTTGTCAATGATTTGGATAATGGAATTGTTGGCTTTGTGGCAAAGTTTGCAGATGATACAAAGATAGGTGGAGGGCTAGGCAGTGCAGAGGAAGCAATACGATTGCAGGGGGACTTAGACAAATTGGAAGAATGGGCAAAAGAGTGGCAGATGGAATACAGTGTTGGGAAATGTATGATAATGCATTTTGGTAAAAGGAACAATAGTGCAGACTATTATCTAAATGGGGAGAAGGTTCAAATATCAGAGGTGCAGAGGGAATTTGGAGTCATCATGCAAGACTCCTAGAAGGATAATTTACAGGTTGAGTCTGTGGTAAAGAAGGCAAATGCAATGTTAGCATTTATTTCAAGGAGAATAGAATATAAAAGTAAGGAGATAATGCCGAGCCTTTACAAGACACTAGTCAGGCAACACTTGGAGTATTGTCAACAATTTTGGGCGCCATATCACAAAGAGGATGTGATGTCATTGGGGAGAGCCCAGAGATCATGACGATGATTCTGCGAATGAAGAGGTTAATATATGAAGAGTGTTTGGCAGCTTTGGACCTGTACTCACTGGAATTTAGAGGAATGTGGGGGGGGGGGGCGCGGATCTCATTGAAACCTACCGAATGTTGAAAGGATTAGATAGGGTGCATGTGGAGAGGATGTTTCCTGTAGTCGGGGTGTCCAGAACTAGAGGACACAGTCTCAAAATTGAGGGGTGACCCTTTAAAACAGAGGTAAGGAGGAATTATTTTAGCCAGAGAGTAGTGAATTTGTGGAATGCTCTGCCACAGACTGTGATGGAGGCCAAGGCGTGGGTATGCTTAAGGTGGAAGTTGATAGTTTCCTGATTGGTCAGGGCGTCAAAGAATATGATGAGAAGGCAGATGTGTGCGGTTGAGTGGGCTCCAGGATCAGCCATGGTGGAGCAGACTCAATGGGCTGAATGGCCTAATTCTGCTCCTATGTCCAATGTTCTAATGGTCTTTAAAACGTCGAACACCCAACATACAAAAAAAAAGAACAAATCACACAAATGAGTTGGAAACACAGAATATAAAACATCAAATCACAGTCATCAAAATAGTCTAAAAATGTCCAGTTTAGTTCAGTTCAGTTCAATTTGTCGCTGTGTCGTTCATTAACTGTAGGCCATAGAACCAGTTAACCTCAATGAAAAATGCACAAAATAGTAATAAAAAAAGGAGATACCAGAACCACATCGGACCATGAACTACAGAGTCCAGTCCACAAACCATCTCAACTAAACCTTACCCAAGACCCAGGACTCCGGCAGCATTGATTCAGAGGGAGTGAGAGGCCTGTCAAAAGAAATAGTTTTGCAAACTGTCTGCAGGACATCACCTTTGTTCAGACAGACAGAGAAAGAGAGGTTGAGGGAGAAGGAGAAATGGGGGAGGAAGGGGAGGGAGGAGGGAGAGAGAGAGAGAGAGCGAGAGAGAGAGAGAGAGAAAAAGATGGGATTTGTGCATAATTCTCTTCACTTGTAACCTATCCAAACTTCTGTACAATTTCAATGCAACTTGATCTATTTCATACTGTATGATTTTTATAATGAATTTCATCCTAAATGCTTTAGTTAGGTAAAGTCCATACAACTGTATGGCATGAATAAACAATTATAGATTACAAGGCATGCTAAGGAATGCTGAAGCTAATCCATTCTTTTTTAACTTGATAGATCACCTAATTGCAAATATAGCTGCAGCCACTTTCCTCGAGTAGTTTGTTCAAGGAAGATGAATCATTGAAATGTAGTTTCTGTCCTTGCATTAAACCAGCTGTTGAACAGACAACAGCTATTCTAAGAAATAAATGAACTTTGCTCTAGTTATTTTTATAATTACATTTATACAAATCACATTTCAAATTCAAGATTAAGTTCAAGTTTACTGTCATTCAGCCGTATACATGTATATTGCCAAACAAAAGACGTTATTGGGGTGGATAATTCTCTACTTTTATTTATTTAGTTTATTGATTTGCAATAACAGTGCAGAACAGGCCCCTCTAGCTCAACACGTTGCACTGCTCACCTATTTAACCCTAACCTAATCACAGGACAATTTAAAATGACCAATTCATCCACTGGTGTCTTTGGACTGTGGGATGAAACTGGAGCACCTGGAAGAACGCAAGTGCTCACAGGGGAACGTACAAACTTTCCTACAGAGGACTCCAGAATTGAACTCTGAACTCCAATGCCTTGAGCTGTAATTGTGTCTCACTAACCGCGATGCTATCGTAGAACCCCACTTAGTTTATCCAATCTATTCAGCCTTTCTTTACATTTCAAGAAATTTGAGAAATTTTCTTAAAATTTCAAGAAAGTTCTTTCCATTGTCTCAATGCTGACCAGAGAGCTTTCTTGATTAATCCTACTTCCAAAGACACAGAGGCATAGATAGGGTGGATATCTCTCTCTGCATTCCGCAGGGATCGCTCCCTACGCGACTCCCTTGTCCATTCGTCCCCCCCATCCCTCCCCACTGATCTCCCTCCTGGCACTTATCCGTGTAAGCGGAACAAGTGCTACACATGCTCTTACACTTCCTCCCTTACCACCACTCAGGCCCCCAAACAGTCCTTCCAGGTGAGGCAACACTTCACCTGTGAGTCAGCTGGGGTGATATACTGCGTCTGGTGCTCCCGATGTGGCCTTTTATATATTGGTGAGACCCGACGCAGACTGGGAGACCGCTTTGCTGAACACCTACGCTCTGTCCGCCAGAGAAAGCAGGATCTCCCAGTGGCCACACATTTTCATTCCACATCCCATTCCCATTCTGACATGTCTATCCACGGCCTCCTCTACTTTAAAGATGAAGCCACACTCAGGTTGGAGGAACAACACCTTATATTCCGTCTGGGTAGCCTCCAACCTGATGGCATGAACATCGACTTCTCTAACTTCCGCTAATGCCCCGCCTCCCCCTCGTACCCCATCTGTTACTTATTTTTATACACACATTCTTTCTCTCACTCTCCTTCTTCTCCCTCTGTCCCTCTGAATATACCACTTGCCCATCCTCTGGGTCCCCCCCCACCCTGGTCTTTCTTCCCGGACCTCCTGTCCCATGATCCTCTCGTATCCCTTTTGCCTATCACCTGTCCAGCTCTTGGCTCCATCCCTCCCCCTCCTGTCTTCTCCTATCATTTTGGATCTCCCCCTCCCCCTCCCCCTCCAACTTTCAAATCCCTTACTCACTCTTCCTTCAGTTAGTCCTGACGAAGGGTCTCGGCCTGAAATGTCGACTACACCTCTTCCTAGAGATGCTGCCTGGCCTGCTGCGTTCACCAGCAACTTTTATGTGTGTTGCTTGAATTTCCAGCATCTGCAGAATTCCTGTTGTTTGCGTGTATAGCCAGTACCTGTTTCCCAGGGAACAAATAGCAAACACCAGAGGGCATATGTACAAAATTAAGGGAGGGATGTTTAGGGGAGACATCAGGGGTAAGTTTTTTTACACAAAGAGTTGTGGGTGCCTGGAATGACTTGTCAAGGATAGTGGTGGAGGCTAAAACATTAGGGGTATTTAAAAGCCTCTTGGACAGGCACATTGATGAATGAAAAATAGAGGGTTCTGGGGTAGTGTGGGTTTAGTACTTTTTGTAAGGAATATATGGTCAGCACAACATCGAGGGCCAAAGGGCCTGTACTGTGCTGTAGTATTCTGTTGTCTAATGTCCAGTGTCAAAGTTTTTCTCTATATCCTTGCAAGTTATAAAGTTTCAAGAGCTTGTTTAAGTACTCTTTTTTTAGACAAAGTTTTGTTTTTCTCTCTGCCACTTTTTCAGCAGTGAGTTCTAAATTCCTCAAAACCTTTTCGGCCAAAAACAATTCTGCATTAACCTTTTATTAGCACTTATCTCAATTGTGAGCTCTTAGTTGCTGATCTTGTTACTAAGTGAAAGAATTCCAGCCAATTCATTCTGTCCAGATCTCGCAATAAATTTATCCACCTCAGTTAAACCTCTCATCGTTTCCCTTTGTTTTAATCAGTATTCTAGCTTTAGTCAATAGAGTCGAAATGAAGGGCCACAATGATGTGGCCTGACTCTCTGAGTTCCTCCAGCAGATTTTTCATTGCTCCATTTTACTGTTCCACTGTGAAGTCTCTTCAAAGTATGTTCATTTTGAAGACGGCTTCTCCTTCATCCAACAGCACTCCCTCACTGCTCCCTTCTGTCATTGCTATTTCTCTCCTGTCCTTTGACTATATTCTCAACTAGACTCACTTCCACAAACAAATATTCTTCAGTGGGAGTCCAGGTGACCCAGAATGTTGGTGGTCTCTTTCCCTGTGCTGATGATACATGACTTGAAGCTTGTTTGTTGCAGTCTCTGGAACGCTGCAATTTTATACTGCTTGATTTGAAACTCTTTGCTCTTCTATTTAATATTTTGGCTAATATAAAAACTATACTCATGATTTGCAGCTTGTTTGTTGCTCCAGATTGCAGCATCCGCAGTCTCTGGTATTGCTGCTATTTCATACCGCTTGATTTGAATCTCTTCGCTCTTCTATTCCATTTTTTTTGGCTAATATAAAAACTACTCTTCATTTTTCTTTCACACCTTATGTACTTGCTCTGTGCCTGAAAGATTCCACACAGATTTAATTTATTGTCTTCCCCAATTTTATTGCCTCACTTTTTTCCCCAGACAGAATTCTACTTGCCTTTTTTCTGCACACCCAACTTTTGAAGCCCCATTTTTTGATGTGTGGGAACACAATTAATCTGAGCCCTTACAATCTCCATCTTAAATGCTCTGACGTTGTCATACACTCAAGCATATATTTTCAATCAACTTTTTCTGAATCATATCCCTGTGGATTCATGGTTTGGTTTCTGTACCAGCTTCTAAATACAGGTGCTTGAATCTCACCACAACATCCTGAGAATGTAAATTCAAACAATTAGATATATCTAGAAGAACAGTAGATAGTAGTATTAATTGTGACTGTAAACTGCTGTGTTGTTGCTAAAACTAGATCTGTCACTGGGTTCAGATAGACACTGAAGTGGGTCGATAATTCATGGATTCTAATGTGAACAGTGTTAAAGGGGGAAAAAAAACAATAAACACTAGGCCAAACAGGGCTGTTAACTAAAACTTTCAAATGGAAAACGAAGGCTACACTGCGGCTGAAAGGAATAACTAAATATAAAACGAATATGGCTAGTCTTCAGAGTCAGTTGACTTGACAGTCCAATTTCTCAGGCATGGCTGAATGCAAGCATGCAGCAAAGCATTGCTGTACTGGGTTCAAGCTTTGACAAGCACTACGACGGAAAGAATGGAGCTAAATACTATCACGATGAAATAATAATTAGCTGACACATGTATACTAATGAGCACAATTGCCGTATCTGCTGCGCTGCTGAATCCATGGTTGTGACAAGATCTTGTTCGCTCATAGTGTGTTGAAATTTGGTTTCCTAACCACAATGCTCTAAACTCAGAAGGAAATTTAAAGCCTTATGCGATATAGATACAATACAGTGCAAAAGTCCGAGTCACAAATATATAGAGCAGGTG
This sequence comes from Mobula birostris, assembly GCF_030028105.1. Lineage (NCBI taxonomy): Eukaryota > Metazoa > Chordata > Chondrichthyes > Myliobatiformes > Myliobatidae > Mobula > Mobula birostris. Next base: position 103,738,590 of record NC_092374.1, read on the forward strand.
CCTAAAACTTCTCCACAGTACTGTACTTGTCAACATGGAGCAGAAAGCGAGTTTGTAAATCTGGTAGGAGCAAAGGATATTGGGAATTGCGAGGGTGGAGTGCCATGGGAGGGGTGTGGGACAGGGGGCATGTGGCAGGGCCCCGGTTGGGGGAGGTAGCAGTGGTGCAGACACACCCAGCCCAGACACACCAGGCAAGATCACTTGATCCCAAACAATTGGTTTATTGATCATTACAGAATGTCTCTCTGGTGCTTCCTGCTTCCTCCTCTCTGCCTTCCCCTTTTCCCAGTCGTGATTCCCCTCTCCCTGCCCTCTTCCCACTCTTAGTCCACAATAGAAACCCATTTCAGAATCAGGTTTATCATCACTCACATAAGTCGTGAAATTTGTTTTTTTTTGCAGCAGGGTAGTGCAATCTATAAAATTACTATAGTGCTATGCAAAAGTTTTAGCCATCTTGGCTATATATATGTACCCAAGACATTTGCAGAGTACTGTATCTACAGGTACCCCCTTTAGGGAGGCTGTACTGTATCCAACTACTCGTCGAGGATTAGCTTCCTGTTCTGTCTAGTGTCTGCGACGAGGCCCAGCTGCCAATTCCCACTGCTTGTGTGGTGGTTCCTCCACATCCCACAAAGGAGGAGATACTTACAGCTAACAATATGTTTTGAACAGTTTATTTGATTTCTAATGATAACAAATAAACAAATTAGACAAATACTGTAGTTCTTAACACACATTTAACGCTCACAAAGGATTTCTGATTTACAAAAGATTTCCGAATTTACAAACTACAAAGGATTTCCAAGCACAGGTATGATTCTTGCGAACTAATCCAAATGCTGAGGATTGAATCCTATTTCTTTTCTCTATTATCCTATATTTCTGTCATTCTTCTCATTCCAACAGTACCCAATGCTTCCTCATATTTATACTGTTTTCTACTAAGTGACCTTTGCTGGGACACAGTAATTAACACAATTGGTCTAAAAGCTTGAGGACAATAGTGCAAATAACTTAGATATAATTGCCTGGTTTAATATAGGCCAATTAACATAACGCCATTGTGTTGTGTCTGGCTAATGCAGACAAAAAGTCCCATGGCCACTTCACTTTGCAGACTACATCTCATTGCAGCCAGCCAGGTGTACATTTAATTTTAAACTGATTACTGCTTGCAATTTACATTAAGAACTGAAGAATGGTTCTTGTTAATAACATGTAGTTGAGGAAAAGTTATTTGTTATAAGTTTAATGTTGTCACAAACAACCCTGACCCTTTGGAAAGGTTGTGCTGCTGTAGTAGAAAACTGTGGTTAGCAATAAGCCTCTTGAGCCATGAAAAGTGAATATCCATTAAAATACTCTTAAGGGATGGGTCTCTGACATTCATACACCCATCCTGGCTTAAAACCTGTCAAGATACTCCTGTGACTAGCACCTCTTTATAGGCATAAAATCAAACTATGTATATAAGTTACCTTAAAAACACAAGCAACAGGAATTCTGCAGATGCTGGAAATTCAAGCAACACACATAAAAGTTGCTGGTGAACGCAGCAGGCCAGGCAGCATCTGTAGGAAGAGGTGCAGTCGACGTTTCAGGCCGAGACCCTTCGTCAGGACTAACTGAAGGAAGCCTTCCCTCAGTTAGTCCTGACGAAGGGTCTTGGCCTGAAACGTCGACTGCACCTCTTCCTAGAGATGCTGCCTGGCCTGCTGCGTTCACCAGCAACTTTTATGTGTGTTGCTTATATAAATTATCTTACATATGTGTTTTTTATTATTGTGTTCTTTATCTTTCTTTTGTACTGCTCTCGATCTGGAATAACTATTATTTTCTTCTCTTTTACACTGGTGTACTGGAAATGGCATTAAATATTCTTAAATCCTGAATATATAAAACCAGGCTCACCAATACAGTTGTCCCTGAACTACACCCTGAGAATTCCTGGAAGCCACATAATGAATAGTCATGTACCTCCAATTATATTAACGTCCTACTAAAATAAAACAACATATTCAATACAAATATTTGCTCCTGGTTACTTTTCCATTTTTTCACACAATCAAATTGAGTGATGATCTTTTAAAATTCTTGCAAATTTTATTTCAGTCTACAGTGATCTATTCCTTAACATGTTAATCAAATTGGTATGTGCAGAGATTTTAAATGCGTATCGACTTGAGAATGTATGTACAACTTATATACAAAAAATCCAATTCAATTTCAATTCAAACCTGTGGAAGTTATTATTTGTGATGGACTCTGTAAATTTTACATATTTTATTCATGGCTAGCAGTTTTCAAGAATATTCTCAAAGGAATGAAGTCAAATATAAATATGATGATTTTCAAACACATATATAATGTTATGTTTTAATTCCTAAGGCAGTTTTCCTGAGCCATTTGAAGCTGGGCACTTTCAATTGAACCATCAATATTGATGAATTGAAGTCTTTATATCTTGGCAATACAGATATTTAGGGGAGTTCTACAGAAAACTGCTTACTGCAGTTAATTCTGCCCAAAGCTATAGCTTGGATGAAGTAGGTTTGGAGGAGGTTTGTGTGAAGCATAAAACCACCATTTATAAGTGTTGCCAGATGAACTGTTTTGGCTGTTAATTCCATGCAAATCTTCTTCTTTTTCCTTGGCATTTCCTGAGATTGAGGCTGATTTACTCTCACTTCAGTTAGTGATTTCTGAGGTGACTGATCATCCAGTTGTGTCACCTGCAGATTTTTCTTGGTGCTTGTCAGATCGAGTGGGTGGCTGCCATGTGGGAAACCATGCTTTTCCTTTGTGTTCTGCGTTCTCTCATGCATGGATTCAAATTCAGGTTAGAGGAGCAGTATTCCATCTTCGTAGCCTCTAGCTTGACGGCATGAACATAAATTTCTCTAACTTCCAGTGATTTCTCCCCCACCTCCTCCTTTTTTCATTCCATTCTCTGGCTCCCCTTTTACCATTTCTATTCTCTGGACCAGCCCATCAACTCCTTCTGGTTTCCCTCCTCCTTTTCTTCTTCTCAGGGTCCACTGTCCTCTCCAAAACCATAAAACATAGAAACAGAATTAGGCTATTTGGTCCATTGAGTCTGCATTGCCATTCCATCGTGGTTGATTTAATATCCTTCTCAGCCCCATTCTCCTGCCTTCTCCCCATAACCTTTGATGCCCTTAGCGATCAAAAACCCATTAACCCTGGCTTAATGTACCCAAAGGTATACCCAATAAGCTGCCTCCACAGCCAATCTCTCTTAAAGCACTTTACCTCTTACAGCTAACTCCTCCAGCTTATTACTTCAATACCCCCATCCACCCACCTGACCTCCATCATTTTGTGTGTGTTGCTCTGGAGTTCCAGCATCTGCAGAATCTCTGTTTTTGTTTTATTTTCATTGCAACTCTCCACTTGGAGCAATTATAGGCCACAATTCTCAGTGTTCAGGTGAGGGAAGGAGGCTTTGAAAACATCCTTTAATTTCTCCTTTCCTTCATCAAGTAACGTCTACCTCCAATAAATCAGAACAAAATGTCAGTTCAGGAGTATGTTCAAAACATGGAGTTCCTGTCTGAGGAGAAAGGGAGGTATTAGAAGCATTGGACAAAAAAGTCAACACAAAGCTGAAACTAGAATAGCGCATTCTTCAGGAAGTAATTTACAAGGAAGTGTAATCAAGTTTGCAAATAGTTGTTAGGTGCTTTCTAACTGTATCACAAACTGGGATCGTACCTGGTGGTTGCTAACATGCTCAATGTCATACAAGATCACAACATAGACTTATGCAAACAAGCTTGCGAATTGGCATTTCTTCAACAGGTGACTTATCCACCTTAGGAACTTAAGACTTTTCCCTTTGTAACAGCAATGGCACTCATTCCTGTTCCCTGACTCTCATAGATCTCTGGCACACTGCTATTATCTTCCACAGATGTAAAATACTCATTAAGTTTATCTGCTATTTCTTTGTCCCCCTTTACTACCTCACCAGCATAATTTCCCAGTGGTCCAACATTGTTTCTCACCTTCCTGTTACTCTTTATGTAACTAAAAAACTTTTGATACCCTGCTTTATACTATTGGCTAGACTACCCTCGTATTTAATCTTTTCCCTTCTTATAGCTTTTTTAGTTGCCTTTTGTTGGATTTCAAAAGTTTCCCAATCATCTAACTTCCCACTCACTTTTGGTTCCTTATATGCCCTTTCCTTGGGTTTTATGTAGTCCTTAACCTTCTTTGTCAGCCATGGTTGCCTACCCCTTCTATTTGGGAACTTCTTCCTCTATGGGACATATCTATCCTGCACCTTGTGAACTATTTCCAGATACTTCAGCCAAATCTGCTCTGCCGTCATCTCCACCAGTATCCTCCTCCAATTCAGCTGGGCAAACTCATCTGTCATGCCTTTGTAATTTCCTTTATTCCATTGCGATACTGATATATGTGACTTATGCCTCTCCCTCTCCAATTGTATTATGAAGTCAATCATATTATGATCACTGTCTCCTAAATGTTCCTTTACGTTAAGCTCCCTAATAAGATCTTGTTTATTACACAACACCGAATCTAAGGTGGCCTTTCCCCAAGTAGGCTCAATCACAAGCTGATCTAAAAAGCCATTTCATCGGCATTGAACAAATGCTGACACCAAACTGATTTTCCCAACCCCCTTGCATACAATTATAATTTTGTCATTACCTTTATTACATGCTTTTTCCAGCTCCCTTTGCAATCTCAACCCAACATCTTGGCTACTATTTGGAGGCCTATATATGATTCCCATAATGGTTATTTTTTTACCTTTGCATTTTCTTAAGTCCACTCCACCTTATGTCACCTCTTTCTAAAGATGTAATTCCATCTCTTACCAACAGTGCCACACCACTGCTTTTGCTTTCCTGCCTGTCCTTTCAATGCAAAGTATATTCTTTGATGTTAAGCTCCCAACTTTGGCCTTTTTTCAGCCATGACCCAGTGATACCCACAACATTATACCAACCAATCTCTAGTTGTGCCACAAGTTCAACCACCTTATTCCGAATGCTATGTGCATTTAAATACAGCACCTTCAGTGCTGCATTCTTTGCCCTTTTTGAATTTTGAACCAGTGGCAGGTTCAAGTGCAATTGGTGCTCTGCAGCTGTCAGGCTCCGTGACCAATTTCACTCACCTCAGTGACTGGCTTTGTGGCCGTGCACTCACTTTCATGGACTCTGCGGGTCATATTCTTTGTATTATTTGTTTTTTTAATGGCTTGTCTGATTTGCTTTTTTTCACACATTGGATGCTTGATCATCTTTGTTGTATGGGGCTTTCCATGGATTCTATTGTGGCTGCCTGCAAATAGATGAATCTCAAGGTTGTATATAGTATACATGCTTTGATAATAGGCGACACTCGTGGCCTGCCTCCAGCATATCGCTAGGTGTGTTGGTTGTTCGTGCAAACAATGGATTTCACTGTATGTTTTGTTGTATCGTGTGATAAATAAATCTGAATCGAAATCCTCCTTTCTGCCTCTCTCTATAACTCCTATTTATTTCACCAACAGGGAGGCTGAACCAAAACATTCTGAACTTGGTGTTACTTTTGACTTCAGGATAAGATTCTGTTTCATCACAGTGTAACAGCAGAAACAACAGCCTAACTTTTTGAATGCAATAGGATGTCTCAATAGACCTCAAAGGAGATTGATTATCACAGAAACACCTGAAGATATATTAAGGCAGATGGCCAAAGACTTGCTCAAAGAGATAGGTTCAAAAGGATGTTATAAAGCTGAAAAGAAAGATAGTGGCAGAGAGACTTAGTGAAGCTACAGTTGCAAGAGCAATTATTCTGGGGATGCTTTAAAGACCAGAAGTGGATCCCACTAAGGTCACAGAGGATTTTCCCCAGATGTGATCAGTGCTAGAGTCCTTCTATAATGGATAAATCCAAGCATTCCCTTATGAGACAAGCATTGAGTGAATTGATCCTAAATACTTATTTTCGCAGAAAAATTTCAAGATTACTCTCTCTGAAGAAACCTATTGAGGATGCTTCAGGAAAAAAGCATTCTGGGTATAAATCAAAAGAATTGCAGATGAAAGATCTTTGACCTGAAACGTTAGCTCTTTCTCTTCTCACAGATGCAGCTTGGCTTATTGAGTATTTTGATGTTTTTTTCTGTTTTTTATCACAGGTTCATTGTTGTTACAGCAGTTAGTTATGCCTTCAAAAAATGTAAATGCATTAAATTCCTCACTGAATTCTACCCTCTGACAATCAGCCTGTGATAGAATTAAGTATGAAACATGAACTGATCTTATTTCCCAGGTGACTGCAGATTTTTTAAAAAATGCCAGCAATCTCCATGCATATGAATCATATAAATATATCAACAAAACTAGATCATCCAGAAGTATGAAAAAGAAGAAAACAAAGTAAGAATAAGATCCAGACAAAAGTTAAAATTAAAGCTATATTAAGAACATTCTTGACACCATTAAAATATTTGAAGTATAGCCACCATTGTAACTAGGTAATGTAGGAAATGCAGTTGCCATTTTATATTGAGTAAACTCAGATAAGCCACAATCTGATAAAATCAAGATATCTGTCTAATGGTAATATCGAACTGTGAAGTGAGGCAATAAATAATACCCCAGGACATTAAGCATTTCTACTTTCTCTTCTTGAGAAGCATTGCCTTTATTTTCTTTAGAGGTTCATATCTTCTATCAGCACAGCCCTCCCTTAGTATTGCCTTAGAGAGACAGAGTGTTTCATATGCCCCTGAGAAAATGGCACGTGAAACTTAGCAGAGGATCCATAGAAGTTTTGAATACAACCACATAAATTGCAAACTTAAATTCTGACTGATCTCTGGTCAAATACACCACTTTGCATGCTTTAGTATCAGGCATTACTATAATGGATGGTAAAGCTGACCTCTGGTGATGAATTTCTTAAATAAATATTTAATAAGACTTTCGTTTCAGCAAGGTTTAATAACCAGATGCCATCATCAGTATGCCCTGCGCTGCAAAATTTCCCTCAGTTACAAACCTTTCCTATTCTCTGAGAGAAGGGATTGAATCTCAAAATCTTCATAACTGCCCATTGCATGATTCATCTGTCATCGAATGTTTGCTGTTGGGTTATTCATCAGCCATATCTTCACAGTACCTCTGTTTTGTCCCTTGATAGTTCATTCTTCGCAGTTCTGTGTACATTTCTTTGATTGACTGCGCGTTCAGAGTATGCAATGCAGAATTTATACAGCTGATATTTGACTGAAGTTAGATTTTATTTTTAATTTGATTTTCTCTGGATTGACCAAGGTCGATCAGTTCAAAGGCTGTCAGAGAGAAATTCATTGTGTACTAAATTTCTGCAGGATATTCATTCATCTCTGCATGTTCAGGTACATTAAGAGGAGTACATGGAAGAGAATAGAACTGGGCATTACTTGCACAAGTTTTCTCCCCCACTTCATAGTTCGAAGTTCAAAGAATATTTATTATCAACGTATGTATAAATTATATAATCTTGAGGTTTAAAGTGTCCAAACACCAGGTCTTTCCTTACTCTGAGACGTGGGTCCTGTCACATCAATACGCTCTAGGCTTGGACTCTGCTGCCATGTTCTGGTCCATACACCATCTTTACAAATCAGCCCAGATCCAACCTCACTCTCACTTTATGTAGACAGACTTCTCCACTCCTCCACTCCGACCTTTCTCTACTTCGCACACCTTGACTCTGTCCCAACCATGCCTCGACTTTGCTCCGACCACATCTCCTCAACCATGCCTTGACCTTGCTCCGACTCGACCTCGCTCCAACCACGTCTCCTCAACCATGCCTCGACTCACTCTGACCACATCTCCTCAACCATGCCTCGACCTCGTTCTGACCACTTCTCCTCAACCATGCCTCAACTTCGCTCCGACTTGACCTTGCTCCAACTCGACCTCGCTCCAACCACGTCTCCTCAACCATGCCTCGACTCACTCTGACCACATCTCCTCAACCATGCCTCGACCTCGTTCTGACCACTTCTCCTCAACCATGCCTCAACTTCGCTCCGACTTGACCTTGCTCCAACTTGACCTCACTCCAACCACGTCTCCTCAACCATGCCTCGACCTCGCTCCAACCACATCTCCTCAAGCATGCCTCGACCTTGCTCTGACCATGTCTCCTGAACCATGCCTCGACCTCACTCTGACTTGACCTCGGTCCAACCACGTCTCCTCAACTATGCCTCGACCTCACTCCAACTCGACCTCGCTCCAACCACGTCTCCTCAACCATGCCTCGGCTGGCTCAGACCACGTCTCCTCAACCATGCCTCAACCTCACTCCAACCACGTCTCCTCAACCATGCCTCGACCTCACTCCAACCACGTCTCCTCAACCATGCCTCGACCTTGCTCTGACCACGTCTCCTCAACCATGCCTCGGCTGGCTCAGACCACGTCTCCTCAACCATGCCTCGACCTCACTCCAACCACGTCTCCTCAACAATGCCTCAACTGACTCTGACCACGTCTCCTCAACCATGCCTCGACCTCACTCCAACCACGTCTCCTCAACCATGCCTCGACCTTGCTCTGACCACGTCTCCTCAACCATGCCTCGGCTGGCTCAGACCACGTCTCCTCAACCATGCCTCGACCTCACTCCAACCACGTCTCCTCAACAATGCCTCAACTGACTCTGACCACGTCTCCTCAACCATGCCTCGACCTTGTTCTGAGCACTTCTTCTCAACCATGCCTCGACTTTGCTCTGACTCGACCTCACTCCAACCACGTCTCCTCCACCATGCCTCAACTCACTCTGACCACGTCTTCTCAACCATGCCTCGACTTCGCTCCAACTCGACCTCCCTCCGAACACTTCTCCTCAAAAAACGCCTCAACCTCCCTCCAACCACGTCTCCTCAACCATGCCTCGACCTCGCTGTGACCACGTCTCTTCAACCATGCCTCGATCTCACTCTGACTCTGCATTGCACCTGCATGCTTTGACCCTCAAGTCAGCCTCGCCTTCAGTAGCGCCAACCTGAAACTTTAGTATAGGAAGGATGTGGAAGCTTTAGAGAGGGTGCAGATGAGATTTATGTTGATGCATGTTTTTTATGGAAAGATTTCCCACCCCTCCTTCTCCCCCTCCCCCTTCTCCCTGTTTCCATTTCCCAATCTTTGACTCTCCCCTTTCCTCCTTTCTCCTTCTGTTTTCCTCACCTATATATCACCTCCCCCGGTCCCTCCTTCCCTTTCTTCCATGGTCTACTCTCCCCTCCTATCAGATGTCTTCTTCTTCTTCAGCTCTTTACTTTTTCCAGCTGTCACCTCCCACCTTCTTACTTCATCCCTCCTCCCCTACTCACGCACCTGACCCTTCACCTGTCATTTGCCAGCTTGTACTCCTTTCACCTACTCCCTCCTTCTTATACTGACTTCTTCACACTTCCTTTCCAGTCTTGGCCTGAAACATCGACTGCTCATCGTCTCCATAAATGCTGCCTGACCCGCAGAGTTCCTTCAGCATTTTGTGTATGTGTGTGTGTGTGTGTGTGTGTGTGTGTGTGTGTGTGTGTGTGTGTGTGTGGTGTGTGAGGTGGGGGTGAATTATAAACAGAAGCAGATACATGAGATAGACTTTCTGCACAAAGGGTGGCAGGCACATGGAATGGCTATAGGTAGTGCAGTAAAGACAGATATGTTAGTGTCATGCATCATTCAGCCAGGTTTTCTAATATACAGTAGCAAACTACAACAAATTCCGAGTGGATCAAATTATAGGCACATTTATTACTTACGAGGGGAGGTCTACCTCCATACATTGTTCTTTAGAAAATAGCTTCAATCTTACAACTCAGAACAGTCCATTTTTATACTTTTACAGAGACCATTAATTCATCAACTTCCCTATCTGGATCTGACTCTCTTTCCTGGCATCTGTACTCCAATCGGTCCATTTGTCTTTAGGTCTTCACCCCCACCCGCACCCCCATGACAGCCCTGTCTTGTTTTTCTCTGTTGTCAAAGCATTCCTTAACATAAATATACCCCAGCCATAAAACACACAGACTTCCTGTAAACCTCCATCCAAACCCGTAAAACACTCTGGGATCAATCAGGTTCCATTTTGTCACATTACATTTTAGAAAAGTTGTAATTCATAAAGACTTCAGTGTTGCAGATATATTTTCACAATTAGGGACATTAATGTTTTATTCATGTGCCTATCTAGGAGCCTCTTAAGTGCCTTTATCGTATCTGCCTCTACAACCACCCGAAGCAGTGTGTTCCATGCACTAGCCATTCTCTGCATAAAAATACCTAACTCTGGCTTTACCCCGAACTTTCTTCCAATCATCTTAAAATTATGTCCTCTCGTGTTAGCCATTGTCACCCTGGAAAAGGGTGATGTCTTTCTGCTTTGTCTATGCCTCTTATCAACTCATACATCTTTATGAAGTCTCACTTCATCCTTCTTCTCGTCCTATTTGTTCATGAGTGATGAACAATAAATGCTGGCATTGTGCATCTCATTCACATCCCACAAACAAATAAATGAAAATCATCTGAGGAACAGTGGATCCCTAGTGCCCTGGAAAGAAAGCTGAAATCATTAATCACTGCCATTTTGTTAACATTTTCTGTAAAATGTCTCTGAGATACCAAACATCCCCCTATCTGCCCGTTGTGATGCAGTTCATTGCTGGGTTACCCCACTTGGCAAATCTCACATTTACATTATACAAGGGTTGTCACTGCTGCCAAGGGGAACTGGAATCAAAGCAAATGAAGTATCTGCACAGAAACGTAAGGTGTAATGCAAAATACATTTACATTAAAATGAATATTTTGTTCCAAGTTATCAATCTACAGCAGGGGTCCCCAACCTTTTTTTGCACTGAGGACCGGTTTAATATTGACAATATTCTTGCAGACCAGCCGACCCGGGGGGGGGGGGGGCGGCGGGGAGGTAGGTAGGATTGCCAACGGACAAGAGTAGCAGTCAAATACGTTGTGTTTACCCCCAGAATGACTACAATGACCATGAAGCCTTGCGTGGGCACCAGTGCACAAGCGCGTACGTGAGGATTTTTTCTCGCAAATCATTTTTGGCGATTCTGTTCGGGGGTGGGGTGTTAATCATGACCGGACTATAGGTGATAAGTGGCTAATACACTCAATTTCCTTTCTAAAAGGATTTATCTAATGAATTTAATATTAAACACACAGCACATATTTTCCTCGCATGAATATAGTGATAAATCAATTATCAGGGGAGGACAGGGGAGCTTGAAGTAAGTATTGAACGAACTTCCCATAAAAGTGGTAGAGGCAGGTTCGATATTATCATTTAAAGAAAAATTAGATAGGTATATGGACAGGAAAGGAATGGAGGGTTATGGGCTGAGTGCACGTCGGTGGGACTAGGTGAGAGTAGTGTTCGGCACGGACTAGAAGGGCAGAGATGGCCTGTTTCCGTGCTGTAATTGTTATATGGTTATATAAGTCATTTATAAGTCAATAGCATCATAACATTTTAAGTAACGTTTGAATATTAAACACACAGCGTATAGTTTCCCCGTATGAACATATAAAATCCAGTCTATTCCGCAATTTTGTTTTCGTTGCATTCATTGCAGAGATATGCTGGAAATAGAAGCAACATTTTCAATGCTTTCGTGGCTGTCTCAGGATATTTAGCCTTGACTTTGATCCAGATTGCTGGCAGAGATGTTATGTCAGATATACTTTTCAGCCCGCCATCATTTGCAAGCTCAAGGAATTGATCTCCTTCCCGCGCTGACATGGATGACGCGTGCGTAATGACCTCACGTGCGTTCAAGCTCAACAGTGGACGTGACAGGGAATGAGGAAAGGTGCAGCTGACTCATATCGCCAAATCATATCGTTTCCTCGTGGCCCGGTAGCGCATGATTTGCGGCCCGGTGGTTGGGGACCGCTGATCTACAGGATCTGCAGCAAATAATGCGCATTGCACAGCCCGTTCTGTATTTTTACTTTCTTTAGAGATACAGTGCAGAGTAGGCCCTTCCAGCCCTTCGAACCATGCCACCCAGCAGAACACTGATTTAACCACTGGTGCGTCTTACGACTGTGGGAGGAAGCTGGAGCAGCCAAAGGAAACACACACACACACACACACACACACACACACACACACACAGGGAGGACAATACAAGCTTGCTTACAAAGGACACCAGAATTGAACTCTGAACTCTGACACCTCAGGTGTTAATAGCGCCGCGCTAACCGTTATGCTACCTTCCTGTCATCTGAAAACAGATGACTAGCCACTTATGTATGTATATGCAGTATTACTGTAAATTTCTACGTTCATGAGACCAAATTTAAAATTTTAGCTCAGGCACTTATTTAATAGACAATAGGTGCAGGAGTAGGCCAATCGGCCCTTCGAGCCAGCACCGCCATTCACTGTGATCATGGCTGATCATCCACAATCAGTATCCAGTTCCTGCCTTATCCCCATTATCTTTGATTCCGCTATCTTTAAGAGCTCCATCCATCTCTTTCTTGAAAGCATCCAGAGACTTGGCCTCCACAGCCTTCTGGGGCAGAGCATTCCATATATCCACCACCCTCTGGGTGAAAAAGTTTTTCCTCAACTCTGTTCTAAATGGCCTACCCCTTATTCTTAAATTGTGGCCTTTGGTTCTGGACTCACCCATCAGCGGGAAAATGCTTCCTGCCTCCAGCGTGTCTAATCCCTTAATAAGCTTATATGTTTCAATAAGATCCCCTCTCAGCCTTCTAAATTCCAGAGTATACGAGCCCAGTCACTCCAATCTTTCGACATATGACAGTCCTGCCATCCCAGGAATTAACCTTGTGAATCTACGCTGCACTCCCTCAATAGCAAGAATGTTCTTCCTCAAATTTGGAGACCAAAACAGCACGCAGTACTCCAGGTGTGGTCTCACCAGGCCCTGTACAGCTGCAGAAGGACCTCTTTGCTCTTATACTCAATTCCCCTTGTTATGAAGGCCAGCATGCCATTAGCTTTCTTCACTGCCTGCTGTACTTGCATACTTGCTTTCAGTGACTGATGTACAAGAACACCTAGATCTCGTTGTGCTTCCCCTTTTCCTATCTTGACTCCATTTAGATAATAATCTGCCTTCCCGTTCTTACCACCAAAGTGGATAACCTCACATTTATCCACATTAAACTGCATCTGCCATGCATCTGCCACTCACCCAGCCTGTCCAATTCACCCTGCATTCTCATAACATCCTCCTCAAATTTCACACTGCCACCCAGCTTTGTGTCAGCTGCAAATTTGCTAATATTACTTTTAATTCCCTCATCTAAATCATTAATATATATTGTAAATAGCTGCAGTCCCAGCACTGAACCCTGCGGTACCCAACAGGTCATTCTGAAAGGGACCTGTTAACCGCTGCTCTTTGTTTCCTGTCTGCCAACCAATTTTCAATCCATGTCAGTACTCTGCCCCCAATACCATGTGCCCTATTTTTGCCCACTAATCTCCTATGTGGGACTTTATCAAAGGCTTTCTGAAAGCCCAGGTACACTACATCCACTGGCTCTCCCTTGTCCATTTTCATAGTTACATCCTCAAAAAATTCCAGAAGATTAGTCAAGCACGATTTCCCCTTCGGAAATCCATGCTGACTCAGACCAATCCTGTTACTGCTATCCAGATGTGTCGTAATTTCATCTTTTATAATTGACTCCAGCATCTTTCCCACCACCGACGTCAGGCTAACCGGTCTATAATACCCTGTTTTCTCTCTTCCTCCCTCTTAGACACCCTCCAATCCACAGGAACTGATCCTGAATCTATAGAACATTGGAAAATGATTACCAACGCATCCACGATTTCTAAAGCCACCTCCTTAAGTACTCTGGGATGCAGACCATCAAGTCCCGGGGACTTATCAGCCTTCAGACCCAACAGCCTATCCAACAGCATTTACTGCCTAATATAAATTTCCTTCCTAATATAAATTTCCTTCAATTCATCCATTACCCTAGGTCCTTTGGCCACTATTACATCTGGGAGATTGTTTGCGTCTTCCCTAGTGAAAACAGACCCAAAGTACCTGTTCAACTCGTCTGCCATTTCCTTGTTCCCCGTAATAAATTCACCTGCTTCCGTCTTCAAGGGCCCAATTTTGGTCTTAACTATTTTTTTCCTTTTCACATACCTAAAGAAGCTTTTACTATCCTTTATATTCTTGGTTAGCTAATCTTCATACCTCATTTTTTCTCTGCGTATTGCCTTTTTAGTTACCTTCTGTTGCTCTTTAAAAGTTTCCCAATCCTCCGGCTTCCCATTCGTCTTTGCTATATTATACTTCTTCTCTTTTATTTTTATACTGTCCATTCCTTCCCTTGTCAGCCATGGCCTCTTTTAATTAATTTTATTTCATTACTCTCCTCACCTCCCATATCAATTCCTATTTCACTTGTCCATACTGTACGATCCCTTCTTGAGCTTTCTGCTCTGTTGATTCTGTTGAATTTCTTAACTTTTCTTATTCTCACTTTCCCTTTATCTCCATCCTTATATTTCCAGTTCGTCCCCTCTCACCCCCCCACTACTTAGTTTAAACACACCCGTGTTGCAGAGGCAAACCTGCCTGCCAGAATGCTGGTGCCCCACTTATTAAGGTACAACCCGTCCCTTTTGTACAATTCATCCTTTCCCCGAAACATACTCCAGTGGTCCAAGAATGTAAATCCTTGCTTCCTGCACCAGTTCCTCAGCCACACATTCAGATCCATTATCTCCCTGTTCTTGACCACTCCAGCACGGGGAACTGGAAGCAAACCGGAGATAACCACCCTGGAAGTCCTGCTTTTCAGCCTTCTTCCGAGTTCTGTGAAGTCACTCTGTAGAATGTCTTTCCTCTTCTTCCCCACGTCATTTGTGCCGACATGCACCACCACTTCCGGAAGTTCACCTTCACTCTTGAGAATTCCCTGCAATCGGTCAGTGACATCCTGGATCCTGGCACCAGGGAAGCAACACACCATCCTTAAATCTCGCCTGTTGCCACAGAAACCCCTTTCTGTACCTCTCACTATGGAGTCCCCTACTACCATGGCTCTGCCTGACGTCTGTCTCCTTGGCTTTGCCTCAGTGCCACTTGTTGACTCGCAGACCCGTCCGCCTCTCAGGCTGGCACTGTCTTCTGTCCCGACAGCTTCCAAGAGGGAGAACCTGTTTACGAGAGGCACATCTCCCGGGGTCTCCTGTACTTCCGGTATCCTGGGTGTAACAACCTCACTGTAGGTCCTGTCCAGAAAACTCTCGTTCTCGCGGATGAACCTAATGTCATCCAGTTTCCTGTCCAGTGCTGCAACACGGTCCTTCACAAGCTGAATCTGACTGAATTAATTCAGTCAATGAGTTAGCACTGATGAAGATGCATCCAAGACGTCTTCAAGGAGCGGTGCCTTAGGAAGGCAGCATACATCTTTAAGGATTCCCACCACCCAGGACATGCACTCTTCACATTGTTGCCATCAGGTAGGAGGTATAGAAACCTGACGGCACACACTCAATGATCCAGCATCTGCAAAATTCCTCGTGTTTGCAATGATTCAGGAACAGCTTCTTCCCCTCTGCCATCCGATTTCTAAATGGACACTGAACCCATGAACAATACCTCACTACTTTTTTTATTTCTGTTATTTTTCACTACTTATTTTAGCTTAACTATTTAATATATGTATATATATATATATGTATGTATGTGTAGGTATATATATATATATATATATATATATATATATATATATGTGTGTGTGTGTGTGTGTGTGTGTGTGTATATAGACACACACAATGTAACAGGGTTTTTTCTCTATATTTATCTATAATGTATTTAATTGTACTGCTGCTGTAAAGTTAACATACATCAAGATATTAAATCTGATTCTGAATATTAATGTAGAATGTGTGGTAAAATGTTGCCACTAAACTGTCAGCAGCATTGGTATTTTCACACTTGCAATGCAAGCCAGGTATCAGTTTGGAGTCAACTTTGGCCACATTATGAGCTGCTCTCTTTTTTACCAACGGATGTTGTTGAACTAGATTTGCTTTGAAATACAAGTCCAATGACATTAGATCAGAAGTGAGGAGGAATTTCTTTACCCAGACATCGGTGAATCTGTGGAATCATTGCCACAGATGGCTGTGGAGGCCATCATTGTGTATATTTAAAGCACAGGTTGATAGGTTCTTTATTTGTGAGGTAGTCAAAGGTTACGGGGAGAATGAGGTTGAGAGGGATAATTAACCAGCCATGATGGAATGACTGAGCAGATTCAATGGGTCGAATGGTCTAATTTTGCACCTACTCTATGTAGGTCTTATGGACATATCTAAATGAACTGACTCCACAACCTGTAGACTCACTTTCTGCATCTCATGTTCTCAGTATTATTTATTTATTTTTAAATGATTTGCACAATTTGTCTGTTCTTACACATTAGATGTTTGTCAGCCTTTGTTATGTATGGTTTTTCATGGGCTCTATTGTATTTCATTATCTTCCTGTGGGTACCTACAAGTAAAAGAAACTCAAGGTTATACATTCTTCGATAATAAACCTACTTTGAATTTTAATGCTACTTTACCCTGACTGTGACAAGTGTGAATGAAGATGATATTTTCCTGGGGTCAAAGTCCTTACAGATGCCATGTACATCATAAATCAAACATTTTTGCATCCTTCAAACACCTGCTCCTGTTAGCTTTCAGAAATTTGAATCAAGGCAGCTGTAATTCAGCAGAACAGCCACATCTTATATCAAGCATAGAAAGTTCGGGTTCAGAATCAGGGTTATCATAACTGACATTATGTCATGAAATTTGACTTTTATGTGGCAGTACAATGCAAGATATTAAAAATGACTATGAAGTTACAATAAAAATAAATAAATATTGCAAAAGAGGAATAGCAAGGTAGTATTCATGGATTTATCGACTGTTCAAAGATATGATGGCAGAAGAAAAGAAACTGTTTCTAAAATGGCCAGCTGGTTGTAAAGAGGATTAATACATGTAGAACTTTATGGTCAAAATGGACATGGTGTACGGAGGTATTGGAATTGGTTTATTATTGTCACCTGTACCAAGAGACAGTGTGCAAAGGTAGTGGAATTGGTTTATTATTGTCACATGTACGAAGAGACAGTGTGCGAAGGTAGTGGAATTGTGTTATTATTGTCACCTGTACAAAGAGACAGTGTGCGAAGGTAGTGGAATTGGTTTATTATTGTCACCTGTACAAAGAAACAGTGTGCGAAGGTAGTGGAATTGGTTAATTATTGTCACCTGTATCAAGAGACAGTGTGTGAAGGTAGAGTTACAAAATACACATGGACTAAGATTTTAACTGTCCTGTGCTATCACCAGTGGGATCATCAGTTGGTCTGCCACCTGTCTTCAGGAGTTTCGAACCGCTTACGATCAAGACTCCCTCGAGATGGGGGGCCAGCAGTGCTAAAGCACCACCTCCCACTGGTGAGCTTAAAAGCTTGGCATTTGCCTCTATCAGAGTTGTTGGTCACTTCCATCCAACAGATAGTCTACTCTTCAGGTGTCTATGCAACTACTGAAGAGTTTGCTTGATATGTATACACTGTCTGACTACCTGCCCCTCTGGACGTACTTGGTCCACACCCATGCTGATCCTTTCTCTGCTGCCTCAGCTACAGCCCTGCTGGTTGACTTGATCTCTCTTCTAGTGAAGCCAAGGTCACGCAGCCACTTCTGGAGAGTGAACGCAATAAGCCCATGGCAGCGGACTTCAAATGGATAGCATGAGACCTTCCACCCTCTGTCTCTGCACTCTGATCTTAATTCTGCATACTTGGTTAACTTGCGCTCATGGGCTTCATTGATGTTGTCTTCCCAGGGGACTGTGAATTCACCAATAACTGCTTCTCTACTGGTGTAACCAAACCTGTACTTTCCAACATCGTAAATCATATCGCCCATCACTTCCAACTTTCTCTTTGATGTTCCCCTGAGAGTGTTCTCCAGCATCATACTGATATCCTCATCAAATACACGCCAAGCTTTGTCATCTGCCATTGCTGGCCACTCAACCTTCCTCTTCTTCTCTACCTCCACACCACCGCCATCATGCGAAGGATCTACCTGGGTACTGTGGTCTGAAACCTGACCTAGGTTATCTCTCGTCTGACCCGGAGTATGATGACGCTCTCTAGAGCGAATCACTGTGGCTTGTGGATCAGTGGTTGAAAGGACCACATCATCCGTGCTTGGTGAAGTAATCTCATCTTCATCCACTAGGATGGAATAGCACTTCAACTTTGCTTGGTGGACTCGTAAACCTTTAATGCTGGAAAACACTCTCCCACACCAACACACTGGACACTTAGAGCCTCTTATCCTAGCTCTTGGTCGTAGTCGTTCCCTGTAATTAACTGTATCCGTCCGATTGGGTCCATCATTCTTCCTCCCTCTCGGAGGACCCTGAGGGTATGTTTCTCCATATAAACTAGAAGTTCAAGAGGTGGGTGCTCTTCTGAGCTGGTGCCTGGACTGCCAATACTGACACCCCCGGTTCCAGTCTTTCCTGGCTGTCCGCTGTCTCCCCACGCTGTCACTGAACTATTCTCGGTTGCCAACCAGACTATTCCTGGTAGTCACTGGTGTCCAGAACAAACGAGTTACAAAATACACGTGGACTAAGATGTTAACTGTCCTGTGCTATCACCAGTGGGATCATCAGTTGATCTGCCACCTGTCTTCAGGAGTTTCAGCCCGCTTATGATCAAGACTCCCTCGAGGTGGTGGGCCAGCAGTGCTAAATTGGTTTATTATTGTCACCTGTACCAAGAGACAGTGAAAAGCTTGTCCTATGTACTGTGCATACACTTCAAATACTTACACAGCGTATTGACCTAGAATAAGGTAAAACAAAAACAATGCAGAATGAAGTGTCCTGACGAAGGGTCTTGGCCTGAAGCGTCGACTGTACCTCTTCCTGTAGATGCTGCCTGGCCTGCTGTGTTCCACCAGCATTTTGTGTGTGTTGCCAGAATAAGGTGTTGAAGCTATAGAAAAAGTGCAGTGCAGGGACACGATCAAATACACGGGGTTGATTGTGAGGCCAAGTCTGTGTTTTGGATGTGGACTTCTTCTCAGTCTTATGGTTTTTTTGTACCTTGTGTCTTTCACTCGAACTTTCACGGTTTTTTGTTTGTAGGTGAGCGGGGTTTGGGGGTCGATATCCCTGTTCCGTTTCTGTTTGGTCTTTTTGTGCGGGGAGGAGGGATTTGCGGGCTGATGTTCATGCTGCCGTTCTTTTCTTGGTTTCATGGCTACTTGGAGAAGAGGATTTTCAGAGTTGTATACTTTGAACTTAATCCTACAAGATGTCCATTCAAGAATCTGCAAGCAGTGGGATAGAAGCTACCCTTTAGCCTGCTGGTACATTCTTTCAGGCCTGCCCAATGAAAGAGGGGAGAAGAGAGTATTTCCAAGGTGTGTCTGGGGTCTTTGTTTCTGCTGACTGCTTTAATGAGGCAGAGAGAAGTAAAGACAGAATCCATAAAGGTGACGCTGGTTCCTGTGATGTGCTGAGCTGTGATGCAAAGGCTTGTTCCTTTAGTTTGTGCCTTCAGGACTCTGAGTACCAGCGTGTTTCTGACATGTATAGAATTGCATAGCATTACAGCAAAGAATGGGTCATCCTGTTGCTAGGTACATGGTGCTATTGTAGCATAGCAGGTAGCATAATTCTTTACAGCGCCAGCGACTTAGTTTCAGTTCCTGCAGCTGTCTGTACATACAAGCGTACTTTACATTACTGCGTAGGTTTCCTCCGGGTACTCTGGTTTCCTCCCATATTGGGTAATTAGGTGTATTTGGGTGGTGCAGGCTCATTGGGCAAGAAGGGCCTGTCACAGTGCTGGATCTCTGATAAATAAAATACATAAAATGCATAATAATGCAGTGGTTAAACTGGAGTTCAGATTCAAAGCATGAATTTGGATCTCACCCTGGCAACTGGGGATCTTAAGTTCACAGAAAACTTGAATTTATAAAAATGGTAATCATTAAGCAACAGGATTGTCATTACAACCCATTTGGTTCACTAATAACCCTCAGGAAAGGAAATCCATTATCATTATCAGTTCTGGCCTGCATGTCTCTCACACAATAATGTGCTTGACATTCACCTACCTCCTCAGGCCAGGAGCAATGAAGCTTGGACAATGAACACTGGCCTCACTCATTCTCTCGGGGAAAATTTGGTTTATGTCACTATATATGTTACCATCAATCTTCTTCCTAACTTTATGTAACGTACCTTCACTTCCATCTGTTTTCTTCTGCTTTGTATTATCTAGTATCCTTTTAAATAGTACTAAAGTATTCATTTTAACTATTCACCATGGTATCACGTTCTATATTCTAACTATGATGTTGATGTTATGAATTATTGAGACAATAGTGACTGCAGATGATGCAACAACAAGTTATCTAGCTAGATGAACTGAGCAGCATCTGTAAGGGAAAGGAATTAATCCTATCCTGATGTGGGGTTCAAATCAAAATGTTAACAGTTATTTTCTCTCAACCTGAAGCTGCTCAACCGCTGAGTTCTTCCAGCAGATTTTTTGTTTTTCCTGAATTATCTTCTTAGTGTCAATTTTTATATTTGCATTTGGAAAACCTTCCTTAATATTTAAGTGCCAGTTTAGAAATATTTCTCACATATTAGCCTCATTGCATTAAACTGGGCCAGGAAATGAAAACAAGTTCAAAGTTCATTTTATTGTCAAAGTACACATATGTTACCATAAACATCCCTGAGATCCATTTTTTTGTGGGCAATCACAGTAAATACAAGAAACATAATGGAATTAATGAAAGACTGCACCCAACAGGACAGACAAACAACCAATGTGCAAAAGACAACAAACACTGCAAATACATCAAGGGAGAATCTTGCTGGACATCATGGAGAAGTACAGGCAGAATGCTCTGCTGCAGCACTGGCCATTGAATACTATCCTGTAGAATACTGCTCTGCCTCTTGACAATGATCCTGGATGTGCAGCTGAAGGCAATGAATCAAGGTTGCCATCTGGTAAGATGCCAACAGGTTTGGTTGCAGTGGTCTCCCTAGGTCCATCAAGTTGTACAAATACATGTAAAATGTGATTGCAAGACTCTGCTGGACATTGATAATACAAAGACTGGTTTATTAGTTCATTGGTGGGACTGACAACAGTGGAGCTGAGTGGCCTTGGGTTGTTGTGCAGATCAGGTCCCCATGCCACGGCCTCGCCTGTTGCCACCACCTGGGGAGGGAAGGACATGTTGTGGGAGAGAACAAGGGTGGGGCAGGGGCATGGGAATCCATGCTGGGGTTGGTGGCTGGCTCTTGAGTTGATGCTGTTCTCCCATGTTTGCTCCCTGGAAGATAAGCTGCATTGCCTTCACCTACATCTGACACAGCAAGAGATGAAGAACTGCTGCATGCTTGTTCTTATAGAGATGTGTGTAATGCCCTAGTTAAGATTTTTTATTGCTCTGCTGTAGGTATTTCTGTTTGGCAGTACTGTAAAAGCAACGTGTTCTGTTTTTTAGAATGTTTGGTTTCAGCTAAAAGGTAAGAGGCTATGATATTCAACTTAGGAATGTTGTTTCAGCCAATCAGGATGGCGGAATCAGGAGAAAGTTTGAGAGAAGGGGCCATGAGAAGGCCTTGGTGGGCAGGATTAAGGAAAACCCCAAGGCATTCTATAAATATGTGAAGAGCAAGAGTATAAGGTGTGAAAGAATAGGATCTATCAGGTGTGACAGTGGGAAAGTATGTATGGAACTGGAGGAACTAGCAGAGGTACTTAATGAATATTTTACTTCAGTATTCACTTTGGAAAAGGATCTTGGTGATTGTAGTGATGACTTGTAGCAGACTGAAAAGCTTGAGCATGTAGATATTAAAAAAGAGGATGTGCTGGAGCTTTTGAAAAGCATCAAGTTGGATAAGTCGCCGGGACTGGGTGAGATGTACCCCAGGCTACTGTGGGAGGCTAGGAAGGAGATTACTGAGCCTCTGGTAATGATCTTTGCATCATCAATGGGGATGGAAGAGGTTCTGGAGGTTTGGAGGGTTGCAGATGTTGTTCCTTTATTCAAGAAAGGGAGTAGAAATAGCCCAGGAAATTATAGACCAGTGAGTCTTACCTCAGTGGTTCGTAAGTTAGTGGAGAAGATCTTGAGAGGCAGGATTTATGAACATTTGGAGAGGTATAATATGATTAGGAATAGTCAGCATGGATTTTTCAAGGGCAGGTTATGCCTTATGAGCCTGATTGAATTGTTTGAGGATGTGACTAAACACATTGATGAAGGTAGAGCAGTAGATGTAGTGTATATGGATTTCAACAAGGCATTTGTTAAGGTACCCCATGCAAGGCTTATTGAGAAAGTAAGGAGGCATGGGATCCAAGAGGACATTGCTTTGTGGATCCAGAACTGGCCTGCCCACAGAAGGCAAAGAGTGGTTGTAGATAGATCATATTCTGCATGGAGGGCATTCACCAGTGGTGTGCCTCAGGAATCTGTTCTGCGACTCTCACTCTTTGTGATTGTTATAAGTGACCTGGATAAGGAAGTGGAGGGATGGGTTAGTAACTTTGCTGATGACACAAATGTTGGAGGTGTTGTGGATAGTGTAGAGGGCTGTCAGAGGTTACAGTGGGACATTGATAGAATGCAAAACTGGGCTGAGAAATGGCAGATGGAGTTCAACCGAGATAAGTGAGAAGTGGTTCATTTTGGTAGGTCATATATGATGGAAGAATATAGTGTTAATGGTAAGAGTCTTGGCAGTGTGGAGGATCAGCGGGATCTTGGGGTCCGAGTCCATTGGACACTCAAAGCAGCTGCGTTGGTTGACTCTGTGGTTAAGAAGGCATACGGTGTATTGGCCTTCCGTCAATCGTGGAATTGAATTTAGGAGCTGAGAGGTAATGTTGCAGCTATATAGGGCCCTGATCAGACCCCACTTGGAGTACTGTGCTCAGTTCTGGTCGCCTCACTGCAGGAAGGATGTGGAAGCCATAGAAAGGGTGCAGAGGAGATTTAGAAGGATGTTGCCTGGATTGGGGAGCATGCCTTATGAAAATAGGTTGAGTGAACTCGGCCTTTTCTCCTTGGAGCCACGGAGGATGAGAGGTGACCTGATAGAGGTATATAAGATGATGAGAGGTATTGACCGTGTGGATAGTCAGAGGCTTTTTCCCAGGGCTGAAATGGTTGCCTCAAGAGGACACAGGTTTAAGGTGCTGGGGAGTAGGTGCAGAGGAGATGTCAGGAGTAAGTTTTTTATGCAGAGAGTGGTGAGTGCGTGGAATGGGCTGCTGGCAACGGTGGTGGAGGCAGATACAATAGGGTCTTTTTGGTTAGGTACATGGAGCTTAGAAAAATAGAGGGCTATAGGTAACCCTAGGTAATTTCTAAGGTAGGGACATGTTCAACACAACTTTGTGGGCTGAAAGGCCTGTATTGTGCTGTAGGTTTTCTATGTTTCTATGTAGAGCGGGGCAGAGAGAGGTTTGTGACAGTCAGTGTAGTTCGGCGTTTTTTTTTGTTTTGGCGGGAGGTGCAGAGAGGACAGAAGGGAAGATGACTGAGGACGCTGAGGGAAGGGGCTTCCAGGTTGCTCAAAGTGCTTTGTGCAGATGAATGGCTCAAAGGAGGAAGGACCAATACTCCCGAGACAGCGCCCATTTATTTGAGATGGATTTTCAGTGACGTTCGGGATGTGGTGTGTACTTTCACGCAGACTGGGTCGAACGCATGAGTTAAGGATGACTCCAGTATGAGATCCAACTGTATGTACTCGTTTGGACTGGGTTAACTGGAATGGGTCCTTTTCTTTTTCCTACTGACTGTCCGATAAAGCCAAAATTTGTAAATATACTTTCTTTATAACGTTATATAGTGTATGCGCTGTTATGTTTTGCCAACCAACAATAGTGTATGGGCAGTATTTACACAGCATTCACTCACATCGAGGTTTCTTCGATCAGAACAACACAACATCCCTGATTGGCTGAACATCAAATCACACAGACCCTATCGTATATTATTTGTGAAAAGTGACCTCCTCACCTTTGCATCCCGTGGCTGTTAGTGGGGCTGGCAATAAGCTAAGTTACCATACAAGCTCAGTAGGGAGCTTCATTGTGGGGGCTATCATCTAGCAATTCGCTGAATGCTGTGTAATTGCTGTTAAGAATTGATTGAACTGTTTGTGTGTTTAAGCCTATGTTTAAGCTCGTGTTGGGGAAAGTGATCAGGGTACCTTATTATGGACACCGCAGAGATTAAGTTTTGGTGCGATTCAAAGAGGTTACCCACAACTAACGTTTGTGTTCTGAGTGGGGTGGATATCTGCAGCCCTGATGAGTTGTTGATTAGAGTGCTAAATTCTGTGAAAATATTGGGGAGAGTTACACTGGTTGAATAACATTTTGACCAATCGGCTGGTAAGGATGTCGTGTTAGTCCAGACCAGCAGTGGCGTGACTGAAGTCGCACTGCCTCATAGGGTAGGGAGGTGGGGCAATGAGCAGTCCATAAGGGGGACATGTAGCTGAGGACAAAGACTTCAAAGACAATTTGTTCTTGTTTCTGCAAAGTGGAGGGAAAAGAGTTGTCTGATGTGAAAGGCCTAATGGGTCCTTCAGCGATAGATTTAAATTCTGAGATGGTTTGGCTATTACAACATTGGTTGGCAGTATACCTGCAGAGAGCCAAAGTTATTGTAGGCTGAGGGTGTTCTCTGGAGTCAAGCCCACACCCAGAGCGGAAGAAGAATATGAGGCTCAGTTACTGGATGAATGGCAGTGCTCAGATAACATGAAACAACAGAGACCGGTAGAGAGCTTAAAGGGTCCAACAGCTGATATAGTGAGGTTCCTCAAGGTAGAAAATCCATAGCCGTGTCAGCAAATGACCTGTAAGCTCTGGAAGATGCTTTTGGCACTGCTGAAAGTGCAACCTATCTGATAAGGAAGTTCAGGAGGAAGGAGAGAAGCTGCCTGCCTACATTTTCAGGTTGGAGAAATTGCTGCATTGTTTGTGCCACAAAGGGGGCATTCAACTGTCTGAGGGAAATTGCCTGAGATGGAGCAAGGTGTGAAGTGCACGCTGTCACATGATGTGATTGCCCTATGTATTTGAATGACCCACAAGATGCGCCCTCCTCCATCTTTTACTAACTTACTCAGAGAAGTTAGAGAGGAGTGGGACATTTTCAAATGCCAAGTAGTGTCTTCAGTGGTAGCCTCTGTTGCTAAATTACCCCCTGATGCCATGGAAATAGAGCTTTTGAGGAATGAGGTGAAAAACCTTCATGCTGAGCTGATTCAATGGACGTTTGCTAATGATTCAGCTAAGCGTGATGTGTCCATTGGGAAACGTAACCCTCCTGTAGCATTTATGATGCAGCGATTGCTGCTGAAAAGGGTCGCTTGACAAGAGAGGTGATAGGTATTTTCTTACAACTGTGGTGAAAATGGACATTTCAAGCAAGACTATGAGGGACAGGAAAATCTTCAAAAAGTAAGTCAATGGTTAATCAAACAGAGAAGAAAAGAGGCAAAACTACAGAGGGATGCAGTAAATAAAAGGGCTGCCATTTTGGAGAGAGTACTTTCCAATCAGTGTACCAAGGAAAATGCCAAAGTGCAAACCACAATTCCTGAAGGTTTAGTGGGACCATTCTCTAATGTATCCATATGGATTGAATGTGCTTTTACTTGATACAGGTTCTCAAGTTAATTTCTTATAGATCCTTTTAAAACTGGTATTTGACGAATTTACCATTGACGCCACAAAGTGCCCTTGGGATTTGGGGACTTAGTACTGGTATTTACTTGTCGTTGAAACTGAAGTTTTCAGAAGCAGATGTTGGAGTAACTGAGACTATAGACACATCAGTGTTGGTCTGCCCAGTTCCGGTTACAAAGGATGGAGCTCCCATTCTTGTGGGAACAAATACTGCTGTTGTGAGAAGGCTTGCAGGGACATGCAGGGAGATAAATGGAGAGAACACTTTGGAAACCTTGTCCATTCACCCTGTGTTCAGAGCTACTTTTCAGAAGGTGCAAGTTCCTCCTAAGCAGGATGATGTGTAGAAACAAGGAACTGTGTAGTACGCCCGGTATAAAACTGTCATGTACATCTTGGAAGGGTAGCTAGAGTGACAGGAACCCCCAAATTTGATGGATTGTCCAATGACCAGCCAGCCAGGTGGATACTCCTGATGATCAGGAAGAAGAGCCACGCTTACCTGCAGGAGTGCTGGTGAGACCTGAACTGCAGAAGTCTTCGGCGGTCTACACAAACAGGATGACAGTGATTATCAGTAACACCTCAGGAAGAGAGGTGACTCTCAGACATGGGGTGCCAACTACCCCAGTGTTTCAGGTGATGATAGTGTCTAGTTTAAGGGGAGAAATGGAAAACAAACAGTCTCCTGGAATGAGGAAGTTGACATCGAGGTCTGATGTTGGTTGCTCCTGGAGTTCTTGCCACACCATTAGAGTGACTGAGGACACCCCTTTCCGAGAGAGGTCTCGCCGGTTAGCACCAGCAGAGGTTAAAGAGGTTCAGCAGCACCTGCTTAAACTGAAGGAAGGTAAGTTCAGTCATGGAGCAGGGGCACCTGAGCCACCAGAAGATACAAGTGATAGATGGGGGAGGCACCCATCAGTAGACAAGGAGGGTCACAAGGAGTGGTTGAAGCTGGAGAAGCTGAAAATGAGGTAAGGAGGTGAGAGCAAGTAAGGAAACCACAAGTTATGCTGCACCTGGGAAATAGTGTGCTATGTCTGTTCCCATGGTGAAATATGCTACTTCCATTTACAAATGGATTGGGAGTCCTGAAATCCCAAAATTCACTTGAATACAGTGATACAGTGTTATTAATATGTTCCAAAGTCATGGGGATATGACTATTTTTGGTGGGGTGCAAGTTTAGTGAGAGTTAAGATTTTTACTGCAACGCTGCAGGTATTTCATTTTAGCAGTTCTGTAAAAGCAGTGTTCTGACAGGCTGCATCACTGTCTAGTATGGGGGGGCGGGGCTACTGCACAGGACTGAAAGAAGCTGCAGAGGGTTTTAAATTTAGTCAGCTCCATCTTGGGTACTAGCCTACAAAGTATCCAGGACATCTTCAAGGAGCGGTGTCTCAGAAATGCAGTGTCCATTATTAAGGACCTCCAGCACCCAGGGCATGCCTTTTTCTCACTGTTACCATCAGGTAGGAGATACAGAAGCCTGAAGGCACACACTCAGTGATTCAGGAACAGCTTCTTCCCCTCTGGAATCAGATTCCTAAATAGACATTGAGTCCTTGGACACTACCTCACTTTTTAAATGTAACGCTCAGCTATATTGGCTTGTATTTATCTAGCGGAAACCCCGTCCGCCAGCCACCTTGTCTCCGGGTTATGTCAGTTGCTGTACAACTGCCACCTGATTCAGCTTCAAACATCAATCATCAGCCAGCACACAATGTACATTTTACCAATTACACTTTATAGTTATTACTAAGTCTATGAGATTAATAGAAGTTCAATACAAAAAAGGAATGGAAAAGGCGCCAGACTTATCAAAGTTCAATTTCTTTGTGCACACGTTGGAGCTCGGGGACCTCTTCAGGACCACTCCGACCCCTTCGAGTCACAGCTCAGGACCACCCGGAGTGATCAACCTGAGTTTTTCCGCCGTCCTCATGGTCTCTCCATTTTAATTCACATACGCAGCAACAGAGAAGTTCAACATAACATTTTAATTTAATTTTAATTTTAATCTCCTCCATTTTAATTTTAACATAGCAAAGAAGAAACCCGTTACACTCTCCACCCACCAAATAAAAGCCATGCCCTCATGACATTAACAGCGTTCACCATTGCTCCTTGCAAAACACAAAACCCAACCCAGGTGCATAAAGCAGCGACATAACTTCCCAGGGCTGCAGAGATCACACCCTGTTCTCCCGGCGCTGTATAGGTCAACCCCTCCGGGGGGCGCCTACTTCTCTGAGACCTCTGTACCTCCTCTGCTGACTCTTCCGGCTCAGACACCACAGGTGACACCCCGGGCCTACCTGTCGGACCCTCACCCTCACTAGGACCCCTCGGCACCTGTGAGCCCTCGGCCTCGGGCTCTGGTTGCACCCTCTCTTCTCCCAATGCCAGCTGTATTTCAGATGGCTCCTCAACACCCTCCCCCCTCTCCCCTAACTCAGTGGGGGAAGGCCCAGAAGCCTCTTCTTGCGGTACCAGAGAATTAGTGAACGGAAACAGGTGCCACACGTCCAAATCATCGTCTTCTGATGACGTATCCCTTTTCGGGGTGGGGACCGACCCCTTCCCTTCCTCAGCGGGCTTTTCCCTTGCTCCGCGCCCTCGCAGATTCCTCGTACTAGGCGTAAACTCCCATTTGAGCTCTTGGTCTACCTGCACCTTGCGACCCAGAGGCAACTGGTGTTTCCGATGTAGTACCTTGACAGGCCCCTTCCCAACCTCAGGTCTCACCCGGTAAACAGGGAGATTCGGCATCTGACTCTCCACCACATAGGGGGTTGCCGCCCAGCGATCCGCCAACTTGTGCTTGCCAGGTAGTCCTAAATTCCGGATAAGGACCTGGTCTCCCGGCAATAGTTGGGCGAACTTTACTTTCTGATCATACCTCTTCTTATTCCTCTGATTCTGCCTGGTGGCCGCTGCTTCAGCCAACTCGTACGCCCTTTTCAACTCCCTCCTCATATCGGACACATACTTCAGATATGGCTTTGAAGGTAATTCACCTACTTCAGTCCCAAAGCACAGGTCAATGGGCAACCTCGCTTTCCGCCCAAACATCAGATAATAGGGCGAGTACCCCGTAGCGTCATTGCGAGTACAATTGTAACAGTGAACCAAATGGCCGATGTGCTGACTCCACTTACTCTTCTGACCGATCTCCAGAGTGCGAGCATGCCCAGAGGGTCCGGTTAAACCTCTCGGGCTGAGGATCACCCTGCGAGTGATAGGGGGTGGTCCTGGATTTCTCAACCCCAAGCATACCCAGTAATTCATGGATAAACCTGCTTTCGAAGTCCCGTCCCTGATCACTATGGATCCACAGGGGGAGGCCATAATGAACAAAGTACTTCTCCCATAACACCTTCGCCACTGTAGTCGCTTTCTGATCCTTAGTGGGAAATGTCTGCGCATATCTAATGTAGTGATCCATGATGACCAAGACATTCATGGTGTTGCTGGTGTCTGGCTCAATAGACAGGAAATCCATACACACCAGGTCCATGGGTCCCGCACTCTGCAAGTGGGACAACGGGGCCGCCTGCACAGGAATGTCTTCCTCCGGATGCAACGACTGCATTTCTTACAGTATTCTTCAACCCCCCCCATCATCTGGGGCCAGTAAAACCGGTCCTTGAGTAATCCATGGGTCTTTTCTACCCCCAAGTGCCCGGAATCATCATGTAGTACCTGGAGCATGGTCTTCCGATGCTTCTCAGGCATGACCAGCTGCCAGCGCTGGGGTGTTCTGGGGGTGACGTGAGCCGGTACAAGACTCAGTCCTTCAGCTTCAACCGAGGCCACTCCTTCAGTAGTAGGGGCACGGAGGCGTGCATTACCTTCTCCGCCTGAGCGATATCCCCTTTCTAACCATGTACCAGACTGTGCCAATGCTCAGGTCATCCCGCTGAGCCGCCCCCACTTCCTGGGGGCTCAACTCCGGCAAGTGCCTGCTCCTCAGAGCAGTCAAATTACAGTAAACAGTGGGTAACGTGTCATCATCTGCCCCTAATTGATCCACTGCCCGATCCGGCCCCATCAGGGCTCCTGCTTCAGCGTCGCTCGCAAATTGACACATGGCCTTCACTCCCGGGGCAGGGACACTCTCCCACTCCTCATCCGTGCCCGACTCGTCATGCGCCCGACGAGATAGAGCATCTGTATCGATGTTCCAACTTACTGGCTGGTACGTCAGGCTGAACTCATTGGCAGACAAGACCGCTAACCACCGATGTCCAGTAGCGTCCGGCTTTGCCGAGGTCAGGATATAAGTGAAAGGGTTGTTGTCTGTTCTCACCTCAAACTTGGTCCCATATAGATAGTCGCTCAACTTGTCCACCACCGCCCATTTCAGCGCCAGGAACTCCAACTTGTGAGTGAGATAGTTTCTCTCAGATGGCGACAAGTTTCAGCTGACAAACGCCACTGGCTTCAATCCGTTGCCCTGTTCCTAGTACAGGACAGCCCCCAGACCCTCATGCCTGGCATCAGTGTGTAGCACATACGGCTTCCGGGGATCGGTAAAAGCAAACACCGGGGCCTGTGTCAGCGCCCTTTTCAGAGATTCGAAAGCCTCCTCACATTGAGCATCCCACCTTGATCCAAAAGGGTCTGCTGGGTTCAAGTATCCTCCTGCCTCCGGCCCTCGGTCCCCCTTTCTTTTCTTCCCGACAGGTGGATAACCACACAACAGCTGGTTCAGTGGGTGACTGATTTTCGCATATCCTTTCACGAATCGCCGGTAATACCCACAGATCCCCAAAAACGAGCGTAAGACGCTCACCTTCTGAGGTCTCGGCCAGGTGGTCACCGCGGCTATCTTAGCCGGATCAGTAGCCACTCCATTTCGCGAAATTATGTGTCCAACAGAACTGACCGACATCTTACAGAACTGACATTTATCCAGGGAAGGTTTTAACCCTTCCTCCTTCAGCCGGCTTAACACCTTCAGCAGCCACTCCTCATGTTCCTCCAAAGATCAGGTCATCAGGTCATCCAGATACAGCAACACCTCCAGCAGGTTTATATCCCCCACTGTCCTCTCCATGAGCATCTGGAAGGTGGCTCGGGCCCCCGATATGCCTTGGGGCATTCGCTCGAACTGAAAAAATCCCAGGGGCAGATAAAGGCCATCTTCTGTTTATCGGCCTCACTCATCGGAATCTGGTAATACCCACTCCGCAAATCCAAGACACTAAACTACTGGGCACCATTCAGACAGGCCAACGTGTCTTCAACCCTTGGGACCATATACTGGTTGGGGACAGTGCGCCGGTTCAGGGTCTTATTGTCCACGCACCCTCCCATTTTTCTTCCTAGCCACTACTATGGGGGACGCACAGGGGCTCCGGGACTTCTCGATAATCCCTGCATCCTTCAACTGCCGCAAGTGTTGCTGTACATCTTCCACATCTGCTGGGGCCAACCGCCGTGAGCTTTCTCTAAACGGGGGTGTCATTTGTCACTCGGATAGTGTGATGAGTGCTCCTGGAACAGCCCACATCAAACTTGCCCTGAGAAAAGACATCCCCTAGTTTCAGCATCTTCTCCACCAACCTTCTCTTATACTCCAGCGGTACAGGGGAGTCTTTAAAGTTAAAGGCCTCCTCGGTCAGCTGCCCCCGTTCTCCAATAGTTTTCCTCCAGTGGGCCTCATGGGGGCGCTAGACATCTCCGTCACTGGGAACAAATACGCGAGGGGCATCCCGCGCTTAAAGGTGATCTCCCTCTCCATTGTGTTCCTTACAACCACCCCCATCCACCATGCCTGTACAGCTGAGGGCCTCTGCAATTCAGGTCTCACCAGCACCCCAGCCGGGAACTGGGACTCCCCTTCAAGGTCTTCAGGGGCGTCTACTAACAGGGCCTCGCCCGCCAGTACTCCGGGGAATCTGGGGGTCCCCATCACTACTGCCACCTCCCCTGGCTGTATCACTTTAGGCCTCGCCTGAGTACACTACACCGTCCCTCGTTTGAACTCAGGATCCAGCCCCTAGGGGTCACCCACTTCCTCGAACGCCGCTCGAAACACTGTGTGTACCGAGAGGGTCTCCAGAAAGTTCTCCGGTGCCTTCCTCTTACAGGGTCTCAGGAGCCGTTGCACGAGAGGGGAGTTAGTCCCCACCAGCAGGGCAGTGCCACCGGTTTCCACCAGGTCTGGACAAACCAACACCAACGTCTCAAGGGCTTCCAACACTCCCACTTTGCCCTCCGAGAACTCCAATCTCACTGACAAGTACCATTGTATGGGTAATCACCATCACTTATGCCCTAGATCCCCAGTGCATTAAACGGGGTTACTGACAAATGCTTTAGATATTTGTTGTAGAATGACCGGTACAATAAGGTAACCTGCGATCCCGTGTCAAGGATGGCTCTTGCAAAGATTCCCTCTATCTATAGGGACACACTGGAACGGGGTCCCACAAGTCCATCCGGAATAAGGGCTTGTGCTTTCGGGGGTCCCATGTCTGATTTCTGGGAATGTGTTCCTCCTGAGACTCCAGTCCGTTCCCTTACTGAGTCTCTCCTAAGTTTCCCGACACCTCTCCCTTCTTAGTGGCCTGGGGGCTTTCCCTCCACGGGGCACCTTGTCTCTCACAATCCCTCCCAAAGTGACCCGCTTCCCCACAGCTGTAGCACACCCTCGGCCACTCAGATTCCCACTGGAAATGCCCCTCTTTCCCCCAGTTATAGCACACGCTACCCGCCGCCCCTCTCCTCCCAGCCACCCCCTACTCCCAACCCATGGTGCGGGCCATCCCCTGAAGCGGGTACTCTCTCTGTCCATCCCCTCAAGTGGGGGTTCCTTCCCCCCGGGACCCCTTGGATTTCTCGGGTCTCAACCTAGCTACCACCTCCTGAACTGCTGAGGATCGTCCCCGGTGGCCCGAGCCCTTTTTCCGGCCTAAAGTGCTCTTCTCCTCCCGCACCTCTCTAATCAGCTTACCGAACGATGGAGAGGAGGCTTCTTTTATAGGACTGCCAGACACTCCAAGCCACCTTGTCTTCCTCCAGAGAATCACTAAATATCTGACTCATCCTCAGGATAGGTTGTGATTGTGGGAGATTTTAATTTTCCACACATAGACTGGGAAGCCCATTCTGTAAAAGGGCTGGATGGTTTGGAGTTTGTCAAATGTGGGCAAGATAGTTTTTTGCAGCAATACATAGAGGTACCAACTAGTGAAGGGGCAGCGTTGGATCTCCTGTTAGGGAATAAGGTAGGGCAGGTGACGGAGGTATGTGTTGGGGAGTACTTTGGGTCCAGTGATCACAATACTATTAGTTTCAATATAATTATGGAGAAGGATAGGACTGGACCAAGGGTTGAGATTATTGATTGGAGAAAGGCTAAATTTGAGGATTTAGAAGGGGTGAATTGGGACAATTTGTTTTATGGGAAGGATATAATAGAGAAATGGGGGTCATTTAAAGATAAAATTTAGAGGGTACAGTACCTTTATGTTCCTGTTAGGTTGAAAGGAAATGTCAATAGTTTGAGGGAGCTATGGTTTTCAAGGGATATTGGAAACTTGGTTCGGAAAAAGAGAGGGATCTACAACAAATATAGGCAGCTTGGAGTTAATGAGGTACTCGAGGAATGCAAAGAATGTAAAAAGAATCTTAAGAAAGAAATTAGAAAAGCTAAAAGAAGATAAGAGGCTGCTTTGGCAAGCAAGGTGAAAATAAATTCAAAGGGTTTCTACAGTTATATAAATAGCAAAAGGATAGTGAGGGATAAAATTGGTCCCTTAGAGAATCAGAGTGGACGGCTATGTGCGGAGCCAAAAGGAATGGGGGAGAATTTGAACAATTTCTTTTCTTCGGTATTCACTAAGAAGAAGGATATTGAATTGTGTAAGGTAAAGGAAACAAGAATGGTAGTTATGGAAAGTATGATGATTAAAGAAGAGGAAGTACTGGCACTTTTAAGGAATATAAAAGTGGATAAGTTTCCGGGTCCGGACAAGATATTCCCTAGGACCTTGAGGGAAGTTAGTGTGGAAATAGCAGGGGCTGTACAGAAATATTTCAAATATCATTGGAAAAGGGGATGGTGCTGGAGAAGTGGCATATTGCTCATGTGGTTCCATTGTTTAAAAAGGGTTTTCAGAGTAAACCTAGCAATTACCGGCCTGTGAGTTTGACGTCAGTGGTGGGTAAGTTGATGGAAAGTATTCTTAGAGATGGTAGAAAATTATCTGGATTGACAGGGTCTGATTAGGAATAGTCAACATGGATTTGTGCATGGAAGGTCATGTTTGACAAATCTTATTGAATTTTTTGATGAGGTTACCAGGAAAGTTGATGAGTGCAAAGCAGTGGATGTTGTCAAATCTCTTACCAGCTCTTCTCTCAGTTAGTCCCGACAAAGGGTCTCGGCCCGAAACATCGACTATGCCTCTTCCTAGAGATTCTGCCTGGCCTGTTGCGTTCACCAGCAACTTTTATGTGTGTTGCTTGAAATTCCAGCATTTGCAGGTTTCCTTGTGTTTGGTATGTTGTCTATATGGACTTCAGTAAGGCCTTTGACAAGGTTCCACACGGAAGGTTAGTTAGGAAGGTTCAATCGTTAGACATTAATATCCATAAGACCATAAGACCATAAGACAAAGGAGCAGAAGTCAGCCATTTGGCCCATCGAGTCTGCTCCACCATTTTATCATGAGCTGATCCATTCTCCCATTTAGTCCGACTCCCCTGCCTTTTCACCATAACCTTTGATGACCTGGCTACTCAGATACCTGTCAATCTCTGCCTTAAATACACCCAATGACTTGGCATCCACTGCTGCCTGTGGCAACAAATTCCATAGATTCACCACCCTCTGACTAAAAATTTTTTTTCGCATTTCTGTTCTGAATGGGCGCCCTTCAATCCTTAAGTCATGCCCTCTTGTACTAGACTCCCCCATCATGGGAAACAACTTTGCCACATCCACTCTGTCCATGCCTTTCAACATTCGAAATGTTTCTATGAGGGCTCCCCTCAGTCTTCTAAACTCCAAGGAATACAGTCCAAGAGCGGACAAACGTTCCTCATATGTTAACCCTCTCATTCCCGGAATCATTCTAGTGAATCTTCTCTGTACTCTCTCCAACGTCAGCACATCCTTTCTTAAATAAGGAGACCAAAACTGCCCACAGTACTCCATGTGAGGTCTCACCAGCGCCTTATAGAGCCTCAACATCACATCCCTGCTCCTATACTCTATTCCTCTAGAAATGAATGCCAACATTGCATTCACCTTCTTCACTACGACTCAACCTGGAGGTTAACCTTAAGGGTATCCTGTACGAGGACTCCCAAGTCCCGTTGCATCTCAGAACTTTGAATTCTTTCCCCATTTAAATAATAGTCTGCCCGTTTATTACTTCTGGCCAAGTGCATAACCATACACTTTCCAACATTGTACTTCATTTGCCACTTCTCTGCCCATTCTTCCAATCTATCCAAGTCTTTCTGCAGCCTCTCTGTTTCCTCAGCACTACCGGCCCCTCCACCTATCTTTGTATCATCAGCAAACTTAGCCACAAAGCCATCTATTCTATAATCCAAATCGTTGATGTACAATATAAAAAGAAGCGGCCCCAACACGGACCCCTGTGGAACACCACTGGTAACCGGCAGCCAAGCAGAATAGGATCCCTTTATTCCCATTCTCTGTTTCCTGCCAATCAGCCAACGCTCTATCCACGTATGTAACTTTCCTGTAATTCCATGGGCTCTTATCTTGTTAAGTAGCCTCATGTGTGGCACCTTGTCAAAAGCCTTCTGAAAATCCAAATATACAACATCCACTGCATCTCCCTTGTCTAGCCCACTGGTAATTTCCTCAAAAGATTGTAATAGGTTTGTCAGGCAGGATTTTCCTTTAACGAATCCATGCTGAGTTCTGCCTATCTTGTCATATGCCTCCAGGTACTCTGTAACCTCATCCTTGACAATCGACTCCAACAACTTCCCAACCACCGATGTCAAGCTAACAGGTCTATAATTTCCTTTTTGCTTCCTTGCCCCCTTCTTAAATAGCGGAGTGACATTTGCAATCTTCCAGTCTTCTGGAACCATTCCAGAATCTATCGACTCAAAATTGAAAGATCATCGCTAATGCCCCCGCAATCTCCACAGCTACTTCCTTCAGAACACGCGGGTGCATTCCATCTGGTCCGGGACATTTATCTACCTTTAGACTATTCAGCTTCCTGAGTACTTTCTCTGTCATAATTGTGACTGTGCACACTTCTCTTCCCTGCCACCCTTGAGTGTCCGGTACACTGCTGATGTCTTCCTCAGTGAAGACTGATGCAAAATACTTGTTCAGTTCCTCTGCCAGCTCCTTATCTGCCATTACAATTTCTCCAGCATCATTTTCTATTGGTCCTATATCTACTCTCAGCTGACTTTTATTCTTTATATACTTG
This sequence comes from Mobula birostris, assembly GCF_030028105.1. Classification (NCBI taxonomy): domain Eukaryota; kingdom Metazoa; phylum Chordata; class Chondrichthyes; order Myliobatiformes; family Myliobatidae; genus Mobula; species Mobula birostris. The sequence goes on from NC_092374.1 coordinate 103,774,927, forward strand.
AAAAAGCTTTTAGTATCCCCTTTGATATTATTTGCTAGCTTCCTTTCACAGTTAATCTTTTCCCTCTTAATGACCTTCTTAGTTTCCTTTTGTAAGGTTTTAAAAACTTACCAATCCTCTGTCTTTCCAATAATTTTTGCTTCCTTGTACGCCCTCTCCTTTGCTTTAACTTTGGCTTTGACTTCTCTTGTCAACCATGGTTGCATCCTTTTCCCATTTGAAAATTTCTTCTTTTTTGGAATATACCTGTCTTGCACTTCCTCATTTCTCGCATAAACTCCAGCCACTGCTGCTCTGCCGTCTTTCCTGCCAGTGTCACTTTCCAGTCAACTTTGGCCAGTTCCTCTCTCATGCCACTGTAATTTCCTTTACTCCACTGAAATACCGACACATCAGATTTCGGCTTCTCTTTTTCAAATTTCACAGTGAACTCAATCATGTTATGAGGTCTCCCAGGATACCCACATCTGACACCCTGAACAAAGTACTAACTCTGCAGGCATGCTATCTAATTCTACAGGAATGAAACAGGAAAAATAAGTCTACTCACCCACTTACCTCGCCAAACAGACAAACTTTTTAAACTGTTAGCTTGTACCGTTAGCTGTGAGAGCCCTGCTATTCCTGCCTGTCCGGGCCGATTCACGAAAGGAGCGGGGAGAAAAAAAGAGTTGGTGCTTCGCTCTCGCCTCTTCCCGTTTACCGCCAAAGCCCGTTGACGCCAAAGCCCTACACGCTGCTCCCACTCACTCCGCTGCCCGCTCCGACAGCTGCCTGCTGTACAGGGTGGTCTCCTTTTTAAACTCTCCGCGCTGTCCTGTTGACGTCATGCGCCTGCGCAGTCTCGTCCTTTTTGCACTCGAATAAGTTTTTTTAAAAAAACTGTCTTCTTTCAGAATTCAGCTCCCACGACGCTCTGTAGTCCCGATCCAAAAGGAGCAGTAAAATGGATTCAGCGGTGGCTAGATGGGAAACGCCAGAGAGTAGTGGTGGATAACTGTGTGTCAGATTGGAGGAGGGTGTGTAGCGGTGTGCTTCAGGGATCTGTACTGGGTCCAATGTTGTTTGTCATATATATTAATGATCTGGATGATGGGGTGGTAAATTGGATTAGTAAGTATGCAGATGATATTAAGATAGGTGGAGTTTTGGATAATGAAGTAGGTTTTCAAAGCTTGCAGGGAGATTTAGGCCAATTAGAAGAGTGGGCTGAAAAATGGCAGATGGAATTTAATGCTGAAAAATGTGAGGAGCTATATTTTGGTAGGACTAATCAAAATAAGACATACATGGTAAATGGTAGGGCATTGAAGAATGCAGTAGAACAGAGGGATCTAGGAATAATAGTGCATAGTTCCCTGAAGGTGGAATCTCATGTGGATGGGGTGGTGAAGAAAGCTTTTGGTATACTGGCCTTTATAAATCAGACCATTGAGTATAGGAGTTGGGATGTAATGTTGAAATTGTGCAAGGCAATGGTGAGGCCAAATTTGGAGTATTATGTACAGTTCTGGTCACCGAATTATAGGAAAGATGTCAATAAAATTGAGAGAGTACAGAGGAGATTTACTAAAATGTTGCCTGGGTTTCCTCTCCTAAGTTAAAGAGAAAGGTGGAACAAGTTAGGTCTTTATTCTTTGGAGCGTAGAAGGTTGAGGGCAGATTTGATAGAGGTATTTAAAGTTATGAGGGGGATCGATAGAGTTGACGTGGATAGGCTTTTTCCATTGAGAGTGGGGGAGATTCAAACAAGAGGAAATGAGTTGAGAGTTAAAGGGCAAAAGTTTAGGGGTAACATGAGGGGGAACTTCTTTACTCAGAGAGTGGTAGCTGTGTGGAACAAGCTTCCAGCAGAAGTGGTTGAGGCAGGTTCGATGTTGTCGTTTAAAGTTAAATTGGATAGATATATGGACAGGAAAGGAATGGAGGATTATGGGCTGAGTGGAGGTTGGTGGGACTAGGTGAGAGTAAGAGTTCGGTACGGACTAGAAGGGCCGAGATGGACTGTTTCTGTGCCATAATTGTAATATGGTTATGGTTATATTGAAGACATAGGTTAATAGATTCATGAAGGAATACAGGGTAAGGCAGGAAATCGGGGCTGAGAGGAAAAATGGATCAACCATGATGAGCAACACACATAAAAATTGCTGGTGAATGCAGCAGTCCTGGCAGCATCTATAGGAAGAGGTACAGTGGACGTTTCGGGCCGAGACCCTTCGCCTGGCCTGCTGCGTTCACCAGCAATTTTGATGTGTGTTGCTTGAAATTCCAGCATCTGCAGATTTCATCATGACAACCATGATGAAATAGCAGAGCAGACTTGATGGGCCAAATGGCCTAATTCTGCTCTTATATCTTATGGTCTTATAAACACAAAACAACAGCAAACTACTGTAGAACTGAAAATTTGGTAATAAGAGCAGAAATGCTGAAAAACATCAGTAGGTCAGTGTCACGTACCCCGTGACGGGAATAAAGAACCAGCAGGGATGGAAAACACTTTAGTGTCCAATATTGCTATTGATTAATAATACTTATTAGTAACTACGCAATATAGTAGTATAAATGTAGATAAATCAAACAGGTTAGCAATGATTATATATAAGTAAGTGTGGAAATATATGTGAAAAACCAAGCTTCTTCAAGTCTGGGGGTAAAAAGATACAGTCTTACAATGATGAGTAAAGTTCAGTTCAGTTCGTAGTATTGAGTTGAGTAGTGATGGAGAGAGAGCAAGGGAGTGATTTGAGTCTTCAGTTGAGCTGACCCCTTCGATGTTCTCGTTGTCCTCCGAAATCCTTTAAAAGTCACTGACTGTGACCACAACAAAGGGGACCGTTTTTCTGTGGTGGAGCTATCAACCCAGGCAAAGGTTGGACACATGGACAACTCCCCACTGATCAACCCCTTTTCTCACTGTGAGAGCCAACTGATCGATCCGCCTGATTGATCCTCCAAAAACCCAATTTTTCTGTGGACAAAGCAAAGCTCATTCAGTGTCCAAAACATATGTCTGAGGTCTATATCATCTGACCTCCTATTTATCTCGCTGTACTGGGTACCAACTGTCATTCAAATAACTCCTCCTTGCTTTCTCTGTGTAAGAAGTGCACAAGCAGGCGAATGTCCTTGAGAAGTATAAACATGCTGCCGGAAAATCATAACATCGATTGTCCATCAAATCACCATAGCAACTTACAAGCTACTCAATGCCATCTCCAACTCAGCAGAGATCCAAAAGTTAGCCAGTTCTTTCTCGTGCCTTAAAGTGACAGTCCAACAGTTAGTCTTCGTCTCTCTCTCTCTCTCTCTTTCTTTCTCTCTCTCTTTCCAAAACAAGGTATCGGTGTTAAATATCTCTCTCTCTCTCTTTTCAAAAGCACAGTTCATAGGAGTAATTCAGGACCCCGTCACAGTCAGTCAGCATGAATGGTGAGAGAAACAGTATTTTAGGTAGATGATCTATCATTTGAGCTGGAAAATACTAGAAGTAAAATAGAGGAAATGTGGGCGCCAATGTAGCGTAATGCAACCTCAACACAAGTGATCCAAGTTCCATTCCTGTGGCTACCTGTAAGAAGTTTGCACATTCTCCCCATGTTTGAATGGGTTTCCGCCAGGTGCTCCGGTTTCCTCCCATATTCGAAAGATATACAGGTTAGTAGATTAATAGGTCACATGGTTATAATCAGACAGCGTGGTCTCGTTAAGATATAGGAGCAGGATTAGGTCATTTGGCCGATTGAGTCTGCTCCGCCATATCATCATAACTCATCCATTTCCCGCTGAGCCGCAATCTCCTGCCTTCTCCCCGCATCCATTCATACCCTGACCAATCAAGAATCTATCAACCACTGCCTTAAATATACCCAATGACTTGTCCTCCCCAGCTGCCTGTGGCAACAAATTCCACAGATTCCCCACCTTCTGGCTGTTATGTAGAGAAAAAATGCAGAAGACAAGAAAAACTAAGAAGATATGAGATAGCGAGGAAGGCGAAAGAGATGGCTTGATAGGACAGATGAGAGCACAAGGTAAAGGGTATTGGAACATTCAAGATTGTTTAATATCATTTCCAGTACACAAGTGTGTGTGTGAAGGAGAATAAAATAATTGTTACTCCAGATCTGATGCAGCACAAAAATACACAATAAGAATTAAAAAAACACCATAATAAAAGAGCACAACCGATATAAATACATAAGATAGCTTATATCCGTACATGGATTGATATATACATACTCCATGTCGGCCAGGATCCCTCACCTGAGCTGTCCCATCTGACTCATCTCCCTCCCTTCTTGACACCACCATCAAGTGTGAGGTGTAGGAGTCTTGATAGGCTGAAGTGGCCTCAGTGCTGAACTGGCTCCATGGTTGTGGGCTCACTTTATGGGACTCTGCCATTCATGTTGTGTGTTATTTGTTTACTTTTTATCGTTTGCATGAATTTTCTTTTTTTTTGCACATTGGATATTTGAGAGTCTTTGTACATCCATAAAGTGATGCTAGGCACAGGAGTGTCTGTACACAAAGTGACTCTAACAGCCAATGATTAAGTAGTAGTGGGGGGGGGGATGATGGTGAACTGGGTTAGTGGGTGGAAGGGTTGATCAGCTTTACTGCTTGGGGTAAGTAACTGTTTTTGAGTCTGATGTTTTTGGCATGGATGCTACATAGCCTCCTCCCTGATGGGAGTGGGATAAACAGTCCATGAGCAGGGTGGGTGGGATCCTTCATGATGTTGCTGTCCCTTTTCTGGCACCTTCCTGTATATTTGACCTTGATGGTTGGTTGTCTCGTGCCAGTGATGTCTAGGGCAGTTGATTGTCTATCATTTCTGATGATGGGGTAATCTGTGCGGGAGTTTTATGGTGAAAAAGCTGTTGCACTGGGGCAGTTCCACTTTCTCGACCTCAGAAATCTTGGTCCAATGGTATGAAAAATCATCATGACTGAAGACTTTCTCAGCTGCAGTCGTTAGCCATGACACCTTCTGTGCCCTGTCATGCCCTTCGCTCTTCACAGGGTGTTGCAGCACCACCTTCTTGGCCGGTGGATCTTGTAGTTGATCTCATCCGCTCAGTCCACCAAAACTGACTTTGCCTGCTGGGGTAGGCATATACTTATCTCACTGGGGTTGGAGGTTCCCGGCTCCCCTCACCTGGTTTAGCCCACCTGTCCAAGCGGTGTACCAGGGTGTGGCCACTGTCGCATGCAAACAATTATTTGGAGCCACAGGTGAGAGCTGGATGGGGGCAGGTGGGGTCCAAAGGTGGACGAGCTGCCGCAGGGTGGAGCATGACAAGCCCACCACCAGAGGAGCTACCCCTCCCTGGACACCTCATCGGAGAGCCTAACAACAGGAATTCTGCAGATGCTGGAAATTCCAGCAACACACATCAAAGTTGCTGGTGAACGCAGCAGGCCAGGCAGCATCTCTAGGAAGAGGTACAGTCGATGTTTCAGGCCGAGACCCTTCGTCAGGACTCATTGGTCCATTGGAGAGCCTACCTATCCACCACAGTGCAGTTTTCAAACCACCACAATGTTACATGTTACAATGCTCTCTGTAGAAGGTCGTAAGTACAGATATGATAGAATTTTCATGTTTTGCTGAAGATAAACATTGGCATTAACAAATGGAGATCACTGTAAACATTTGGGCCTCAAGGAAAACACTAAAATCCAACAAACTATGATGGGTAAAGATTTAAATCACTGAATAATCATTCATGCACATTAAGCGAAGAATGGCTGAGAAACTGCAGGAGTTATATGCCTAGAACTCCATTCCCCAATCGACTACGCCCAGGAGAGAGGGAAAGCAAAAACAATAAAATTAAAATAAATTATTGATATTCACTTGAAATTGTGTTTACTTTCCAGAAATTGTTTCTTGATGCTTTCAGCACTTTTATTAAATCCTTAGTTTTGATTCAATAGTCACAGATACACTCTTTTCATCTTCATGTCTATTGTACTGCAAATAAATTGGATGTTCTGATCAGCTTACATGCACTCGACAAAATTGGAAAATTACTCAGCCTGAAGATAATTTAATCATGTTACACCAGATTGTGAGTTATAAGTGTAAGTATAAATAAAATAATCCTGACCTGTATAACATTTTTAACAAAAGGCAAAGTGTTATTTTGCATAATAGTTATGTTAATAGGTTAGCAGTAAAATGTATGGATAATTGATCGAGGGACAAGAGTTCAAATCGGGTAGCTGGAATAAACAGCCTGGATTCCATTATTTTTGTTGTTAATATTCACTGTGAAACAATCAGTTTCTTATTAAAGTTCAAATTGCTGTTCCTTCATCATCCATCTACCTTCCTTTGAGATCTTGCATCTTGTGCAGGTGAGATTGTGCAGGTAAGAGGAAGGATGAACAATTTATATTGGTACCATGGTTCAGGGAGCTATTCGAGAATTGGGTAAGAAAACAAATGTTGTAATTGGGGATATTATACTCAGGGTGAATAAATAAAGTGATCTGACAGAAGGATTGAGAGCCCTAAAGGCTGAGTTGGCTGCCCAGTCTCCACCATTATGATATCTCATCTGACCTAATAGAGCAGCAGTAATAGGGGACACTATACTCAGGGAAACAGGTAGACAACTCTGTGGACACAAAAAGGAAACATGAATGGTAGTTTGCCTCCCAGGTGCCAGGATCCACAATGTTTCCGAATGCATCCACAATGTCCTGAAAAGGGAGGGTGAGTAGCCAGAAGTTGTGGTACATATTGGTACCAATGACATAGGTAGAAAAAGGAGGTCCAGAAAAAAAAGAAAACAGGGAGTTAGGAAGGAAGTGGGGGAGTAGGTTGCACTTGAATCCAAGTGGGAACAATATTCTTGTGGACAGGTTTGCGAGAGCTGCTAAGAGTGGTTTAAACTACTATAGCGGGGAGAATGGGAACCAATATGATCGAGCCAATAGTTTTACAAGTAAATGATGGCTGTAACATGAATGTAAGGAAGAATAAGCCAATGACTGGGTACAAATGCAGACAGTTCAAAAAGTTAAATTATACAACAGAAGCAAAATTCAGAAGGGTGAAGAATGTAGGACTGAGGTGCTGTATTTAAATGCACCTCGTATTCGAAATAAGATGGATGAAGTTGTGCCACAATTAGAGATTAGTTGGTATGACATTGTAGACATAACTGAGTCGTGCTGAAAGAAGGTCATTGTTGGAAGCTTAATATTAAATACTTAATACTTTTTATCAAAAGGGCAGTTAGGAAGACATAGTTGATGTTACGGTTCTGTTGGTAAGAAATGGAATTACATCTTTAGAAAGAGATGACAAGGTCAGAGAATATTGAATTTTTGTGGGTGGGGTTAAAAAACTTCAAGGGCGAAATATCACTATGGAAATAAATATATAGGCCTCCAAATAGTAGCCAAGATGTGGGGTTGTGATTGATAAGGAACTAGAATGGGCATGTAATAAGTGTAATGTCACAATTGTAATGGGGGACTTCGATATGCAAGGGGATTGGGAAAATCAGGCAAGGGGATTTGTCGAATGCCTACCAGATGGCTTTTTAGAGCAGATTGTGCTTGATCCTCCTTGATGAAAGGCAATCTTAGATTGGGAGTTGTGTAATAATCCAGATTTTATTAGGAAGCCTAAGGTATTTGTACCCTTAGGAGGCAGTGATCATAATATGACTGAATTCATACTGCAATTTGAAAGGGAGGAGCATAAGTCACATGTATCAGTATCAAAATGGAATAAAAAGAATTACAGAGACATGAGACAGGAGCTTGCCTAGGTGCACTGGAGGAGGATAATGACAGGGATGATGGCAGTGCAGGATAGATATATCCCACAGAAGAAGTTCTCAAATGGCAAGGAGTCGGCAACTGTGGCTGACAAGGGAAGTTAAGTACTGCATGAAAGCCAAGGAAAGGGCATATCGTGCAGCAAAAGTGACTGGGAAGTTTTTAAAATCCAACACAAAAGCCATAAGAAGTGTAAAGATGAAATATGAGGGCAAACTAGCCAATAATATAAAGCAGGATACTAAAAGTTTTTTCAGTTATATAATGAGTAAAAGGGAGGTAAGAGTTGATATTGGCCCACTGGACAATGATACTGGTGAGGTGGTAATGGGGGACAAAGAAATGGCAGATGAGATTAATGGGTACTTTGCATTTGTATTCACCGTGGAAGACACTAGCAGTGTGCCAGACATCCATGAGTGTCCGGTAGCAGGAGTGAGTGCCATTGCCATTACAAAGGAAAAAGTGCTAGGCAAACTGAAAGATCTTAAGGTGGATAAGTCACCTGGACCAAATGGACTAGATACCAGAGTCCTAAGAGAGGTTACTGAAGAGATAACGGATGCATTGGCCATGATCTTTGAAGAATTACTTGATTCTGGCATGGTTCCGGAGGACAGAAAGATTGCAAATGTCACTCCATTCGTTAAGAAGGGAGGAAGACAAAATAAAGGACATTATAAGCCAGTTAACCCAATCTTAGTGGTTGGGAAAGTGTCGGACTCCATTATTTAGGATAAGGTTTTGGGGTACATGGAGACTAATGATAAAATAAGTCAAAGTCAGCATGTTTTCTGCAAAGGGAAATCTTGCCTGACAAACCTGTGAGAATTCTTTGAGAAAATAACCAGCTTGGTGGGCAAAGGAGAGGCAGTGGCTGTCATTTACTTTGATTTTAAGAAGGCATTTGATAAGGTACCACATATGACGCTGCTAAACAAGATAAAATCCTATGGCATTTCAGAAAAGATACTGGCATGGGTAGAGGAATGGCTGACAGGCAGGAGGTAGCAAATGAGAATAAAAGGGGCCTTTTCTGGTTGGCTACCAGTGATTAGTGGTGTTACTCAGGGGTCAGTACTAGGACCGCTACTTTTCACATTGTTTGTCAGTGATTTTGATAATGGAATTGATGGCAAAGTTTGCAGATGACACAAAGATAGGTGGAGGGGTAGGTAGTGCTGAGGAAGTAATGCGATTGCAGCAGGACTTAGACAAATTGGAAGAACTAGACAACCGGGTGACCTGTTGGGGCATCCTTTGAGAGAAAGGTAGTGCAGTCTGATGTGACCAGAATGAACATTAAATTTCGCTGAATGCTATCGCTATTGCTTTGCTTTGGAAGACATGTAGCAAGACAAATATCACTCCTCCTCGTTAACGAAGGACACTTTTGATGACAACATTTCTGGTTGATCTGCAACCCTTCAAGAAAACTCTAACATTTTCATTTATTTTTCCCCAGCTTGAAGCCACATACATCTGACCATGCTGGAATACTGTTTTCTTCAGATAAATCAACACATTCTCCATGGTTTGGCCTTGCACCTTATGTATAATCATAGCAAAGCATGACTGTATCGGGAACTGGCTCCGCTGAAGAGGGACATCTTCCCCTTCTGATAAACTGAGAGTAATGCTTGGGATCCTGACAGTGTCATTTTTGGATGCACCAATGTTTATCTTTGCTACGATGAGATTGTTGTGCTGTTCTTCCACCATCATTTGTGTTCCATTGCAAAGCCTTGGTGGATCCAAGTTCCTCATTGAAATGATGGGAGATCCTCTCTTCAATTCCAGTTTATGTGGTGGCAATCCAGAGAGCTCGACCGAATCAAGGAATTTTGTTGGAAAATGAGTGGCATTAGCTCCCTCACCTACGGCATTGAAGGGACAGTATTCTTTCATGATTCCAGGGAAGCGTGTAATGCATGTGAAGTTTATTTTTCGCATCATTTCATTGAAAGGAAGCAAGACAGAATTCCTCGAGAATAGCTCTGCAGAATTGTCGAATGTTGGGTACTTGAAATCAATACATTCTTCCATAGATTTTGCTAGCAGAATCATATCTTAGTTAATTTGATTTCATCATTTTCCTTTTTCTCAGTCTTGTTTTCTCCAACATCCAACAGGAACTCAGAAAATCATCCTTCTCCCTCACTCAATCGCATGTTTCTCTTCAACTGAAACTTGATGAAGCTTCTCCATAAGTAGGATTTTTTTATGCATGAATTCTCCACATCAGCATCATTTCCTCATTTCACAACTGCTAGAAGCTGACGGAAACCGCCACAGCAAATGGTTAAAGTACCCCCCGAAGGCCTCATTCTTGCTGCATACATCACGAAGAGTCTGGACCATGGCTTTGAAGCTCTCCCTCCTAATCATGGGGTACTCATCCGAGACAGTAAGCCTCGCATTTCAGAGTAAATTTGCAGAATTTGTGTTTTTATCGATGTTACAAAGGGCATCTTCATTGCCTTTGAGTGGTATCTTGAATCTTGAATGGACAGCGCATTCTTAAAATGTTTTACCCAAGTTCTCAAGTTTCTCTTAGAAATACAGAAGAGCTTGTCCATGATGCCTCTCATCGATCATGATATTAGGATCATTGATAGTTCTTCTCTCCATTTGTAAGACATCTTCAGCTATTTCATTCTTGAACCAGTTCCAAAATTGCTGTGGATTGTTGATTTCAGTGTTTGTTAGCAAGACGACAAACAAATCTCTCATTGTTCTGGGCATTCCTGTTCTCTCTGCTTCTTCCATAGTTTGCTGCCAATGATCATCAGCTTGCAACAATCATCTCTCTCTGCAGACATCTTTGAATGATGGAAGGATATCTCTATTATGTGTTTTCAATGATTCGAAAGATACTGGCCCTTTTATGTGATGAAGAAGTCTCAAATAGTAGAGGTCACCACTTCATGGAAAAACGGCATACACTCAACCCAGAACATTTGCTTCAAAAATCCTGGAGTACTCCTCCACTCTTTCCCCCATTCTCCTTCTTTCCCATCTCTTATTAGTCCAAGTGTAGAATCTGGGAATATCTGCATAATACAGGGTTCTAGAAAATGGATCGCATGTGCAAAGATCCATGAATTCCGTTGCAGTGGTTCTTGCCATATCATTATTCAGTTGCTTAGCAGCATTATCTCGAAAGAATACTTGATGCTCTTGGGGAAGGTGCACTTGAAGGCGAACAACGGCTGGTTCCCTCTCGTGAATTGGAAATCTGAGTATCAATCCGACAGCTTCAGAGGGCCCGATATAGCTGCCTGTCAAATACTGTGTGATTCCGTCTTCTCTATTCACTCCAAAAATTGCCCAATCACTCCCCTTCATGGTATGCTTGATCACGTATTTGATGGACTTATTTGATGAGCATATTTCTACATTTAGATGACAATTGAACAGCTTCAATAGTTGGGCATTATAGGGGACCACCCATTCAGAAGTTATAGTTCGAGTTTGTCATCCTACTGATCACCTTTGAATCCTCCCATTTCCACAGACTGTCTCCTATACGCAGGATATGAATCATCCCCACACCTTGTATGCTCAATGAATGGCTTTGGGTACCTCTTACTGCATGTACCATTTTGCCAACACGGTGATTTAGTGGTGCAATATGGACTATGTATCATGTGCTTCAAGACCAGTTCATGCTGCTCGGGATCTTCATTTGGGTCTGGTATTTCTGCTTGCACAGATCCATCATAATCTTGTGGTCTTGGCTTGGATGCTTCATCGAGCCGCAGCAGACAGTGCAAGTGAGGCAGACCCCGCTTTTGGTGTTCCACATTTACAACGTGAGCGATACACCTACCAAAGGGACCATCCGTTCCAGTGAGGTACTTAATAAACAACTTTCTCTTCAAGTCAAACACTCTGTCGATTAAATCCGGCCAATCGTTTGGTCGCTGATGCAAAAAAAGATGCTGTCGGATTTTGGGCCAGTTTGGATTGTGTGTCATTGTAATGAAAAATGAAGCATTACCATACTTCCATATATACATCGTGGTGTCTTGACATAGTTCCATCATGTATTTCGGTCCACCGACAAATGTTGAGGAGAGGATGATGCACCTTCCACTGTTTCTGAAATCATCATCATTCAGTGCATCAGTCAGGCCTCTGTATGTTGTTGATCTCAAGGTTGCTTGATTCATTCAGATGTAGCTCAACCTCTCACCTTCAATCTTAGCAGCCATATTGACCAAGTATCGTTGGAATAGACGTCCTCCTCTGAGAAGGTTATTAAACTCATTCTCATGGTTTATTATTTAATACGCATAATAACGCATTGCCGTCAGTTTCTTGTTGTTCGTCATTCGGAGTTGATGATGCCAGCCATCGTCTCCATGTGGAAAGAAAAGTACGTATTGAAGGCTGTCATATGAATGATGGGACTCTGAAATTATTTGCAAATCACCTCTTGTTCTTTCAACACAATGTGCCATGATCTTGCTTCAGGTTTAGTGCTGTTCGGTATAATGACAGCGACTTGGTTGGCAATTTGTGCATTAAACCTTCTCTCATGTTCAAATGCTGGTCTCTGGTCAGGATCAATGACAATGGATGCATCGGGCATGCCTTGAATTTGTTCATTTGCAAGTCGAAGGGACACAATATATGGGTTCTGTTGTTGTAGTAGGCTGTCCAATAATTCAACAATCTCACATTGAATTCCATCATTCTGTAGTATTCCCATTCTCAGTTCTACGCTGTCTTGAGGATCCATGAAGTAAATTTGAAGGAATCAGGCTTGCTGGTTGGGGTCTGGCATTAAATATCTGATGTAATGATGGATTTGGCTTTGAATAATCACAGAAGGATTCCATCCATTCCTCGTTGGAAGGACTTCTTTGGCACCAAAGGATGTCATTTGGAAGAGGCAATTGTCTGATGTTCTTCCTGAACTCATTTGCAATATGTTCATCATTGTTGTATAAATTGAGGTAGAGGTTGCAAATTGCCTATCCTGATCTTTCCCTTCATACAGTAGAAATCTGCGGTTTCTCCAGTGAATAGGAAGGCACGATAGTGAGGGCATACTCTGGTCATTGTACCAACATCTGTAGAAATGTTACCGTGTGCGAGTCGTGCATTTTGCCTTGCTCTTTCTCTGTTGAGGTATTGTCATTGAAAGCAAGTATTGTCGTCTTCAGCAACTCTCGCAATAATTACTCTTTGCCGCATATTCTCGAGTCAACCTTTCCTTTTCTCCTCTGCCTCTTCCTCTTTCCTCCTTCTGTGCCTGTTTGTGTCATTCTGGAGATGCGCAGCCTTTTCATCTCCCGTCTCTTCACCTCTTCTGCCATTTGTTCTTTGTCTCCGATCCTGGAGATGTGAAAATCTCAGCTCCTTTGTCTCTTCCTCTCTCCTCCTTCTATGCCAGTTGTTGTCATTCTGGAGACACACAGCCCTTTCATCCTTTGTCTCTTCATCTTTTCTACCATTTGTTCTTTCTCTCTGATCCTGGAGTTGTGCAGCCCTGGCCTGATGCGATTCTTGTTCTCTCCTCCTTCTGTGCCTATTGTTGTCTTTTGGAGACATGCATGCCTCTCCTCCTTTGTCTCTTACTCTCTCATCTTTTTTTCCTGACTCTTTGATCCTGGAGTCGTGCTGCCCTGGCCTCATCCGATTCTTGTTTACTCCCTCTCCTTGCCGCTTCCCGACGATGTTTGGTGTAATCTCTTGACCATAATGTCCCCCTTCTCTTTCCATGCAGCATAATTAGGCTGACCATATTTTTTTACCTTAATGCTGGATAGAAGATACGAAGCAGTAGCACCAAAGCCTCCTGGATGCTGATTTCTCTTGATGATGTAGTTGGCGCTCTCCTAAATGGATGTGATATAGTCACTGCTGTCCTTTGACTGCAACAAAGGGTTTGATGGGTGTTTCGAAGTGCTTCATTACAATAAAATATAATTATCTCTTACTGATGGGTGGCAGTTTGATCTGTCCCAATCATGCACATGCTGATGGTGATTAGCAGAATGTGACCTCTTGAAATACAGCTGCCCTGCCCTTTTGCTGCGGTTGGTGTCGCTGCTGAGGCTGGCCATGCGCATGCGTCATGGTGTCGCGCCGCGGTTTCCATGAAAGCTGGAATCGGGTGTGGAAAGCGGGGCCTGTTGACGGGTGAGCAATTTTATATGAATATAACCCTGACCTTTGCATGCATTCTGTAAGTTAGTGCATCTTAAGTCCATTTAGTCAAAAAAAGTGCCGCTTTAATGCACCATTTGGGCTAATTAGAGGGCACAAACAGACAAAGAGATAAACAGAATGAGAATTTTAGTAATGTATTGATAGATAGATAGATGGGCAAAAAAGTGGCAGATGGAAAACAGTGTTGGAAAATGTACAATAATGCATTTTGGTAAAAGGAACAATAGTGCAGACTATTATCTAAATGGGGAAAAAGTTCAAACATCAGAGGTGCAGAGGGACTTCGGAATCCTTGTGCAAAACTCCCAGAAGGTTAATTTAGAGGTTGAGTCTGTGGCAAAGAATGCAAATGCAATGTTGGCATTTATTTCAAGGGGAATAGAATATAAAAACAAGGAGATAATGCTGAGGCTTTATAAGGCAGTAGACAGGCTACACTTGCAGTATTGCCAACAGTTTTGGGCACCATATCTCAGAAGAGATGTGTTGTCATTGGCGAGAGTCCAGAGGAGGTTCATGAGGATGATTTCAGGAATGAAGGGTTTAACATATGAGGAGCGTTTGGCAGCTTTGGGCCTGTACTCACTGGTGTTTAGAAGAATGCATGAGGTTCTCATTGATAGCTGTCAAATGTTGAAATGACTAGATAAGGTGGATGTGGATAGGATGTTTCCTGTGGCGAGGATGTTCAGAACTAGAGGGCACAGCCTCAAAATTGCGGGGTGACCCTTTAGAATAGAGGTAAGGAGGATTTTCTTTTAGCCATAGCGTAATGAATCTGCGGAATACTTTGCCACAGACAGCTGTGGAGGCCAAGACCGTGGGTATATTTAAAGCGAAAATTGATAGTTCACGGCATTAATGGTTATGGCAAGAAGGCAAGTGTAAAGGGTTGAGTGAGATCCTGGTCAGCCATGATGGAATGCTGGAGCAGACTCGATGGGCTGAATGGCCTATTTGTCTTATGGACCTAATGATCCTATATCTCATTGTCTTATGGACCAGCAGAGGAATTTGAAGTTGGAATTGAAAGATCCCATTGCCATGGTCCATATAGGTATAAATGACATACTGTATGTGGAATAAGGGAAGAGGTTCAATTGAGGTATTATACTTTGTAACTCCAGAAATAAATCAAAAGAAAAATGCGGTAGCCTGTCTACTTCATTTTATTATAGTGAGGCATTCACTTATGACTTGATGGCATAATGATGTTATGATAGACATCCACAGCATGGTAAATTTTTAATTGTCTCATTTCAGCATAAAGGTTTAATTGCTATGAGGATTTCTTATTAGACCATAAGACCATAAGACATAGGAGCAGAATTAGGCCAGTTGGCCCATTGAGCCTGGTCCACTATTCAATCATGGGTGAACCTTTTCTCCCCTGCTCAACCCCATTCCCGGGCCTTCTCCCCATATCCTTTGATGCCGTGTCCAATCAAGAACCTATCAACCTCTGCCTTAAACACACCGAATGACCTGGCCTCCAAGGCTACTTGTGGTAATAAATTCCACAAATTCACCACCTTCTGACTAAAGAAATTTCTCCACATCTCTGTTTTAAATGGACGCACCTCTATCCTGAGGCTGTGCCCTCTTGTCCTAGATTGCCCCATTATGGGAAACATCCTTTTCACATCTACTCTGTCTAGGCCTTTTAACATTCGAAAGGTTTCAATGAGATCAGCCCCCTTATCTTTCTAAATTCCAGTGAGCACAGACCCAGACATATCAAACGTCCCTTCATTCCCAGAATCACCCTTGTGAACCACCTCTGTAACCTCTCCAATGCCAGCACATCTTTTATTGGATGAGGAGCAAAAAACTGTTCACAATACTCAAGAGTACAGTCAACATTTTGGGCTGAAACCCTTCGGCAGGACAGGTTTTGGACTGAAATGTCGACTGTGCTTTTTTCCATAGATGCTGCTTGGCCTGCTGAGTTCCTCCGGTATTTTGTGTGTGTTGCCTGGATTTCCAGCTTCTGCAGATTCTCTCTTGTTTTTACTCTTGAAATGAATGCTAACATTTCATTTGCCTTCCTCAGCTCCGACACAGCCAGCAAGTTAGGGTGTTCTGCACAAGGACTCCCAAGTCCCTTTGTCTCAGAATTTTTCAACTTTCTCCCTGTTTAAAAAATAGTCTGTACATTTATTTCTACTACCAAAGTGCATGTCCATGAATTTCCCAACATTGTACTTCATTTGCTCCCCTCTTGCCCATTCTCCTAATCGGTCTAAGTCCATCTGCAGCCTACCTATTTCCTCAACACAGGGTTGTGCAGTAGTCACTCTGCTTGGTGGGAAAGACTGTGAATCCATCTCAAATTTTGAGGCTCCTCCATGGTGGTTGTAGAAGTTGACTCTGGAACTTCAGGAAATGGTTCTGAATGTCTGGCAAAATCCACATGTATCCTCTGCTAGGGCAATGCAGATCATTCCCAGTGATTGAGAGGCACTGCTGTTGGTATCTTCTGGATGTGTTGGCATCCTGAACAGTGTATGTCAAGCTAGTCAGACTTTTAATCTATTTTAGGCCACCAGTCAAAGCTTTGAGCCAACACTTTCTTTTGACCACACCTAAAGACCAGCATGTAGTTCCTCCAACACTTTAGCTCTTAGTTTGGATAGTACAACAGCTCTTAATCCCCAGATAAGGCAACCCTGGTCAAGGGCAAGTTCATCTCGGTGCTGGGAAACATGGTGGAACTGAAACCTCTGCTGCATATCCCAACCAGTCTGGGTGGCCATGTAGACCTGAGACAGTGTGGGGTATTTTCTGGTTTCCCTTTGAATCATCTCTGCTGTAATAGGGAAATTTTTGATTTACAGTAGTGAGAACATGTCCAGAAGAGAAGCCTCTTTGGTAATTTTTTTAGGTATTTCATTTTCCAAGGGTTACCGGGACAATCCATTAGAATTTCCATGAATATTTGTCCTCTTGAAACAGGACCCATGTTCCGAGGAAATTTGCAGCTTGCTTTAGAGGATGGTTACGGCCAGGCTTTACCATCTCATGGAATGGTGGTACTACCCTGTTAGATTTGAAAGGGGGAAGCCAAATTTACATTTATGTATCATCTTGCACAACACTTTCAGAACATCCAAAAGTGCTTTACAATCAGTTAAAGTACTCTTGAAGTGGAGCCACTCTTTTAATGTAAGAAGGACTGCAGTAAATTTCTACCCAGGAAACTCTCACAAACAGCAATGTGACAATGGCTACATAATCTGTTTTTAATAGAATCCACAGGCCCTTGACTTGGAGGTGGGAATGACATTCAATGAGCCATAACTAACTGAAAAACTAGCTTAATTTATCATAGCTAAATATGGCTGTTGTCTCTCTTAAATCAGTCACAGGGCATTATTGCTCCCCGAATGATCTTCTTTATCTCTTTCTCTTTCTCAATAGGCTTTTGTAGGAAACTCCAACGCTGATGGTGTTGTGCGACACAAATTGGAGCATTCCATTAAGGCCAGACTCCTTCGCTTTGTTCCCCTTGAGTGGAATCCATTTGGTAGAATAGGAATGAGAGTTGAAGTTTACGGATGCTCATATAGTAAGTACAAAATTACAAAGAAAAGGCCTTCGTTTTTAAAAGTTTCCACATCAAGTTGGACAGGTTACTACTAAAATGAGAAAGTTAATGGAGGTCAATGAAAGTTAAGTAAATTTCTTTATTTGCTTTGCCACCAGGTGCAAAGCACAATTTATGTTAATTCCTGAAAGCAAACTGTTATTGAAGTAACTAATAATTAAAATCTTATAGCTCTGTAGCCACAACAACTCAAAGTTCAAATGTTCAAAGTTCAAGTACAATATCAAATCACATATATGTCACCATGCACTACCTTGAGATTTATTTTCTTGTAGGCATTCACAGTAGAACAAATAACCATATAACAATTACAGCACAGAAACAGGCCATCGAAATACAATGGGATCAATGAAAAACCATACACAAAGATTGACAAGTAACCAATATGCAAAATACATACTGTATAAATAATAAAAAATAATAAAGAAACAAACAATACTGAGAACATGAGTTGCAGAATCCTTGAAATTTAGTCCATAGGTTGTGGATTCAATTCATCGTTGAGGTTAGAGAAGTTATCCATGCCTGTTCAGGAGCCTGATGGTTGAAGAGTAATAACTTATTCTGAACCTGGTGGTGTGGGACCTAAGATTCTTGTACCTCCTTCCTGTTGGCAGTGAGAGAAAAGAGCATAGCCTGGATAGATACTTCATTGATCCCAAAGGAAATTACAGTGTCACAGTAGCATTGCAAATGCACAGATATACTAATATTAGAAGAGAAGTAAGAAAGAATAAAAAACTAAGTTACTTTAAAAATAAGTGTAGCCCCCGGTAAGCCTCAGGCTCGCTCAGCTCTCTTTCGTCCAGGGGAGCAGCCTTCGGCCCCGCCAAACTGGGTAATCAAGTTTGTGTAGATGCTGTGTGATGTACCCCACCCCGCCAAATAACAGACAGTGCACCATATGCGATTAAATGATTATACTTTATAGATCTTACTGGAGCTATGTAATTAATAGAGATAAAATATAAAAGGAAAGTAAAAGGTGTCAAACTTATCAAAGTTCAACCACTTCATGCACAACCGTTGGAGCTCAATTAATGGAGTCTTCTTTCCACCATTTGATCCCCTCTGACCTCCTCGACCCGCCGCCTGGGACCAACCACGGTGGTCGACCAGACGCTCCACACGAGACTGTCTTCGTCTCCTCTCCTTGCAGAAGACCCTGGGCCTCGGACTTATGCTCAGGGTCTGTTCTGTCGCCCAACTTACAGCATTGCGTCTCCTTTCTCTGTCTCCATCACGCTTTCTTCCCCAAAGCCTGCAAAAACTATAGCTTACAGACACACAAGAAAGAATAACATCTATCCCAATTGGTTAGCAAATTAATACAATTCTCTCTATCAGTAATTATAACCCAAACAAGCTGCTATAAAGAAGCACTTTCTCAGCAGTTAACATAACCAAGAAGCCATTTTATTCTAACATAACAAAGAAGTCATTTTTATTCGACTTCGCAGTAACATAAAAGAAGAAACCCCTTACATAAGATGTACAAGATTTACAAGTCAATGGTGACAAGATTTCCAAGATCACACTGACGGTAGAGCAAGAATTACCATAATATTGTACAGTAATGGGTGCACATTCACATTGTCCAGATAAGAAGTAATGGTAGTATTGTACAAAATAGCACAGGGTGTCTGCGATAGCAGGGTCTGGTAAACAGTGCTAAACAGAGCTTATTAACAGTCTAACAGGAGGGGTCATCACTTCCCTGGTTATAGGTTGACTCATTATAGAGCCTAATGGCCAAGGGTAAGAACGACCTCATATAGCCCACTTTGGAGCAGTGCAGTTGTCTTAGTCTATTACTAAAAGTGTTCCTCTGTTCAGTAAAGGTGGTATGCAGAGGGTGAGAAACATTGTCCACAATTGCCAGGATTTTCGTAGGGTCCTTTGTTCTACCACAGCCTCCATCAAGGAGCCACACAGGTGGGGTTGCTTGATGATTGATGTTTCTTTCTTGTGCAACGTTCCTTGTAAATGTACTCAGTGGTAGGGAGGGCTTTGCCTGCGATGGAGAGACACGAGCTTGAAATTTGTGCACAGCAAGCTCCCACAAACAGCAATGTGATAATGGCCACCTAATATGTTTTTAATAGAATCATTTGACTCATAAGTGAGAGTGCCATCCAATGAGCCAATGGAAGCTATAGAACCACCTTCAGTGATTGTAGCTAAATACAGTTCTTATCTGTCTTAAATCAGTCGCAGGACATTCAGGTGACATGATCCAGTTGGACTTATTTATGTGCTCTATAACTCTATGATTCTAGAATTGAAAGGAATTTGTATTTATTTAGAAATTGTTTCAAACAATGGCACATTCCACATCTTTTCATGTAAGGTGAGTATAACTGGAAGTAATTTGTGAATATGTCAACTTCAGAGATGCAAGAAAGATAAAGGATGTGTGATATCATCGGTAACATACCATTGACATTCAGCTAGCTGGCGTGAAGAGATGGAGGGAAACAGCCAGCCAGTTTCAGCTGGGCAAGTTAAAGCTGCATGACCTGGGGTTGGGAGTGTCCAATGGCAACAGAGAAATGTCAGATTGTTATATTGATTGAACATTGAATGTGGCAGAGGCCAACTTTCATCGAACAGCAAAATGCAGATCAATATTTGTTTATATTCCGGGATGGTAGCTACAATCCAGAGGCCTTGCCAAATAATTGGAAAATACTTGATCAAATTCCTTTGTAGCTGCTGGAACATCTAAACACAATAATAATCCAGCTTATTGCATTTAGATGCAATTATTGTGTTATTATTGCATCTAAACGCAATAATAACTTGCTGGAATTTAGAAGATCGGGGGGGGGGGGAGGGATCTGATTGAAAAGTATAAAATTCTAAAGGGATTGGACAGGCTAGATGTAGGAAGATTGTTCCCGATGTTGGGGAAGTCCAGAATGAGAGGTCACAGTTTAAGGATAAGGGGGAAGCCTTTTCGGACTGAGATGAGGCAAAACTTCTTCACACAGAGAGTGGTGAATCTGTGGAATTCTCTGCCACAGGAAACAGTTGAGGCCAGTTCATTGGCTATATTTAAGAGGGAGTTAGGTATGGCCCTTGTGGCTAAAGGGATCAGGGGGTATGGAGAGAAGGCAGGTACAGGGTTCTGAGTTAGATGATCAGTGGAAGTTACGGAGGATAATATGTTAGACCCGGAGGCTGGTGGGGTGGTAGGTGAGGACCAGGGGAACCCTATTCCTAGTGGAGTGGCGGAAGGATGGAGTGAGAGCAGATGTACGTGAAATGGGGGAGATGCGTTTAAGAGCAGAGTTGATAGTGGAGGAAGGGAAGCCCCTTTCTGTAAAAAAGGAGGACATCTCCCTCGTCCTAGAATGAAAAGCCTTATCCTGAGAGCAGATACGGCGGAGACGGAGGAATTGCGAGAAGGGGATGGCGTTTTTGCAAGAGACAGGGTGAGAAGAGGAATAGTCCAGATAGCTGTGAGAGTCAGTAGGCTTATAGTAGACATCAGTGGATAAGCTGTCTCCAGAGACAGAGACAGAAAGATCTAGAAAGGGGAGGGAGGTGTCGGAAATGGACCAGGTAAACTTGAAGGCAGGGTGAAAGTTGGAGGCAAAGTTAATAAAGTCAACGAGCTCTGCATGTGTGCAGGAAGCAGCGCCAATGCAGTCGTCGATGTAGCGAAGGAAAAGTGAGGGACAGATACCAGAATAGGTACAGAACATAGATTGTTCCACAAAGCCAACAAAAAGGCAGGCATAGCTAGGACCCATACGGATGCCCATAGCTACACCTTTAGTTGGAGGAAGTGGGAGGAGCCAAAGGAGAAATTATTAAGAGTAAGGACTAATTCCGCTAGACGGAGCAGAGTGGTGGTAGAGGGGAACTGATTAGGTCTGGAATCCAAAAAGAAGCGTAGAGCTTTGAGACCTTCCTGATGAGGAATGGAAGTATATAGGGACTGGACATCCATGGTGAAAATAAAGCGGTGGGGGCCAGGGAACTTAAAATCATCAAAAAGTTTAAGAGCGTGAGAAGTGTCACGAACATAGGTAGGAAGGGATTGAACAAGGGGGGATAAAACCGTGTCGAGGTATGCAGAAACGAGTTGGGTGGGGCAGGAGCAAGCTGAGACAATAGGTCTGCCAGGACAGGCAGGTTTGTGGATCTTGGGTAGGAGGTAGAAACGGGAAGTGCGAGGTGTGGGAACTATAAGGTTGGTAGCAGTGGATGGGAGATCCCCTGAGCAGATAAAGTCGGTGATGGTGTGGGAGACAATGGCCTGGTGCTCCTTAGTGGGGTCACGATCGAGGGGTAAATAAGTGGAGGTATCCGCGAGTTGTCGCTGTGCCTCGGCAATGTAGAGGTCAGTACGCCAGACTACAACAGCACCCCCCTTATCGGCGGGTTTAATAATAAGGTTAGGATTAGTGCGGAGGGAGTGGAGAGCAGAGCATTCCGAAGGAGTGAGGTTGGAATGGGGACAAGGTGAGGTGAAGTCGAGATGGTTGATGTCCCGTCGGCAGTTAGCGATAAAGAGATCCAGAGCAGGCAGAAGTCCAGAGCGGGGTGTCCATGAAGAAGAGGAGGGTTGAAGACAGCGGAAGGGGTCATCGGTGGGGGTGGAAGAGTCCTTGCCAAAGAAGTAGGCTCAGAGACGGAGACGGCGGAAGAAGAGTTCCGCATCGTGGCGAACACGGAACTCGTTGAGGTGTGGGCGAAGGGGGACAAAGGTGAGGCCCTTACTGAGGACAGAGCATTCTGCCTCTGACAGTTGAAGGTCGGAGGGGATGGTAAAGACCCGGCACGGATGAGAGCTGGGATCAGAGGAGGGAGGGGGGAGGCTGGGGGTGTCAATGGAGAGGGGAGGGTTGGGGTGAGAGGAAGATAGAGCCTCTGAGGACCCAGGAGCTGACGATGGGATCTGAAGGAGATGGGATTGCAGAGTATTGGTGGGGGAAGGGGAGACGGGAGTCACAATAGCAGCACATAAAGACCTGGCCTGGAGTTCAAGGCTGGAATCTTGAGAGCTCAGATCAGAGCGGGGAGCGAGGAAGCTGGGGGTGTCAGTGGAGAGGGGATGGTTGGGGTGAGAGGAAGATGGAGCTTCTGAGGATCCAGGAGCTGACAGTGGGATCTGAGGGAGACGGGGTTGCAGAGTATTGGTGGGGAAAGGGGAGACAGGAGTCACAATAGCAGCACATAAAGACCCGGCCTGGAGTTCAAGGCTGGAGTCGCAGTTGGTGGTTGCACAACCGCTTTGAAGGTGTCCATGGTCGTTGCTGGAGTCTGGGTTTGTGAATATGCCCTAAGGTGTTGGAGCCAGTGAGATCAATGGCAGGAGCCGCAATCTGAAGTTCATGCCTACTAGTTTCATGGCCAGCAGGCTCTGGAGTCTGTAGATGTAGGTGTAGGATCTTGCGATCTTTGCCTAACATGACAACGTTCAACGTTCGTTAGGTTTCAATGAGATCCCTCCGCATTCTTCTAAATTCCAGTGAGTACAGGCCCAAAGCTGCCAAACATTTCTCATATGTTAATCCCTTCATTCCCAGAATAATCCTCATGAACCTCCTCTTGACTCTCTCCAATGACAACACATCCTTTCTGAGATATGGGGCCCAAAACTGTTGACAGTACTTCAAATGGAGCCTAACTAGTGTCTTATAAAGTCTCAGTATTCCCTCCATTAGACCATTAGGCATAGGGGCAGAATTCAGCCATTTGCCCAACTAGTCTGCTCCACCATTCAATCATGGCTGATTCTTTTTTCACCCTCCTCAACCCCATCCCATGGCCTTCTTCCCTGTAACTTTTGATGCCATAGCCAATCAAGAACTTATTCATCTCTGCCTTAAATACACCCAATGATCTGGCAATGAGCTAGCTGTGGTAACAAATTCCACAAAATCACCACCCTCTGGCTAAAGAATTTTCTCTGCATCTGCTTTTAATGGACACTCATTTATCCTGAGGCTGTGTCCCAAATTCCCTGACCATGGGAGAAACCTTTCCATATCTACTTTGTCCAGCCATTTCAATGAGATCCCCCCTCATCCTTCCAAATTCCAGGGAGTACAGACCCATGGCCATCAAACGTTCCTCGTATGATAACCCTTTCATTCCTGGAATAATTCTTGTGAAGTGCCTGTGAACCCTTTCCAATGCTAGCACATCTTCTCTAAGATGAGGAGTCCGAAACTGCTCACAATACTCAAGGTGAAGCCTCTCTAGTGCCTTCTAAAGCCTCAGCATCACATCCTTGGTCTTGGATTCTAGACTTCTTGAAGTGAACGCTAACATTGCATTTGCCTTCCTCACTACCAACTCTACCTGCAAGTTAACTGTTAGGGTGTTCTGCACAAGAACCCCCAAGTCCCTTTGCACCTCAGATTTTTGGATTTTCTCCCTGTTTAGAAAATAGTCTGCACATTTATTTCGACCATTAAAAAGCATGACCATGCATTTTCCAACATTGTGTTTCATTTGCCACTTTCTTGCCCATTCTCCTAACCTGTCTAAGACCTTCTACAGCCTACCTATTTCCTTATCACTACCTCTCCTCCACCAATCTTAGTATTATCTGCAAACGTGGCAACAAAGCCATCTATTCCATCATCTAAGTCATTGATATACAGCATAAAAAGAAGCAGTCCTAACACTTACTCCTGCTGAGTACCACTATTCACTGTTAGCCAACCAGAAAAGGATCCTTTTATTCCCACTCGCTGCCTCCTCCAATCAATCAATGCTCTAACCATGCCGGTAATGTTCCTGTAATATGATGGGCTCTTAACTAGGAAATTAGCCTCATGTATAAGATTATAAAAGACATATAATCGATAGCCAGTACTGCCAGCACCTGACAGTAGCTAATATGAGGGGGTATACTTTTAAGGTGATTGAATGAACATATAGCAGGGATATCAGAGGGAGGTATTTACAGAGAGAGTGGTAAGTGCACGTAACTAACTGTTGCGTAGAGGCAGATACATTAGGGATAATTAAGAAACACTTAAATAGGCATATGGATGAAAGAAAATAGGAAACTAATGTGGGAGGGAAGGATTAGATTGATACTAGAATTGGTTAAAAGGTCAGCACAACATTGTGCATTGAAGGGTCCATACTGTGATGTTCCTGAAAGTTGTTACAGCCAGGGGTGGTAATGGGGACAAGCTTCCACTACCTATTAAATGCTCCCAATGGTGTGCCCCTCAAATAGCCTCCGGCAACCAAATTCAGCTCCCACCTACACATATGGCCTTTCTCTAAGACCGGTGGAGAAATTTTTACTGACAGAAGAAGGGACAAGGTAGGTTACTGGTGCTTTAAAATCTGTTGTTTCGGGTAGGTGGGGCTTATCGGCCGTGGTTGGCAGCTCCTCTAGGAGAAGGAAAACTGTAACATCAAAGCTCTGCTGCCTTGTGTCTATACCACTCATGGGCAAGGCCACAGGAGTAAACCCGAAAGAAAATCCAGAAATGGACTCCCTAAGGCAGCCCTATGTTGAGTTTAACCACGACTGGTAACTCCGGTGATGCTGCTTGAGCCAAACTATATCAGTGTCTGCTAGACAGCTAGGACACAACATCCGTGGTTGACCCTGCCCGAAGGAGGTCTCACTGTGCTGTGCTGTACTGTTCTATGTTCCGAGTCTCTTGTGAGTGTAGAGGACTAAGGGCAGTGGCAGTGACAGTGACAGTGACAGTGGGCAGTGGCAGTGACAGTGGACAGTGGGCTGGGTCCAGCATAATCTAGCACACTAAGCCACAGTAAGCTGGGATGGAACTGGAATGGAGGGCTTGTTTAGATGGACATTCGGAACATTACAACATCCTGGTTTACTTTCACCATATCACAAAACCCATAGATTGCCTACCTGTCCTGTAAACATTTTGAAAACATGCATTTGGGAATGGAATATCTATTCCACCGATCCTTTTTACACTGAATCCATTCCTCAGAAACTTGCTGTAAAGTTCTGCTGTGCTATTAATTACAGAGTACAAATTAAATACAGACTATAAAGGTTTTTTGTACTTCTTGATGTTTAATAGAAGTGGAAAAGCTTTGATCGATTCACAAGGAGGTCTAAAATGATAAGATGTTGGGAGATTCAACCGCAATTCTCATTGAAGTGTCCAGCTGCTGATATATATGATAACCAGCCCACTGGAATTTAAATTGTTACTTAATATGAAGAGGGAAATCTTTCATGGTACTGCACTATCAGCATTCATCTCTAAGTATGCCAACATTAAAGCCAGGAAACTGTCATGTCATGTTTGTGTTTTGTTTAATAATATGGTCCTTGTCAAATCCAATAGAAGATGATACAATTACGAGAGGCATAGATTGGATAGACAGTCAGAATCTTTTCCCAAGACAGAAGTGCGACTACAAGAGGATATGCATTTAAGGTGAGAAGGGGAATATTTAAAGAAAATTTGTGGGAACATGTTTTTTTAGAGAAGAGTGGTCGGTGCCTAGAATGGGCGGCCAGAAATAGTAGTGGAAGCAGCTGTAATAGTCATTTCAAAGGCTTTTGCTTATGCAGGAAATGCTGCGATGTAAGTAGATCTGTGCTGATATGAGAGTTTGATTTAGCACAGGCTTCACAGGCCAAAGTGTCTGCGCTTGTGCTGTACCGTTCTATACACAGTTCTCCTGAACTGTAATCTGTTACTGAGCTAGCAATCCACGCGACCTCAGGGATCCTTCAACTGAAGTATACATTCCTCCAGAGTCTCAGATCAAACTTCCTTCAATACACCCAATGTGTTGGCCTCCACAGCTGCCGTGTCAAATACCCAATTAGTGTGCAGATGGAGAAAAGTTCAACTAATATTATGGACTTATGAACCTTCATCAGAACTGTCCAGTTCTACTATCAAATGGAAAGATAAATATTGGAACTTCTGGACTTCTGTGTTGAGTGCTAAACTGCCTTGTCAGAAGAGCATATTATTTTCTTGAACCTTATTGGTACATGGTAATGAAGTTAAGATAGAGAGGTCTAAATGGATGCGGGATGAAGCATTAAAGCAATTGGCAATTCTTTGCAATTAAATTGAGAACTGTTTTAAAATTTATGTCTGGGCTCTTCAACGTAGAGGACACCACATTATAAGAGCTACATGCACGACATTAAGTTGGAAGATATACAACTGAATTGTTGCTTCATCTAGAAACTACCTACGTTAAACCCTCTTTGGTTCTGTCAAACTGTCGTATGGGATCTTGACTCAGTGAAGGTTGCTGCATTCAAATAAATTCTGAATTATCGTGTTTGGTTAAATTTAGCAAGAAGTGGTTCAGATGGTGATTATTGTAAATCACGACCTTTCACATGCCAGATCCTCTTCAGGGACTGTGCATTTATCCTAAGTGTTGACTTTAGGTAGATGTTTTCTGAGTTTGGAATCAGCAGCAGTTTGAGTGATTATGATTTATGGGTGTTTTTAATGATTACATCTCTTGAGGACAATCATTATAGAGTGCATCACATTTCTGTCCGTTTTCCTGCTGTTACAACATTGGAACTTAAGATCTTTTCTTTAAGCTTAAATGCACTTCTGCCTAAATCAGCAAATGTTATTCAACTCCCTTTGTAAAATTAAAATATATGAAATAACGAATGCTGGAAGGAAGGTTGCCTTCCACCAAAACCTTCACTGAAAGAAGCTATCTTTTCCAAGTAATTATTTATCACTTAATCTTCTTGATGTTAAATCACAGATGTCCCATAAATACCATTAGGATTCATGCCAAACCGCATAAATATATTATCTTACCAGCACTTCAAAGGTCATCTTCAATGCAGTAAACATAAATAGGATGTACTTGACATATGATAAAATAAAGAACAACTTGGAGTGCATCTGAGTCCTGCAAATCATGACAACAGTGATAATAGCAGCATAATCCTGTTTTTTTCAAATCTCACTATGATATCAAGGTAATTCAGTTATTTAATTAAAATTTGGTATAAGAATCTATTATTAGTAATGGGAACATCATAACTTCCAGATCATTACAATAAGTACCTCTAGTTTGCCAATGTCCTGTAGGGAGAGAATATGCACTCAGTGGCCACTTTATTAGAGACACTGAGTCTGCATTTGTGGTCTTATGCTGCCGTGGCTCATCCACTTCAAGTTTCAATGTGTTGTGCATTAGAGATGTTCTTCTGCACACCACTGTTGTAATGCATGCTTATTTGACTTACTGCCACTTTCCTTCAGTTAATGGTTTGAACTAGTATAGCCAATCTCCTCTGACCTCATTCATTAACAGGGCATTTTTGCCTACAGAATTGCTACTCACTGGATTTTTTTTTTATCTTCACACCATTCCCTGTAAACTCTAGAGACTTCTCCATGAAAATCCCAGGAGATCAGTAGTTTCTGAGATACACAAATCATCCTGCGGGCACAACAATTAAACCGTGGTCAAAGTCACTCAGATCACATTTCTTCACCATTCCGTACAACAACTGCAGCACTTGACCATGTCTGTGTGCTTTTGTGGATTGAGTTGCTGCCACATAATTGGCTGATTAGATATTTGCATTAATAAGCAGGTGTACAGGTGTACCTAATAAAGTGGCCACTGAGTGCATAATTATAGCTGATTCTTAATTGGCTTCTGAAACAATCACTTCTTCTTCAGGTGCCTTGCGCATTACACGCTTGGGCGATCATGGCTCTCCTCATCGAATGATCTCTCACAGCGTCAATGATATCTTGCACATTCAGATCTGTTATTTCTTTCACAGTGTCCATATATTTTCTTCTTTGCCTTCAAGCCATACCAATAAATAATATTAGCCACATGGGATACTGTTGATCAGAAGAGCGCTCATCACTGCAGTTCAAGGCTAAGTAATGAGTACTGGCCTTGCCAGCAATATTCCATTTGCAAAACAAAAACATACCATTGCAGCACATAAATACAAGTGATTCTGCAGATGCTGGAAATCTAGAGTAACACAAACAAAATGCTAAAGGAACTGCAGCAGGTAGGCAGCATCTATGGAAAGCAGCAAAGAGTCAATGTTTCAGCCTGAAACTCTTCATCAGAACCTTTGTAGGTTCTTATAGTGGATGAGGTAAAGAGGAAGGAGGGGGACATGATGCATATAATTGCCTTTTCGAAATTAAGAATTGAGGTAGATATAACCCCCTGCTAACAAATAAGTTCCTTTTATTTTCAGAAAAAATTTCTTTTATGTAAACAATTGTTTGTGCCATTTTCCAGATCCTAATGATGTTCAGTGTCCATAAACTGTCACCTCTTTGCCAGCCCTCCTTTTCTAGAATTGGAAAAGGAATGGTTTGTTTTAAATTCCTTGTTCCAATTTACAACCTCTACCAACACCCTACCATTGAATATATCTACAAAAGACACTGCGATAAGCAAAACAGAATTCATAATCAAGGACCTTCACCATCCAGGCCATGCTGTCTTCTCACTGCTGCCATTGCTAAGGAGGAACAGGAGCCTGAGGACACCACCAGGTTCAGCAACAGTTATTACCCTATAATCATCAGGCTCCTGAACCAGCATGGATAACTGCACTTTCTTCAACTCTAAACTGATTCCACAACCTTAATCAGCGGGTGGTGAATCTGTAGAATTCATTGCTGCAGAGGGCTGTGGAGACCACAACGGTTAATATGTTCTTGATTATTAAAGGTGTGAAAGGTTATTGGGAGAAGGGTTGAGAGGGATAATAAATCAGCCATAATGGAACTGCAGAGCAGATTGAATAGACCAAATAGCCTAATTCTGCTCCTATACCTTATGGTTTTCTGGGCTAACCTATTTACTCACTTTCAAGGTCTCTACAACACATTTTCTCAGTATTATTTATTTATTTCCTGTTTGTTCCTTTGCTTATTTTTGCACAGTTTGTCTTACTTTGCGCATTGACTGTGTAGATTTTTAATTGATTCGGTTGGATTTCTTTGCTTTCCTATGAGTAACAGCAAGGACATTAATTTCAGGGTAGCAGATGGTTAAATACCAGTATACATATTTGATAATAAATTTACTTTGAACCTTGAAATGTTTATGTTCTCACAGCATTTTCCATAGGAGATGCAACACCTTTCCTTCTGCATCTTCTCTTCCAACCATCCAGTGGCGAAAATATTCTCCCAGCCATATTTCTTCCAGACTAGTGTCTTGCAATTCAGTTCTCATAATGTTGACACCTACATGGTGCAGGAACCAAATACAGGTGAGCATTTTGCAGAAGATGACACTGAAGTCTAGTTGTCTGCTACTCTGGTGCTCTATTCAACTCCATACTGACCAACCAGCCTCTGGTGTCCTGTAGTATGTAAACAAGGCCACGTATCAACTTAAAGACCAGAATTGCAACTCATGTAGGTCTACTTTTCAGCCTTCTGCATTAAATATCTACAATTTCAAGTAACTTCAATTTTCTCTGTCTGTATCAGAACCAGCCAGTTCTGCTAGAATTGGAATTTAAATTGGTTTATTATTGGCGCATGTACTGGGGTACAGAGAAAAGTTTGATGAGATTTGGTGTGTCACCGAAGACTCTAGAACATTTCTACAGATGTACCAAGGAGATACATAAATAAATCAAAAGATTCAGCTTCCAACCTTTGAGCTCACTGAGGGTAACTGTGTGTGGTTCATGGTCACACAAATCCCGTATATTGTTCATGTGCGATTTACCTTCCATAGCATCATATTGACTTGATCCAATTGTGTTAATCTTCAAATGACTGGCTATTTTTTCCTTCCTTATCAAGTCCAGTAACAGATGTTAAATTAACAGGATGATAGTTATCCACCACTTGTGTTCTTTCCTACATGATTTTCTAAACTGCTGGTGTCTTATCAGACCTCAATGAATTTTGGGAAACTACACCAATGAATCTACCATCTTTGCATCCTCCTTCTTTAAATTCCTAATATGTAGGTGTTCAAAACCTGGTAAATTCGCTGTCTTTAGTCCAATTAATTATTCTAATGCCACTTAGAATATTGATTGTCACAAGTTGTTCCATACTGATTAAAGCTAGCCTATCAGATATCTTTTATGGTATCTGAAATGTCCTAAACTATGAAGACCAATACAAAGTATTGACTTATCTTGATTAGCATTTTCTTGTCTTCTGCAATTAGAATCGAAGTGAAAGCCAAAGTCAAATGTACCATCAGAGTACATACATGTCGCCACATACAACCCAGAGATTCTTTTTCTGCGGGCATGCTTAGCAAATCTATAGAACAGCAACTGTAAACTGTAAAGACTATAAGACCATAAGATATAGGAGTAGAATTAGGCCCATCGAGTCTGTTCGGCCATTCAATCATGTTTGATCCTGTTTTTCCCCCCCCTCAGCCCCACTCCCTGACCTTCTTCCAATAACTTTTGATGCCATGTCTAATCAGAACCTATCAAGCTCTGCCTTAAATATACCCAACAACTTGGCCTCCACAGCTGCCTATGGTAACAAATTCAATAAATTCACCACCCTCTAGCTAAAGAAATTTCTCTGCATCTCTGTTTTAAATGGATGGCCCTCTATCCTGAGGCTGTGCCCTCTTGTCCTGGACACCACAATCATGGGAATTATCCTTTCCACATCTACTCTGTCCAGGTCTTTCAACATTCGAACCGTTTCAATGAGATCTCCCCTTATCCTTTTAAATTCCAGTGAGTCATCCTTGTGAACCTCCTCTGAACCTACTCCAAAGCCAGCACAACTTTTCTTAGATGAGGAGCAAAAAACTGTTCACAATACTCAAGGTGAGACCTCACCAGTGCCTTATAAAGCCTCAGCATCACAACCCTGCTCTTGTACTTTAGACCTCTGGAAATGAATGCTAACATTGCATTTGCCTTCCTCACCACTACCTACCCCTCCACCAATCTTCATATCATCTGCAAACTTGACAGCAGAGCCAACAGGGTGGGCCTGCACCACCATGTGCAGCTGGATCCTAGACTTCCGATCGGATCGCCGACAGGTGGTAAAGATGGGCTCCCTCACCTCTATCCCTCTGACCCTCGACACAGGTACCCCCCAGAGTTGTGTCCTGAGTCCCTTTCTCTACTCCCTTTACACCCACGACTGTATTGCCACACACAGCTCCATCTGCTGATTAAATTCGCAAGTGACACAACTTTGATTGGCCTTATTTCTAGTGGTAATGAGACAGCCTGCAGAGGAGATGTTGTCAGCCTGACACAGTGGTGCCAGGATAACAACCTCTCCCTCAATGTCCAAAAAACCAAAAGAGCTGATTGTGGACTATAGGAGGAACGGAGACAGGCTTGCCCCAATCAACATCAATGGGACTGCAGTTGAGGAGGGTGAGTAGTTTCAAATTCCTCGGTATAACCTGGAATGTATACACTGAATCTAAGGCAATAATGCACAACAGCATCTCTTCCACCTCAGGCAACTGAAAAAATTCAGCATGGGCCCCCAAGTCCTCAAGCCCTCCTACAGAGGCACCATTGAGAGCATCCTGATTGGCTATATCACTGTCTGATACAGGAACTGCACCAACCTTGCATGCTGGGCACTGGAGAGAGTGGAATGGACAGCCCAGCGCATCTGTGGATGTGAACTTCCCTCCACTGAGGACATTTACAACAGCAGGTGCAGAAAGAAGACATGGAAGATCATTGGGGACACCAGTCACCCCAACCGTAAACTGTTTCAGCTGCTTCTGTCTGGCAAATGGTACTGCAGCATTAAAGCCGGGACTGACAGGCTACAGGACAGCTTCTTTCTACAACCCATTAGACTTATAAAATCACGTGTCTGTACATTGCAACGGAGTCATAATGCAAAGAATTTTACTTCCACACGTTGTGGAATGGATGTAAGATTTAAGTAAATACGAAATTCTAAATTCTAAATTCTTAATCTATTCCATCATCTAAATCATTGATATACAGCATTGAAACACACCAGCCCATGCAAAACACCACTAGTCACTGGCAGCCAACCAGAAAACATCAGTAACTATTAGCTATAAACAAACTGTGCAAATGCAGATATAAATAAACAGCAATAAATAATGAGCATGAAATAACAAGATAAAGAGTCCTTAAATGAGCGTAGTTATCCCCTTTGGTTCAAGAGTCTGATGGTTGAATGGTAGTAACTGTTCTTGAACCTGGTGGTGCGAGGCCTGAGGCATCTGTATCTTCTACCTGATGGCAGTAGCAAGAAAAGAGCATGACCTGGGTGGTGAGGACCTTTGATGATAAATGCAGCTTTTCTTTGGCAACGTTTCATGTAGATGTGCTCAATGGTTGTTCGGGTGGGGGTGCGTGGCTTACCTGCGATGTATTCAGCTAAATCCACTAATATTTGAAGGATTTTTCACTCAAAGGCATTGGTGTTCCCATCCCAGGTCATAATGAAGCCAGGCAGCTCACTTTCCACCACACATCTATGGAAGTTTGCCAAGGTTTTCAATGACATGCCTAGCCTCCACAGACTCCCGAGGAAGCAGAGTCGCTGTTGCGCTTTCTTCGCCATTATATTTATATGATTGGTCAAGTACAGGTCCTCTGAGAATTTAAACACCCAAGAATTTAAAGTTTCTGACCCTCTCCACCTTTGATCCTCTGATGATCAAGTGGACCTTTGGTTCCCCTATCCTGAATTCTACGATCAGTTCTTTGGTCTTATTGACGTTGAGTGAGAGGTTGTTGTTATTACACCACTCAGCCAAGTTTTCAATCTCCCTCCTGTATGCTGAATCAGAGTCAAAATTAGGTTTATTCTCAGTGACATACTGGATGTGATGAAATCTTCTTTTGGTTGGCAGCAGTACGGCAAAAAAACATCAACACGATTTAGTTGCAATAAAAATAAATTATTTAATGGTGCAAAAGAGGAATAGTGAGGTAGTGTTGATGGACTTTGCAGAAATCTAATGGCCGATGGGAAAACGCTGTTCCTAAATGTGAGAACAGCTAAATTTGAGTGTGGGACTTCAGGCTCTTGCACATCCTCCTTGAGGATGAGATGAGAAGGCAACGTGCCTTGAATGGTGTGAGTTTTTAAGTGATGGATGCTGCATTCCTGAGGTATTGCCTTTTGAGGATCTCGTCGACGGTGGGAAAAGTTGTGCCTGTGATTGAGCTGACTGGGCCTACATCCCTCTATACCAGGTGGTGGTGCAGCAGTCAGAATGCTCTCCACTGTGAATCTGTACAAATGTGTTGGTGTTTTTGACATACCAAATCTCTTGAAAAATTCTGGTGTCAGAGGCCTACTGAAGCTAGGAGTGTGAGTATAAAAAGAGCAGACTCGGATAAAGCCGGACTTTTTTTAGTGGCTCAGGCAAGGTGAGTGTGTATCAGGTCAGAGCCCTCCAGAAGACTGGAGAAAGCATAAAAAGAACTGATTCTGGCAAGGCCGATCTTTTTGGACTGCACAGGTGCGGAAAGTGTCAGTGTAAGAGGCCTAACCTCAGCAACAAATAAAAGGAAGGTAAGCTTAAGGGAGCAGCCATTGTTTGAGTGTGCCAGTGATAGAGTGTGCAGGCTTTGGCTCAACAGGCTTCAGCATGAACAGGCAAAGGCACAGTAAAGAAGAAGCAAGCCTTTTTCTTTTTTAGTAGGGTAGGCTGGATGGAATGCTCCTCCTGCCAAATATGGGAATTCAGTATGCTTGAATGTTTTCCTGATGACTACATCTGCAGGAAGTGCACCCAATTTCAGCTCCTGACTGACTGGGTCAAGGAGTTGGAGCTGGAGTTTTAAGCCCTCAGGATCACCCAGGAGGCTGGGGATATTATAGCTGATACTTTTGAGAAGGTGGTTACACCCAGACTACAGGCTTTGGACAATAGATGGGTGACTACCTGGACAGGTAAGGAGTCAGTGTAAGGTTCCCCTGTGGCTATTCCCCTCAGCAACAAGTACACCCCTTTGGATACTGCTGCGGGGGTGGGGGATGACCCATCAGATCATGGCAGCAGCTGCCGGGCTGATGACACTGTGGTCGACACTGAGCCTTGACAGGGAAGAGCAAATTCAGACAATGCGGTAGTTATAGGGGACTCAATAGTTAGGGGGACAGAAAGAAGATTCTGTGGCTGCAAATGAGACATCAGGATGGTGTGTTGCCTCCAGGGTGCTAGGGTCCATAATGTATTGGAGTGGCTGCAGGATATTCTGAAGGGGGAGATAGAGGTCATGGTGTATATTGGCACCAATAAAATAGGCAGAAAATGGTCGGAGGTCCTACGCAGTGAGTATATAGAGTTAGGAAAAAGGCTGAAGAGAAGGACCTCCAAGGTAGTAATCCCTGGATTACTCCCAGTGCCATGGCTCATACAGGTAGGAATGGGGTGATAGCGTGGATGAATGAAAGACTGAGGAGATGAGGCAAAGGACAAGGTTTCAAATTCTTAAATCATTGGAACCTTTTATGTGAAAGGGGTGACCTGCACAAAAGGGATGGAATGCACCTGAACTGGAGGGGAACCAATATCCTGGCCACAAGGTTTGCTAACAACAGGAATTCTGCAGATGCTGGAAATTCAAGGAACACACATCAAATTTGATGGTGAACACAGCAGGCCAGGCAGCATCTCTAGGAAGAGGTACAGTCGACATTTCAGGCCGACACCCTTCGTCAGGACTAACTGAAGGAAAAGTTAGTAAAAGATTTGAAAGTGGGAGAGGGAGGGGGAGGGGGAGATCCAAAATGATAGGAGAAGACAGGAGGGGGAGGGATGGAGCCAAGATCTGGACAGGTGATTGGCAAAGGGGATATGAGAGGATCATGGGACAGGAGGCCCAGGGAGAAACACAAGTGGGGGGGGAACCCAGAGGATGGGCAAGGGGTATAGTCAGAGGGACAGAGGAAGAAAAAGGAGAGTGAGGGAAAGAATGTGTGTATAAAAATAAATAATGGATGGGGTACGAGGGGGAGGTGGGGCATTAGCAGAAGTTGGAGAAGTCAATGTTCATTTCATCAGGTTGGAGGTTACCCAGACGAAATATAAGATGTTGTTCCTCCAACCTGAGTGTGGCTTCATCTTTACAGTAGAGGAGGCCGTGGATAGACATGTCAGAATGAGAATGGGATGTGGAATTAAAATGTGTGGCCACTGGGAGATCCAGCTTTCTCTGGCGGACAGAGCGTAGGTGTTCAGCAAAGCGGTCTCCCAGTCTGCATCGGGTCTCGCCAATATATAGGAGGCCACATCGGGAGCACCAGGCGCAGTATATCACCCCAGCCGACTCACAGGTGAAGTGTCGCCTCACCTGGAAGGACTGTCTGAGGCCCTGAATGGTTGTAAGGGAGGAAGTGTAAGGGCATGTGTAGCACTTGTTCCGCTTACGAGGATAAGTGCCAGGAGGGAGATCAGTGGGGAGGGATGGGGGGACGAATGGACAAGGGAGTCGTGAAGGGAGCGATCCCTGCAGAAAGCGGGGAGGGTGGAGGGAGAGAAAGATGTGCTTAGTGGCGGGATCCCGTTGGAGGTGGCGGAAGTTACGGAGAATAATATATTGGACCTGGAGGCTGGTGGGGTGGTAGGTGAGGAGCAGGGGAACCCTATTCCTAGTGGGGTGGCGGGAGGATGGAGTGAGGGCGGATGTGCGTGAAATGGGGGAGATGCGTTTGAGAGCAGAGTTGATGGAGGAAGAAGGGAAGCCCCTTTCTTTAAAAAGGGAGGACATCTCCCTCATCCTGGAATGAAAAGCCTCATCCTGAGAGCAGATGCGGTGGAGACGGAGGAATTGCGAGAGGGGGATGGCATTTTTGCAAGAGAGAGGGTGAGAAGAGGAATAGTCCAGATGGCTGTGAGAGTCAGTAGGCTTATAGTAGACATCAGTGGATAAGCTGTCTCTAGAGATAGAGACAGAAAGACCTAGAAAGGGGAGGGAGGTGTCAGAAATGGACCAGGTAAACTTGAGGGCAGGGTGAAAGTTGGAGGCAAAGTTAATAAAGTCAACGAGCTCAGCATGCGTGCAGGAAGCAGCGCCAATGTAGTCGTCGATGTAGCGAAGGAAAAGTGGGGGACAGATACCAGAATAGGTACGGAACGTAGATTGTTCCACAAAGCCAACAAAAAGGCAGGCATAGCTGGGACCCATACGGGTGCCCAGAGCTACACCTTTAGTTTGGAGGAAGTGGGAGGGGCCAAAGGAGAAATTATTAAGAGTCAGGACTAATTCTGCTAGACGGAGCAGAGTGGTAGTGGAGGGGAACTGATTAGGTCTGGAATCCAAAAAGAAGCGTAGAGCTTTGAGACCTTCCTGATGAGGAATGGAAGTATATAGGGACTGGACATCCATGGTGAAAATAAAGCGGTGGGGGCCAGGGAACTTAAAATCATCGAAAAATTTAAGAGCATGAGAAGTGTCACGAACATAGGTAGGAAGGGATTGAACAAGGGGGGATAAAACCGTGTCGAGGTATGCAGAAACGAGTTCAGTGGGGCAGGAGCAAGCTGAGACAATAGGTCTGCCAGGACAGGCAGGTTTGTGGATCTTGGGTAGGAGGTAGAAATGGGAAGTGCGAGGTGTGGGAACTATAAGGTTGGTAGCAGTGGATGGGAGATCCCCTGAGCGGATAAAGTCGGTGATGGTGTGGGAGACAATGGCCTGGTGCTCCTTAGTGGGGTCACGATCGAGGGGTAAATAAGAGGAGGTATCCGCGAGTTGTTGCTGAGACTCGGCAAGATAGAGGTCAGTACGCCAGACTACAACAGCACCCCCTTATCGGTGGGTTTAATAGTAAGGTTGGGATTAGTGCGGAGGGAGTGGAGAGCAGAGCATTCCGAAGGAGTGAGGTTGGAATGGGGACAAGGTGCGGTGAAGTCGAGACAGTTGATGTCCCGGTGGCAGTTAGCAATAAAGAGATCCAGAGCAGGCAGAAGACCAGAGCGGGGTGTCCATGAAGAAGAGGAGGGTTGAAGAAGGGAGAAGGGGTCATCGGTGGGGGTGGAAGAGTCCTTGCCGAAGAAGTAGGCTCAGAGACGGAGGCGGCGGAAGAAGAGTTCCGCATCGTGGCGAACACGGAACTCACTGAGGTGTGGGCGAAGGGGGACAAAGGTGAGGCCCTTACTGAGGACAGAGCATTCTGCCTCTGACAGTTGAAGGTCGGAGGGGATGGTAAAGACCCGGCACGGATGAGAGCTGGGATCAGAGGGGGGAGGGGAGTGGCTGGGGGGTGTCAGTGGAGAGGGGAGGGTTGGGTGAGAGGAAGATGGAGCATCTGAGCACCCAGGAGCTGACGGTGGGACCTGAGGGAGACGGGATTGCAGAGTATTGGTGGGGGAAGGGGAGACAGGAGTCACAATAGCAGCACATAAAGACCCGGCCTGGAGTTCAAGGCTGGCGTCGCAGTTGGTGGTTGCGCAGTCGCTGTGAAGGTGTCCATGGTCGTTGCTGGAGTCCGGGTTTTGAATATACCCTGAGGTGTTGGAGCTAGCGAGATCAATGGCAGAGGCAATCTGAAGTCGATGCCTACTAGTTTCAGGGCCAGCAGGCTCTGGAGTCCGTAGATGTAGGATCTTGCGATCTTTGCCTAACATGACAAAGTCAAAAAAACGGCGATTGCAGGCATGGATCCGACGGAGGATGAAATAACGGGTAGGACCATTACAGACGGCGAAGAGGGTCGCCTTCAAAGCTTGACGGGAGAAGTGACGAGAGTCAGAGTCAATAAAATGTGAGTACCTGGGATCCTCAGAAGGTCCAAATTGAGAGGCTCGGAAACGAATCCTAAAATCTGCCCTCAGGATGAGGCTTTTCATTCCAGGATGAGGGAGATGTCCTCCTTTTTTAAAGAAAGGGGCTTCCCTTCTTCCACCATCAACTCTGCTCTCAAACGCATCTCCCCCCATTTCATGCACATCTGCTCTCACTCCATCCTCCCGCCACCCCACTAGGAATAGGGTTCCCCTGGTCCTCACCTACCACCCCACCAGCCTCCGGATCCAACATATTATTCTCCGTAACTTCCGCCACCTCCAACAAGATCCCTCCACTAAGCACATCTTTCCCTCCCCACCTCTCTCTGTTTTCCGCAGGGATCGCTCCCTTCGCGACTCCTTTGTCCATTCGTCCCCCCCATCCCTCCCCACTGATCTCCCTCCTGGCACTTATCCTTGTAAGCGGAACAAATGCTACACATGCCCTTACACTTCCTCCCTTACCACCACTCAGGGCCCCAGACAGTCCTTCCAGGTGAGGCAACACTTCACCTGTGAGTCGGCTGGGGTGATATACTGCGTCTGGCGCTCCCGATGTGGCCTTCTATATATTGGCAAGACCCGACGCAGACTGGGAAACCGCTTTGCTGAACACCTACGCTCTGTCCGCCAGAGAAAGCAGAATCTCCCAGTGGCCACACATTTTAATTCCATATCCCATTCCCATTCTCACATGTCTATCCACGGCCTCCTCTACTGTAAAGATGAAGCTCCACTCAGGTTGGAGGAACAACACCTTATATTCCATCTGGGTACTCCAACCTGATGGCATGAACATTGACTTCTCTAACTTCCGCTAATGCCCCACCTCCCCCTCGTACCCCATCCGTTATTTATTTTTATACACACATTCTTTCTCTCACTCTCCTTTTTCTCCCTCTGTCCCTCTGACTATACCCCTTGCCCATCCTCTGGGTTCCCCCCCCCACTTGTCTTTCTCCCTGGGCCTCCTGTCCCATGATCCTCTCATATCCCCTTTGCCAATCACCTGTCCAGCTCTTGGCTCCATCCCTCCCCCTCCTGTCTTCTCCTATCATTTTGGATCTCCCCCTCCCCCTCCCACTTTCAAATCTCTTACTAACTTTTCCTTCAGTTAGTCCTGACGAAGGGTCTTGGCCTGAAACGTCGACTGTACCGCTTCCTAGAGATGCTGCCTGGCCTGCTGCATTCACCAGCAACTCTGATGTGTGTTGCACGAGATTTGTTGTTGCTACTTGGGAGGGTTTAAACTAGTTTTGAGGGGGTTGGGAACCAGAGCCCTAGGTCAGTAAGGGAAGGATCTGACTGGATAGTGGATGTCTGGGAAAGTATTGAAAGGCAAAATTATAACAACAGGTATGATGTGTTGTATGGTTTGAAGTGTGAATATTTTAATGTCAGGGGTGATGAACTTAGAGCATGGATCAGTACATGGAACTATGATGTTGTAGCCATTACTGAAACTTGGTTGAGAGTGCAACAGAAATGGGTACCAGGTTTTCAAAGTGTTATAAAAGATAGAGGAGGAGGTAAAAGAGGGAGAGGGGTGAGTTGCACTACCTACCAGGGACAACGTCACAGCTGCACTTTGAGGAGATATAATGGAGGGATGAAACACTGAGTCTATTTGGGTGGAACTCAGAAACAGGAAGGGTGCAGTCACACTGATGGGATTGTACTGCAGACCACCTGATAGCCACTGGGACATTGAGGAACAAATATGAAATCAGATTAATGAAAAGTGTAAAAATAATCGGGTGCTGTCATGGGGGATTTCAACTTCCCAATATAAACTGGGACATTCTGTAAGGGGTTTAGATGACACAGGAAGGTTTCTTGAATCAGTACGTGGATGGTCCAACAAGAGGAGGGGCGGTTCTGGACCTGCTGTTGGGTAATGAGCCTAGTCTGGTGACTGACCTTTCAGTAGGTGAACAGTAAGAAAAAGGAGAATTATGTAAATCTTCAGAAGTCAGGATCAAATGAAGCACATGAGGAATATAAAGAAGACAGAAAAGGACTTCAGAAGGGAATTAAAAAAGCCAGGACGAGCCATGAAAAGTCCTCGGCACGTTGGATTAAGGTGAATCCCAAGGCACTCTATTCATCCGTCAAGAGTAACTTGGGAGAGAGTGGGACCACTCAAGGATAAAGCGGGCAACATTTGCTTGAATGCAGAGAATGTGAGTCAAGAAATTAATGAGTATTTTGCTTCAGTATTTACCAAGGGAAAGGATATAAAGGACCAGGAGATTAGTGCTGAGTGTTAGGCACCTAGAGGTCAAGAAAAAGGACGTGTTAGGTCTCCTAATGAATACTAAGGTGGAAAAGTCCCATGGACCCAATGGTATTTACCCCAGGTTATTGAAGGAGGCGAGATGTGAGGTTGCTGGTCCTTTAACCAGTATCTTTGTGTCCTCTCCAGCCACAGGCGAGGTCCAGAGGGACTGGAGAGTGGCTAATGTATCTCAATTTAAGAAGGGAACAAGGGAAAATCCTGGGAACTATAGACTGGTAAGTCTCACGT
This sequence comes from Mobula birostris, assembly GCF_030028105.1. NCBI lineage: Eukaryota > Metazoa > Chordata > Chondrichthyes > Myliobatiformes > Myliobatidae > Mobula > Mobula birostris. The sequence goes on from NC_092374.1 coordinate 103,815,762, forward strand.
CAGTTGTAGGGAAGTTGCTGGAGAACATTCTTTGGGATAGGATATATGAGCCTGTGGAAACCCATGGTCTAATTGGAGAGAGCCAGCATGCATTTGTGTGTGGCTGTTTGTGCCTTACCAACTTGATTGAGTTTTTTGACAAGGTGACGAGAGAGATTGATGAGGGTGGGGCAGTGGATGTTGTCTACATGGACTTTGGTAAGGCATTTGACAAAGCTCCTCATGGGAGGCTAATCCAGAAGATTAAGATGCGTGGGATCCATGATGAATTGACTGCTTGGATTCAGAACTGGCTTGCGCATAGGAGACAGAGGCGAGTGGTTGAAAGGATTTATTGTTGTTAGTGGAGTTCCACAAGGATCTGTGCTGGGACCTCTGCTGTTTGTGATGTATATAAATGACTTGGATGAAACTGTCAATGGATAGGTTAGTACACTTGCTGATGATACCAAGATTGGTGGAGTTGTAGATAGAGCGGAAGGTTGGCAAAGAATAAAGCATTATATAGATCAGCTGCAGATATGGGTAGAGAAATCGCAGACGGAGTTTAATCCAGATAAATGTGAAGTGTTGCACCTCAGTAGAGCAAATGCAAGGAGACAGTACACTGTTAAGGAAAAGATCCTTAACAGTGTTGCTGAGCAGAGAGATCTTGGGATCCATGTTCATAGATCATTGAAAGTGGCTACACCGGTCGATAACATGATTAAGAAGGCTTATAGAATGCTTGCTTTTATTAATTGAGACACTGAGTTCAAGACAGGAGATTATCTTGCAATTTTATGAAACCCTTGTTCGGCGACATCTGGAGTATTGTGTACAGTTCTGGTCACCCCGCTACAGGAAGGGTGTTGAGGCTTTGGAAAAGGTGCAGAAGGTTTACCAGGATGCCGCCTGGTTTAGAGGCCATCGGCTATCATAAGAAGCTGGATAAACTCGGGTTGTTTCTCTGAAGTGTCAGAGGCTGAAGGGAGATCTGTTAGAGATTTACAAGATTATAAGAGGCATAGTTAGAATGGACAGAGAGTATTGTTTCCCAGGGTTGAAATATCTAAAACCAGAGGGCATGCATTAAAGGTGAAAGGGGGTAGGTTTAAGGGGAACGTGAGGGGTAAATTTTCTACTCAGAGAGTCGTGGATGCCTGGAATGTGCTGCCAGGTATGGTGGTAGAGGCAAATGCATTGGAGGTTTTTAAGAGATGTTTGGATAGGCCCTGGGACGTGAGGAAGATGGAGGGATATGGAGATGGTGTAGGTAGGATGCATTAGTGTTTGGGTGCTTTTGACTTGTTTTTTCCTTGGTTTGGGACAACATTCCCTGGTATGGGCCAAATGGCCTGTTCCTGTGCTCTGCGTTCTATGTTTTTCCCAAAACGCCTGATGTAGTATAGCTGTTGGTGTGCCTCCTTCTTGATTGCAACTATGTGCTGGGCCCAGGATACATTTCAGGGGATGTACACAGGAACTTGAAGCTGCTCACTCTTTCCACTGTTGACTCCCTCAATGAGGATGTGTGTGTTCCCCTAACTTTGCTTGGTCTTGCTGATGTTGAGTGCAAGGTTGTTGCTGTGACACTGTTCAATCAGTTGATCTATCTCACACCTGAATGCCTCTCTGTTGCCCTATGTACTCTATAGGGGTCCCACAGTTAACCTAGCTACCCTCTTCCATCGAACACTTTGCTGTTTGTTTGGATATTAGTAGTTTTCTCTTGTAATTATTATTCTCCTTACTAAATATTTTTAGCCTCTCAATTGCCTCACAGATAATAATAGATTTATCAAAATTAATTTATTTTCCAAAGCTGCAGTGCCATTATTCAAAATTTTCTGACTTCAGAAAGGATGCTAGAAATCTCTGCCTCACAAAATTGTTCAGGCTCATTGAAAATTTTTGGAACTATGGCCTGGAAACTAAATCACAGAGCACATGTTTATTTCATGAGCTATGGGATTGAAGGAACACTAAATTATGATAGAATAAAAGAGTAAATGGCTTTTTTATACACTCAAAATTTATGCAAAATCTTTTGATTTCAATCACTTCTCTTCAAAAAGGTGACATGGAGATATCAGAGTGTAGAAATTGTTAGAATTTCCAGAGCAACCCACACAAAATGCTGGAGGAGTCCTGAAAGTCAGGCACCATCTATGGAGAGAAATAAATAGTCTACATTTTGGATGAAGACCCTTCAACACCACTGGAAAAGAAGGAGGCAGCTCTGCTGAACACTCGCGGCCCGTAACATTGGCTGTTCATTCCTTTCCATAGGTGCCGCCTGACCTGCCTGCTGAGTGCCTCCAGCACTTTGTGTGTGTGTGTGTGTGTGTGTGTGTGTGTGTGTGTATGGACTTACAGCACTGCATACTGTCTTGTGTTTATGTTGTCAGAATCTCAAACAGCTTCTGTATTCCTTTGTGAAACATTGTTAAACCTTCTGTTGAAAACACGTTTTCCTTCCAGCTAAATTTCAATTTATTTGAAAAATCAACCAAGGAAAATCAGAGGTGAAATTTACCGATTTCACTGATATGCATACGCTATTTTATTTTATTTCTGCTGCTTAGAATTGTGTTTAATTAATATTCTATTGCTCTGAAATAAGTTGGATATAGAAGTTAAATAACCATCATGAATTGTTCATTTTGAGGACACTGAAATACTACAGCACAGAAAACAAAGTATGGATCAAAAAAGGAAGGGAGCCATGTAATGCAAGGGTGAAGGCAAAGACAGAGCCTGGAGGTCTAAGGCATTCTCATGCTGGACAGAAATAAGACAGGCTAGAAGCAGAACCAGACAATAGATAAACAACAGGAATTCTGCAGATGCTGGAAATTCAAGCAACACACATCAAAGTTGCTGGTGAACGCAGCAGGCCAGGCAGCATCTCTAGGAATAGGTACAGTCGACGTTTCAGGCCGAGACCCTTCGTCAGGACTAACTGAAGGAAGAGTTAGTACACTCTTCCAACAAGACCCATGCTCAATGATTCAGAAATAGCTTAGACCATAAGACCCTCAAGATATAGGAGCAGAATTAGGCAATTTGGTGCATTAAGTCTACTCCATCATTCCATCATGGGTGATTTATTGTCCCTGTCAACCCCATTCTCTTGCCTTTTCTCCATGACCTTTGACAGCCTGATTAATCAAGAAACAACCTCCACTTTAAATATACTCAATGATTTGCCCGCCACCATTGTCCGTGGCAATGAATGACATTGATTCAGAACCCTCTGGCTAAAGAAATTCCTCCTCATCTCTGCTCTAAATGTGAATCCCTCTATTCTGAGGTTGTATCCCCTGGTCCTAGACTCACTCACTATAGGAAACATCCTCTCCACAGCCACCCTATCTAAGCCTTTGAATATTCGATGGGTTTCAATGAGATGCCCCCCTAATTCTTCTAAACTCAAGTGAGTACAGGCCCAGGGCAATCAAATCCTACTCATATGTTTACCCTTTCGCTCCTGGAATCATTCTTGTGAACCTCCTTGGGACCCTCTCCAATGCTAGTGCATCTTTTCATAGATAAGAGGATCAACGCTGCTCACATTACTCCAAGTGCAGTCTGGCCAATACCTTACAAAGCCTCAGCATTACATCTTTGTTCTTACATTCTAATCCCCTCGAAATGAATGCTAATATTGTCTGTCTTCCTCACCACTGACTCAATCTGCAGGTTAACCTTCAGGTAGCCTTGCATGAGGACTCCCAAGCCCCTTTGCATCTCTAATTTCTGAAATTCTCCCCATTTATTCTCCTCCTACCAAGATGCATGACCACACATTTTGCTTCATTGTATTCCATCCACTACTTGCCCATTCTCTTCATTTTTCTAAGTCCTTCTGGAGACTCCCTGCTTCCTCAGCAGTACCTGCCCCCCCCCAGTTATCTTTGCATTGTCCCTAAATTTGGCCACAAAGCTGTCAATTTCATCATCCATATGGTTAACATGTGACGTGAAAAGAAGCAGTTGCAACGCCAAACCTTGTCGAACATTATTATGCGCCAGCAGCCAATCAGAAAAGGCCCCCTTTATTCCCAATCTTCTATCCATGCTAGTATTTTCCTGTAATACCATGGGCTCTTATCTTATTTAGCAGTGTCATTTGCGGCCTATTGTCAAAGGCCTTCTGAAAATCCAGGTAAATAACATCCACTGACCTTCCTTTGTCTATCCTGCCTGTTATTTTGTTGAAGTGAAATGGCTTGCAGTCACAGTTTTGGAGTGGCCATTGCAGAGGAGGCATACCAAGAGCACTAACTAACTCATTGACAACAGCTTTCTACAGAGCCAGTCAGTACTTCTATTATAATTGTTCTACTCTTATAAAACTAAATTCTCTGTCTATGGAGATGCGAATTTCCAGAGAAGTGAGGAGTATCTTGTCATATTAATTACTTGCATCTGATAACTTTTGGGAATCTCTACACTCAGAGGGTGGTGAGAGTGGAATGAGCTGCCAGCAGAAGTGGTGGATGCAGGCTCGATTTCAACATTTAAATTTAAGTACATGGATGAGAGATATATGGAGGGCTATGGTCTGGGAGCAGGTCGATGGGACTAGGCAGATTAATGGTTTGGCACAGACCAGATGGGCCAAAGAGCCTGTTTCTGTGCTGTGAAGTTCTATAACTCTATACTTTATTCTACATTATTATTGTTTCACTTTATTCTAGCTGAATGTGTAATGATTTGATCTGTATAAATGGTTCGCAAGACAAGCTTTTCACCCTATATTGGTGCATGTGACCAAATAGTAAACCAACAGTAAACCAGCAATAATAATAATGAGGATGGAAGTGCATGTGAATTTTTGCCTCACAGATCCGCTGTAGGAACAAGTGTTAAACCTTAAAACAGAGGAGCAGAATTAGGCTATTCAGCTATCCAGTCTTCTCCAGCTTACATGATTTATTACCCTTCTCAACCCCATTCTCCTGTCTATCCCCTGGAGACTTTGACACCATGACTTATCAATAAACTATCAAACTCCGCTTTTAATATACTCAGTGATTTGACCTCCACAGTTGTTTGTGGCAATGAATTCCTTAGATTCACTACCCCCTAGCTAAAGAAATTCTTCCTCATTTCTGTTCTAAATGGATCAACCACTCTATCCAGAACTTTCAATATTCAATAGGTTTCAATGAAATCGGCCATCATTCTTCCAAACTCCAGCAAGTACAGGCCCAGAGCCATCAGGTATTCCTCATATTCCTTTCATCCCCAGAATCATTCTCCTTAACCCTCTCTAGTGCCAGCACATCTTTTCTTAGATAAGAGCCCAAAACAGCTCAGGATACACATAAGTGCAACCTGACCAATATTTTACAAAGCCTTAGCATTACATCCAGTATTGCATCTGCTGTAGTTGGAGGTGAAAGTGCCAAGATCCTCAGACGGCTGATCTGGCAGTGCTAGGTTAACTAGGGAGCCACGTAGAGAGTGGTACTGATTGAAAGTAGGAAGGATGATGGGGATTCCCTGTATGGTTGATGGAAATGAGGAAGCATGATGGTGCTGGACATGGAGATTAATGGAGTGGAAAATGAGGACCAAGGGAACTCTGACTCAGTTCTGTTCAGAGAAATATGTCATGGGAGCTGAAGTCTGGGAAGTGGAGAAGATACCGATGGTTCGTAAACTACAGTTGAGGGGTTTCTGGAAAAGGATGACATCTCAGATAAGCTGAAATAAAAGACCTCATCTAGAGAGCAGATCTAACAGAGCAGGAGCAACTGAGAGAATACAATGCACCCTTACAAGAAACAGAATAGGAAGAATCGTAGTGAAGTTAGTTATGAGGGTTGTGGCTTTTTCAGAAATGTCAGTAGATAGATGGAGGTGGAGAGAAATAAATGGTTGAAGTGAATGGGGGGGTGTGGATTTAGTAGAGAAAGTGATAAAATTGATGAATTCCATACAAGTGCAGGAAAAAGAATGTAAAGAAGTAACTAGCAGGGCAGCATAGAGATCAGTTCTTCGCCCACAATTATCCATTATTTACATTAATTATCTGGAGGAAGGAATAGTATGTAAGATTTCCAAATATGCCAGTGATATGAAAAAAAATGTAGAGCATGTTGTGATAAGGATGCCGTGGTTCCACAAGGGGATAAAGATTGATTGAGTGAGTGTGTGAAAATCTGGCAAATAAACTTTAGATTGGGTAAGTGCAATTTTATGCACTTTGGTAAGAGAAATGAAAAGCTTCACCATCATTTTGGGGGATTTTAACCAGGCCAGCGTAAAAAAGTTACTAAATAATTACCTTCAAAAAATCACTTGTAGTGCCAGAGGAAACAACACACTGGACCACTGTTACACCACCATCAAGAATGCCTACCGTCCTATTCCACACCCATCCTTGGGAAAATCTGATCACCTGACTGTACTTCTATTCCCTGAGTATCGGCAAAGACTGAAGACTGCAGCACCAGTAGTGAGGACCAAGAAGGTATGGACATGGGAAGCACAGAAGAGCTTACAGGACTGCTTTGAATCAGTAGACTGGACTGTATTCAGAGATTCATCTTCGAATCTGAATGAGTATGCCGCAGTTATTGCTGACTTCATTAAAACCTGTGTGGATGAGATTGTGCCCAATGAAAACTTACTGTACATTCCCAAACCAAAAGACGTGGATGAACAAAAAGGTTTGTCATCTGCTGAGGGACAGCTCTGTGACATTTCACTCTGGTGACCCAGGTCTGTACTAAAAAATCAGGTATGACTTGTGGAGGGCTACTTCAAGAGTAAAGAAGCAATTCTGAGTGAGATTGGAGGCAACACTGGATGCACATCAACTCTGGCAGGGTTTGCAGGACATTACTTCCCACAAAGGAAAACCCAACATCATATATAGCAGTGATGCTTCACTAACAGATGAACTCAACCCCTTTTCTAGCAGCTCTGAAAGGGATAACATAACTGCAGCTGTTACGACTCCTGCTGCACCCAGTGACCATATGACCATAAGACAAAGGAGCAGAAGTCGGCCATTCGGCCCATCGAGTCTGCTCCGCCATTTTATCATGAACTGATCCATTCTCCCCAGGGCCAGATGGTCTGCATCCTAGAGTGCTTAAGGAAGTAGCCCAAGAAATGGTGGATGCATTAGTGATAATTTTTCAAAACTCGTTAGATTCTGGACTAGTTCCTGAGGATTGGAGGGTGGCTAATGTAACCCCACTATTTAAAAAAGGAGGGAGAGAGAAACCGGGGAATTATAGACCGGTTAGCCTAACGTCGGTGGTGGGGAAACTGCTGGAGTCAGTTATCAAAGATGTGATAACAGCACATTTGGAAAACGGTGAAATCATTGGACAAAGTCAGCATGGATTTGTGAAAGGAAAATCATGTCTGATGAATCTCATAGAATTTTTTGAGGATGTAACTAGTAGAGTGGATAGGGGAGAACCAGTGGATGTGATATATTTGGATTTTCAAAAGGCTTTTGACAAGGTCCCACACAGGAGATTAGTGTGCAAACTTAAAGCACACGGTATTGGGGGTAAGGTATTGATGTGGATAGAGAATTGGTTAGCAGACGGGAAGCAAAGAGTGGGAATAAACGGGACCTTTTCAGAATGGCAGGCAGTGACTAGTGGGGTACCGCAAGGCTCAGCGCTGGGACCCCAGTTGTTTACAATATATATTAATGACTTGGATGAGGGAATTAAATGCAGCATCTCCAAGTTTGCGGATGACACGAAGCTGGGCGGCAGTGTTAGCTGTGAGGAGGATGCTAAGAGGATGCAGGGTGACTTGGATAGGTTGGGTGAGTGGGCAAATTCATGGCAGATGCAATTTAATGTGGATAAGTGTGAAGTTATCCACTTTGGTGGCAAAAATAGGAAAACAGATTATTCTCTGAATGGTGGCCGATTAGGAAAATGGGAGGTGCAATGAGACCTGGGTGTCATTATACACCAGTCATTGAAAGTGGGCATGCGGGTACAGCAGGCGGTGAAAAAGGCGAATGGTATGCTGGCATTTATAGCGAGAGGATTCGAGTACAGGAGCAGGGAGGTACTACTGCAGTTGTACAAGGCCTTGGTGAGACCACACCTGGAGTATTGTGTGCAGTTTTGGTCCCCTAATCTGAGGAAAGACATCCTTGCCGTAGAGGGAGTACAAAGAAGGTTCACCAGATTGATTCCTGGGATGGCATGACTTTCATATGAAGAAAGACTGGATGAACTAGGCTTGTACTCGTTGGAATTTAGAAGATTAAGGGGGGGATCTGATTGAAACGTATAAAATCCTAAAGGGATTGGACAGGCCAGATGCAGGAAGATTGTTCCCGATGTTGGGGAAGTCCAGAACGAGGGGTCACAGTTTGAGGATAAGGGGGAAGCCTTTTAGGACTGAGATTAGGAAAAACTTCTTCACATAGAGAGTGGTGAATCTGTGGAATTCTCTGCCACAAGAAACAGTTGAGGCCAGTTCATTGGCTATATTTAAGAGGAAGTTAGATATGGCCCTTGTGGCTACGGGGATCAAGGGGTATGGAGGGAAGGCTGGTACAGGGTTCTGAGTTGGATGATCAGTCATGATCATAATAAATGGCGGTGCAGGCTCGAAGGGCCGAATGGCCTACTCCTGCACCTATTTTCTATGTTTCTATGTTTCTATTTAGTCCCACTTCCCCGCCTTCTCACCATAACCTTTGATGCCCTGGCTACTCAGATACCTATCAATCTCTGCCTTAAATACACCCAATGACTTGGCCTCTACTGCTGCCCATGGCAGCAAATTCACCACCGACTGACTAAAAAAAATTTCTTCACATTTCTGTTCTGAATGGGTGCCCTTAAGTCATGCCCTCTCGTACTAGACTCCCCCATCATGGGAAACAACTTTGTCACATCCACTCTGTCCGTGCCTTTCAACATTCAAAATGTTTCTATGAGGTCTCCCCTCATTCTTCTAAACTCCAAGGAATACAGTCCAAGAGCGGACAAATGATCCTCATACCTTCTCATTCCCGGAATCATTCTAGTGAATCTTCTCTGTACCCTCTCCAACGTCAGCACATCCTTTCTTAAATAAGGAGACCAAAATTGCCCACAGTACTCCAAGTGAGGTTTCACCAGCGACTTATAGAGCCTCAACATCACGTCCCTTCTCCTATACTCTATTCCTCCAGAAATGAATGCCAACAATGCATTCGCCTTCTTCACCACCAGCTCAACCTGGAGGTTAACCTTAAGGGTATCCTGTACGAGGACTCCTAAGTCCTGTTGCACCTCAGAACTTTGAATTCTTTCCCCATTTAAATAATAGTCTGCCCGTTTATTTTAATTTGCCACTTCTTTGCCCATTTTTTCCAATCTATCCAAGTCTCTCTGCAGACTCTCCATTTCCTCAGCACTACCGGCCCCTCCACCTATCTTCGTATCGTCAGCAGACTTAGCCACAAAGCCATCTATCCATAATCCAAATCATTGATGTACAATGTAGAAAGAAGCAGCCCCAACACGGACCCCTGTGGAACACCACTGGTAACTGGCAGCCAACTAGAATAGGATCCCTTTATTCCCACTCTCTGTTTCCTGCCAATCAGCCAATGTTCTATCCACGTATGTAACTTTCCCGTAATTCCATGGGCTCTTATCTTGTTAAGTAGCCTCATGTGTGGCCACTTGTCAACAGCCTTCTGAAAATCCAAATATACAACATCCACTGCATCTCCCTTGTCTAGCCTACTTGTAATTTCCTCAAAAAATTGTAATAGTTTTGTCAGGCAGGATTTTCCCTTAAAGAATCCATGCTGAGTTCTGCCTATCTTGACAAATGCCTCCAGGTACTCTGTAACCTCATCCTTGACGATCAACTCCAACAACTTCCCAACCACCAATGTCAAGCTAACAGGTCTATAATTTTTGCTTCCTTGCCCCCTTTATAAATAGTGGAGTGACATTTGCAATCTTCTAGTCCTCTGGAACCATGCCAGAATCTATCAACTTTTAAAAGATCATCGCTAATCCCTCCGCAATCTCCACAGCTACTTCCTTCAGAACACGAGGGTGCATTCCATCTGGTCCGGGAGATTCATCTACCTTTAGACTATTCAGCTTCCTGAGTACTTTCTCTGTTGTAATTGTGACTGCGCACACTTTTCTTCCCTGCCACCCTTGAGTGTCCGGTGTACTGCTGATGTCTTCCTCAGTGAAGACTGATGCAAAATATTCGTTCAGTTCCTCTGCCATCTCCTTATCTCCCACTACAATTTCCCTAGTATCATTTTCTATCCATCCTATATCTACCGTCACCTGTCTTTTACTCGTTATATACTTGAAAAAGCTTTTAGTATCCTCTTTGATATTATTTGCTAGCTTCCTTTCATAGTTCATCTTTTCCCTCTTAATGACCTTCTTAGTTTCCTTTTGTAAGCTTTTAGAAACTTCCCAATCCTCTGTCTTCCCACTAATTTTTGCTTCCTTGTATGCCCTCTCCTTTGTTTTAACTTTGGCTTTGACTTCTCTTGTCAACCACGGTTGCATCCTTTTTCCATTCAAAAATTTCTTCTTTTTTGGAATACACCTGTCTTGCACCTTCCTCACTTCCCACATAAACTCCAGCCACTGCTGCTCTGTCGTCTTTCCCACCAGTGTCCCTTTCCAGTCAACTTTGGCCAGTTCTTCTCTCATGCCACTGTAATTTCCTTTACTCCACTGAAATACCAACACATCAGATTTTGGCTTCTCTTTTTCAAATTTCACAGTGAACTCAATCATGTTATGATCACTGTCTCCTAAGGGTTCCTTCACCTCAATCTCTCTAATCACCTTCAGTTCATTACACAATACCCAATCCAGTACAGCCGATCCCCTAGTGGGCTCAACAACAAGCTGTTCCAAAAAGCCATCTCACAGACATTCTACCAATTCTCCCTCTTGATATCCAGTGCCGACCTGATTTTCCCAATCCACTCGCATGTTGAAATCCCCCACAATTATCGTAACACTTCCCTTCTGACAAACCTTTTCTATTTCCTGTTGTAATTTGTAGTCCACATCACTGCAGCTGTTTGGAGGCCTATAAATAACTGCCATCAGGGTCCTTTTACCCCTGCGATTTCTTAGCTCAACCCATAAAGGTTCTGCACCTTCCGATCCTATATCACCTCTTTCTAATGATTTAATATCATTTCTTACCAATAAAGCCACGCCTCCTCCTCTGCCTACCTGCCTATCCTTCCGATACACCGTGTATCCTTGGACGTTGAGCTCCCAGAGACATGCATCTTTTAGCCACGTCTCAGTGATGGCCACAATATCATACCTGCCAATCTGTAGCTGTACGACAAGATCATCCACCTTATTCCTTATGCTGCGTGCATTTAAGTATAACACCTTAAGACCAGTATTTGGTACATTTCACTTTGATTTCACCACAACTTTATTGCAATGGAACTCATCCCAATGGCTACAAATTTGCCCCATCACCTGCCTGTCTTTCCTGACATCTTTACTGCTCGCTATCTTAGATTAATTTCTGTTTTCCCCTTCCTCCTCTCTATCATTCCGGTTCCTATCCCCCTGCCAAATTAGTTTTAACCCTCCCTTACAGCTCTATTTGCGAAAGTGGGGGGGGGGGGAGAAAAAAAAAGAGTTGGTGCTTTGCTCTCGCCTCTTCCCGTTTACCGCCAAAGCCCGTTGAAACCATAGCCCTACACTCTGCTACCGCTCAGTCCACTGCCCTCTCCGACAGCTGCCCGCTGTGTAGGGTGGTCTCCTTTTTAAACTCTCCGCGCTGTCCTGTTACTTCACGCGCCTGCGCAGTCTCGTCCTTCTTGCACTCGAAGAAGTTTTTTAAAAAACTGCCTTCCTTCAGAAGTCAGCTCCCACGCCACTCTGTAGTCCCGATCCAAAAGAAAGCCATTGGTGGCAACCTTCCTTTTAAAACTCTCCACGCTGTCCTGTTAAGTCACCCTGTGATCTCTGGCTGATGTTTAGCTGACTTTAAAGGAGGGTGAACCCTCACAAGTCAGCAGGCCCCGATGGAGTACCAGGTAAGACTCTGGAAACCTGTGCCAATCAACTGGCGAGAGTATTCAAGGACATTTTCAACCTCTCACTGCTATGGTCAGAAGTTCCCATCTGCCTTAAAAGGCAACAATTGTACCAGTGCCTAAGAAGAGTAGTGTGAGCAGCCTTAATGACTATCACCCAGTTGCACTCACATCGACAGAAATGAAATGCTCTGAGAGAATTGGACATGGCAAGAATCAATTCCTGCCTCAGCAAGGACCTAGACCCACTGCAATTTGCCTATCACCACAATAGGTCTTGGCAGACGTGATCTCATTGCTTTCCACACGGCTGTCAATCACCTGGACAATACAAACACCTACTGTATGTCACAATGCTATTCCCTTATTATTGCTCAGCATTTATCACCATTATTCCCACAATCCTGATCGAATAGTTACAGAACCTGGGCCTCTGTACCTCTCTCTGCAATTGGATCCTCAACTTTCTAGCCAGAAGACCACAATCTGTGCGGATCGGTGATACTATCTCCTCCTCGCTGGTGATCGACATTGGTGTACCTCAGGGGTGTGTGCTTAGCCCGCTGCTTTACTCCCTCTGTACCCTTGAATGTGTGGCTAGGCGTAGCTCCAATGCCATCTACATATTTGCTGATGATACAACCATTGCTGGTAGAATCTCAGATGGAGATGAGAGGGTATATAGGAACAAGATATACCAGCTGGTTAAGTGTGCTTTTATATTTCAGTCCTCTGGAAATGAGTGCTACTATTGCATTTGCCTTCCTCACCACAGACTCAACCTGCAAATTAAACTTCAGGGAATCCTGTACAAGGACACCCAAGTCCCCTTGCACCTCAGAGTTTTGAAATTTCTCCCCGTGTGGAAAATAGACTAAACTTTCATTTCTTCTACGTAAGTGCATAACCATACACTTCCTGGCACTGTATTGCATTTGCTATTTCTTTTCCCATTTTCCTAATCTGTCCAAGTCCTTCTACAGCCTCCCTGCTTCCTCAACACCACCTGCCACTCCACCTATCTTTGTATCATTATTCACAAACTTGGTCACAAAGCTATCAATTCATTGACATTAACATACAACATAAAAGAAGCAGTCCCAACACCGACCACTGCAAGAAGGATCTCTCAGTTAGTCCTGACGAAGGGACTCATCCCGAAACACCGATTGTACCTCTTCCTGTAGATGCTGCCTGGCCTGCTGCGTTCACCAACAATTTTTATGTGTGTTGCTTGAAATTCCAGCATTTGCAGATTTCCTCATGTTTGCATCATATGTGACACCTTGTCAAAGGCCTTCTGAAAATACACAGCATCCACCAATTCTCCTTTGTCCATCCTGCTTGCTATTTCCTCTAAGAATTCTAACAGATTTGTCTTAAGGAAGATTCCCTTCAGGAAATCATGCTGACTTTGTCCTAATTTATTACGTACCTCAAGTACCCTGAACCTATATCCTTCACGTTTGACTCCAACATCTTCCCAACCACTGAGTCAGGCAAACTGGCTTATAATTTCCTTTCTTCTGCTTCCTTCCCTTCATGAAAAGTTGAGTGACATTTGCAATTTTCCAGCCCTTCAGAATCTACTGATTGTAGAAAAATCATTACTAATGCCTCAACAATCTCTTCAGCTGCCTTTTTCAGAACCCTGGGGTGTATTCCATCTGGCCGAGGTGACTTATTTACTTTCAGACCTTTTAGTTTCCCAAGCACCTTCTCCCTAGTAATAGCAACTGCATTCCCAAACTTCTGCCATACTGCTAGTGAACACTGATGCAAATTACCTACTCAGTTCATCTGCCATTTCCTTGTCTCCCATTACCTCCTCTCCAGCATCATTTTCCAGCAGTCCAATATCTACTCTTGCCTCTCTTTAACTCTTTATATATCTGAAAAAAATCTCTTGGTATCCTCTTTGATGTTGCTGGATAACTTACCTTCATCTTTTCCCCCCTTATGGCTTATTCTTTGGGGTTTATATGAATGAAGGGTGACTTTATTTAAATAGAGATCATCTGAATGGGGGTTGACAAGGAGAATATTGCAACACTGAGTGTGGAAGAAGGGGACATAACTACAAGGTGAGGGCCAGACATTTAAAACTAAGGTGCATAGAAATCTCTTTTGCTGAGGGTGGTGAACCTCTGCAATTTTCTGCCCCAGTGGGTGGTGCTGGTAGGGTCACTCAAAGTATTTAAAGTGGAGGGGGATAAATATTAAGTAGATTGAGGAGGAGCTGAGATGACCATGACTATATTAAATGGTGGGGTGGGTTTGAAGAGTCTGATGGCCTACACTGCTTCTACTTTCTTGTTCTATGTAATAGCTGGTACTCATATTCTTTTAATCATCTTAAACAACTTTTTAATGCACATTTTGTACTTTATCGATCCTCAATACTTACATTTTGTATCTTAAAGTATATATTTCTGACTGAGCAACCTAGCAACAATAATTTTCTCCGGAATAAGTGAAGTTTTATCTTATCTTAACCCACCTCCCTATAATATATTGTCTTACATCTCGTTCTTCCCCCCATTTCTGGTTTTGAAATGTAAACTCTCCATTGCCCTCCAGTTCTGAGGAAGAGACACTGACCTGAAACTTTGACTGGTTTTTATTTCCACAAATGCTGATTGACTGGCTGAGTTCTTCAAACATTCCTGTTATTGTTCATTCCCGGAAATGTGCTTTCTTTTAATAAGTGACCAAAATAACCAACAGTTTGCAAATATTGATATTTATGATTATTTTATTATCTTGCATTCTTATCTTTATACATGATTACACAGAAAGGAGCATTTTGGTCAATTTATCGATAACAAGCTCCCAAATTTGCAATCCCATTGCACAAATTAGGTTCAGCATGGTAGCGGTTAGTGTAATGCTATCTATCACAGCATCAGCGACCTGGGTTCAATCCCGCCACTGTCTGTGAGTAGTTTGTATGTTCTTCCTGTGATCATGTGGGTTTTCTCCCACAAATTCCACAGGCATACGGTTGATAGATTAATTGGGTCACAAAGGTGTAATTGGCTGGTGTGGGTTTTTTAGGATAGAAGGACCTGTTACCGTGCTGTATATCTAAATTAAACCTGAAAAAAAATATTTTTCCTTATTTCTCTGCATGCCTAGTATATCATCTATATTGACAGTGAGCAAACTCAAGGCTGACAAATTAGCTCTTTAAAGAGCATGAAAGGATTTTCATTTAAATTTTCTCTGTTCCGTTCTGCCTTCAAATTTGATCCCTTAGAATTCAATGAAGTCTTGCGGGGTAACAGAAGTCTCCTACACAATTTATTTAATACTACCAACATGAGATGAATTTCTAGACAGATGTCTTTACAATGTAATGCTGGAATGGGACTCAGCTCTATTCATAAGAAGATCTCAGCAAATACCTATAACTTAGGTTTTGTTATTCTAGGAGTTCTCCTTTTCATGTTGCTGCTCAATTTTTTAATCTTGCAAGACAGATTGGTTGAAAAGGGGCATTGTGAAAATTCCCTGAAGTTACCTCAAACAAATTGTAGGTAATTCTGCCTCTAATGAAACCAATGCTAATGGATATCTCATTTTTCAGAAAGCAAAATGATAAATTAATATGAGTTGTAATCTCAAGAAGGAAAATCAACCTGGTTGAAAAATATAAATGTGTTTTCATTTAAGAAGAGGATAGGAATTGAGTCCAGTCTGTGGGTGACAATGTAGAAAGGACAATTAGGAGAAATTAAAATGAACATTGTTTGAAATGAAAAGGTGGAGTCAGGAGCAAAAGTGCAGATTTAATTTTTTGGTAATAAATGATCTTCTGAATTTTTTTTAAATTAAGATTACTTATAAGATAGAAGATATATTTTAAAATAGAAGATTATAAGACAAGCAAGAAGGAGCTTAAGATAGAAGATTATAAGGCCAGCAGGAAGGAGTTTAAGAATGAAATTAGGAGAGCCAGAAGGGGCCATGAGAAGGCCTTGGCAAGCAGGATTAAGGAAACCACCAAGGCATTCTACAAGTATGTGAGGCGCAAGAGGTTAAGCCGTGAGAGAATGTGACAGTGAAAAAGTGTGTATGGAACCGAAAGAGATAGAAGGAGTACTTAATGAACACTTTTATTCACTACAGAAAAGGATCTTGGCGATTGTAGGGATGACTTACAGCAGGCTGAAAAGCTTGAGCATGTAGAGATTAAGAAAGAAGGTGTGCTGGAGCTCATGGAAAGCATCAAGTTGGATAAATCACCGGGACCGGATGAGATGTGTCCCAGACTACTGTGCGAGGTGAGGGAGGAGATTGCTGAGCCTCTGGCAATGATCTTTGCATCATCAATGGGGACAAAGAGAGGTTCCAGAGAATTGAAGGGTTACAGATGTTGTTTTCATTTTCAAGGAAGAGAGTAGGGATAGCCCAGGAAATTATAGTCTTACTTCAGTGGTTGGTAAGTTGATGGAGAAGATCCCGAGAGGCAGGATTCATGGACATCTGGAGAGGCATTCTATGATTAGGAATAGTCAGCATGGCTTTGTCAAAGGCAAGTCATGCCTTACGAGCCTGATTGGATTTTTTGAAGATGTAACTAAACACATTGATGAAGGTAGAGCAGTAGATGTAGTATATATGCATTTCAGCAAGACATTTGATAAGGTACCTCATTCAAAGCTTATTGAGAAAGTAAGGAGGCATGGGATCTAAGGGGACATTGCTTTGTGGATCCAGAACTGGCCTGCCCACAGAAGGAAAAGTGTTGTTGTAGACGGGGCATATTCTGCATGGAGGTCAAACCAGTTGTGTGCCTCTGGGACCTTTACTCTTCATGATTTTTATAAATGACCTGGATTAGGAAGTGGAGGGATGGGTTAGTAAATTTGCTGATGATACAAAGGTTGGGGGTGTTGCGGATAGTGTGGAGGGCTGTCACAGGTTAGAGCGGGATATTGATAGGATGCAAAACTGGGCTGAGAAGTGGCAGGTGGAATTCAACCCAGATAAGTGTGAGGTAGTTCATTTTGGTAGGTCAAATATGATGGCAGAATATAATATTAATGGTAAGACTCTTGGCAGTGTGCATGATCAAAGGGGTCTTGGGGTCCATGTCTGTAGGACACTCAAAGCTGCTGTGCAGGTTGACTCTGTGGTTAAGAAGGCATACAGTGCATTGGCCTTCATCAATCGTGGGACAAACAACAGCAATTCTGCTGGAAATTCAAGCAACACACATCAAAGTTGCTGGTGAACGCAGCAGGCCAGGCAGCATCTCTAGGAAGAAGTACAGTCGACATTTCAGGCCGAGACCCTTTGTCAGGACTCATCGTGGGATTGAGTTTAGGAGTCGAGAGGTAATGTTGAAGCTATATAGGACCCTGGTCGGACCCCACTTGGAGCACTGTGCTCAGTTCTGGTCGCCTCACTTCAGGAAGGATGTGGAAACCATAGCAAGGGTACAGAGGAGATTTACAAGGATGTTGCCTGGATTGGGGAGCATGCCTTATGAGAATAGGTTGAGTGAACTTGGCCTTTCACCTTGGAGCAATGGAGGATGAGAGGTGACCTGAAAAAGGAATATAAGGTAATGAGGGGAACTGATCGTGTGGATAGTCAGAGGCTCTTCCCCATGGCTGAAATGGCTAGCATAAGTGGGTACAGTTTTAAGGTGCTTGGAAGTAGGTACAGAGGCGATGTCAGGGGCAAGTTTTTTATGCAGAGAGTGGTGAGTGCGTGGAATGGACTGCCATCGACAGTGGTGGGGTCAGATACGATGGGGTCTTTTAAGAGACCCCTGGACAGGTACATGGAGCTGAGAAAAGTAGAGGACTATAGGTAACCCTAGGTAATTTTCAAGGTAGGGACATGTTCAGCACAGCTTTGTGGGCCGAAGGAGGCCTGTATTGTGCTGTAGGTTTTCTATGTTTCTATGTTTCTTTGTTCTATTTGGGATGAGGTGAGCTTTCCATCTTTAATACAGCCTGGGCATCAAAATTCTCCCAGAGTTCTCATATGGAATAAATATTTAATATTATTGGAAGCTGTCGCAATAGACAATTATACCAGCAAATAAGAATTCCACCAAATTTATTTTCTTGGGTAGACTGGAATAATTCTTCTGGAAGTAATTCATGGAAAGATATCAATCAAAAGATATAATACAATGGTTTCTGATTAATAGGGCCATTGGTTAATTGGAATAGATGTTTATTTGGGACAATCCTTAAAGAACAAAATGTTAATCATAAAAATAGCTGGGACTCCCTTCACTTGCTCTGCACATGTACGGGAAAGAGGTGGAGAGAGTAGAGAGTTTCAAGTTCCTCGGCGTCCACATCTCGGCTGACCTCACCTGGACTGCCCATATCTCTTACCAGGTGGGGAAGGCCCAACAGAGGCTCTACTTCCTAAGGAAGCTATAGCACGCTCTCCTCCCTCATCACCTGCTGATCAACTTCTATCGGACAACTATAGAGAGCCTCCTGAAGTATTGCTGTGCAGTGTGGTTTGCCAGCTGCACAGAACAGAACAGGAAGGACTTGCAGCGGGTGGTGAGGGTAGCAGAGCGGGTTATTGGCACAACATTACCCTCCCTCAGAGACATTTATACTGGCAGACTTCAAAAGAAGGCTACTTGTATTTCAAAGGATCCCACTTATCCTGGACATCACTTGTTTTCCCCTCTACCTTCTGGGAAGAGATACAGAGCATTAAGGATGAAAACAAAGAGACTCCTAAACAGCTTCTACCCACAAGCAGTGAAATGTATAACACCCCCTTCCCTTCTCCTGCCCCCCTCCTAAGACGGTGGCAGCTAAATGCATCACACTTCCAGGAATGGCAGGTGTGTAATAGTCCTACCCTCCCCCATCCATATATTATTAATTTTGGACTGCACTCCTGAGGTTTTAGAGTTTATTTTATGTATATATTCTTGGTCATGCTGCAAAATGTTGAGCTGCTAAACTGTGTTTCATTCTCCACAACAATGACAATAAAGGTATTCTTCTTCTTCTTGTTGGGACAATATGCCGCTTAATGGGGACAGGAGACTGCTGATGAACAGATTCTAACTAGCATCAGTCACGTGCACTTTTGTGGCCATTAGGTGCTACACCATACTTAGAGAAATCAGCTTTTAAACTGTGTCAGTTCCGTATGTTTGTTTTCAAAAAGCAGTGATTTTTGTCACTGATAGTTGGCAAGAACAACTGTTTCATTCACTGCAGTTTCAAGTATTCAGGCTAAACTGAATAGGATGCAAAACTGAGCTGAGAAGTGGCAAATCAAGTTCAACCCAGGGAAGTGTGAGGTGGTTCATTTTGGTGGGTCAAATATGATGGCAGAATTAATGGTAAGACTCTTGACAGTGTGGAGAATCAAAGGTTCTTGGGGTACGAGTCCATAGGACGCTCAAAGCTGCTGCGCAGGTTGCCTCTGTGGTTAAGATGGCATACGGGGTATTGGCCTTCATTAACTGTGCAATTGAGTTTAAGAGTTGAAAAGTAATGTTACAGCTATTTGGGACCCTGGTCAGGCCCCACTTGGAGTTCTGTGCTCAGTTCTGGTTGCCTCACTACAGGAAGGAAGAGGAAACGGTAGAAAGGGTGCAGAGGAGTTTACATGCATTTTGAATCAGAATCAATTTTATTACCACTGGCATATGTCATGAAATGTGCTTCCATTGCAGCAGCAGTATAATAACAGAAAAAAGACATGAATTCCTCTGTGTGTGAATATATATATATATTCTAGTTCTGTGTATATATATATATATATAGATAGATAGATATATAGATAGATATTCTAGTTAAGTTAGGTAGGGCAAAAATAGAAATAAAATGCAGTGAGGTTTTGTTCATGCATTCAATATCCATTCAGAAATCAGATGGCAGAGGGGAATTGTTGAGTTTAGAGCCCATGATAGCATTTATTCAAATTAACCTTATACAATTTTAGGAGGTAAGCAAGTAGCATGGGTCCATTTGGCCAAGTCTATCAGCTGTTTTTCTGAACCTTAGGAATTTACAGTGTGGAAGGAAACCCGATACCTCATAATAATCATGCTCTATGTTTATCCTACATCCTGTCTCCCGGTTATTGCCTTGAAGGCTATCTCATTAAAGACTTATCCAGGTACCTATTAAATGTGGTGTGTAATTCATCATCTACCACCATCTCAATCAGAATGATCTCTCTGTGTGAAATAGAACCATAGAACCATAGAAACTACAGCACAGAAACAGGCCTTTTGGCCCTTCTTGGCTGTGCCGAACCATTTTCTGCCTAGTCCCACTGACCTGCACATGGACTGTTGGTTAGTTTTGTTTGTAGCAGCATTAAGTTAATAGGTTCATACCCTTTTATTTAGAGGGATGTTCTGTTCTGAACTCACTAGACAATAGTGGCACAATTTATCCTCAAGGCTACATTAATTTTATGAAGTGAATCAAGATCTTGTTTTAACCCAGTTCCATAGCCACCAGGTTAAAATATATTGTGACCATAGCTCCTTTTTCTCTTTCCAAAATCATGATCTTTAATGTATTGAGGATGTCCTGATTGAGAGCATCCTGACTGGCTGCAACACTGGCTGGTATGGGAACTGTACTTCCCTCAATCGCAGGACTCTGCAGAGAGTGGTGCGGACAGCCTAGCACATCTGTAGATGTGAACTTTTCACTATTCGGGACATTTACAAAGACAGGTGTGCAAAAAGGGCCCAAAGAATCATCGAGGACCTGAGTCACCCCAACCACAAACTGTTCCAGCTGCTACCATCTGGAAAATGGAACTGCAGCATAAAAGCCAGGACCAACAGGCCATCAGACTGCTTAATTCATGCTGGCACAACTATATATTGACTGTCATGCTGTACATACTATTTATTATAAATTACTATAAATTACACATTGCGCATTTAGATGGAGACATAATGTAAACATTTTGCTCCTCATTTATGTGAAGGATGTAAGAAATAAAGTCAATTCATTTCAATTTGAAAAGATGTAACATACAAATGAAAGAGAACCAGTTGCTAACCTCACTGATGTCAGTTCCTTAGTATGTTAGAAGTTCTTTACCATTTGAAAGTTTTAAAACAGATGCCTTAAAATGTCTATGAATTGAAGGGCCTCTTCGAAGTGCTACATTAAGACAAAAAGGTTGCTATAATCTGTGGAATTTGGCAAGTTTTATTGGAATAGCTCCCTTCCACATCTGTGCAAGAGACGTGGGTAAGTTGACCAACCTTGGATGAATTGGTGGTACAGCAGTTAGCACAATCGCTTTACAGTAATCTCCCAGCAATCTCCCATCAGAATCAGAATCAGGTTTATTATCACCAGCACGTGATGTGAAATTTGTTAACTTAGCAGAAGCAGTTCAATGCAATACATAATCTAGCAGAGAGAGAAAAATAATAATCATAAATAAAATAAAACCTAATAATAAATAAATAAGTCAATCAATTCCATATATTGAATAGATTATTAAAAAATGTGCAAAAACAGAAATACTGTATATTAAATAAAGTGAGGTAGTGTCCAAAGCTTCAAAGTCCATTTAGGAATCAGCTGGCAGAGGGGAAGAAGCTGTTCCTGAATCACTGACTGTGTGCCTTCAGGCTTCTGTATCTCCTTCCTGATGGTTACAGTGAGAAAGTGCATGCCCTAGGTGGTGGAGGTCTTTAATAATGGACGTTGCCTTACTGAGACACTGCTTCCTGAAGATGTCCTGGGTACTTTGTAGGCTAGTGCCCAGGATGGAGCTGACAAGATTTACAACCTTCTGCAACTTCTTTCTGTCCTGTGCAGTAGTCCCTCCATACCAGACAGTGATGCAGCCTGTCAGAATGCTCTCCATGATACAAATATAGAAGTTTTTGAGCGTATTTGTTGACATGCCGAATTGCTTCAAACTCCTAATAATGTATAGCCGCTATGTTGCCTTCTTTATGACTACATCAATATGTTGGGACCAGTTTAGATCCTCAAAGATCTTGACACCCAGGAACTTGAAGAGGCTCACTCTCTCCAGTTCTGATCCCTCCGTGAGGATTGGTATGTGTTCCTTCGTCTTGCCCTTCCTGAACACCATAATCAGCTCTTTCATTTTTCTGACGTTGAGTGCCAGGTAGTTGCTGTGGCACTATGCCACTAGTTGGCACATCTCACTCCTGTACGCCCTCTCATCATCACCTGAGATTCTACCAACACTGAATGTATTGTCAGCAAATTTGTAGATGATATTTGAGCTATGCCTAGCCACACAGTCATGTATATACAGAGAGAAGAGCAGTGGGATAAGCAAACACCCCTGAGGTGCGCCAGTGTTGATCGTCAGCGAAGAGTTGTGTGTGGAAAGTCATGTTTGACAAATCTTATTGAATGTTCTGAAGAGGTTACTCGGAAAGTTGACGAGGGTAAAGTGGTGGATGTTGTCTATATGGACTTCAGTAAGGCCTTTGACAAGGTTCCACACAGAAGGTTAGTTAGGAAGGTTCAATCATTAGGTATTAATATTGAAGTAGTAAAATAGATTCAGCAGTGGCTGGATGGGAGACACCAGAGAGTATTGCTGGATAAATGTTTGTCAGGTTGGAGACCGGTGACTAGTGGTGTGCCTCACGGATCTGTACTGGGTCCAGTGTTGTTTGTCATATATATTAATGATCTGGGTGATGGGGTGGTAAATTGGATTAGTAAGTATGCAGATGACACTAAGATAGGTAGCGTTGTGGATAATGAAGTAGGTTTTCAAAGCTTGCAGAGAGATTTAGGCCAGTTAGAAGAGTGGGCTGAAAGATGGCAGATGGAGCTTAATGCTGAAAAATGTGAAGGTGCTACATTTTGGTAGGACTAATCAAAATAGGACATACATGGTAAATGGTAGGGCATTGAACAGAGGGATCTAGGAATAATGGTGCATAGTTCCCTGAAGGTGGAATCTCATGTGGATAGGGTGATGAAGAAAGCTTTTGGTATGCTGGCCTTTATAAATCAGAGCATCAAGTATAGGAGTTGGGATGTAATGTTAAAATTGTACAAGGCATTGGTGAGGCCAAATTTGGAGTATTGTGTACAGTTCTGGTCACCGAATTATAGGAACGATGTCAACAAAATAGAGAGAGTACAGAGAAGATTTACTAGAATGTTACCTGGGTTTCAGCACCTAATTTACAGAGAAAGGTTGGACAAGTTGGGTGTTTATTCTTTGGAGCATAGAAGGTTGAGGGGGACTTGATAAAGGCATTTAAAATTATGAGGGGGATTGATAGAGTTGACATGGATAGGCTTTTTCCATTGAGAGTAGGGGAGATTCAAACAAGAGGACATGAGTTGAGAGTTAGGGGGCAAAGGTTTAGGGGTAGCACGAGGGGGAACTTCTTTACTCAGAGAGTGGTAGCTGTGTGGAATGAGTTTCCAGTAGAAGTGGTAGAGGCAGGTTCGATATTGTCATTTAAAGTAAAATTGGATAGCTATATGGACAGGAAAGGAATGAAACATAGAAACATAGAAAATAGGTGCAGGAGTAGGCCATTTGGCCCTTCGAGCCTGCACCGCCATTCAGTATGATCATGGTTGATCATCCAACTCAGAACCCTGCACCAGCCTTCCCTCCATACCCCCTGATCCCTTTAGCCACAAGGGCCATATCTAACTCCCTCTTAAATATAGCCAATGAACTGGCCTCAACTGTTTCCTGTGGCAGCGAATTCCACAGATTCACCACTCTCTGTGTGAAGAAGTTTTTCCTAATCTCAGTCCTAAAAGACTTCCCCTTTATCCTCAAACTGTGACCCCTCGTTCTGGACTTCCCCAACATCAGGAACAATCTTCCTGCATCTAGCCTGTCCAATCCCATTAGGATTTTATACATTTCAATAAGATCCCCCCTCAACCTTCTAAATTCCAAAGAGTATAAGCCTAGTCGATCCAGTCTTTCTTCATATGAAAGTCCTGCCATCCCAGGAGTCAATCTGGTGAACCTTCTTTGAACTCCCTCTTTGGCAAGGATGTCTTTCCTCAGATTAGGGGACCAAAACTGCACACAATACTCCAGGTGTGGTCTCACCAAGGCTTTGTACAACTGCAGTAGTACCTCCCCGCTCCTGTACTCAAATTCTCTTGCTATGAATGCCAGCATACAATTCACCTTTTTCACTGCCTGCTGTACCTGCTGCATGCCCACTTTCAATGACTGGTGTATAATGACACCCAGGTCTCGTTGCACCTCCCCGTTTCCTAATTGGCCGCCATTCAGATAATAATCTGTTTTCTTGTTTTTGCCACCAAAGTGGATAACCTCACATTTATCCACATTAAATTGCATCTGCCATGAATTTGCCCACTCACCTACCTATCCAAGTCACCCTGCAACCTCTTAGCATCCTCCTCACAGCTAACACTGCCGCCCATCTTCGTGTCATCCGCAAACTTGGAGATGCTGCATTTAATTCCCTCATCTAAGTCATTAATATATATTGTGAACAACTGGGGTCCCAGCACTGAGCCTTGCGGTACCCCACTAGTCACTGCCTGCCATTCTGAAAAGGTCCCGTTTATCCCCACTCTTTGCTTCCTGTCTGCCAACCGTGTGCTTTAAGTTTGCACACTAATCTCCTGTGTGGGACCTTGTCAAAAGCCTTTTGAAAATCCAAATATACCACATCCACTGGTTCTCCCCTATCCACTCTACTAGTTACATCCTCAAAAAATTCTATGGGATTCGTCAGACATGATTTTCCTTTCGCAAATCCATGCTGACTTTGTCCGATGATTTCACCACTTTCCAAATGTGCTGTTATCACATCTTTGATAACTGACTGTAGCATTTTCTCCACCACCAATGTCAGGCTAACTGGTCTATAATTCCCCAGTTTCTCTCTCCCTCCTTTTTTAAAAAGCGGGGTTACATTAGCCACCATAATCCCCAGGAACTAGTCCAGAATCTAAGGAGTTTTAAAAAATTATCACTAATGCATCCACTATTTCTTGGGCTACTTCCTTAAGCACTCTGGGATGCTAACCATCTGGCCCTGGGGATTTATCTGCCTTTAATCCCTTCAATTTACCTAACACCACTTCCCTACGAACGTGTATTTCCCTCAGTTCCTCCATCTCACTGGACTCTCTGTCCCCTACTATTTCCGGAAGATTATTTATGTCCTCCTTAGTGAAGACAGAACCAAAGTAGTTATTCAATTCATCTGCCATGTCCTTGCTCCCCATAATCAATTCACCTGTTTCTGTCTGTCGGGGACCTACATTTGCCTTAACCAATCTTTTTCTTTTCACATATCTATAAAAGCTTTTACAGTCAGTTTTTATGTTCCCTGCCAGTTTTTTCTCATAATCTTTTTTCCCCTTCCTAATTAAGCCCTTTGTCCTCCTCTGCTGGACTCTGAATTTCTCCCAGTCCTCAGGTGAGCCACTTTTTCTTGCTAATTTGTATGCTCCTTCTTTGGAATTGATACTATCCCTAATATCCCTTGTTAGCCACGGGTGCACTACCTTCCTTGATTTATTCTTTTGCCAAACTGGGATAAACAATTGTTGTAGTTCATCCATGCGATCTTTAAATGCTTGCCATTGTATATCCACCGTCAACCCTTTAAGTGTCATTTGCCAGTCTATCTTAGCTAATTCACGTCTCATACCTTCAAAGTTACCCTTCTTTAAGTTCAGAACCTTTGTTTCTGAATTAACTATGCCACTGTCCATCTTAATGAAGAATTCCACCATATTATGGTCACTCTCACCCAAGGGGCCTCTCACAACAAGATTGCTAATTAATCCTTCCTCATTGCTCAATACCCAGTCTAGATTAGCCTGCTCTCTAGTTGGTTCCTCGAATGGAAGGTTATGGGCTGAGTGCAGGTCAGTAGGACTAGGTGAGAGTAAAAGTCGAGGATCCAATTGCAGAGGGAGGTACAGAGGCCCAGGTTCTGCAACTTCTCAATCAGGATTGTGGGAATGATGGTATTAAATGCTGATCTATAGTCGATGAACAGCATTCTGATGTAGGTGCATTGGGGCTTGTTTACCATTTCCCACTGTCTGTAAGGAGTTTGTACGTTCTCCCCAAGACTGAATGATGAAGAGTCTTGATGAAGGGTCTCAGCCCAGAACATCGTCTCTTTATTCCTTTCCTGCTGAGTTCCTCCAGCATTTTGTGTGTGTTACATTGGATTAACAGCATCTGCAGAATCTCTTTATCTTCCTTATCTGGCACAGTATCAAATTGTTTCTATGATACTCCAGTGAAGTTTTGTTTTGATATGTTAAGTGCACTTAGCATATCAAAAATGGAAAATTTGTTGCTCTTGTGCCTATCAAACAGACTGCTTTATTTTGGATGATATAACCATTACTTATCCTTTATTTCTGCCTCAGGGCTATCAGTAAAAGTTACTTCATTCAAATATTTCATCTGTTGACAAATATTCAACTTGTATTGATCACATATTTGAAATCTTAGGCTGTTGTAACAAGATCATCTACTTTGGGAGGGAGAAATATATTCATTGATTTCTGTAATATAATGCAACCTTATGAAAAGTTTGGACAAGATAATGATTTTTAAGTAAATGAAAAATATTGACAAAATCAACAGTGACATTGTACATTTTCTGATAAAACATTGAAAACCACTAAAAGTCAAGTCACTTACAAAAGTACAGTTGAAAACCTTTCCCTGAGGCTCAGCTGAAGAACCCATCTTGCGGTGTCCTGAATGTACAGCATTAAGTTTATTACTTATTGTTCACTTATTTTTGCATAAATATAGCAAACCTGAAAATGAACAACTGTCTAGTTCCCCCGTTTTTTTCCCTCTTGTTAAAAGGTCAATTGATTGAATACTGTTTCTGATCCTTTGGTTTCACATTGAAGTACTTCAAGCCTAGAGATGTACTTGGGTAATCAATAGGTCCACCAGCTTCTTTTCTTCAACGGCGAGCATCAACATCAGAAGCAAGTGGAATTCATTCACTGCTGAACATCCACACATGGCACATACTCTGAGGAGAGTTACTTGATAGAAACTTCTCTTCCACAAATACAGCATGGTTGAATCTAAATTTTGGGTAGAGAAGTCCAGAAATAGGCTTCTGATTGATAGATCACAGCTGGGGGTGGTAGTTGGGATAAGCTCCTACTAGCTATTAAATACTCCAAAAAAAATGTGTCTCTAGTACTCTCTGACAACCAGGTCCAGTGCCTGTCCTTCAAGAGTGCCTCAGCTATTAAGCTGGAAGAAATGTTTCTACTAACAGGCAGAAGGGCAAAGTAGGTTACTGGTGCCTTAAAACCAGTCACACCAGTCAGATGGGGCTTGTCATCCATGGTTGCAGCTCATCAAAGAGAAGGAAAACTCTGACTCCAACCTCTTCTGCCTTGTGGCTATACCCACTCATGGAGAATGCTTTGGGACTAAACCCTGAGGAAAATCCAGAGCTGGAGTCCCTCAAGCAGGCCTACATTGAGTTCGATGCTGACTAGCAACTCCCACAATGCTGCTGGTGCCAACTGTATCAGTCTCTGCTTTTCCTTTGGATTTATCTGCTACATGGAGAGGGGGAGCCTGCTACATGGGCAAGAGCTTGCCCTCCATTTCATACTGCCCTGGCTTGCGTGTCACATAGACAGCTGGGATGCTACATCCATGGTTGACACAGACCAGTAGAGGTGTCATTCCTCTATCTTTAAGAGCAAAATAACCAAATTTAAGGAGCACTTTTCATGGATTGATTCACTTTTGGAGTAATTCTACAAATTTCCAGAAGTTTTTTCTCATTCGTGTGGGACTTCATGCACCACTGCTGCAGGGTTTCACCCCAAAACATCAGCAATTTTTTCCACAGTGCCGACCAATTCATAGATGCTGCTCAACACACTGAGCTCCTCCAGTAGATTGTTCCCTTAACAAATATTTTGCTGATCTAAGTATTACTTCCTTGCATTTAAAGTCCGATCATCCATATATAAGCTGTTTTTTTGTTATGGTTTGTACATTAGCTTTTTGTTATTTATATATTAGGATGTACCAAGGTATTTGCCTCTTGTGAATCCATCTTTCACCATTAAAACAGTATCTTGAATCTTTATCTTTCTATTTTCTCTTAAATTGAAAGTGGATTCCTTTATGCTGCCATATGCCTGCAGTATTCTAGTAACAAAAGAACATAAGGAATAGAATCAGGAGTAGGCCGTCCGGCCCATCGAGCCTGCTCCATCATTCAATAAGATCATGGCTGGTCTGACCATGGACTCTTCTCCACCTGCCTGTCTTTTCCCCATGACCCTTAAATCTCCTTCTATGCAAAAATCTATCCAACCTTGCCTTAAATATATTTACTGAGGTAGCCTCCAGTGCTCCATTGGGCAGAGAATTCCACAGATTCACCACCCTTAGGAAAGAGCAGTTCCTTCTCATCCTTATCATCATGTCCTAAACCTAATCCCCCAATCTTTAGACTATGTACTCTAGTTCTAGTCTCACCTACCAGGGGAACCAACTTTCCTGCCTCTATCTTATCTACCCCTTTCATAATTTTATATTTTTCTATAGGACCTCCAATCTGTTGTTCTCAAAGATTTAAAACGTGGATAGAAAACTTTCTATTTCATCATGAAAGTGTGGTAGGAATCTGGCATAAGTAGAAATGCTTGGGTAACAACATGTGGCATCATTAGATCATAAGGCAATGAGACCTGGAATTAGATTTCCACCATTCAGCTCACCAAGGGGAGCAAAACCCCCTCAATACTCCAAATGTGATCTGATAAATACCATAAAAACACTCAGCATTACATTCTTCCTTTTATATTCTAGTCCTCTCTAAATGAATGTTAGCACTGCATTTGCCTTCCTTACCACCAACTCAACCTGCAAGTCAACCTTTAGGGAATTTGTGTAGGGCACCCAAGATCCTTTGCACCTCCTTTTTCGGAATTTGTTCCCTGTTTAGAAAGTAGTCCACACCTTTATTCCTTTTATCAAAGTGAATGACTGGACTCTTCCCTTCAATGCATTCCATCTGCAGATGGAATACATGAATAGTCACCATCCGGAATACACCCGCTTCTCATTACTACCATGTGAGAGAGATACAGGATCCCTGCAGTCTGAAGACTCACACTCATTGCTTTTTCCTCACCTTTATTAGATTTTCAAACAGCCTAGAAACTAATGAATTGATCCCATTATTGCTTCCTTTTGCACTATTAATTTATTGTTGTAATTGATAGCAACTTTATGTTTTTGCACTGTACTATTGCCACAAAACAACCAATGTTATGTCATCTAAATCAGTGATAGTAAATCTGATTCTGATTTTGAATCGTTTCATCTCATGAATAGGTTAGGACCTTATTTCCTGGAGCGTAGGAGAAAGAGGGAGATTTGATAGAGGTATATGACGAGTATAGTTAGGGTAAATGCAAGCAGGCTCTTCCCACTGAAGTTGTGTGAGACTGTTGATAAATTACAGAACCTGGGCCCCTGTACCTCCCTCTATAATTGGATCCTCAACTTCCTAATCTGTGTGGATTGGTGATAATATCTCCTCGCTGACGATCAACGTTGGTGCACCTCAGGGGTGTGAGCTTAGCCCACTGCTTTACTCTCTCTATACCCATGACTGTGTGGCTGTCATAAGGTGGTGGCTGGGAACGGACCCAAGTGCAAGGCACAGACACTGAAGTAGTAGGGACAGGACTAGGATACAGGACTAGGCAAGGACATGGACAGGAAAACCAGGAACCTGGAACAGGACTGAACAAGAGAGCTAGGAGCCCAGGCTTGGACTCCGAGCCAGAGACTGGACAAGGACCCAGTACCTGGGTCTTGCCTCTGGCTCGGACCCCAGAACTAGGCAAGGATGAGGCTTGGCAGGCAGGCAGGATGAGGCTGGAGTCTTCAGGCTTGAAGCCAGAGGCTAGAGACTTGGCTTGGCAAGAGGCTAGAGGCAGGAGGCTGGAGTCTTCAGGCTTGAGGCTAGGCTGGAGACTGGGGTCTTCAGGCTTGAGGCTCGGCAGGAGGCTGGAGTCTTCAGGCTTGAGGCTAGGCAGGAGGCTGGAGTCTTCAGGCTTGAGGCTCGGCAGGAGGCTGGAGTCTTCAGGCTTGAGGCTAGGCAAGAGACGAGGCGAGGCTTGGCAGGAGGCTGGAGACTGGAGGCGAGGCAAGGCTGGAGGCAGGAAACTTGAAACTTGAGGCGAGGCTTGACAGGAGGCAGGAGACTTGAGACTTGAGGCGAGGCTTGACAGGAGGCAGCAGACTTGAGACTTGAGGCGAGGCTGGAGGCAGGAGACTTGAGACTTGAGACGAGGCTTGACAGGAGGCAGGAGACTTGAGACTTGAGGCAAGGCTTGGCTCATCCTGGGCAGGGCCCGGTTCACCTGGGCAGGGCGCGGATCACCACCCGACAGAGGCAAGGGACAGGAAGGGACAGAACCAACCCCAGGTAACGGCAAGACGGCCTGGCTTACCTGGTTGGAGGCAAGGGACAAGAAGTCACTGAACCAACCCCAGGTAACGGCAAGACTGCCTGGCTTACCTAGGCGGAGGCAAGGGATAGGAAGGGAGCTAGGTATAGGGTGGATCCAGGACCAGACAGCAAGACAAGGCAAGGCTACTGGCAAAGCAAGGCAAGATGAGAACTTCAGGCAAGGTGAGAGTTACCGGCAAGACAAGGTAGGGCTTCTGGCAAAGCAAGGCGAGACAGAATTTCAGGTGAGGCGAGAGTTACCGGCTAGACAAGGCAGGGCTTCAGGCGAGGAAACAGAAGGCAGGGGAAGGGGTACAAGGAGTAAGGACAAGAACAATCCAGCAGCCACGCCTGAGTATCTGAAGGTATTTATGCAGCCAGCCCCAACGAGCATCAGCTGCATCAATTAGCTCAACAAGAACAGAAACAGGGTAGATAGGAAAACCTGGAACAAGGGTCGATGGACCGGACCGTGAACTGGAATACGGACTTCACGGACCAGACTATGACAGTGGCTAGGCATAGCTCAAATGCCATCTATAAATTTGCTGATGATACAACCATTGTTGGTAGAATCTCAGATGGAGGCGAGAGGGCGTACAGGAATGAGATATGCCAACTAGTGGAGTGGTGTCACAGCAACAATCTGGCACTCAACGTCAGTAAGATGAAAGAGCTGATTGTGGACTTCAGGAAGGGTAAGACGGAGGAACACATACCAATCCTCATAGATGGATCAGAAGTGGAGAGGGTGAGCAGTTTCAAAGTCCTGGGTGTCAAGAAATCTGAGGACTTAACCTGGTCCCAACATACGGATGCAACTATAAAGAAGGCAAGACAGTGACTGTACTTCATTAGGAGCTTGAAGAGATTTGGTATGTCAACAAAAACAATCAAAAACTTCTATAGATGTATCGTGGAGAGCATTCTGACAGGCTGCATCACTCTCTGGTATGGGGGTGGGGTGGTGGGGATTGCTACTGCACAGGACCAAAAGAAGCTGCAGAGGGTTGTAAATCTAGGCAGCTGTATCTTGGGTACTAGCCTACAAAGTACCCAGGACATCTTCAAGGAGCGATGTCTCAGAAAGGCAGCATCCATTATTAAGGACCTCCAGCACTCAGGGCATTCCCTTTTCTCACTGATCCCATCAGGTATGAGGTACAGAAGCCTGAAGGCACACACTCAGCAATTCAGGAACAGCTTCTTCTCCTCTGCCATCCGGTTCCAAAATGGACACTACCTCACTTTTTCAATATATATTATTTCATACCGTAACTAATTTACATATTTATTTTTTCTATATTATGTATTGCATTGAACAGCTGCTGCTAAGTTAACAAATTTCACAACACATACCGGTGATAATAAACCTGATTCTGATTCTGAAATGAGAAATCATTGGTTAAGGGTGAAAGGTGAGATGTTTAAGGAGAACTCCTTCACTCTGAGAATGGTGAGAGGATGGAACAAGCTGCCCATGCAAGTTCAATTCCAACATTTAAGAGAAGTTTAGAGAGGTACATGGATGGGAGGACTATTGAGGTCCAGGTACAGGTAGAGGTTGATGGGATTAAGGAGAATAATAGTTCAGAATCAACTAGATGGGATGATGGGCCTTTTCTGTGCTGTAGTGCTCTACTATTAACGTATTCTACGCAAGATTCGAACAGAAGAGGAGCGTCCCGCTCCCTCCAGATGAACCAGACCTGGTGGCATCGAGATTCATCGTCACCGAGGAGGATGTTAGAAGGGCCTTCCTGAAGATAAATTCAAGGAAGGCGACGGGCCCAGATGGCATCCGGGGACAGGTTCTCCGGACCTGTGCAAGCGAGCTAGCTGGAGTGTTTGCTGACATCTTCAACTGCTCCTTGCTTCAGTCTAAGATCCCCCTTGTTTTAATCCCAGTGCTGAAGAGTAAGGTGGCATGCCTGAATGACCATCGATCTGTGGATCTGACATCAATTGCTATGAAATGCTTCGAGCGATTAGTTATGGCACACATCAACCACAGCCTACCAGTCAACCTCAACGCTTTGCAATTTGCCTACCGGAGCAACAGGTTAATGGCAGATGCCACCTCTCTGGCTCTACATTCCTCCTTAGAACATCTGGAGAATAAAGACGCATACATAAGGCTCCTTTTCATTGACTACAGCTCTGCCTTTAATACCATCATTCCAAATAAACTGATTCCTAAGCTCCAGAACCTGGGCCTTAGCACTCAGATCTGCAGCTGGATCTCCAACTTCCTCACAGACAGGACCCAGGCTGTGAAAATAGGGGACAAGCTCTCCTCTACAATCACTCTGAGCACCGGTGCCCCACAAGGCTGTGTACTCAGACCCCTGCTCTACTCAATGTACACCCATGATTGTGTAGCCAAGTTTCCATCAAACTCAATATATAAGTTTGCTGATGACATAACAATTGTAGGCCGTATCTTGGGTAATGATGAGTTTGAGTACAGAGAGGGAATTCAGAACCTGGTGGCATGGTGCGAAGACAATAACCTATCCCTCAATGTCAGCAAGACAAAGGAATTGGTTGTTAACTTCAGAAAGAGTAGCGGACCGCACGACCCAATTTACATCGGTGGTGCGCAAGTGGGACAGGTCAAAAGCTTTAAGTTCCTCGGGGTCAATATCACAAAGTCTACTGCCAAGAAGGCCCACCAGCACCTTTACTTCCTGAGAAAACTAAATAAATTTGGCCTGTTCCCTAAACCCTCACTAATATTTATAGATGCACCGTAGAAAGCATTCTTCTAGGGTGTGTCACAATCTGGTATGGAAGTTGTCCTGTCCAAGAGCGAAAGAAGCTGCAGAAGATCATGAACGTGGCGAAGCACATCACACAAACCTATCTTCTATCCTTGGACTCAATTTACACAGCACACTGTCGGAGCGGTGCTGCCAGGATAATCAAGGACACGACCCACCCAGGCAACACACTTTTCGTCCCTCTTCCCTCTGGGGAAAGGCTCAGGAGCTTGAAGACTCGTACGGCCAGATTTGGGAACAGCTTCTTTCCAACTGTGATAAGACTGCTGAACGGATCCTGACCCGGATCTGGGCGGTACTCTCAAAATATCCGGACCTGCATCTCGGTTTTTTTTTCCGCACTACCTTACTTTCCATTCTTCTATTTTCTATTTATGATTTATAATTTAAGTTTTTAATATTTACTATCAATTTGTAATCCAGGGAGCAGGAAGCACAGAATCAAATATCGCTATGATGATTGTACGTTCTAGTATCAATTGTTTGGTGACAATAAAGTATAAAGTATTATTATCATTTCCATAATCATTATTTTCATAATCACTTTTTTTCACTCCCTCTAGATAATTGAATTTGGTAGCATCAGTCTCTCACCATAAGGAAATTCAGTCAACCATTGGATTAAGGCTGAGCTGAGTCTTAACATCATTTATATCATTAAGTCGATGCTTCAATAATTCTGCTTTGAAAAAAAAACAGACTAGAACAGCTTTGCACTCGTAAAACAAAAATACTTTTCACAAAGATTAATTGAAATTGAATGTTCTGAAATCTATGTGCAGGTATAAAGCCTTCATTAAATCATTATTGAATTGCTATCTTCCAAAATAATCCCAGAGCTTCAAGTCTTATTTTTTTTCATTCTCACCCTTGCCAAGACCCAGGTGAATTCCTTGTTTTTTTGATCTTAACAATATTTCAAAAATTAATATTCAGATTAGCACAATACCTCAACTGTGGCCAAAGCTCTCTTCAGCGTGAGTGTTTCATCTCTTTTACAACTGACACTGAATATGTCCTCAGTCCCATTTTATTAGATAACTTACAGCTTTTGTTAAAATCCCAACTCAACATTAGCAAAATATGAAATATTTAATTAAAATATTCATGTATTTAAGACAAAAAAAACTCAAGCATATGTATTTATGAATCATTACTGTACATTGTCACCAAAAGGTGGTTGAAGTGCCAGCCCCTTAAATGGAAGGAAATCTGCCTTGCTTACGTGGTCAATGTCTATCATCTGATAATTGAATGGTGCATGACCTCGCTATTCCTCTTTCACACTATATTTATTTATTTATTGTAACTTAAAGTAAATTTGATGCCTTGCATTATACTGCAAGACATCAGATTTCATGATACACTCTTTGTCAGTGATAATAAACCTCACTGAGATTCTGATCCAATTCTATCCATACCCATATGCAATCCCATACATATAGTGATCTGCATGTCTTCTATCTGTCTTCTTAAATAACCTAGCAATCCATTTTTTAAACCCAAATAGCTTCAATGATAGGGCCAGCAGTCATCAGTACCTGTTATGGCAGAGCAGATGGAAACATCTTGCAGTTTCTTCTTCAGAAAATTATGTAATCTAACAGGTGTGTCACATACCCTGTGACGGGAATAAAGAACCAACAGAGATGGAAAACACTTTGGAGTCCAGTATTGCTATTAACTCATAATATTTATTAGTAACTACACAATACAGTAATATAAAACTAGATAAATCAAACAGGTTAGCAATGATTATATATATCAGTAAGTGTAGAAATATATGTATGAAAAAACAAACTTCTTTAAGTCTAGGGGTAAAAAGATACAGTCTTACGATGATGAGTAAAGTTCAGTTCAGTTCAGTTCGTGGTCTTGAGCTGAGTTGTGATGGAGAGACAGAGAGGGAGAGATTTGATTCTTCAGGTGAGCTGACACCGTCAATCTTCTCGTTGTCCTTCAAAATCCTTTAAATGTCACTGACTGTGACTTTAACAAAGGCAACCAGTTTTCTGTGGTGGAGCTATCCCCCAGGCGAGGGTGGACACATGGACAACTCCCCACCAGTCAATTCCTTTCCTCTTTTCACTGCAAGAGCGACTGATCGATCTTCCAAAACCCACTCTTTCTGCGGGCACAACAATGCTAATTCAGTGTCCAAAACATGTGTCTGAGGTCTATCATCTGACCTCTTATTTTATCTTCCCGTGCTGAGCATCAACGGTCACTCAAATAACTCCTCCTTCCTCTCTCCGTGTAAGAAATGCGCAA
Source organism: Mobula birostris (assembly GCF_030028105.1). Classification (NCBI taxonomy): domain Eukaryota; kingdom Metazoa; phylum Chordata; class Chondrichthyes; order Myliobatiformes; family Myliobatidae; genus Mobula; species Mobula birostris. The sequence goes on from NC_092374.1 coordinate 103,851,322, forward strand.
GCAGGCGACTGTCCTTGAGAAGTATCAACAACCTGTCGAACTTAGATGACTTAGATGAGGGAATTAAATGCAGCATCTCCAAGTTTGCGGATGACACGAAGCTGGACGGCAGTGTTAGCTGTGAGGAGGATGCTAGGAGGATGCAGGGTGAGTTGGATAGGTTAGTTGAGTGGGCAAATTCATGGCAGATGCAATTTAATGTGGATAAATGTGAGGTTATCCACTTTGGTGGCAAACATAGGAAAACAGATTATTTTCTGAATGGTGGCCGATTAGGAAAATGGGAGGTGCAACGAGACCTGGGTGTCAGTATACACCAGTCATTGAAAGTGGGCATGCAGCAGGTACAGCAGGTGGTGAAAAAGGCGAATGGTATGCTGGCATTCATAGCAAGAGAATTCGAGTCCAGAGCAGGGAGGTACTACTGCAGTTGTACAAGGCTTTGTTGAGACTACACCTGGAGTATTGTGTGCAGTAAATGATTTACAGTTTATAGATATTACTGGAACTATATAATTAAAAGAGAATAAAATATAAAAGGAAAGTAAAAGGCGCCACACTTATCAAAGTTCAATCTGTTCGTGCACAACAGTTGGAGCTCAAGGACCTTCTTCACCTTGCGACCCCCTCGGACCACCTCGACCGGCCGCCTGGGACCAACAACGGTGGTTGACCAGGCGCTCCACACCAGTCCGTCTCCATCCCCTCGCCGAACGTCCTGATCGGGGTCCGACCCCGTTAGTGGACTCACAGCACCTCGTCCATCCTCTGTCTCGATCTCCCGCCTTCTGCCCCAAAACCCCGCGCATACAGTGTCTTCAAATACACCAAAACCATAACAACTATCCCAATTGGTTAATAACGTATTTCTTATCACCTTCTAAACCAAAATAAGCTGCTAGTGTAAACTTTCTCAGCGTTTAACACAACAAAGCCGCATTCCCCAGATTAACATAACAAAGACGCCATTTTAATTAGCCTCTGTAGTAACATAAAAGTCGAAACCCTTTTACGTAAAAAGAAGTAGCCCCAACACGGACCCCTGTGGAACTCCACTGGTAAACGGCAGCCGACCAGAATGGGATCACTTTATTCCCACTCTCTGTTTCCTGCCAATCAGCCAACACTCTATCCACATATGTAACTTTCCCGTAATTCCATAGGCTCTTATCTTGTTAAGTAGCCTCATGTGTGGCATCTTGTGAAAGGCCTTCTGAAAATCCAAATTTACAACATCCACTGCATCTCCCTTGTCTAGCCTACTGGTAATTTCCTCAAAAAATTGTAATAGGTTTGCCAGGCAGGATTTTCTCCCTCTCATACTTCCCCCTCTCCTCAAATAACAGGAAAAAATGAAAACCAAGCCTTCTTCGCCTTGCCCGTTTCTGCGTAAACCCGTTGAGTCAAAGCCCTTAAGCCCTCACTCTGCTCCCGGCTCACTCCGCAGCCCGCAAATGATGCTGCCCGCTGTAAAAGGTTGTGTTCCTTTTAAATAATCAGCGCTTCGCTGCCCGACATCACACACCTGCGCAGACCCACCTCTCTGAACTCTGATGAAAAAAAACCGAAAATTTCGAAATAGCTTCTGCCGCACTCCGGCTCCGATTCTCAGACTTCCTTCTCCGAATTTTGTCACGAACCCCGTGAGGGGTTGTAAAGGACCAGCAGAAATGGAACACACCTGGAGTCTGGTTTTACTATAAATTAAGACTATATTTATTGCTACTACGAATTAATATCATTAAACCGAATAATACAATGCAGGTTATAAACTATTATATATATATATCTTGCTAAATGTGTGTGTGGATACAAAAAATAATAGTCCGGGAGGTAGATATCAGTCTTACGGTGTCAGGTAAGTTTAAGCAGTTCAGTTCACTTTGTGTTGCGTCGAGTTGAATTGATGGAGAGAGAGTTAATTGAGTTGATGTTCAAGTCGGCAGCTTTAGTTGTTCTTGCTTCCGAAGTCTTCAGAGTCACTTGGTGTGACTCCCACACATACACAGATGGACAGAGCCCCTTCTAGGGAACGGTCTACTAACCCACGACACGGGTTCACCAACAGCAGACCCCCGCAGGCAAGCTCTTACCCACACTGGTAATCACGGGTTGAAATTAATCGGTCCGTCGCCTCCACACTTGTGGTGGTCTTAAACTCCAGCAGTGGTTTCTTGGGTAGCTTCCGCAGTTCTCCCGTGTCGTGTCTCCTCTGCTGTTATCAGACCGAAGGATCAACTTTTTATAATCCATCCAAAATTACAGCGTCCGTTAGCTCAACCACTCTGAGCTGTTACCATGGTGACTTCCCAACATAGGAAACTAATTTTGATTGTACCAAACATTTAGGAATCAGATACATTTTGAACATTGTCAGGCATTTAACTTTATCCAATTTGTACACACGTGACAGTCATAACTCTGAGACTGAAAGCAAACAATATTCATTCAATTCTGGATTATATAATTAAGAATCTGTTCTTCAATAAATGTCATGTATATTGGAAAATAAACATGTGGCATAATTTCCAATAAAACAACATTTATTTCCAGAGTTTTTTTTAACACTTCTAAGAGTGGGAAAAGATCAAGAAATAACAGTGAAAGGTTAATGCTATTTAAAGTAATGCAGCTTGCATAAAATATAATGCTGCTTCACGAAGAAGATAATAATTGATCCAATTTTTATTGTGGCTGTGGTATTAACAAGTGGTGCAGTCTTTTGGAACTCGATGGTTGCCATAGAGATTTTCATCATCTGGTACATAATTGTCTCCATGATGTAAATAAAGAGGTTCAATGTTTGGAGTTAAATTCAACTTGTGGATCACTAATCCATGCATAAATGTCAGATTATGAAAAAATCGTCTATTTTCTATCTTATATTTTGGTGATCTTTTTATCGTAGCATTAGTATTATGGTAAATATTTCTTAGCAATCCAACACAGAAAGAGATATGCAAATCCAAGGGCAATTGCTAAATATCAGCCAAGTCTTTATGGTAGATGAGAACAGTCTGAGCTGACATTTCCTATTGATCTGGTCTACTTATTACAAAGTAATTAGAATTATTGTCTTTGTTTTCTAATCTCTACATCTATAAACAATTTTAACCATGTAACATTCCCCGAGATTTATGCTCTTCTAATTCGGCCTCCTGGTCATCTACAAATTTAATCATTCCACACAGACAGCTGTACTTTCACTTATCAAGCCCCTAAACTATTGAGTTCCCTCACTAAGGTTTTCCTCTCTCCCTTTAAGAGACAACTTGAACCCATCGCTTTGACAATGCTTTTAATCAACTGCACTGAAACCTAATTGTATGACAGTCTTTGTGTCAATTCTGTTTGATAGTACACCCATTAAGTGCTTTGGAATGCTTTACTCCAATACCAGTGCCATCGAAATGGAAGTTGTCAGTTTTCAAATAGAGCATAGGAATGAAGGGGCTGGAAGTTCTATTGTTTAGTGAAATTATTTCAATTGCTAGGTCATGAGTAGTGATTGTTTCCTCTTAGCAGATAATAGTAAATTGTACCATGGTTCTCTCTATATATTATGCACTGGAGATGGAGTTGGGTGCAGTGATGGGAGAGGAGATGCTCCCATTTATGGAGAAACACTGGATTTGTTTTCATTGGAGCAGAGAAAGTTGAGGGAGCGCCTGACTGAAGTATTCAAAATAATGAGGAAATTTATAAAGCAGAAAGCAGGAAACTTTTCCTCATAACAAAGGTGTCAAAAAGCAAAAGAAATTAGTTTCAAGTAAATTTATCATCAAAGTAATGTGTTACTACATACTACCTTGATATTCATTTTCTTGCAGACATTTGCAGGAAAATAAAGAAATAGAAATTATGAAAATAAATTATACATAAATACTGGCAAATAACCAATGTGCAAAACACATAGTAGAGTGTTCAAAAAAGAGTCTGTAGGTGTGTGACAGTTCAGAGCTGAGCTGAGTAAAGTCATCCACATTGGTTCAGGAGCCTGATGTTTGGAGGGTAGAAAAAGAGGGCAAAGGAGCTTAGAGTAAAGAATAGGTTAAGGGAAAATCTGAAGAAGATCTTTTTTCAGCTGAAGAATGGTGGGAATCTGGAACATGCTGCCTGAGGTGGTGATAGAAGTGATCACCCTCAACATTTAAGAAGTAGAGATAGGTATGTTCTTGATTAGCCAATGGCATCAAAGGGTATGGGGAGAAGGCAGTCGAGTGGGGATGACTGGAAGCACTGGGTCAGCCCATGATTGAATGGCCGAATGGCCTACTTCTGCTCTTATATCTTCTGGTCTAATCCCCGATCCTCACCTCTGTCATTATTCCCTGCCACAACCAATTTCTCCATATCCCAGGCATATAAAGCCACTGTGTTTCTGTTTTTAGGAGCATCATAGAGCAAAGCTCATGAAGCTTTCCATTTGGCAACTCAAGGTACAATTTCTCATTTCCATAGATGCTGCCTGGTCCGTTGAGTTCCTTCAGCATTTTGTGTGTGTTGCTTGGATTTCCAGCATGTGCAGAATTTCTTGTTTCCTCTACCCCTCTGCCTTCTATTCTAATTTATATGGGCTGGGATAATGAATCCATCATGGGGAGTCTGGCTTTCCCCATGGTTTTAATAGTCTTTGTACTCTTAGGCAGTGCCACAGAGGACTTCCAGACAATAGAGTGGGCCAAAATCAATTAGGTCATCTCCACTTCCAGGAGTGGATCCTCCCAAGGGTTCCTAGCTTAGTCTTCCCTCATGGCCTTCCTATTGAGGCCCTGAAGGGGTTACGCTGAGTGAAAGGTGCCAGTTCCCGGGGATTTTTGTGGGACGTCCTTTCTCCCTGCCCCCTCCTCTCCTGTCCCTCCATGCCACCTCAGCACTCTCTGGCCCAATGCCCCTTTCATGCACATTTCCTATGTAATGCCTTGATAAAATTTTCACTGCTAAAGTTGTAGGGTTTTTCATGTAATGGTCTTTCTGCAGAAGCAGTGTTTGGGTTATTGTTAGAGATAGCAGGTGCTTAGGAATGTGGGCCATTCAATCAGGAGAGAAGGCTTGGGAAGTGTTTTTTTTCATGCCTGACACTGGTATGAGCTTTGTTTGGGGAGAAATGAAGAGAGAAGATGCTGGAGTGAACCGATTGTAGGATTCGATGTGTTGGGGACTGTGATTCAATGGAGCAAGGTACGGGAATCGGTGAGGATCGGTGAATATGACTCTTGAAGATTTGAACTCAACCTGTGCCAATTTGACTGTTTAATTATAGTGGTCCCTTTTCTTTTTTTTTTTAACTAATTCTTAGTTAAGTTAATAGTCATAAATATACTTACTTTAATTGTATGCAGTGTGCAGTCTGTTATTTCCTACGGAAGAGCAAATCACACAGCATTCACAGAAATCAGTGCTTGGGTGTGAGTGAAATCCCAATCTCACGGATTTGGTGGGACCAGAGTGTGTATTCCTTAGACATATGCGGCCGGAGGATGGTGGGTTTCTCAGCGCTGAGTTGGGAGACAGCCAGTGAGGGCTAACCAGCCGTTTCTGAGACGCCTGGGAAGAACGGGAGTTCACCTAGATACATCTCTTGCCGTGGGGCCTTGGCAAACTCCCGCCTTCCACTCCCCTTCTTGCATAGACTGCCTCTTTTCTCCCGTTATCTTAAACAACCTGTTTCATTCCATGTTAATTAGGATCTGGGTTCATTCCACTGCGGAGTCTGCCTGTGTAGATTGGTCCACTTAAACACATGAGTGACCTCGGGTCGGAGCAGTTCAGGAAGGTTTGTACAGCTACGGGGACATTTTGCTGGTCTCGGTGTATTCCCACGTTTGAGTCCCAGGTGTCTTTGAATCGAGCTATGAAGTCAGTGACGGTTTCTCCTTTCTCTTGCAAGCACCGGGTAACTTTCCCGAAGTCCCCATGTTGTTGGGCTGCAGCAAGGATAGGGCTTTAATTTCGTGCACCCATGTTTCCATAGCCAGTCGGGCATCCTTGCTGACTCTACTGGTCGCCGGTCCCCCTCAGAAGTAGCATTGGCGAGCGGGAAGTTGGCGTCCGCCCAGCCCATGAACCACCGTATATGATACGGAGGGACGCCCATAAATCACCAGGCTAAATATCTGACCGGTCTGAATAAGCCAATTATGAAATGCTATACGTTTTCTTAATGGATCAGAGGCATCGGTGGTCATATGGCGTACCTCAGCGGGGTCCAGGGTTTTAAAATAGGGATGTCACCCACCATTATCCGGGGGAATTGAGAGGTGCCTCCCCTTGTGGTGCTATTGGGCAACCCTCCTCCCCTGCCTGGTGAAAACTTGAACCTCCATGGACGGAGAGCCAGCCCGCCCCCGTACCCATCCGTAAGCTTGGGAAGAATCGGGCACAGGGGCCGGGCTTCAGTCCAGGGGAGCCGCCAGAGCCACCACGGCCTGGGCTAGCTGCCCATTCTGGAGACTTTGTTGCAATTCCACTGCTACTTCAATAACCTCCGTATAAATCACTGGAAATGTATCAGAGTACCTGCTGTCCTGTTTCCACCAAAACCTTATTGACGGGGTCGCCCAGCAATTTCTTTGTTCTCTTGTATTTTGTAGTTTCTTCTCTGTGTCCTCATTCATTGGGACCTTCGTAATTGGATTGGCCAGGCATCATTCATGTGGTCACCCCTTGCTCTTTTCCGATTGGGTTGGCTTGACCAGGGACTTACCTGCCCGGTTTCCCACTTAACATACACTTTCATTTGTATTTATTAATATTTTCTGCCCTATTTTCTGTACTAACTGCATGTTGTAACCAGCTGATTACCGTATACCAATACCTGGGTTCAGTTAAATTTCACAAAGATATTTTAGTCTGTAGATCTGATTGCCCTCCCAGTTTCCTTCTTCTTCCTACCAGAACTCAGGAGCTGGTCACTGGCCGGTCAGGGGTGACCTTCCTCACACCTCACCCTGGTCCTCCCCTTTCAGGGAAGTCTCACAGGTAGGGATTCAAATCCTACCCAGGGAGCCAATTGCTCTGTCGAGGCTCATTTGGCCCCCGAATATAAGGATCCCATCCTTGTCACCAGTTTCCTTTTGCAAACAGGACTCAGACCCAGGTATTCTTTAGGAGACTCTGTATTTACATGACATGAAGAGCCGTCCCTCTGGAGAGCAACAACTCTGTTTACGATCAGTGCACACATCCACTTTTGATTCTAATGGGTATGGTTTATTCAACATTTCTATATTTAGTATTGTTCTAAGTAAGCTATAGGGAAAAATGATTAAGTCTCATAGCCTTTTGGTGTGTACAGCCGTAGGCTAGGGGGCAGTACCACATAGTCTTCTGTTTACAGCAGGAGGCTTAAGGGCAGCACCATGGTTCCCCACTGATCTAGGCATCAAGCAATGTAGACATGCAGTTCTATAGTCTTGCAAAGGTACTTGCCCGACCCAGTTGGACTAAATCCTCCACATGGTGTTCAAGGGTTCAATTTCCATTTAGGAATCGGATGGCAGACAGGAAGAAGCTGTTCCTGAATCTCTTGAGTGTGTGCCTTCAGGCTTCTGTACCTCCTTCCTTAAGGTAACAAAGAGGAGAGGGCATGTCCTGGGTGATGGGGATCCTTAATGAGGGATGTTGCCTTTCTGAGGCACCGCTCCTTGAAGATGTCTGGAATACTATGGAGGCTAGTATCCAAGATGGAGCTGTCTAATTTTACAACTTTTTGTAGCTTCTTTTGGTCCCATGCAGTAGCGCCCCATACTAGACAGTGAAGCAAACTGTCAGAATACTCTCCACAGTACATCTATAGAAGTTTTCAGGTGTTTTAGGTCACAACCCAAATCTCTTCAAACTCCTTATGAAATATAGCCACTATCTTGCCTTCTTTATAGCTGCATTGATATGTTGGGACCAGGTTAGATCCTCAGAAATCTTGAGACCCAGGAACTTGAAATTGCTCACTCTCTCCATTTCTGACCCCTCTATGAAGGCTTATTTGTGTTTCCTTGTCTTACCCTTCCCGAGGTCCGCAACTGGCTCCTTTCTCTTAGTGAGTGCAAGGTTGTTGCTGCAACACCACTCAGTTAGCTGGTATATTAGCCTTCTAGCCTTCTCATGTCCATCGGAGATTCTACCAACAATGGCTCTATCATCAGCAAATTTATTGATGGCAGTTGAACTATACCTAGCCACACAGTCATGGGTATAGACGGAGTAGAACAGTGGCTAAGCACACATCCCTGAGGTGCGCCAGTGTTGATCGTCAGCGAGGAGGAGATATTTTGACCAATCCCCACAGATTGTGGTCTTCTACTTAGGAAGTCAAGGATCCAATTGCAGAGGAAGGTACAGGTTCTGTAGCTTATCGATCAGGACTGTGAGAATGATGATGTTAAATGCTGAGCTATAGTCAATGAACAGCATCCTGACTTAGGTGTTTGTATTGTCCAGATGATCTAAGGCCGTGTGAAAAGCCATTGAGATTGCGTATAGAACATAGAACATGAAATAGTACAACACATTACAGGCCCTTTGGGCCACAATGTTGTGCCGACCCTCAAACCCTGCCTCCCATATAACCCCCACCTTAAATTCCTCCATATACCTGTCTAGTATTCTCTTAAACTTCACGAATGTATCTGCCTCCACCACTGATTCAGGCAGTGCATTCCACAGACCAACCGCTCTCTGAGTGAAAAACCTTCCTCTAATATCCCCCTTGAACTTCCCATCCCTTAACTTAAAGCCATGTCCTCTTGTATTGAGCAGTGGTGCCCTGGGGAAGAGGTGCTGGCTATCCACTCTATCTATTCCTCTTATTATCTTGTACACCTCTATCATGTCTCCTGTCATCCTCCTTCTCTCCAAAGAGTAAAGCTCTAGCTCCCTTAATCTCTGATCATAATGCATACTTTCTAAACCAGGCAGCATCCTGGTAAATCTCCTCTGTACCCTTTCCAATGCTTCCACATCCTTCCTATAGTGAGGTGACCAGCACTGGCCACAGTACTCCAATTGTGGCCAGAGTTTTATACAGCTGCGTCATTACATCGCGACTCTTAAACTCTAACCCTCAACTTATGAAAGCTAACACCCCATAAGCTTTCTTAACTACCCTATCTACCTGTGAGGCAACTTTCAGTGATCTGTGGACATGTACGCCCCCCCCCCCCAAACCATCTGCTCCTCCACACTACCAAGTATCCTGCCATTTACTTTGTACTCTGCCTTGGAGTTTGTCCTTCCAAAGTGTCCCACCTCACACTTCTCCGGGTTGAACTCCATCTGCCACTTCTCAGCCCACTTCTGCATCCTATCAATGTCTCCCTGCAATCTTTGACAATCCTCTACACTATCTACAACACTACCAACCTTTGTGTATTCTGCAAACTTGCCAACCCACCCTTCTACCCCCACATCCAGGTCATTAATAAAAATCACGAAAGTAGAGGTCCCAGAACAGATCCTTGTGGGCCACCACTAGTCACAATCCTCCAATCTGAATGTACTCCCTCCACCATGACCCTCTGCTTTCTGCAGGCAAGCCAATTCTGAATCCACCTGGCCAAACTTCCCTGGATCCCATGGCTTCTGACTTTCTGAATAAGCCTACCGTGTGGAACCTTGTCAAATGTCTTACTAAAATACATATAGATTATATCCACTGCACTACCCTCATCTATATGCCTGGTCACCTCCTCAAAGAACTCTATCAGGCTTGTTAGATACAATCTGCCCTTTACAAAGCCATGCTGACTGTCCCTGATCAGACCATGATTCTCCAAATGCCCATAGATCCTACCTCTAAGAATCTTTTCCAACAGCTTTCCCACCACAGACATAAGGCTCACTAGTCTATAATTACCCGGACTATCCCTACTACCTTTATTGAACAAGGGGACAACATTCGCCTCCCTCCAATCCTCCGGTACCATTCCTGTGGACAACAAGGACATAAAGATCCTAGCCAGAGGCTCAGCAATCTCTTCCCTCACCTCATGGAACAGCTTGGGGAATATTCTGTCAGGCCCCAGGGACTTATCCGTCCTAATGTATTTTAACAACTCCAACACCTCCTCTCCCTTAATATCAACATGCTGCAGAACATCAATCTCACTCATATTATCCTCACCTTCATCAAGTTCCCCCTCATTGGTGAATACTGAAGAGGAGTATTCATTGAGGACCTCGCTCACTTCCACAGCCTCCAGGCACATCTTCCCACCTTTATCTCTAATCGGTCGTACCTTCACTCCTGTCATCCTTTTGTTCTTCACATAATTGAAGAATGCCTTGGGGTTTTCCTTTACCCTACTCACCAAGGCCTTCTCATGCCCCCTTCTTGCTCTTCTCAGCCCCTTCTTAAGCTCCTTTCTTCCTTCCCTATATTCCTCAATAGACTCATCTGATCCTTGCTTCCTAAACCCTCTTCCACCTGACTAGATTTTCCACCTCATTTGTTACCCATGGTTCCTTCACCCTACCATTCTTTATCTTCCTCACCGGGACAAATTTATCCCTAACCTCCTGCAAGAGATTTCTAAACATCGACTACATGTCCAAAGTATATTTCCCTGCAAAAACATCATCCCAATTCACACCTGCAAGTTCTAGCCTTGTAGCCTCATAATTTGCCCTTCCCCAATTAAAAATTTTCCTGTCCTGTCTGATTCTGTCCTTTTCCATGATAATGCTAAAGGCCAGGGAGCGGTGGTCACTGTCCCCCAGATGCTCACCCACTGAGAGATCTGTGACCTGACCCAGTTCATTACCTAGTACTAGATCTAGTATGACATTCACGCTAGTCAGCCTGTCCACATACTGTAACAGGAATCCATCCTGGACACACTTAGCAAACTCTGCCCCATCTAAACCCTTGGAACTAATCAAGTGCCAATCAATACTAGGGAAGTTAAAGTCACCCAAGTCAACCCTGTTATTTTTGCACCTTTCCAAAATCTGCTTCCCAATTTGCTCCTTTGTATCTCTGCTGCTACCAGGGGGCCTATAGAATACCCCCAATAGAGTAACTGCTCCCTTCCTGTTCCTGACTTCCACCCATACTGACTCAAAAGAGGATCCTGCTACATTACCCATGCTTTCGGTAGCTGTAATAGTGTCCCTGAGCAGTAATGCCACCCCTCCTCCCCTTCCCCCCCCCCCCCCACCTCGATCACTTTTAAAGCACTGAAATCCAGGAATATTGAGAATCCATTCCTGCCCTGGTGCCAACCAAGTCTCTGTAATGGCCAGTACATCATAACTCCATGTATGCCATAGACCTGTTGTGATGATAGGCAAATTGCAGTGGGTCAAGGTCCTTGCTGAGCCAGGAGTTGATTCTAGCCATGACCAACCTCTTAAAGCATTTTGTCAGCATAGATGTGACTGCTACGAGGTGATAGCCATTAAGGCAGTTCACACTATTCTTCTTAGACTCTGGTATAATTGTTGTCATTTGGAAGCAGGTGGGAACCAATGTAGCCAACCTTTCCCAATAACTCAGCCACTCCAGTCCAGGTAGCTTCTTCTGCACCCTCTTCAGCTTGGCAATGACTTTCTCATAATAGAGTCACCAAAACTGTCCACAATTCTCCAATTTTGGCCACACTTTTTTTGCAGCAGTGACCTTCTCAAAAGGTTTTTCCAAATGTCATTGCAACAAACATCTAGTCTCTGCATACAGGCAGCTGGGAATTTACAATATTATTGCATGCAGTTTGTTCAAATGAAATTCACACACATGAGTGCTATTAGGTTAGGGGTAACATGAGTCAAGTGAGGTTGGGATAGGACGGGTGTTTGATTGTCAGCTGAATGACCTAGCACTGAGCCTCTAGTACAATGTGTGAAGTGATTTCAGAATCAGAATCAGTTTATTGTCACTGAGGTTAGTTGTGAAATTTGTTATTTTGCAGCAATAGTGTTGCTATTGTACCACTCATTGGCCCAGAATAATGAGATCATTAACTGAGATGAGCAAAATTTGCTGCTACAGAGGGCTGTCAGTGCTCCATCATCATATGTCAGAAGATACATAGAACATTGAATATAGAACATAGTCCATTGCAGTAGAGTACAAGCCCCTCGGCCCACGATGTTGTGCCAACCTTTTTATTTATCCTAAGAAAAATCCAATCTTTCCCTCCTATGTAACATTCCATCTTTTTATCATCCATGTGCCTATCTAACAGTCTCTTCAATCTCCCTAAAGCATCTGCCTCTACAGCCTCTGGCAGAGTGTACCGCACACCCACTATTCTCTGTATAAAAACCTTACCTCTGACATCATTCCTATACTTTCCTCCAATCACCTTAAAATTATGTCTCCTGGTATTAGCAATTTGCATCCTGGGAAAATGTCTCTGGCGTTCCTCTCGATCTGTGCTGCTGTATGGATTAACTACATTTACCATATACATTTATGTGTATTAGGAATCTGTTGTGGTGTGTTGGTGGTGACATGCAGCAAAAAATAACATTCAACAATTATGAAGAATTACGTATATAAGCCATTTCATCTTAACGGAAGGGATAGACTGGAACAGTCTTCTCCTACACGTATTTTCTGTCTATCCTCTGTCAGCAGTTTTCTACTATTGTATTAATTCCTCATGCTGTTCCATGCATTCTCATCCTTGTCAAAACTATTCAGCTCCTGGGCTGCAGAATCCTACGAGACAGTGTTGGAGCAAGGCTAAATGTTTTTTCTCAGTTTACCGTGTAGATCGGAGAACGATTTTGGCAGCAAAAACAATTATTTAAAAATCGCATTCTGAAGGGCCACTGCACAGTTTATCAGATAAGATTTCTCTTCCTCATTTAAAGCACCTCTGTTAGCAAGTAGGCTGGCTGCGGTGATTAGGGATTACAGTTACATGGCAGACTGCAGAAACTGAGGTTGTTCTCATTGAAGCGGAGAAGGCTAATGGAAGATTTGAATAAGCTGTCTGAGCTCATGAAAGGCTTAGATAGAGTAAATGAAGAGAAACAGTTTCCGGTAACTAAAGAATCAATAAACAGAGGGGAGAGAATTAAGGTGATTGATAGGTGAACTAGAGTAAGTGAACATTAGTAACATTCTTTCTATGCTTGGATCTGGAATATATTCCCTGGTGCAGTAATAGATACAGAATCAATTGAAACCGTCAAAAGAGAATTGAATCAGTAGGTGAAAGTGAAAAAAAAAGGAGATAGGGAAAGAGCTCTCTACAAATACCTGTTCGAAAGAACTAGCGTGGATTTAGCAGGCCAAATGCACTTGGACCATAAGACCATAGGATATAGGAGCAGAATTAGGCCATTTGGCCTATTAAGTCTGCTCTCCCTTTTCATCATGGCTGATCCAATTTTCCTCTCAGCCCCAATCTCCTGCCATTTCCTTATATCCCCTCATGCCCTGACCAATCAAGAATCTATCAACCATGGCCTTAAATATACACAAAGACTTGGCCTCCAAAGCTGCCTGTGGTAAAGAATTCCACAGATTCGCTACTCTCTCAGTTCCTCCTCATCTCCATTATAAGAGGCTGTGCTCTGTGGTTTTAGACTCTCCTACTGTTGGAGAGCCAGTTGGTGACGCAGTGACATCAGCGCCAGACTCCGGAGCGAAGGTTCCCGAGTTCAAATCCAGTCGGGCTGCTCCCGGGCACGCTTTCCATCCGTGCCAGATTGAGTGTCGAGCTCGCAACTCGGCCTCGTAAAAAAAAAGACTGCGCTGTGAGAGGGACGTGGGGGGCCACTCACAGAATCTTTCCTCCAAGACAACCATTTGAAAAGGTGGTCGCCGAGGCTCTGGCAGAGTATGGCACACAAAAAAAACCATAGGAGACATCCTCCCCACATCCACTTTATCAAGGCCATTCACCATTCAATAGGATTCAATGAGGTCACCCCTCATTCTTCTGAATTCTAGTGAATATAGGCCTAGAGCCATCAGACGCTCTTCATATGACAAGCCATTCAATCCTGGAATCGTTTTCGTGAACCTCCTTTGAACCCTCTCCAGTTTCAGCACATCCTTTCTAAGATAAGGGGACCAAATCTGCTCACAATACTCCAAATGAGGCCTCACCAGTGCTTTGTGAAGTTTCAACATGCCACCCTTGTTTATATTTCCTAGTCCCCTTGAAATGAATGCTAACATCGCATTTGCCTTCGTCACCACAGGCTCAACATCCCAAGTCTCTTTGAACCCTCAGTTGTTTTGTATTTTATATCCATTTTGAAAATAGTCAACTCTTTCATTTCTTCTACCAAAGTGCAACATACACTTCTCAACACTGTATACCATCTGCCATTTCTTTACCCATTCTCCTAATTTGTCTCAGTCCTTCTGTAGCCTCTCTGTTTCCTCAAAACTACCTGCGCTTTTGCCCATCTTCATATCATCTGCAAACTTTGCTACAAAGCTATTAATTGCATGATCCAAATCATTGACACATAACTGTAACTCTTGATTCGGCTAGTGGCTTAATATAAGGGATGATGGTCCCTGGCCCAGCCAAACTTAACAAATCTCATTTGGGTGGATGCTGTGCACCCTGTTACAAATCAGTACCATGAAATAACAAATAGTACACAATATGCAATTAAACAATTGAGCTTTATAATTCTTAATTTGACCATATGGTTAGTAAAGAAACAAAAAAAAAGATAAGAGCCCGTTCTCATGGAACAATCTAATGTGCAAAGTTGGAGCTCACTGTGCAATGTGTCCACCACCAACCTTCTCCGATCATCGCTGACCTTTGGACCCTTGCTCCAAGTCCACTCCATCTGAGATCTACCAACCCTCTCCATTCGCATCTTCTCCCCTCATCTCTCCCTGGCAAAAAGACCGTGAATTCCCGGCTCCCAGACACACAAGGAAGAACAACATCCAGCTCATTAGCTAACATGCTCCATTATCCCTAGTCGTAACACAAACATTGCTGCTACAGAGAAAACATTACCTTAGCAGCAGGATATTACAGAGAAGCCATTACATTAGCAGTGAAACCTTACAGTGTGTTACATAATGTAAAAATAAGTGGTCCCAGCACAGACCCCTAAGGAACAACACTAGTCACTGGCAGCCAACCAGGAAAGGCTCTTTTTAGTCCCATTCTTTCCCTCCTGCCAATCAGCCACTGTTTTATCCATGCTAGAATCTTCCTCTTTGGGGTGTATATATCCTGTGCCTTCTGAATTGCTTCCAGAAATTCCAGTCATTGCTGCTCTGCTGTCATCCCAACCAGTGTTCTTTTCCAATCAATTCGGATCAACTCCTTTCTTATGCCTCTGTAATTCCTTTTTTTTTGTGCCTGTGTAAGACATTCGAGAGTAAAGGTGTAGCAAAGAAATTAAGCAAATATTTTGTGTCAGTTTTCAGAAAAAGAAAGAATGGAATTGAGCTAGAATGAGACCTGAATAAATTATCATTACTTAAAAATATATAGCCTTGGAGGAACAAATGGGCTAAAACCTAATAAATACTGTTGGTATCAAATCCTGAGAATCAATCAACTTTGGAAGATAGCAAATGTAATTCCACCATTTAGGAAAGTGCAGATAAATTTAGGGACAGGCCAATTAGCTTGGCATCAATGGCAAAAAAACATGCTTGATACTATAATTAAGGAAGTAACATAACAGTAATTGAAAAGTATAATATTGTTATATAGAGTTAATAATTTAAGCTAACACTCATTTTAGAAAAGGAAATCAAATAGAGACAACTCAGTTTTTAGGAGGAAATGAGTGGATGTGGTCAATGAAGACCAAAGGAATTGTAGATGATGGAAATCTGAAACTGAAGTATTGGAAAAACTCTACAGGCCAGGCAGCATCTGTGGAAAGAGAAATAGTTATCATTTCAGGCCTGCAGCCTTCTTGTCAGAACAGTCACTTCATCAGTTGATTGTTTCTCTGTCTGTAGTTAATGCCTGATTTGTTGAGTTTTTTTCCCCAGCTTTTTCTGCTTTTGCTTGTGGATATGGTAGTTTTTGACTTGAAGAAAGCTTTCAATAATTTGCGATGCAAATAGTTGCTAATCAGAATTGGAATTTGAATGATTTATTTAAGTTGATTAAGGATTGTAGAAACCACATTGGGGTCTGCAGCTGTTCACAATGATTTAGCTGGGGGAGGTGGGGAGGGGGGAAGTGTTCTGGTGATATACAGTTAGATAGTAATTGAAAACGAGAAGGTAGCCACTATAGGGAAAAAGTGTTTACAAATTGTGAAAAAATGTGAGATCATTCTGTTTAGTAGAAAAAGGTAAAAAAGTCAAAGTCTTACTTAATGTTGAGAGAGCATTAAAACGTATAGTTCATGGATCTGAGCATCACTGAGAAATATTTGAAAGTTAATATCTCATGCACCAAGAATTTGGAAGGCAAAAAATATGTTGACCTTTATTACAAGGGGAGAGCACTGTCGGGATATTCTATGCTGGTCTGGTCACCCTGCCTAAAGAAAAAAATATTCATTATTGAGGGAAGGGAACACGGATTGATTTGTAGGATGATGGTGAGAGGAAGGGTTTCTTCTAAAGAGAGATGAAGCACACATGGTCTGCAATTCCTACAGTTAAAGTGATCCAAATGAAATATACAATATTCAAGACAAATTAAGGAATAATGTATCCACTTGCATCGTTTCTATAATTAGGGGAACAACCTTAGAATAAGAAGTTGGCCATTCAGGAATGAAATGAAAAGACATTATTTTACCCAGAGGGCTGTAAGTCTTTCAAGTTTTTTACGCAGGAGATTGTTGATACTTGGATGTTGATTTCATAGAATTTTGGAAACTAGGGTTGAAATGGGTTTAGGATCAATACAGGAAAGTGTTGATGGGGTAAAGGTCTCACTGAAGCCCTGATGGATGGTCTCGGCCTGAAACTTTGGCTCTTTATTCCCCTCCATAGATTCTGCCCAACCTGATGTGTTCCTCTGGCATTTTTGAAGAATGGAGCAAGTTTCTGGGTTATTTTCTATTGAAATGTCACCTTACATTATGTGCCTTGTTTATTGGATATCCTACCCTAAGTTGAAGTGGTAAATTCCTGGATTCTATCAATAGAGTCATTGAATTTTGGGGCAGAATGCAAATCACTTTGGTTAATATGCTCAGATTGACTGACCAGGCATATTTTCTAGAAATGTCTTCTGTTTGACATCAAAATGCCACATAGTGACTTCCTGAGATGTGAGGTGGGCAACTGAGGTGATTCTTGTAATGATATTAATGTTTTCTTAGATTTGTAAACTGTGAATATATTGTAGAGTTAAGTTCACACTAATTCGTGAGTGAGACGAGCCCAATTGAGGATTTTTTAATCACTATGTGCAAGACCTCATTAATCATTGTCATGGTAGTGTAGCAGTAGCACAATGTAATTACACCTCAGGGCATCGGAGTTTGAAGTCCAGTCCTGGCATCCTCTTTAAGGAGTTTGTACATCCTCTCCGTGGAGTGCATGAATTTTCTCTGGATCCTCTAGTTTCTTCCCATACTGGTTAGTAGGTAAATTGGTCATTGTAAGTTGTCCAGTAATTAGGCCGGGGTTAAATTGGAGGTTGCTGGCAGCACAACTCGAAGGGTCAGAAAGACCTATTCCTCGCTGTGTCTCTTAAGCTTAAAGGTTTTCATTTCGGTTTCTGTAGCACTTCTGAAGTCCACTGACACCACTTATATTATAAATTTGACCCTTCTGTTTCACCTTTATCATGAGGCATAGAGGAGGGAGAGTGAAAATCAGACTGAGTGGTGCCATACTCACAATCTCTCGCTCAACAGCAGCAAAACCAAAGAGCTGATAATTGACTACAGGCGAAAGAAGCCAAAGGTCTATGAGCCAGTCCTCATGATGCAAATGGAGGTGGAGAAAGTTGCTGGCATTAAAGTCCTTGGTGTTAACAGATCCAATGATCTGTCCTGGAACCAGCACGTAAGTGTTATGACAAAGAAGGCACAACTTTGTTAGAAGTTTGCATGATTTGGCATGCCATCAAAACTTCTGACAAAATTCTGGAGATGCACAGTGGTATGGAAACACCAAGGTCCAGTAATGGAAAGTACTGTGGAAAGAGTTGAGTAGAGCCCAGTCCATCACAGGAAAAGCCCTCTACACCATTGATTATGTTTACCTACCAGAAAGCAGCATCCATCATCAAAGACCCCCACCATCCAGACCGTGCCCGCTTCCTGCTGCCAGTGCTGGGCAGGAGGGATCAACACAAAGGTGGAAATTTCACATTGATATTTTTTCCCCTCTATCTATAGAATCTGATGTCGTCGACTTTGATGGAAGAAGCACACTGCTTTACAGGTTTAACCAGAAGAGCATGAGCACAATCAAAGACATTGTCTCTTTGACGTTCAAGACAATGCAGAGTGATGGAGTAATGTTGCATGGAGAGGGGCAGCGGGGAGATTACATCACTCTGGAGCTGAAGAAAGGCAAACTCTTACTACACATCAATTTGGGTAAGTATTGAAACAGAGAAGTTAGCCACTGTGCCATTCCAGGTAATGCTGCTAGACAACATAAGTTAGGCAATAGGAAAGGAAAAGGGTGGACATTGAAGAGAACCTTAATGAAGGATAGCCTCTGTTGAATTGCTCCAAATTAGGTGGAAAAAAAGTAGAACCAATCAAAAGTCAGGGCAGTGAGATTGACATCAGAAGAAGAGAGCACGATGATAAATTATATAAAGTGGGAAGGCACTGAGAATATACATAATGAAGATTATATTTAATATCTTTGATAAATTTTAGTGTTTTTGTAAACCATAATCAGAAACAATAAATCTATTTTTTTTTTACTTTTTGCTTCTTTTAAGAGATCGTCACTATACATTGCCCCCTCCAACTTATCATTGCAGTGTGCCCTGTTGAAGTATTTCATTTGTTCTGTGGAAGTGAGTCCCACTGAGTTCTCGGGATGGGTTTTGGAGAATTATTTTTAAATTCTAAGGGATATAGAGCAGAATAGACCCTTCTGGCCCTTCGTACTGCATCACACAGCAATCCCCAACAACACTGATTAAACCCTAATCCAGTGTTTCCCAACCTTTTTCAGTCTAAAGCACCTTCATACTTGTCAATTCCCCTCTTAGCCACAGTATACTTTCCAGAAACCTGTAGTGGAAAAATGTGTCTACCATATGTTAACATGAGAAAATTGATTCTGCTTTAAATTGTTATTTGTCTTTAAACCTGGCTTACACAGTACCCGCGCGCTGTACAGCAGCTTTGATATCAATGTGATCCGTGAGCTTGATGGTTTTTTTAGCAAGAGATGAAATATCTGGTTCAAGTTGTGACAGTAGGTCCCCATGCGTAACAATGTCCAAGTGGTTTCTGTTTTTTGTGAGTACATGGTTCACTGCACTGAAGTTTCTTTCAGTAAGGTAGGAGGATTTCTGCTGCCTCTTCATTCTGAATTTCAATAATTTCTTCTTGTAGGCTGTCTTCCTGTTCTTTCCCCTTGCAAAGAAATGGATTAATTACCCAGCCCAAAATTTCCAGGTTGTTCAAATACTTGAATCAATTCTGAAAAATCCTTCTGCAGTGACTGCAGGTGTAAGCAGTGCTCTTGAAAATCACTGTCTGTGAAAGAGAATGTAGGGAAACTGTGAGAAAATACTTTTCCCAATGTCTTCACTCACTTTGTCAATACAATGAGCGACAGAATTATTAGTCAGAGGAATTGATTGTAAAATACTGGTATCCATTTTGAGAACAGTGGTGAGCACTTCTGATGCAGCAGGCATTATTAACCTTTCACAATTGGGAAGCTCATTCTGCAAAAGGGCTGGATGGTTTGGAGTTTGTAAAATGTGTGCAGGATAGTTTTTTGAAGCAATACATAGAGGTACCAACTAGAGAAGGGGCAGTCTTGGATCTCCTGTTAGGGAATGAGACAGGGCAGGTGACAGAGGTATTTGTTGGGGAGCACTTCTGGTCCAGTGATCACAATACAATTAGTTTCAGAGTAATTATGGAGAAGGATAGGACTGGACCTAGGATTGAGATTTTTGATTGGAGAAAGACTAACTTTGAGGAGATGCGAAAGGATTTAGAAGGAGTGGATTGGAAAAATTTGTTTTATGGAAAGGAAGTAACAGAGAAATGGAGGTCACTTAAAGGTGAAATTTTGAGGATTCAGAATCTTTATGTTCCTGTTAGGTTGAAAGGAAAGGTTAAAAGTTTGAGAGAGCCATGGTTTTCAAGAGATATTAGAAACTTGGTTCAGAAAAAGAGAGGGATCTTTAATAAATGTAGGCAGCTTGGAGTTAATGAGGTACTCGAGGAATATAAAGAATGTAAAACGAATCTTAAGAAAGAAATTAGAAAAGCTAAAAGAAGATACGAGGCTGCTTTGGCAAGTAAGGTGAAAATAAATCCAAAGAGTTTCTACAGTTATGTTAGTGGCAAAAGGATAGTGAGGGATAAAATTGGTCCCTTAGAGAATCAGAGTGGACGGCTATGTGCGGAGCCAAAAGAGATGGGGGAAATTTTGAACTATTTCTTTTCTTCGGTATTCACTAAGAAGAAGGATATTGAATTGTGTAATGTAAAGGAAACAAGTAGGGTAGTTATGGAAAGTATGACAATTAAAGAAGATGAAGTACTGGCACTTTTAAGGAATGTAAAAGTGGATAAGTCTCCTGCTCCGGACAAGATATTCCCTAAGACTTTGAGGGAAGTTAGTGTAGAAATAACAGGGGCTCTGACAGAAATATTTCAAATGTCATTAGAAACGGGAATGGTGACGGAGGATTGGCATATTGCTCATGTGGTTCCATTGTTTAAAAAGGGTTCTAAGAGTAAACCTGGCAATTATCAGCCTGTGAGTTTGACGTCAGTGGGTAAATTGATGGAAAGTATTCTTAGAGATGGTATATATAATTTTCTGGATAGACAGGATCTGATTAGGAACAGTCAACATGGATTTGTGCGTGGAAGGTCATGTTTGACAAATCTTATTGAATTTTTTGATGAGGTTACTAAGAAAGTTGATGAGGTTAAAACGGTAAATTGCTATATGGACTTCAGTAAGGCCTTTGACAAGGTTCCACACGGAAGGTTAGTTAGGAAGGTTCAATCATTAGGCATTAATATGGAAGTAGTAAAATGGATTCAGCAGTGGCTAGATGGGAGACGCCAGAGTAGTGGTGGATAACTGTGTGTCAGATTGGAAGACGGTGTGTAACGGTGTGCCTCAGGGATCTGTACTGGGTCCAATGTTGTTTGTTATATATATTAATGATCTGGATGATGGGGTGGTAAATTGGATTAGTAAGTATGCAGATGATACTAAGATAGGTGGTGTTGTGGATGATGAAGTAGGTTTTCAAAACTTGCAGAGAGATTTAGGACAGTTAGAAGAGTGGGCTGAAAGATGGCAGATGGAGTTTAATACTGAAAAATGAGAGCTGCTACATTTTGGTAGAACTAATCAAAATAGGACATACATGGTAAATGGTAGGGCATTAAAGAATGCTTTAGAACAGAGGGGTCTAGGAATAATGGTGCATAGTCCTCAGAAGATGGAATCTCATGTGGATAGGGTGGTGAAGAAAGCTTTAGGTTTGCTGGCCTTTATTAATCAGAGCATTGAGTATAGGAGTTGGGATGTAATGTTGAATTTGTATAAGGCATTGGTAAGGCCAAATCTGGAGTATTGTGTACAGTTCTGGTCACCAAATTATAAGAAAGATGTCAATAAAATTGAGAGTATAGAGGAGGTTTACTAAAATGTTGCCTGTGTTTCATCTCCTAAGTTACAGAGAAAGGTTGAACAAGTTGGGTCTTTATTCTTTGGAATGTAGAAGGTTGAGGGGAGACTTGATAGAGGTGTTAAAAATTATGAGGGGGATTGATGGAGTTGACGTGGTTAGACTTTTTCCATTGAGTGTGGGGAAGATTCAAACAAGAGGACATGGGTTGAGAATTAGAGGACAAAAGTTTAGGGGTAACATGAGGGGGAACTTCTTTACTCAGAGGGTGGTAGCTGTGTGGAACGAGCTTCCAGCAGAAGTGGTTGAGGCAGGTTCTAAGTTGTCGTTTAAAGTTAAAGTGGATATATACATGGACAGGAAAGGAATGGAGGGTTATGGGATGAGTGCAGGTCGGTGGGACTAGGATAGGGTAAGAGTTCGGCACGGACTAGAAGGGCCGAGATGGCCTGTTTCCGTGCTGTAATTGTTATATGGTTATATGGTTATAATTGTATGAGATTTTTCCGACTTTGCTATCAGCTTGTAAATGTTATAAGAAGCAACGAGACCACTATCAAAGTCATTGTTAGCTTTCTTGGCAAATGGTTTCAGTGTGCAATGCTTTTCAAAAGCTCGTTTCAACTTCTGGAATTGAGTAATACCATAAGTAACTTTTTCAGGCTGTCTGTTATTGCAATCTTGATTTCATGGCTTCATTAGACAATACAGTATTTCAAATAAGACACACGGCGTGTTGCTGATCTGACAGGAACAGAATAAAACCATACTCCAGGTACGTAGCATTGTATTGACACACTTTCTGTAGTTTCTGTTTCTTAGCAGGATTAGAATTCAAGGCTTCACCACCTTCAGACTCATAGAGGTTGCAACATAGGTATTTATCCATGCTACGAATCAAGGGGAACTGTTGGGTACCCTGTTTGCTAATTTATGGATCACCAATAATGTTCATTGGTTGGTAAGGTTGGATGAGGTTGCAGAGTTTCAAATGAATACTTACTAATCCAATTTACCACCCCATCATCCAGATCATTAATGTATATGATAAACAACATTGGACCCAGTACAGATCCCTGAGGCATACCGCCAGTTACCGCCCTCCAATCTGACACACAGTTATCCACACATAAAAGTTGCTGGTGAACGCAGCAGACCAGGCAGCATTTCTAGGAAGAGGTGCGGTCGACGTTTCAGGCCGAGACCCTTCGTCAGACCTTTACTGTCAGACCCTTAGTCCTGACGAAGGGTCTCGGCCTGAAACGTCGACTGCACCTCTTCCTAGAGATGCTGCCTGGCCTGATGCGTTCACCAGCAACTTTTAAGTGTGTTGCTTGAATTTCCAGCATCTGCAGTATTCCTGTTGTGTACACAGTTATCCACCACTACTCTGCGGCGTCTCCCAACCAGCCACCGTTGAATCCATTTTACTATTTCAATATTAATACCTAACGATCGAACCTTACTAACCAACCTTCCATGTGGAACCTTGTCAAAGGCCTTACTGAAGTCCACATAGACAACATCCACCGCTTTACCCTCGTCAACATTCCTGGTAATCTCTTCAAAAAATTCAGTAAGATTTGTCAAACATGACCTTCCACGCACAAATCTATGTTGTCTATTCCAAATCAGACCCTGTCTATCCGGATGATTATATATACCATCTCTAAGAATACTTCCCATCAATTTACCCAGCACTGACATCAAACTCACAGGCTGATAATTGCTAGGTTTACTCTTAGAACCCTTTTTAAACAATGGAACAACATGAGCAATACATCAATCCTCTGGCACTATCCCTGTTTCTAATGACATTTGGAATATTTCTGTCAGAGCCCCTGCAATTTCTACACTGATTTCCCTCAAGGTCTTGGGGAATATTTTGTCAGGACCTGGAGACTTATCCACTTTTATATTCCTTAAAAGTGCCAGTTCTCCCTCTTCTTTAATCATCATAGTTTCCATAACTTCCCTACCTGTTTCTCTTACCTTACACAATTCAATATCCTTCTCCTTAGTGAATACCGAAAAAAAATAAATTGTCCAAAATCTCCCCCATCTCTTTTGTCCACTCTGATTCTCTAAGGGATCAATTTTATCCCTCACTATCCTTTTGCTATTAATATAACTGTAGAAACCCTTTGGACTTATTTTTACCTTTCTTGCCAAAGCAACCTCGTATCTTCTTTTAGCTTTTCTAATTTCTTTCATAAAATTCTTTTTACATTCTTTATATTCCTCGAGTACCTCATTTACTCCATGAGTAAAGATGAGTGCTTACCACCTGCAGAACTATGATTCTTCCTGTGTTCCAGTGTCTCATCCTTTTTTTTGGAAGTGCCTTGTCTACTCATGCTTCAAGTTAGGGTGCCATTTACTGCCACACCTAAGAATCTTGAATCCCCATCCCAATGACTTCTATTTCCCCAATTTCCCCCTTAAGACACATAACCACCCTCCTTGGAGGAGTTGGTGCTACCCACATTAAGAATCATGTCCTAACAAATCATGGGACAATTTGGAAATGAGCAGTTACCCTGCCTGGTATGTCTTTAGACCATGGGAGGAAACCATATTACTTGGAGAAAACACACGCATTCCACGAGGAGTACGTACAGAGACCCGTCACAGAGACGCTAGGAATGAACTCCAAACTCTGATGCTCCAAGCTATAATTTGCTACTGTGGCACCAAGTTAAATGGATGATAATGAGGGAACAGGGATTTATTTCAAAATCAGGATGGTTTGCGGCTTGGAGAAGGACGTTGTACATGATGGTGGACCAAGGATCCTTTCTGGTGGTGGAGGTGGTTGATTAACAGGGCTGCTGTCAGCATATCATAGTTGAATAAATGCAGTATGTCTTCTAGGTAGTGACGACTTCAGTTGTATAATGCTTTTTGTGAAGTAAGTAACAACTTGGGAAAGTGGATTGTGGGAAGAGTAGACATGATAAGTGAAAATATGTTTAACTATTTTAAGCGGGCGATGGGGAGGTTTTTACCAAACTCTAAAGGAACAAGGGTGGAATTGTTTGGAGGAGGACATAATATCAAAGGCAAACATTTAGAATTATAGCACAAGAAAGTTGGTTGGATTTTTGGCATTTTGTTGGGAACGGAGTGAATGCAGAAATAGTTAACAATGAATATATTTAGAAAAATCTTGGAGAAAGTAGGTTCTGAATAAAATAAATGGAACTTTGTATGAATTATGATGTGATTTATTTCAGAAGAAGGATGAGAAGAGATAATTTTGACTTAATGACAAAATTGTAAAGTGGTTTTAGGACTCTAGAGAGTTCCCTGTTTCAAGTTTTTCAATGCATAGTATCAGTAGATAAAACTAACCTTTTTAAAATAGAACAAGATAGTTGACTTTGATTATTGAAACTTCATGCATATAAACAAGGTTGATATATTAAAAAATGTGGATAGGCTTTAATGAGTATAAGATGATGAGGGGCATTGATCGTGTGGATAGTCAAAGGCTTTTTCCCAGGACTGAAATGGTTGCCACAAGAGGACACAGTTTTAAGGTGCTGGGGAGTAGGTACAGAGGAGATGTCATGGGTAAGTTTTTTACTCAGAGAGTGGTGATTGCATGGAATGGGCTGTCGGCAACGGTGGTGGAGCTGGATACGATAGGGTCTTCTGAGAGACTTTTGGATGGGTACATGGAGCTTAGAAAAACAGTGGGCTATAGGTATGCCTAGTAATTTCAAAGGTAGGGACATGTTCAGCCAACTTTGTGGGCCGAAGGGCCTGTATTGTGCTCTATGTTTTCTATGTTTCTATGTTTCTATGAATTGTGTTTCACCCTGTGCTAGGTATCAAAGATTAGTGAAAGATACCAAGATATTTACTAGAATGGTAACAGTAATAAGAATCTTAAGAATTGAGGACTGAGCAGAGAAAGGGTTATTTTCAGAGCAGAAAAGATTCTTGAGGATTTGATAATTTCAGAAAGATTTTGATGGTGCAAATGAGGGGACTGTTTGCCCTGGGAATACCTTTTATAGCCAGAGGATAGAGTTAAGATAAACAGCAGAAAAGAAGCTGTCGAGGGATAAGCAGAGTTGTTTTTTTCATACAGTAGTGATCGTGATCAGGAATGCTTTGCCTCTAAGGATAGGAGAAGTATTATTGATAATAAATGCAAAAACGAATGGAATACAACCATGGAAAGTTATGAGAAGTAAGTCTTTGGGGAAAAAGTGGATCAATAGGACTAAATGAAATGCTCCTTCAAAGGTCTGTACAGTCAGAATGATCAGGTTGACATCTCATTGTTTTCAAGACCTGTTGATTTAATGAATAGATTCTGTTTTCTTTGTCTGATTCAATGTTTCAGGTGAATAGCTTACTGTTTGAATTTTTTTTAAAGACAAATGTTCGCTACTGATTTCACAGTTTCAGTTTACATTTTTATAGCTCGGCTCGATTTCAGTTTCTGAGACTCTGGCTTCAAAAATTCTTTTCAAAAGAATGCTTAGTTGTTTCATTAAGGCAGTATAACTGTAAAGTGAGCTGTGTATATTTCAGGAGAGACAAAGTTACATTCCATCAGTGGTCACACCTCGGTCACACTGGGCAGCTTGTTGGACGACCAGCACTGGCACTCCATTACAATCGAACGGTACAACAAGCAGGTGAACTTCACTGTGGATAAACACACACAACACTTCCGAACCAAAGGAGAGTTTGATTACCTGGATATTGATTATGAGGTGAGACTTGTGAAGAATAAGACAAATCAACATTAAAAAGAAATCATTCAAGATCTATTCTGTATTGTAGACAAGACTAGAACTAGGGACAATCAAGGAACAACTTTATTCACTGTACACTTGACATTATATACATAAATACCAGCAGGTATTTACAATGTGTACAACATTATAAAAAGTGGTTTAAATGTTTGCAGTGCAATGAAGTGGGTAATAGATAGACAGAGGGTGGGAGATGTGGAACAAACATTTAAGATAGTGTGTTTTTTGCTTTATTAGCCCTATAGTGGTTTCCAGATGGAAGCTTTTAGAAAAGGCATTTTGCAGGATGGGTAGTGTTGGTATTTTTCCAGTCCACTTCTTTGTCCTGGAAAAATGGTTATAAGATCGTAACCTAACCTCCCTCTGATGCTCCTCCCCCTTTTTATTTCTTCCGTGGCCTCTGTACTCTCCTATCAGATTCCCCCTTCTGCAACCCAATATCCCTTTCACCAATCAACCTCCCAAATATACCCATCCCCCCCCCCGCCACCTCCTGGTTTCACCCGTCACTTTGTGTTTCTTCCTCCCCTCCCCCTACCTCCTTACTCTGACTCCTCATTTTTTATCCAGTCCTGTTGAGGCTCTTGGCCCGAAAAGTCGACCTTACTCTTTTCCATAGACGCTGCTTGGCCTGCTGAGTTCCTCTAGCATGTGGTGTGTGTTGCTTCGATTTCCAGCATCTGCAGATTTTCTCTTGTTTGTGGCAGAAGCACTCAATACATGCACACTATGCAACCAATAAGATACAAGGTGATCCATCTCATTCAGATTTAGTGTCTCCCTTTGTTCTCGGTCACACACTCAGGAGTCTCTCCTCAGATACCCTCATCACTTTATCACTTTATCAAATAAGGTTATTGTAATTGGTTCTGATACATATGACATGCTTACACTTCCAGCAATCCAAACATCAGTGAAGATTGTTGCATTTACAAAAGTTCTGCAGAAAATGTAGGATTATTCTGCATTATAGCTAATCAAAATTGTTAGCATGGCACAGAGCATTTGAAACAGTGAGCAAATATGTTGAATTTATCAAGGCATTGTTCCTTTGAATTCTTAATGCATGCACAATACGTGTTTGTGGATTGAATGAAGAGCAGATTGAAACAAAATCCTGAAGTTTGTTGACTCTGTTGTTTGAGCTTGTACAGTTAAAAATGCCAGTGAAATTCATTTGGGACCAGGCAGAAGCAGAATGAAAGTTTATTGTTGGCATGCAACAAATGCTCAGATCCTAAATAAACTTCTTACCTGTGGGTGCAAGCAACACAAAACCTTGTTGTCAATACAATTGTAGATATTCACCTCCAACACAGCAGAATGCTACTCATGTTGCAAGAAAGGACAGATAATGCTGCCACGTCAATCCAAGTTCCCTACAGCTAACTTGGACAAAGTGACCTTCAAAGAGAGGAAGTCTCACCACCAGGAAAATCTGAAGAGAAAATCTCTGAAAGCTTGAAACGCAACCAGACAGAACAGACCAGATCTCCATGCTGTAAGTGAAATTCATGAGAACCACAAGATGTTGAGGTCAACCACAAGCACATATATGCACCGTGACAAAGCATGAAGTACCTCTAAGTACATATATGTCACCATATACTGTACATCCCTGAGATTCATTTGCTTGTGGACATACTCAATAATAACCATAATAGAATCATTGAAAAATCACACCAACTTGGGCATTGCGAAAGACAACAAACTGTGCAAATACAGAAAGAAAGAAATAATGAACACAAGAAAATCTGCAGATGCTGTAAATCCAAGGCAACGCACACAAAATGCTGGAGGAACTCTATAGGCCAAGCAGCATCTATGGAAAGGAATAAATAAGTTTTGTGGCAAGACCCTTCATCAGAACTGGAAAGCAGATGAGAAGCCAGTATAAGATGGAAGGGGAGGGGAACAAAAAGGTGGAGGTGGTAGATAAAAGGTGAAACCTGGAGGGGTAGAGTAAAGAGCTGGGAAGTTGATTGGTGAGAGAGATAAAGGGTGAGAGGAGGAGGGAAAAGGGTAGAAAACCATGGAAGAAAGGGAAGGGAGAGGAGCACCAGAGGAGAGTAATAGGCAGGTAAGGAAAAAGGTGAGAGAGGGAAATGGGGATGGGGAATGGTGAAGTGGGGGAGTGGGAAATTACGTGGAGTTCGTGAAATCGGTGTTCAACCCATCAGGCTGGAGGCTACCTTGATGGAATATAAGGTGTTGGTCCTCCAGCCTGTGTGTGGCATTGGGACTACATTGGGTATCACCAATATACAGGAGGCCACACTGGGAGCACCAAATACAGTATATGACCCCAACAGACTCACAGGTGAAATGTTGCCTCACCTGGATGGACTATTTGGGGCCCTGAATGGTAGTGAGGGGGGAGGTGTAGGGGCAGGTCTAGCACTTGTTTTGCTTGCAAGGGTAAGTACCAGGAGGGAGATCAGTGAGGAGGGACGAATGGTTAAGGGAGTTGCATAGGGAACAACTTGTGTGGAATGCGGGAAGCGGAGGGGAGAGAAAGATATGCTTGGTGGTGGGATCCCATTGGAGATGGCAGAAGATACGGAGAATTATGTGGTGGATGTGGAGGCTAATGGGGTAGTAGGTGAGTGGAAGAGCAACCCTATTCTGGGTATTGCGGCAGGACAATGGGGTGAGGGCAGATGTACATGAAATGGGAGAGATGTTAGTGAGGGCAGCATTGATGTGGAAGATTGAAAACCCCTTTGTTTGAAGAAGAAAAGCCCCTTTGTTTGAAGAGGGTAATCTCCTTCAGTCTGGAATGAAAGCCTCATTGTGAGAGCAGATGTGGTAGAGCTGGAGGAACTGAGCGAAGGGGGTGGGATTTTTATAAGTGTTGGGGTGGGACGAGGTATAGTCCAGATAGCTGTGAGATTCAGTGGGTTTCTCAAAGATATTGGTGTCTCTAGAGATAGAGACAGAGAGATCAAGAAAGGGGATGGAGATGTGAGAAATAGACTAGGTAAATGTAAGGGCAGGGTGGAAGTTGAAGAAAAGTTGATGAAGTCGACAAGCTCAGCACGGGTGCAGGAAGCAGCACCAATGCAGTCATCAACACAGAGAAGGAAGAGTGTAGGTTTGGAACGTGGACTGTTCCACGTAGCCGACAAAACGTCAGGCATAGCTGGGACCCATAGAAGTGTCCATGGTTACATCTTTCATTTGTAGAATGTGGGAGGAGTGGAAGGAGAAATTATTGAGAATGAGGACCAGTTCCGCCTGATGGAGGAGAGTGATGGTGGAGGGGATCTAGTTGGGGCTGTTGTCAACAAAGAAGTAAAGAGCTGTAAGGCCCTCCTGGTGGACTATTGGAGGTGTATAGGGTCTGGTGGAGGTTGGTGGCAGTGGCTGGGAGATTGTCGGGTCAGTGATAGTTCAGGTGACAATGGCCTGTTGCTCCTTAGTGGGGTCCTGTTCAAGGGGCAAGTAAAAGGAGGCATTTAAGAGTTGTCACTGGGCCTCATCAAGTTAGAAGTCAGTACATCAGACTGCTACAGCACCCCCCTTATCTGTGGATTTAATGGTGAGGTTAGGTTCACTGCCGAGGTGGGAGAAGGGGGTCATCTGAGAATCCTTGCCATAGAAATAGACATGAAGATGGAGGTGGCAGAACTGCTCAGGGTCATGGCAGGCATGGAACTCACTGAGGTGTGGGTGCAGAGGGACAAAGGTGAGCCTTTTACTGAGGACTCAGAGAAGGGAAGGTTGGAGGGAACTGTGAAAACCTGGCTCAGATGACAGATGGGATCGGAGCGGGGGAAGGGGGCTGGTAGTGTCTGTAAAGAGGGGAGGGTGGGGGTGTTCAGGGAAGGTGGGGTGTGAGGAAGATGGAGTCTCTGAGGACCCAAGAGTTGATGTGGGACCTGAGAGGCTCAGGATTGCAGACTGGTGGTAGGGGAAGGGGAGACTGGGAATCATGAAGCAGGCACAAGAGATTGAAGAGATATTTTTTCTCATTGTTTGTATTCCTTTTAAAATTCAAGTTCAAGTTTAATTGTCATTCAACCATATGTACGAATACAGCCAAACAAAACAGCAATCCTTTGGGGCCAAGGTGCAGAACAGTAAGACACAGCATGTAGTATATATAGCCACATTAGATTAGATTAGATTATGAGGACACTCAGTCCTCATTTATTGTCATTTAAAAATGCATGCATGCATTAAGAACTGATACAATATTCCTCCAGAGTGATATCACAGAAAAACAGGACAAACCAAAGACTAACACTGACAGAACCACATAATTATAACATATAGTTATAGCAGTGCAAAGCAATACCATAATTTGATAAAGAGCAGACCATGGGCACAGTAAAAAAAAAAGTCTCAAAGTCCCGATCGACTCCCAATAGTCCCCAATAGCAGGCAGCAAAAGGGAGCAGCTCCCTGCCATAAACCTCCAGGCACCAACAACTGCCGATTAATTGGAAGCACCCGACCACAGCTGATACCGAGTCTGTCCGTCTGAAAACTTCGAGCCTCTGACCAGCCCCTCCGATACAGCCTCCCGAGCGCCATCCTCTGCCAAGCGCCTTCGACCTCACCTTGGCCACCAAAACAAGCAAAGCCGAGGATTCAGGGCCTTCTCCTCTGGAGATTCCAGACCGCACAGTAGCAGCGGCAGCAAAGTGGGCACTTCAGAAGTTTCTCCAGATGTTCCTCTGTACTCTCATGTCTGTCTCTATCAAATCAGAATTGTGCACGGTACCCTACTTGACACATAACAGATATCATTCACCGGAGTGGCCGCGCGCGCTGCGTTGCGCTGTGTCGCGCCGCCATCTTCTCCCCCTCCCGATTGTCACATATAGTTACAATATTAGAAAAACATACGGTCGCAGAAAAAATGTATAGCACAAGACCCCAAGAGGCATAGGGTGTTGTCTGGGAGCCACATTTCTGCAAGAACAAGAACTCAGCAATTCCTCATCTCACACAAGTGCAGCCACAGAAAAACACAATTCAGCTTGTCGTCCACTGAGCAAACACTGGAGGTCAGCTCTGATGGGAGGGGCCAGTCCCCAACCCAGCTCAGATTCACTGTCTCCCACACTGCTTCAAAACTCAAAATCAATTGGGAAGGCAGTGACTAACAATGATTGTGACGTTTCTCACGTGGGTATTAAAAGCATAAATTTTGTCTTGCTGCTGGTCAGCTTCACAAGTTCCCCAATGACCTCCGGGGAGATCTTATCCACTGCCACCAACCTTGTAGTTCCCTTACCATGCACCTCCCATTTCTACTTTCTACCCTAGATCCATAAACCGCCTGTCCAGCTAGACCCATTGTTTCTGCTTGTTCCTGCCTCACGAAACTTGTATCTGCGTACTACAACTGTATTTTGTCCCCTCTGGTTCTGTCCCTTTGCACCTACATCCATGACACTTCACATGCTCTTGATCTTTTTAATGACTTCAAGTTTCCTGGGTCTAATCATCTCATTTTCACCATGGATGTCCAGTCCCTATACACTTCCATCCCTCATTAGAAACAATGAGTTTTCTAAAAAGCAAAAAAAACCGCAGGTGCTGAAACCTGGAACAACAAATAAGACTAAGACCCCTCCTGCCATATATTCACTTCTGGTAGTGTAACAGTTAGCACAAACCTGTTACAGGTCAAAATTCAATCCCAGTGTCCTCAGTAAGGAGTCTGTACATAAACCTCGTGGATTGCGTGTTTTTTCTCCAAGTGCTGCAGTTTCCTCCCGCAGTCCAAAGACGTACCGATTGGTGGGTTAATTGGTCATTGTAAATAGTTCTGTGATTAGGCTAGGGTTAAATCAGGGTTGCTGGGCAGAAGGGCCTGTTCCAAACTGTATCTCTAAATAATTAAAATAAATATCCTTGCAAGCAGGACAAGTGCTCTACCTGCTTGTGTACCATCTCCCTTACCATCTCCCTATACCTGCTTGTGTACCATCTCCCTTACCATCTCCCTATACCTGCTTGTGTACCATCTCCCTTACCTCAATCAGAGTCACAAAGAGTCTTTCCAGCTAAGACAATCCTTCAGCTGCGAGTCTTTTAGGGTCACTTATGGTATCATGCACCTACAGTGCAGCCTCCTCTTTATCAGTGAGATCTAGTGCCAATTGAGGAACTGCTTTGTCAAGCACTTCTGCTCTGCCTGCCACAAAAGGCAGGAATTCCTGGAGGCTCTCCATTTCAATTTGATTTCCCATTCCCATGGCCTCCTCTTCTCCAATGATGAGGACAACCTCAAGGTGGAGGAGAAATACCATCTGGGTAGCCTGTAACCTGTTGGCATGAACATCAATTTTTCTAACTTCCAGTTATTCCCCAATCCCTTTCCATTCCTCATTCTAATTACACCCTCACCTGCCCATCATCGTGCTCTGAATCTGCTCCGCCTTCCCCTTTATCTAAGGTCTACTGCTCTCTCCGATGAGGTTCTTTCTTCTTCAGCTCTTTACCTCTACAAACTATCACTTTCCAGCAGCTTATTCCGTCCTTCTCCCCCATCCAGACAACTTCCCTGTCCCCAGTCCTACCTATCTCCTGCCCGTCCTCATCCCCAGTATTACCTACCTCCTGACTGTCCTCGTCACCAGTCTTACCTACCTCCTGACCATCCCCCTCCCCAGTATTAACTATATCCTGACCTTCCCCTCCCCAGTCTTACCTATCTCCTGATCATCCCCTCCCCAGTGTTACCTATCTGCTGACCTTCCCCCTCTCCAGTGGTACCTACCTCCTGACCTTCCCCCTCTCCAGTGATACCTACCTCCTGACTTCCCCCTCCCCAATCTAAACTATCTCCTGACCTTCCCCTCCCCAGTCTTACCTATCTCCTGATCTTCCCCTCCCCAGTGTTAGCTACCTCCTGACCTTCCCCTCACCAGTGTTACCGATTTCTTGACTGTCCCCTTCCCAGTCTTAACTATCTCCTGACCTTCCCCTCCCTAGTCTTACTTATCTCCAAACCTTCACATTCTCCAGTCTTACCTATCTCTTGACCGTCCCCGTCCCCAGGCTTACATATCTCCTAACCTTCCCCTCGCCAGTATTAAATATCTCCTGACCTTACCTCCCCAGTCTAACCCATCTCCTGACCATCCTCGTCCCCAGTCTTACCTATCTCCTGATCTTCCCCTCCCCAGCCTTACCTATCTCCTGACCATCCTCGTCTCCAGTCTTACCTATCTCCTGACCTTCCTCTCCGCAGTGTTGCCTATCTCTTGTCCGTTCTCATCCCCAGTCTTACCTACCTCCTCACCGTCCCCGTCCCCAGTCCTACCTACTTACTGAACATGTCCGTCCCCAGTCTTTTCTATATCCTGACCTTCCCCCCCTAGTCTTACCTATCTCCTGACCTTCCCTCTCTCCAATGGTACCTACCTCCTGACATTCCCCTCTCTAGTAGTACCTACCTCCTGACCTTGCACCTCTACAGTGATACATTTCTCCTGACCATCCCCTCCCCAATATTAACTATCTCCTGACCGTCCTCCTCCCCAGTGTTACCCATCTCCTGACCTTCCCCACCGCAGTCTTACCTATCTCCTGATCTTCCCTGTCTC
This sequence comes from Mobula birostris, assembly GCF_030028105.1. NCBI lineage: Eukaryota > Metazoa > Chordata > Chondrichthyes > Myliobatiformes > Myliobatidae > Mobula > Mobula birostris. Next base: position 103,885,381 of record NC_092374.1, read on the forward strand.
CAGTCTTACATACATCCCGACCTTCCTCGTCTCCGGTGTTACCTATCTCCTGTCCTTCCCCTCCCCAGTCTAACCTCTCCAATGACCTTCCCCTCCCCTGCCTAGCGTATCTCCTGACCATCCTCGTCTCCAGCCTTAACTATCTCCGGACCATCATGAACCCTGTCTTACCTATCTCCTGACCTTCCTCTCCGTAGTCTTACCTATCTCCTGACTGTCCTCATCCACAGTGTTGCCAATCTCCTGACTTCCCCCTCTCCTGTCTTACCCATCTCCTGACCTTCCCCTCCCCAGTCTTACCTATCTCCTGACCTTCCGTCCTCAGTGTTACCTATTTCCTGACCATCCCCGTGCCCTGTGTTACCTATCTCCTGACCTTTGTCTCCCCAGTGTTACCTGTCTCCTGACCTTCCTGTCCCCGGTCTTACCTATCTCCTGACCGTCCTCATTCCCAGTGTTGCCTATCTCCTAACCTTCCCCTCTCCTGTCTTACCCATCTCCTGACCTTCCCCGCCCTAGTTTTACCTATATCCTGGCCTTCCCCTCCCCAGACTTACCTATCTCCTGAACTTCCTCTCCGCAGTGTTGCCGAACTCCTGAACTTCCCCTGCCCAGTCTTACCTATCTCCTGACCTACCCCTCCCCAGTGTTACCTATTTCCTGACTGTCCCCGTTCCCAATGTTACCAATCTCCTGACCGTTGACTCCCCAGTGTTAACTATATAATCTGACATTGCCCGTCCCGTGTTACTTATCTCTTGACCATTCTCATCCCCAGTCTTACCTACCTCCTGCCCGTCCCTGTCCCCAGTCCTACCTACTTACTGACCATGTCCGTCCCCAGTCTTATCTATATCCTGACCTTCCCCTCCCCAGTCTTACCTATCTCCTGACCTTCCCCTCCCCAGTGTTACCTATCCCCTGACCTTCCCCTCCCCAGTCTAGCGTATCTCCTGACCATCCTCGTCCCCAGTCTTACCTATCTCCTGACTGTCCTCATCCCCAGTGTTGCCTATCTCCTGACCTTCCCCTCTCCTGTCTTACCCATCTCCTAACCTTCCCCGCCCCAGTCTTACTTATATCCTGGTCTTCCCCTCCCCAGACTTACCTATCTCCAGACCGTCCTCGTCCCCAGTCTTACCTATCTCCTGATCTTCCCCTCCCCAGCCTTACCTATCTCCTGACCTTCCCCTCTCCAGTGTTACCTATATCCTGACCACCCCCGTACCCAGTGTTACCTATCTCCTGACCTTCCTCTCCGCTGTGTTGCCTATCTCCTGATCTTCCCCTCCCCAGTGTTAACTATCTCCTGTCCTTCCCCTCCCCAATCTAACCTATCTCCTGACCATCCTCGTCACCAGTCTTACCCATCACCTGACCTTACCCTCCCCGTGTTACCTATTCCCTGACCGTCTCCATTCCCACTGTCACCTATCTCATGACCTTCCTCTCCGCAGTGTGGCCTATCTCCTGACCTTCCCCTCCCCAGTCTTACCTATCCCCTGACCTTCCCCTCCCCAGTATAGCGTATCTCTGACCATCCTTGTCTCCAGTCTTAACTATCTCCGGACCATCATGTCCCCTGTCTTACCTATCTCCTGACCTTCCTCTCCCCAGTCTTACCTATCTCCTGACCGTCCTCATCCCCAGTGTTGCCTATCTCCTGACCTTCCCCTCTGCTGTCTTACCCATCTCCTAACCTTCCCCGCCCCAGTCTTACCTATATCCTGGCCTTCCCCTCCCCAGACTTACCTATCTCCTGACCGTCCTCGTTCCCAGTCTTACCTATCTCCTGACCTTCCCCTCCCCAGCGTTACCTATCTCCTGACCTTACCCTCCCCGGTGTTAACTACCTCCTGACCTTCCCCTCCCGAGTCTTACCTATCTCCTGACATTCCTCTCTGCAATGTTGCCTATCTCCTGACCTTCCCCTCCCCAGTCTTACCTATCTCCTGACCGTCCCCGTTCCCAATGTTACCTATCTCCTGACCTTTGACTCACCTGTGTTAACTATATACTGACCTTCCCCGTCCCCATTGTTACCTATCTCTTGACTGTTCTCATCCCCACTTACCTACCTCCTCACCGTCCCCGTCCCCAGTCCTACCTACTTACTGACCATGTCCATCTCCAGTCTTATCTATATCCTGACCTTCCCCTCCCCAGTCTTACCTATATCCTGACCATCCCCCTCTCCACTGGTACCTACCTCCCGACATTCCCCTCTCTAGTGGTACCTACCTCCTGACCTTACACCTCTTCAGTGATACATACCCCCTGACCATCCCCTCCTCAATGTTAACTATCCCCTGACCGTCCTCCTCCCCAGTGTTACCCATCTGCTGACATTCCCCTCCCCAGTCTTACCTATCCCCTGACCTACCCCTCCCCAGTCTAGTATATCTCTACCATCCTCGTCTCCAGTCTTAACCATCTCCGGACCATCATGTCCCCTGTCTTACCTATCTGTTGACCTTCCTCTCCCCAGTCTTACCTATCTCCTTACCTTTCCCTCCCCAGTGTTACCTGTCTCCTGACCTTCCTCTCCCCAGTCTTACCTATCTCCCGACCGTTCTCATCCCCAGTGTTGCCTATCGCCTGGCCTTCCCCTCCCCAGTCTTACTTACCTCCTCACCGTCACCATTCCCAGTCCTACCTACTTACTGACCATGTCCGTCCCCAGTCTTATCTTTATCCTCACATTCCCTCCCCAGTCTTACCTATCTCCTGTCCTTCCCCCTCTCAAGTGGTACCTACCTCCCAACATTCCCGTCTCTTGTGGTACCTACCTCCTGACATTGCCCCTCTCCAGTGATACATACCCCCTGACCATCCCCTCCCCAATGTTAACTATCTCCTGACCATCCTCCTCCCCTGTGTTATCCAGCTCCTGATCTTCCCCTCCGCAGTCTTACCTATCTCCTGACCTTCCCTGTCTCCAGTCTTACATACGTCCTGACCTTCCTCGTCTCCAGTGTTACCTGTCTCCTGACGGTCCACGTCCCCAGTGTTACCTATCTCCTGACATTCCCCTCCCCAGTCTAACCTATCTCCCGACCACCCTCATCGCCAGTCTTACCTATCTCCTGACGTTCCCCTCCCCGGTGTTACCTATTTCCTGACCGTCCCCGTTCCCACTGTTACCTATCCCATGACCTTTGACTCCCCAGTGTTACCCATATCCTGACCTTCCTCTCCGCCGTGTTGTCGTCTTACCCATCTCCTGACATTCCCCTCCCCAGTCTTATCTATCCCCTGACCGTCCCCTCCCCTGTATTGCGTATCTCCTGACCATCCTCGTCTCCAGCCTTAACTATCTCCGGACCATCATGTCCCCTGTCTTACCTATCTCCTGACCTTCCCCTCCCTAGCCTTACCTATCTCCTGACCTTTCCCTCCCCAGTGTTACCTGTCTCCTGACCTTCCTCTCCCCAGTCTTACCTATCTCCCGACTGTTCTCATCCCCAGTGTTGCCTATCGCCTGACCTTCCCCTCTCCTGTCTTACCCATCTCCTGGCCTTCCCCTCCCCAATCTTAACTATATCCTGGCCTTCCCCTCCCCAGACTTTCCTATCCCCTGACCTTCCTCTCCGCAGTGTTGCCTATCTCCTGACCTTCCCCTCCCCAGTCTTACCTATCGCCTGACCTTCCCCTCCCCACTGTTAACTATCTCCTGACTTTCCTCTCCCCAGTGTTACCTATCTCCTGACTGTCCCCGTTCCCAGTGTTACCTAACTCCTGACCTTTGACTCCCTAGTGTTATCTATATACAGACCTTCCCCGTCCCCAGTGTCACCTATCCCTTGACCGTTCTCATCCCTGTCTTACCTACCTCCTCACCGTCCCCGTTCGCAGTCCTACCTACTTACTGACCATGTCCGTCCCCAGTCTTACCTATCTCCTGACCTTCCCCCTCTCCAGTGGTACCTACCTCCTGACATTCCCCTCTCTAGTGGTACCTACCTCCTGACCTTGCCCTCCCCTGTCTTACCCATCTCCTAACCTACCCCGCCCCAGTCTTACCTATATCCTGGCCTTCCCCTTCCCAGTCTTACCTATCCCCTGACCTTCCCCTCCCCAGTGTTACCTATCTACTGACCTTCCCCTCCCCGGTGTTAACAATCTCCTGACCTTCCCCTCCCGAGTCTTACCTATCTCCTGACATTCCTCTCCGCAATGTTGTCTATCTCCTGATCTTCCCCTGCCCAGTCTTACCTATCTCCTGAACGTCCCCGTTCCCAATGTTACCTATCTCCTGACCTTTGACTCCCCAGTGCTAACTATATACTGACCTTCCCGATGCCCAGTGTTACCTATCTCTTGTCCATTCTCATCCCCAGTCTTACTTACCTCCTCACCGTCCCCGTCCCCAGTCCTACCTACTTACTGACCATGGCCGTCCCCAGTCTTATCTTTATCCTGACGTTCCCCTCCCCAGTCTTACCTATCTCCTGACCTTACCCCTCTCAAGTGGTACCTACCTCCCGACATTCCCCTCTCTAGTGGTACCTACCTCCTGACCTTGCCCCTCTCCAGTGATACATACCCCCTGACCATTCCCTCCCCAATGTTAACTATCTCCTGACCGTCCTCCTCCCCAGTGTTATGCAGCTCATGATCTTCCCCTCCGCAGTCTTACCTATCTCCTGACCTTCCCTGTCTCCAGTCTTACATACGCCCTGACCCTCCTCGTCTCCAGTGTTACCTATCTCCTGACATTCCCCTCCGCAGTCTAACCTATCTCCTGACCATCCTCGTCGCCAGTCTTATCTATCTACTGACGTTCCCCTCCCCGGCGTTACCTATTTCCTGACTGTGCCCATTCCCACTGTTACCTATCCCATGACCTTTGACTCCCCAGCGTTACCCATATCCTGACCTTCCTTTCCGCCGTGTTGCCTATCTCCTGACCTTCCCCTCCCCAGTCTTACCTATCTCCTGACCTTCCCCTCCCCAGTTTTACCTATCTCCTGACCTTCCCCTCCCCAGTCTTACCTATCTCCTGACCATCCTCGTCTCCAATCTTACCTATCTCCTGACCTTCCCGTCCCCAGTATTACCTATCTCCTGACCATCCCCATCACCATTGTTACCTATCTCCTGACAGTCCCTGTCCCCAGTGTTGCCTATCTTAAGACCTTCCTCTCCCCCGTGATCCCTCTCCCCTGACCTTTCCCTCCCCAGTGTTACCTATCTCCTCACCGTCCCCTCCTCAGTCTTACCTATCTCCTGACCGTCCTCGTCCCCAGTCTTACCTATCTCCTGACCTTCCCTGCCCCAGTCTTACCTGTCTCCTGATCTTCCCCTCCCCAGTCTTACCTATCTCCTGACCTTCCCCTCCCTAGTCTTACCTATCTCCTGACCTTTCCCTCCCCAGTGTTACCCGTCTCCTGACCTTCCTCTCCCCAGTCTTACCTATCTCCTGACTTTCCACTCCCCAGTGTAACCTATTTCTTGACCGTCCCCATTCCCAGTGTTACCTATCTCCTGACCTTTGACTCCCTCGTGTTATCTATATACAGACCTTCCCCGTCCCCAGTGTTACCTATCTCTTGACCGTTCTCATCCCTGTCTTACCTACCTCCTCACCGTCCCCGTTCCCAGTCCTACCTACTTACTGACCATGTCCGTCCCCAGTCATATCTATCTCCTGACCTTCCCTGTCTTCAGTCTTACATACGTCCTGACCTTCCTCGTCTCCAGTGTTACCTGTCTCCTGATGGTCCACGTCCCCAGTGTTACCTATCTCCTGACATTCCCCTCCCCAGTCTAACCTATCTCCTGACCATTCTCATCGCCAGTCTTACCTATCTCCTGACGTTCCCCTCCTCGGTGTTACCTATTTCCTGACCGTCCCCGTTCCCACTGTTACCTATCCCATGACCTTTGACTCCCCAGTGTTACCTATATCCTGACCTTCCCCTCCCCAGTATAACCTATCTCCTGACCGTCCCCGTCCCCAGTGTTGCCTATCTCCTGACCATCCCCTCCCCAGTCTTACCTATCTCCTGACCATCCTCGTCCCCAGTCTTACCTATCTCCTGACCTTCCCCTCCCAAGTCTTACCCATCTCTTGACCTTCCCCTCCCCAGCCTTGCGTGTCACCTGACCATCCTCGTCCCCAGTCTTAACTATCTCCTGACCATCATGTCCCCTGTCTTACCTATCTCCTGACCTTCCCCTCCCGAGTATTACGTATCTCCTGACCTTCCCCTCCCCAGTGTTACCTATTTCCTGACCTTTCTCTCTCCAGTGTTAACTATCTCCTGACCATCCCTGTCCCCAGTGTTGCCTATCTCCTGACCTTCCCCTACCCTGTTTTACCTAACTCCTGACAATCCTCGTCACCAGTATTACCTATCTCCTGACATTCCCCTCCCCAGTCTTACCTATCCCCTGACCTTCCGCTCCCCTGTATTGCGTATCTCCTGACCATCCTTGTCTCCAGCCTTAACTATCTCTGGACCATCATGTCCCCTGTCTTACCTATCTCCTGACCTTCCCCTCCCTAGTCTTACCTATCTCCTGACCTTTCCCTCCCTAGTGTTACATGTCTCCTGACGTTCCTCTCCCCAGTCTTACCGATCTCCTGACTGTTCTCATCCCCAGTGTTGCCTATCTCCTGACCTTCCCCTCTCCTGTCTTACCCATCTCCTGACCTTCCCCTCCCCAATCTTACGTATATTCTGACCTTCCCCTCCCCATTCTTACCTATCTCCTGACCTTCCCCCTCTCCAGTGGTACCTACCTCCCGACATTCCCCTCTTCAGTGATACATACTCCCTGATCATCCCCTCCCCAATGTTAACTATCTCCTGACCGTCCTCCTCCCCAGTGTTACCCATCTCCTGACCTTCCCCTCCGCAGTCTTACCTAACTCCTGACCTCCCCGTCTCCAGTCTTACATACGTCCTGACCTTCCTCGTCTCCAGTGTTACCTATCTCCTGACAGTCCTCGTCCCCAGTGTTGCCTATCTCCTGACCATCCCCTCCCCAGTCTTACCTATCTCCTGACCATCCTCGTCCCCAGTCTTACCTATCTCCTGACCTTCCCCTCCCAAGTCTTACCCATCTCTTGACCTTCCCCTCCCCAGCCTTGCGTGTCACCTGACCATCCTCGTCCCCAGTCTTAACTATCTCCTGACCATCATGTCCCCGTCTTACCTATCTCCTGACCTTCCCCTCCCGAGTATTACGTATCTCCTGACCTTCCCCTCGCCAGTGTTACCTATTTCCTGACCTTTCTCTCTCCAGTGTTAACTATCTCCTGACCATCCCTGTCCCCAGTGTTGCCTATCTCCTGACCTTCCCCTACCCTGTTTTACCTAACTCCTGACAATCCTTGTCACCAGTGTTACCTATCTCCTGACAGTCCTCGTCCCCAGTGTTATTTATCTCCTGTCCTTCCCCTCCCCAGTCTAACCTATCTCCTGACCATCCTCGTCGCCAGTCTTACCTATCTCCTGACCTTCCCCTCCCCGGTGTTACCTGTTTCCTGACCGTCACCGTTCCTACTGTTACCTAACTCCTGACCTTTGACTCCCCAGAGTTACCTATATCCTGACCATCCTCGTCTCTGGTCTTATCTATCTGCGGACCATCATGTTCTCAGTGTTACCTATCTCCTGACCTTCCTCTCCGCAGTGTTCCCTATCTCCTGACCTTTCCCTCCCCAGTATTACCTCTCTCCAGACCTTCCCCTCTCCAGTGTTAACTATCTCCTGACCTTCCCCTCCCCAGTGTTACCTATTTCCTTACTGCCCCCGTCCCCAGTGTTACTTATGTCCTGACCGGCCCTGCCCCCTTGTTACCTAAATCCTGACCGTCTCCTCCCCAGTGTTACCTATCTCCTGACCTTCCCCTCTCAATTCTTTTCTATCTCTAGACCTACCCCTCCCCAGTCTTGCATATCACCTGACCATCCTGGTCCCCAGTCTTAACTATCTCCTGACCATCATATTCCGTCTTACCTATCTCCTGACCTTCCCCTCCTGAGTCTTACGTATCTTCTGACCTTCCCCTCCCTAGTGTTACCTATCTCCTGACCTTTCCCTCTCCAGTGTTAACTATCTCCTGACCATCCCTTTCCCCTGTATTACCTATCTCCTGACATTCCCCTCCCCAGTCTTACCTATCCCCTGACCTTCCCCTCCCCCATCTTGCGTATCTCCTGACCATCCTCGTCTCCAGTCTTAGCAATCTCCGGACCATCATGTTCCCTGTCTTACCTATCTCCTGACCTTCCCCTCCCTAGTCGTACCTATCTCCTGACCTTCCCCTCCCTAGTCGTACCTATCTCCTGACCTTCCCCTCCCCAGTCTTACCTATCTCCTGACCGTCCTCATCCCCAGTGTTGCCTTTCCCCTGACCTTCCCCTCCCCAGTCTTACCTATATCCTGGCCTTCCACTCCCCAGACATTCCTATCTCCTGAACTTCCTCTCCGCAGTGTTGCCTATCTCCTGATCTTCCCCTCCCCAGTGTTAACTATCTCCTGACCTTCCACTCCCCAGTTTTACCTATTTCCTGACCATCCCAGTCCCCAGTGTTACTTATCTCCTGTCCGTCCTCATCCCCAGTCTTACCTACCTCCTCACCGTCCCCGTCCCCAGTCCTACCTACTTACTGATAATGTCCGTCCGTAGTCCTATCTATATCCTGACCTTCCCCTCTCCAGTCTTACCTATCTCCTGACCTTCCTCTTCTCCAGTGGTACCTACCTCCCGACATTCCCCTCTCTAGTGGTACCTACCTCCTGACCTTGCACCTCTTCAGTGATACATACCCCCGACCATCCCCTCCCCAAAGTTACTTATCTCCTGACCGTCCTCCTCCCCAGTGTTACCCACCTCCTGACCGTCCCCTCCGCAGTCTTACCTATCTCGTGACCTTCCCTGTCTCCAGTCTTACATACGTCCTGACCTTCCTCGTCTCCAGCGTTAGCTATCTCCTGACCGTCCTCGTCCCCAGTGTTACCTATCTCCTGTTCTTCCTCTCCCCAGTCTAACCTATCTCCTGACCATCCTCATCGCCAGTCTTACCTATCTCCTGACCTTCCCCTCCCCAGTGTTACCTATATCCTGACCATCCTCGTCTCCAGTCTTAACTATCTCTGGACCATCATGTCCCCAGTGTTACCTATCTCCTGACCTTCCTCTCCGCTGTGTTCCCTATCTCCTGACCTGCCCCTCCCCAGTGTTAACTATCTCCTGACCTTCCCCTCTCCAGTGTTACCTATTTACTTACTGCCCCCCTGTCCCCAGTGTTACCTATGTCCTGACCGTCTCCTCCCCAGTGTTGCCTATCCCCTGACCTTCCCCTCCTAATTCTTAACTATCTCTAGACCTTCCCCTCCCCAGTCTTGCGTATCACCTGACCATCCTCATACCAAGTCTTAACTATCTCCTGACCATCACGTTCCCTGTCTTACCTATCTCCTGACCTTCCCCTCCCAAGTCTTACGTATCTCCTAACCTTCCCCTCCCCAGTATTACCTATCTCCTGACCTTTCCCTCTCCAGTTTTAACTATCTCCTGACCATCCCTGTCCCCAGTGTTGCCTATCTCCTGACCCTCCCCTACCCACTTTTACCTAACTCCTGACCATCCTCGTCCCCAGTATTACCCATCTCCTGACTTTCCCCTCCCCAGTCTTACCTATCCTGGCCTTCCCCTCCCCAGACTTTCCTATCTCCTGACCTTCCACTCCCCAGTGTTATCTATTTCCTGACCGTCCCCGTTCCCAATGTTACCTATCTCCTGACCTTTGACTTCCCAGTGTTAACTATATACTGACCTTCCCCGTCCCCAGTGTTACCTGTCTCTTGACCGCTAACAGTCTTACCTACCTCCTCACGGTCCCCGTCCCCTGTCCTACCTACTTACTGACCGTGTCCGTCCCCAGTCTTACCTATCTCCTGACCTTCCCCCTTTCCAGTGGTACCTACCTCCCGACATTCCCCTCTCTTGTGGTACCTACCTCCTGACCTTGCACCTCTTCAGTGATACATACCCCCTGACTATCCCCTCCCCAATGTTAACTATCTCCTGACCGTCCTCCTTCCCAGTGTTACCCATCTCCTGGCCTTTCCCTCCGCAGTCTTACCTATCTCCTGACCTTCCCCGTCTCCAGTCTTACATACGTCCTGACCTTCCCCGTCTCCAGTGTTACCTATATCCCGACCGTCCCCGGCCCCAGTGCTACCTATCTCCTGACCTTCCCTTCCCCAGTCTTATCTATCTCCTGACCTTTCCCTCTCCATGTTAACTATCTCCTGACCTTTCCCTCTCCAGTGTTAACTATCTCCTGACCATCCTCGTCCCCAGTCCTAACTTTCTCCTGACCATCATGTCCCCAGTCTTACCTATCTCCTGACCTTTCCCTCCCCAGTCTTACCTATCTCCTGACCGTCCCCTCCCCAATCTTACACATCTCCTGACCTTTCCCTCCCCAGTCTGACCTTTCTCCTGACCTTCTCCTCTCCAGTCTTACCCATCTCCTGACCTTCCCCTCCCCAATCTTACCTATCTCCTGACCTTTCTTTCTCCAGTGGTACCTGTCTCCCAATCGTCTCCATCAATCGTCTTACCTTTGTCCTGCCAACTTTTACGCTTTTACCCCTCAACCCTCTTGTTCTGGCTTCTGCTCCATTCTTTTGTAGTCTTGATGAAGGGTCTTGGTGTGTCATGACAACTATTCATTCTCCTTTATTGATGCTTCCTGACATGTTGAGTTCCTCTTGTACTGTGCTTGCTGTTCAAGATGCTGGAAGAACTCTGCGGGTCAATATTTTAAAACATAGAACATAGAAATCTACAGCACATTACACGCCATTCGGCCCACAATGTTGTGCCAACCATGTAACCCACTCTAGAGACTGCCTTGATTTTCCCTAGTGCATAGCCCTCTGTTTCTTGTAAGCTCCATGGACCTATCTAAGAGACTTTTAAAATATCCTATTGTATCCGTTTCCACCATCACCGCCAGCAGTGCATTCCATGCCCCCACCACTATCTGTGTGAAAAACTGATCCCTGAGATCCCCTCAGTACCTATTTCCAAGCACCTTAAAACTATGCCCTTTCGTGTTAGCCATTTCAGCCCTGGCAAAAAGCTTCCGGCTGTTCACACAATCAATACCTCTCATCATCTTATACACCTCTTTCAGGTCACTTTGCATCTTCTGTCGCTCCGAGGAGAAAAGGCCAAGTACACTCAATCTATTATCTTAAGCTACATCCTCCAATCCAAGCAATATCCTTGTAAATCTTCTCTGCACTCTCTCCATAGTATCCACGTCCTTCCAGTAGTGTGGTGACCAGAACTGAACACAATACTCCAAGTGGGGTCTGATCAAGGCCTTATATAACTGTAAAAATTACGTCACACGTCTTGAACTTTTGAGTCACATGCCCTATCCGGACTGTTCTTTTCCTTCAGCAGATACTGCATGCCCAGCTGAATTCTTACAGCATCTTGCTGATGCTGAGCAACTGAAATGGGTGGTGAGGGGTGTAGGGGAACTCTAGAGATACTCAGTATGTCAAACAGCTTTTGTGGAGATGGTGACATTTCAGGCTGATAAAACTTTCTTCATAACTGGAAAAAGTGTGAAAACCCATGTGTTTTAACCAGGGTAGAAGTATGAGGGTTGCTGATGATCAGTGAAAGGATATTCCTGGAAGAAAGGTAACAGTGAAGTCAAATGTAATCTGAAAAATAAAATGGTAAATGCTAGGATATCAGCATAAAAATGTTTATTTTTCAAACTCACCACTCTGAGGCTGTTCCCCCGGATCGTAGACTCTCCTACCAATGAAAACCTCCTCTCCATGTTCACTCTATTCGGTTTCAATGCTATCCCCATTTGTTCTTCTGAACTCCATTGAGAACAAAACCATCTAACGCACTTCATACATTTAATCCCTTTGTTCCTGGGATCATTCTTGTGAGCCTCCTCTGCACTTTCTGCAGATCAGAGTATCTTTCTTTAACTGCTCTCAGCAATGTGATTCAGATCTGGAATATGACTCTTGCATCATGAGCAGCTGAGACACAGAGCAGACATGATGAATTTTCTCTTGGTTTCAACGTAACATTTCACATGCAGGATTATCAATTTCTTCTGATTTTTGTAAATTTTGAATTAATATTAGATGAAGTAGAAGTCTGGGCCTTGAATAGTAGGCCAGCAGCAGGAAAAGGCTGAGCTATTTCTGGCAACTGTCCCAGGCCATGTCAGGCTAGACCAATGAGAGGATGCCCTGCGAGGAACAGCCTATTTTCCATCTGAGCAGTGGTTGAAAACAGATGAAAGGTTTGCTCATGCCAGAGTAGCTACAGACTAAGCTGGAGAAGCAGCTTCAAATCACAGTAGCTCCACAGTTTGATGCTTTCATTGGCTCTGGAGTCCAGCTGAATGCTAAGAAGATACCATGTGCTCGAGATACGGCATCTGGGTGAGCTGACCAACTGGGTGAAAGGCTCCAGCTTGGAAAATGGATAGTGAAATTAAAGAGAGATTTCGCTAGAGATACCCAGAAATAGCCCAGAGTCTAGATTGTTGTGAGGCTCAGCAGAGTGACCGTTGGCCCAGGGAACCAGCAAACCATCTGCCAAGGTCATTAAAGAGTGGAATTGCCTCATGCAGTCAGTAAGGTCCAGTGCGATCCAAACCTTGCTGGTCAGGTGGAGGCCTGTCTCTCCTATTTTAAATTATTTATTTAGATGTCCAACACAGTAGCAGGCCTTTTCGAACTAATGAGCCTGCGAAGCCCAGTTACACCTGTGTGACCAATTACCTTACTAACCATCCATCTTTAGATGTGGGGGGAAACTGGAGCACCTGGAGGAAAGCCACACTTTCATGGAGAGAACGTCCAAACTCCTAACAGGCAGTGGCATGAAATGAATGTGGCTCACTAGCACTGTAACAGCGTTACACTAACTGCTGTGCTACCATGTATACCCCTCCCCCTGGCTTCTTGCTGCATCCTTGTAGAACACAAGCAAAATGTCAAGACAGCCAGAAGATGGGTGCAGTATAAGATGGTTTATTCTGCAGAGCAGAGCTGTTTGTTCAAATTTGCGAAGGCCAACAATAGAACCAAAGGCTTCACTTCCTAAGTATAGAGACCACTGTGTTGGTTCACGGTCTCTTGACTGTGTCTGCATTGAATTGATAAAAGGCTAATAAACAGAAAATGCAGCTATGAATCATGTCTTGGACTCATTTAAAATACAACTCTAAATAGAGGCAAAATATCTTTTGGTTTTGCTCTTAGACAGAGGAAGAATATTTCTACATGCTACAAGTAACTGAGTCCTATTCTTAGAAGATGTATACGCAGTGTACTATCCAGTAATAATAACAATAATGTTTATAATTAGGAGAGACATAGATAGGGTGGATGGTAACGGTCTGCTGCTCAGGTAGAGTAGACCAAAAAGAGGAGGCATAGGTTTAGGATGAGAGGGGATAAATTTGAAAAAGACCTGAGGGCAAGTTTTGTTCTTTGAGAGTGGTTAATATATGGACTGAGCTGTCAGGGGATGTTGTTGAGGCAGGAACAATAGTATCATTTAAGAAGCACTTGGATAACAATCGAGGGGTGGGGCGGCTTGGGGGGATAAAGGCCAAACATAGGAAATTTGGACTAGCTGGGTGGGTACTGTGGTCAGCATTGGTTCATTGGGCTGAAGGGCCTGTATTCATTCTGTATTGCTCAATGACTCTAATGAAGTAATGGTTCTTGGACTGTTCTAGCAATAAAACCAACAGGCTAAGTTCAAAGTTTAGGATTTAAACACACACCTTTTAGTAGGCAGAAATGAATTATCCTGTAAGAACACTTATTTATAGGCTTTATAACAGCTCAATATAAAATTCTGAGGAACAATTGAGTTATCTGACTTAGAATTTTTTCTTGACCCTATGGTATCACGAATAATAACTGAATTAATAGTTTTTTAGCAATCAAAATAAAAAGATTAATAAAGGAAGTTTTTTAGCAATCAGAAGGAAATATCCCCATTATTCTAAATCTCTCAGCTGCTGCATTTCAATTGAAGATTGATGCTTTAATGATCGGGAATAAATTGCTATATGAAAGGCTTGGAATTGTTCAAACTAGTTCTAATTATTTTCTTTATTGTTTGGCATTGTATTTTATGAAGTAATGTCATAATAATCATTCTCTATTTATTTATCCTTGATTTCTTTCAAAGCTCAGTTTTGGAGGTATTCCAGCTCCAGGAAAGTCAGTGACTTACCAAAGGAAGAATTTTCATGGCTGTATTGAAAACCTCTATTACAACGGAGTGAATATTATTGATCTGGCCAAGAGACGCAAACCTCAGATACACATTCTGGTAAGGTTGTTTGAAACTGGGGAGTGAAAAGAATGTCTATATATTCACACCTGGATAAAACTGTCTGAAAGACTTGAGTACAATGCAGGGAGAAATTTGCTAGAATATATTATCATGGATGCTCACAATGTAGCATTCTATGTTTGGAGTCAAATGCCAACTAGAACATTGAACATAGAATATTTTAACACAATACAGGCCCTTGGACCCACAACGTTGCATGGACCTTTCAACCTACTCTACAATTAATCTACCCTCCGCCCCCCTACATAAACCACATTTTTCTATCATCCATGTGCCTATCTATGAGTCTCTTAAATGGCCCTAATCTATCTTCCTCTACCACCAGTCCTGACAAGACATTCCAGGCACCCATCACATCTGTGTAAAGAACTTATTTCTGCCATTCCCCCTATGCTTTCCTCCGATGACTTTAAAATTATGCTACTTCAATTTAGCCATTTCTGCCTGTGGAAAAGTCTCTGATTATCTACCCTAGCTATGCTTATCATCTTTTTACACCTCTATCACCTTTCATCCTCCTGCTTGAGAAAAACCCTAGCTTAATCGATCTTCATAAGTAACACACTCCAGTGTACACAGCAACCTGATAAATCTTCCCTGCACCCTTTCTAAAATTTCTACATTCTTCTTATAAGGAGGTGACTGGAACTGAATACAATATTCCATGTGGAGTCTAATCAGCTGGTTGAAGATTAATGCAAGAGAAGAAAATCTGTGGATACTTAATAGTATTATGATCACTGGAAACAAAAACACCAAATGGAGAACATATAATAGTACTAAATAACTGACGGAAGTCCCGATGAAGGGTCTCAGCCTGAAATGTTGACTATTTACTTCCTTCCACAGATGCTGCCTGAATTGCTGAGCATTCCTCCAGCTCTGTGTGTGTGTGTGTGTGTGTGTGTGTGTTGATGTTGAAAATAATAGGAAATAATGGTTGTATTGGCCTCGAACTGAATGGTTCCAGAAGCTGCTCATCAATGAGACAATGTGTGGTAACTCATTGTCCATTCTATTAAATGTTCCATCACTAAACCTAAAAGGTCTAAAGTATGTTTTAAGATGTTGACAAGGTGGTCAATGTAGATGAGAAGCAGCAGGGAAGGTCCTAGAGGTGCCGCAGGATTTATTGCAAGAGAAGGAAAAGCAGAGAGTGCTGGTTATCCTCTGGCTACAAGAAGTTAATTCAAAGGGATCCATGTGAGAAGGGTCTGTACTGTGTACTGCACTGTGGAACATGTAGGTTTTCTCTGCATGCTCTAATTTCCTCCCACAGTCCAAAGACTAGATTAATAGGTGGATTGGTCATTGTAAATTGTCCCATGATATGGCTACGTTATATCAGGGGTTGTTGAGGGGCATGGCTCTAAGGGCCTGAAGGGTCTATTCTGTGCTATACTTTAATAAAAAATAAATAAAGACCATCTTCCACACTGTCAACAACGCCACTAATCTCTAGATAGATAGATAGATAGATATACTTTATTGATCTCGAGGGAAATTGGGTTTTGTTGCAGCCACACCAACCAAGAATAGAGTGTAAATATAGCAATACAAAAACCACAAACAATCAAACAACAATATGCAAACTATGCCAGATGGAAAATAAGTCCAGGACCAGCTTATTGGCTCAGGGTGTCTGACCCTCCACGGGAGGAGCATATAAAAAGAGAAAAATAATGTTGAGGATGATTTCTCACTCCCTATCAAATGCTCCCAGTGGTGTGCCTGTCAAATAGCCTCTGGCAACCAAGTCAAGCTCCTGACCTTTACGTGTGGCTTAGATACTAAGCCCGATGGAATCATTTCTACTAATGGGAGAAGGGACAAAGAGAGGTTACTGGTACATGAATACCAATCTTTCAGGGTAGATGGGGCTCATTGGGCATGGTTGGCAGCCCACCAACGAGAAGAAAAACTCTGATTTCAAACCTCTGCTGTCTTGAAACTATACTCACTCATGGAGAAGACTTTGGGAGTAAATCCTGATGAAAATTTCAGGGCTGGAGTCCCTAAGGAGATCCTACATTGATATCAATGCTAACATGTAACCCCTACGATGCTGCTGGTGCCAAACTGTATTGGTCTCTGCCGTTCCTCTGGATTCATCAGCTGCGTGGAGAGGGGAGATGTCAGATGTTTTTAAACACAGTGTTAAGTATCTGGAATACACTGCCAGAGGTGATGGTAAAGGCTGATACACTAGGGTCATTTATGAGACACTTAGATAGCTACGTATATGAAAGAAAAGTGGGGGATTTGTAGGTTGGAGGAGTTAGTTTAATCAGGGACTAGGTTTAAAGGTTGGTCAAAGAGCCTGTACTGTGTTGTAATGTACAATGTTCCACGTTCTAAGTAACAATCATTACTCAAAATTTAATCAAAATGCAGAACTCTCTCAATTCTCTTTGATCCTCTTGCAACCTTTAGCAGAGTTGGCCACATCATTCTTTTCCAACATCTTGTCATGGTTGTTTATTAGGGTGGCAAGTGTACTCTACCAGCAAGGAAGCAAATTTCGGGGATATAAATGGAGGCATACATGCACTTTAATAATGTATTTGCTTTGAACTTCGAACTTGATAGCTGAAATGGCCTCTTTCAGATCCATAATAATTCAGTGATTCTGAGACATTACTGAACTGAGAACCAGTGTTGGTGTGGGAATATAATGAATGGATGCTGAGATATGTTAGGAGATAAGCATATCCAAATGTCTTGCATTGTGTACATGGAGAGTGAAAGATGAAAGGCTGTGTTGTGACTGTGAACAAAGTCACCAAGTAGATCAGCTGGTAGATATAGAAGTCTTTCTTGGGGCCAGAGGGAGGGACGGAGGGAACATTATAGCACATTTTTATAAGTTAAAAACAAGAATAACTTCTATAGTTAAAATGTGCTCATAATGCTTCTTTTGAGTTGCATGTAATTTTTCAAATACCTGGGTCTTCCCACGAACACAGCCAAAATGAATGTTAACTACTGAGGGTTCATTGTATTCATGCAATGGGGTGTTGATTGCATTCATGTATATGCAGACATCTCAGGTCAATTGGGTGTTTCCATAAGACCATAAGACATAAGACAAAGGAGCAGAAGTCAGTCATTCGGCCCATCGGGTCTGCTCCGCCATTTTATCATAAGCTGATCCATTCTCCCATTTAGTCCCACCCCCTCCCGGCCTTCTCACCATAACCTTTGATGCCCTGGCTACTCAGATACCTATCAATCTCTGCCTTAAATACACCCAATGACTTGGCCTCCACTGCTGCCCGTGGCAACAAATTCTACAGATTCACCACCCACTGGCTAAAAAAATTTCTTCGCATCTCTGTTCTGAATGGGCGCCCTTCAGTCCTTAAGTCATGCCCTCTCATACTAGACTTCCTCCATCATGGGAAACAACTTTGCCACGCCCACTCTGTCCATGCCTTTCAACATTCGAAATGTTTCTATGAGGCCCCTCCTCATTCTTCTAAACTCCAAGGAATACAATCCAAGAGTGGACAAATGTTCCTGATACATTAACCCTCTCATTCCCAGAATCATTCTAGT
Organism: Mobula birostris; assembly: GCF_030028105.1. NCBI lineage: Eukaryota > Metazoa > Chordata > Chondrichthyes > Myliobatiformes > Myliobatidae > Mobula > Mobula birostris. The sequence continues at coordinate 103,903,330 of NC_092374.1, forward strand.
GAATCTTCTCTGTACCCTTTCCAACGTCAGCACATCCTTTCTTAAATAAGGAGCCCAAAACTGCCCAGATACTCCAGGTGAGGTCTTAACAGTGCCTTATAGAGCCTCAACATCACATTCCTGCTCCTATACTCTATTCCTCTAGAAATGAATGCCAACATTGCATTCTCCTTCTTCACCACCGGCTCCACCTGGAGGTTAACCTTAAGGGTATCCTGTACAAGGACTCCCAAGTCCCGTCGCCTCTCAGAACTTTGAATTCTTTCCCCACTTAACTAATAGTCTGCCGTTTATTTCTTCTGCCAAAGTGCATAACCATTCATTGTCCAAAATCGTATTTCATTTGCCAATTCTTTCACATGCTTCCAATCTATCCAAGTCTTTCTGTAGACTGTCCATTTCCTCAGCACTACCGGCCCCTGCACCTATCTTTGTATCATCAGCAAACTTAGCCACAAAGCCATTTACTCCATAATCCAAGTGGTTGACGTACAATGTAAAAAGAAGTGGCCCCAACACGGACCCCTGTGGAACACCACTGGTAACCGGCAGCCAACCAGAATAGGATCCCTTTATTCCCACTCTCTGTTCCCTGCCAATCAGCCAATGCCCTATCCACGTATGTAACTTTCCCATAATTCCATGGGCTCTTACCTTCTTTAGCAGCCTCATGTTTAGCACCTTGTCAAAGGCCTTCTGAAAATTCAAATATACAACATCCACTGGCTCTCCCTTGTCTAGCCTACTTGTAATTTCCTCAAAAAATTGTCATAGGTTTGTCAGGCAGGATTTTCCTTTAAGGAAACCATGCTGAGTTCTGCCTATCTTGTCATATGCCTCCAGGTACTCTGTAACCTCATCCTTGACAATCGACTCCAACAACTTCCCAACTACCGATGTCAAGCTAACAGGTCTATAATTTCCTTTTTGCTTCCTTGCCCCCTTCTTAAATAGCGAAGTGACGTTTGCAATCTTCCAGTCCTCCGGGACCATGCCAGAATCTATCGACTTTTGAAATATCATTGCTAATGCCTCCGCAATCTCCACAGCTACTTCCTTCAGAACACGAGGGTGCATTCCATCTGGTCTGGGAGATTTATCTACCCTTAGACTATTCAGCTTCCTGAGTACTTTCTCTGTCGTAATTGTGACTGCGCACACTTCTCTTCCCTGCCACCCTTGAGTGTCCAGTATACTGCTGATGTCTTCCTCAGTGAAGACTGATGCAAAATACTCATTCAGTTCCTCTGCCATCTCCTTATCTCCCATTACAATTTCTCCAGCATCATTTTCTATCGGTCCTATATCTACTCTCACCTGTCTTTCACTCTTTATATATTTGAAAAAGCTTTTAGTATCCTCTTTGATATTATTTGCTAGCTTCCTTTCATAGTTCATCTTTTCCCTCTTAATGACCTTCTTGGTTTCATTTTGTAAGCTTTTAAAAACTTCCCAATCCTCTGTCTTCCCATGAATTTTTGCTTCCTTGTATGCCCTCTGCTTTAACTTTGGCTTTGACTTCTCTTATCAGCCACGGTTGCATCTTTTTTCCATTTGAAAATTTCATCTTTTTTGCAATATATCTGTCTTGCACCTTCTTCACTTCTCACATAAACTCCAGCCACTGCTGCTCTGCCGTTTTTCCTGCTCCAGTCAACTTTGGCCAGTTCCTCTCTCATGCCACTGTAATTTCCTTTACTCCACTGAAATACCGACACATCGGATTTCGGCATCTCTTTTTCAAATTTCACAGTGAACTCAATCATGTTATGATCACTGTCTCCTAAGGGTTCCTTCACCTCAATCTCTCTAATCACCTCCGGTTCATTACACAATACCCAATCCAGTACAGCTGATCCCCTAGTGGGCTCAACAACAAGATGTTCTAAGAAGCCATCTTGCAAACATTCTATAAATTCTCTCTCTTGAGATCCAGTGCCGACCTGATTTTCCCAATCCACTCGTATGTTAAAATCCTCCACAATTATCATAGCACTGCCCCTCTGACAAGCCTTTTCTATTTCCAGTTGTAATTTGTAGTCTACATCACTGCAGCTGTTTGGAAGCCTGTATATAACTGCCATCAGGGTCCTTTTACCCCTGCGATTTCTTAGCTCAACCCGTAAAGATTCTGCGCCTTCCGATCCTATGTCACCTCTTTCTAATGATTTGATATCATTTCTTACCAATAAAGCCACGCCACCCACTCTGCCTACCTGCTTATCCTTCCAATACACCGTGTATCCTTGGACATTCAGTTCCCAGAGACATGTATCCTTTAGCTACGTCTCAGTGATGGCCACAATATCATACCTGCCAATCTGTAACTGTGCGACAAGATCATCCACCTTATTTTAAAATGCAGTTCCAGGAAGATCATTGTTCTGTATTGTAAATTCTGTCTACAATACATATTCAGATCTGAAGACTGATCACTGTTGAAGTAAGTATTTGCTATATTGCATATCTCCAGAATATGCTCTAACAGGCTGCCTTAGAATATGGAAATAGTTGAGACTTCTGCTGATAAATACATTGAGTATTTAAGCAGTGATAGAACGAGAATTGAAACTACAGGGGAGTTGATCAATGTATCAATGTCACAGAGAAAAAAAATTAAGCAGTAAATTTAGCATTGCACAGATGTGTCTGAAACCCACCTGAATTAACTCCATTTAAATTAATTAGACTCTCCTTCCATATGGGAAGTTTCATAATGTTCAATACCTGGAAAATTAGAATCAAATTTATTATCACCAACATCATGAGATTTGTTTTATGGCAACAGTAGAGTACAATACACTAAAAAGTCATTAATTTATTATTTATTTAGATATACAGCATGGAGCAGACCCCTCTGGCCCAACTCACTGTCTGCCCACCAACCCATCCATTTAACACTAGCCTAATCACAGGACAATTTACAATGACCAATTAACCTACTAGCTGGTACATTTTTTGGACTGTAGGAGGAATCCGCAGCATCCGGAGGAAACTCACGGGGAAAATGGAAACTCTGTTCAGACAATGCTGGAATTGAATTTCAAACTCCAGAACACCTTGAGCTGTAAGAATGTTGCGCTAACCACTACGCTATCATACCATAGCTATAAGTTACAATAAGCTATATAAAAATAGTAGTGCAATAAGTGAGTGAGTGTTTATGGTCCATTCAGAAATCTGATGGCGGAGGGCAAGAAGCATGTCTCTTCAGGTTCCTGTACCTCCTCCGTATCTCCAGCTATAGGTAAACAGCTCCACTGCCTTGTGGGGCAGCCTCAGGAGAGACAAAGGCTATGGGAGTAAACCAGATAGAAAATCCGGAGTGGAGCCCCTAATGTGACTGGATATCACTGAACATCCTAATGGCAGCTCCTGATGAGGCCAAGAGGGCAACCTCAATGACTGGGCATCCCAGGATCTCCATAACTTCTGCCCAGGCTTGTTACCTGGAGAGGTCACTCCAGTGCCGCTGTTCGCAGAGACAGAACCAACGTAGGAGGCAGCAGTTACGAGTGATACAGCCTCACTGGTTGGTGTAGATAACGGGGACTACAGGCTGTCTTCGACTGTGGGAGAGATCTTTCAGCTCTACAATGGACTGACCTGTAGGGCACACTCCATTGTCCTGTGAGACAAACAAATGCCATCATCATACCTCTTCTCTGATCATATTAATGAGAAGAGGGCTTGTCCTGGAATGGTGAGGGTGGTTAATGCTGCAAGCAACCTTCTTGAGACATTGCCTAGCGAAAATATCCTTGATACTGGAGAGGCTAGTGCCCATGATAGAGCTGCTGAGTCTATAAACCCCTGCAAACCGTTATGATCCTGCACATTTGAGACTTCTTATCAACTGGAAATGCAACCAGTCAAAACACTCTCCAGAGTACAATCTGTAGTAATTTTCTAGAGTCTTTGGTGACATGTCATATCTCCTGGAACTCCCCAAAAAAATAGCCACTGGTGTGTCTTCTTCATAATTGCCTCAATATGTTGGACGCAGGTTAGTTCCTCAGAAATATTGGCACCCACCCCAGAATCTTGAAACTGCTCACCCTTTCTGCTGTTGATCCCTCAATGAAGACTGTTATGTGTCCTCCTGACATTTCCTTTCTGCTGACCACAATCAGTTCTTCAGTCTTATGACATTGAGTGCAAGGTTGTTGCTGCAATACCTCTCTACCAGCCTCCTTGTCACCAGATGAGATTCTACTACAACAGTTGTATCGTCAACAAATTTGTAGATGGTGTTTGAGTTGTCCTAGCCATACAGTCATGAGTGTAGAGAGAAATAGGCTGAGCGTAAATCTTTGAGGTGTATCTGTGTCGATTGTCAATGATGAGATTTTTTTTCTGATCCGCACTGACTGTGATCCCCAGTGAAGAAGCCAAGGATCCAGTTGCAGAGTGAGGTACAGAGGCTCAGATTTTGAAGCTTGTTGTTTCGTGCTGAACAGATGTTGGTGTTGAATGCTGAGCTGCAATAAATCAGCAGCAGCTTGACACAGGTATTTTTGGTGTTCAAGGTGGAGTGGAGAGCCAGTGATATTGTAGACCTATTGTGGCAGTGGGCAAACTGCAGCAGGCCCAGGTCCTTGCTCAGGCAGGAGTTAATTGTTAAGTAATTAATTGAAGGAATTAATCATTCCCGCTAATCATTTGGTAATACAATATATTGAAGTATTACAAATTCCTTCTACAGGTCAGTAATATTAACAGCACTGTTGAAAAGGAATTTTCTTTCCTGGACACTACTTATACTAAACTGTGTGAATTCTTTGAACAGACACCAAAAAGATTATTTTGCAATAAATTCTGATCACTTAATAAGCATAAAATGGAGACATCTGTCTAGTAAGCTGTGTTCTTGCTTTTATTTCCAGCTTATTGAAGTGTGGAGTAGTTCAAAAATAATTTCAGGATTTGTCTTAATGAAAAAATAATACCTCCACTTTCTTGAATTTTCACATTAATTAGATTGTTGCTTAGAAAACACATTAAATTGCTGGAAAAATCTCCCATTGCAGCAACTTAAAAAAATCTTCTGTTAAATGCATCATGTTGTTTATTAATTGCATTTATGTTGGGTGTATATTGCAATGTTATGCAACAGAAATATCAGACAAAATCTTTTACCAGCCTGTAGAAAAGATCTGAACTGATGACCAAATACTTTGAATCCTAGAACTGATACAGTGGAGAAAAAAGCCATTTATCAGATTAAATTTATTCCTATTCCTAGTGAATCCTATCAGTCTATTCTCTCACTTTTATCATGTGCAATTATTCTCTCAAATGTCGTAACCAATTTCATTTTGCAGACCCCAACTAGTTTTGCTCCATTACTTTTATAGGCAGTGAATTCCAGATCCTAAATACTATATTAAACATTTTTCTCCTTGTATCTGTTGCTCAGATCTTTAAACCTATTCTCCCATGTCCTCAAACAATTCCTGACTTTCTCTATCATGACCTTATTCACTCCTGATTCCAGTTTTAATTTCTCTGAGATGAACCACCCAAAGTTCTCCAATCTAAACTTGTAATTCCTCATTCATGTGACCAATCTGTTAAACCTTTGCTGCACACTCTCACAGATCTTCACATCCATCCTAAACTGCGGTCACCAGAGTTGGATGGATGTTTCAGTTGTTGGGTGAGGAAGGGGAAGAACTGACGTCAATGGGACAAATACTTATTGGAGTATTAGGCATTGTAGCTGTCAGCTCTTGATACTTAGCCCAGTGACTCATTTTGAAATGGAATATACAGAGGCAAGTAAAACCAATGGCTGATATGCACTCAGTGGTCAATTTATAAGGCTCACTAATACAGATATCTGATCAGTCAATCATGTGGCAGCACTCAATGCCTAAAAGCATGCAGACATGGTCATGGCACAGACCAAACAGCAGTAATGGGAAGAAATGTGATCTAAGCAACTTTCATCATGGAATGATTGTTGGTGCCAGATAAGACAGTTTGAGTAGCTCAGAAACTGATGATCTTCTGGGATTTTCACAAACAACAATCTCTAGAGTTTACAGATAATGGTGTGAAAAATAAAAAAAGAACATTCAGCAAGTGTCAGTTCTGTGGATGGAAATGCCTTGTTAATGAGTGAGGCCAGAGGCAAATGGCCAGACTGGTTCAAGCTGACAAGAAGGTGACAGTAACAGTGATGCATTACAACAGTGGTGAGCAGAAGAGCATCTCTGAATGTACAACATGTTGAACCTGAAGTGGATGGGCTACAGCACCAGAAGACCACAAACATATCATTCGTCACTGGTGACCAAAGACAAATCCTGTTTCTCAGCTTTTCTTCACCCACCAGAATTTTTACATCTTATGGAAAGACATATTGGCACTCCGGGCACTGCAGATTTATCACAATTCCAGAAACTCCGCTGTGATTCTCACCTGAGGTGATGTTAGTGTGGAGTCTTAACATTCTCTCATCACCTTGTGCATTTACCTTAGGTGCCCTTGTTTCCCTCATATCTGAAAGATGGGGCCATGAATGATAATATTTAAAAGACCTTTGGACAACTACATGGATAGGAGGGATTTAGAGACAACATTTCCTCTATTTTTTTCCAGCTATGAGGACATACTATTTCTCTGAGCAGGAAATTTTCACATGGGCTGAAAACTGAGCCGTAAATGGGTTTTTTAATATGCATAATATGAATATTTGGAATGAAAACTGATAAATCACTTACTTTTGATTTTATTTATTAATTAAAGGCTATAATGAAATACAGTACGACAAAGAAAATCTTTCACATTTCGTAAAATTTTTCTTGTCTCTCTTTATTGCAGCCTATGGCAACAAGGGCTGAGTGCATGGGATCATCTCAGTTATTGCGCAGCTGTAGCTTAGAGGGAAGTGGGCTAGACATGAGCAAGTGGGACTAATTTGGTGTGCACTATAGTTGGCATGGCCAAATTGGGCTGAATATCTTGGTTCCATATTGTATTTATTTGTAACTCTATGGTCTAGTATGTTAATTGTCTACTCTAAATTGTAGACAAACAGCAGGAGAATAAAGTAGTGAGGGTGGCACAACGAGCAAATGAGAGAAAATAGATTATAGGGAAATAAGTGAGGAATTGGATTGCTCTGAGGGCCAGCAGTGAAACAAGGGATTGAATCCCTTTTTTCTATTATAAGGAAATAAGGAGGTAGAAAGGGAAGGTAGAGAAGGGATGAAGCAAGTGGGACAGGAGGCCTGAATTGGAATTATTCGAATGTTTCCATTTATTTCAGCTCTTAATTTGTTTAAATATGAAAGGTTCAATTGGTTTATCAAAATCTTATCTGTTCACATTATGTTAACCATTAGTATTCTTATCATAAGCACAGTGCTCAGTTCTGGTTACCTCACTATAGGAAGGATGTGGAAACCATAGAAAGGGTGCAGAGGAGACTTACAAGGATGTTGCCGGGATTGGGGAGCATGCTTTATGAGAATAGGTTGAATGAAATTGGCCTTTTCTCCTTGGAGCGACGGAGGATGAGAGGTGACCTGATAGAGGTGTACAAGAAAATGAGAGGCATTGACCACGTGGATATTCAGAGGCTTTTTCCCAGGGCTGAGATGGCTAACATGAGAGGGCACAGTTTTAAGGTGCTTCGAAGTAGGTACAGAGGAGATGTCAGGGGTAGGTTTTTTACGCAGTGAGTGGTGAGTGCGTGGAATGGGCTGCTGGCGGCAGTGGTGGAGGCGGAAATGATAGGGTCTTTTAAGAGACTCCTGGATGGCTGCATGGAGCTTAGGAAAATAGAGGGCTATTGGTAAAGCCTGGGTAGTTCTAAGGTAGGGACATGTTCAGCACAGCTTTGTGGGCTGAAGGGCCTGTATTGTGCTGTATGTTTTTCTATGTCTCTGTCTATGTTTCTATGACAGCTTTGCAGTGAAAACAGGGAAATTTCGATTGATTTCTGAATAACTTCCCCAATCTTATTATTTTGTTGGATCAAGTTTCACTTGCTTCCTTTACAATTTCCTTACTTCAAGACATTAGTCTTTACAGGGATGGATGGGTGAAGGAATTATGGACTCTCCTAAGACAGCCAGAGCAATAGCTTAGAGCTGTCAATGGAGGGTAGGCACCTTCAGTATATCACTGGTTATGACAGATGGCACCTCAAGTAATTCCATCTGGCACCCTCTCTAAAACTAATGGAGCGGGCAGCAGATGGACATAAAATTACAAAGTGAGTCTTAACCATAAGGCAGAACAGATTGAACAACCTAGCACAATTACTTTACCCAAGTCTACATTTTCTATGGAACTCTGCATTTGGTGCACAAGTATGGACTAACAATGTTTTTGTTTGTTGTCCCACCTCATGAATGCTTGAGTAAAATTAGTGCTAAAGATCTGAGCGAAAACTTGGAAATCAAAATTTTCACCTTTTGAATTCATGCGCCTGATCGAATTCTGCCAAGGTTGACCTTAGGTGATTAATCACAGGTCCCATTGTGCGTGGATTAGGAGCTTCCTGTCACTTATCTTTTAAGGGTGCGTTAGTCTTATTTTGTGTGAGGGGGTGAGGTGGGGTGGAGCGGGAACATTATACAGAATGGGAACAGACCCTTTCACCTACCACATTCAGGCTCACCTGTGAGCACCATCCTTGTTCATCCTATCTCCCAGCTCTTGGCCCATGGCTTTCAATGGCCAGGCATTCAAATGCGCATCTATATATACCTTAAATGCTATCTGTGATCCTACTTCCACATGCTCTCTAGCAGTGCAATCCAGATTCTTGTCAGTCTGAGTGAAAAATATACCCTTCCCACTGCTGTCTGTAAGGCGCTTGTGTGTTCTCCCCAGGTCTGCCTCAGATGCTCAGGGTTCCTCCCACTTTCAATAGACCTATGAGTTAGCAGGTTAATTGGCCACATGGGTGTAACTGGGTGGTGTGGGCTTGTTAAGTTGGATGGGCCTATTACTAGGCTGTATCTCTAAGAAAAAAATTCCCTCTGAATCTTTTGCCCTTTGACCTAAATTTAAGTCCTATAGTTTTATTCACAACTGATAAGTGTAAAAAAAAACTTCTGGAGTCTGACAATTCTTTTCCCTTATAATTTCATTTTCCTAGTGGTGGTCACCCCTTTAACCATCTCCACTCCAGGGAAAGCAGTCCCAACCTCTTCAGCTTTTCCCCGTAACTAAAATGTACCATTCCAGACAACGTCCTGGCAGATTTACCCTGCACCTGCTCCAGTACTATCCCATCCTTTTGATAATGTGGTGATCAGGACTGCATGCAACACGCCAGCTTGTGGTCTAACTAATGTTTGATAAATTTGGAGGTCATCTTCCTTGCTGTTGTATGCAGTGCCTCAAATAATGAAGGCAGGCTTCCCGTATGCTGTCTTAGTCCTGTTATCTGTCTGCATCGTCACCTTTGAGGATCTGTGGACATACACACCAAGATTGCTGTTTCTCAGGGATCCCAAGCACATTCCTATCCGTTGTTTCAATTCAAGCCTCATTTTGGTATTTCCAAATTCCATTACCTCACATTTATCTGGATTACACTCCATCTTCCATTTTGTAGCTCTGTTCCCCAACACATCAATGTCCCTCTGTGCCTCAATACTATTAAAGCTCGGGGTGTCAGCGTTCAGAGTTCAATTCTGACATCATCAGTAAGGGTCTGTACTGTGTACTGCACTGTGGAACATGTAGGTTTTCTCTGCATGCTCTAATTTCCTCCCACAGTCCAAAGACTAGATTAATAGGTGGATTGGTCATTGTAAATTGTCCCATGATATGGCTACGTTATATCAGGGGTTGTTGAGGGGCGTGGCTCTAAGGGCCTGAAGGGTCTATTCTGTGCTATACTTTAATAAAAAATAAATAAAGACCATCTTCCACACTGTCAACAACGCCACTAATCTCTAGATAGATAGATAGATAGATATACTTTATTGATCTCGAGGGAAATTGGGTTTTGTTGCAGCCACACCAACCAAGAATAGAGCATAAATATAGCAATACAAAAACCACAAACAATCAAACAACAATATGCAAACTATGCCAGATGGAAATAAGTCCAGGACCAGCCTATTGGCTTAGGGTGTCTGACCCTCCACGGGAGGAGCTACAAAGTTCGATGGCCACAGGCAGGAACAACCTCCCGTGATGCCCAGTGTTGTATTTTGGTGGAATATGGCCGGAGTCCAACAGCAAAAAGTTCAATATCCGGTCTACAAATATGTCCCTGGATCGTAATATGACCAGGATTGCACCATCCATTGTTAAGCAGAACAGCAAGCCCCCAACTCCTTTATGCTTACCGCTCTCAGTGCACTTCCGGTCAGCCCAAACGGTCTGGAAGCCCTCCATGGAAAAGTTTTGGTCGGGTATGTCCTCGTGCAGCCCCGTTCCAGTGAAACACATAACACTGCACTCCTGAAATGTTCTCTGACTCCTGGCTAGCGCCGTGAACTCGTCCATTTTATTACCCACCGAACTCCTCTTCCCCATAAGTCTCTGTTGTCTCGACCCGGTCCTCTTTCCTCGCCCTTGTGATCCCCCTCTGCATCCTCTGTGTGTTTTCCTCCAAATATCAGCAGAGGGGTCCACCGCTCTGTTCACTAAACCAAATTCATGGTCAGAATTCATGGTGATTTTTCAAGAAGTTGTTACTTGGGAGGAGGTGTTTAATAAAGTTGTCAAAAACACATTGTTAGGGGTGGAGTTGAAGAGTTGTTTGCAGGTCTAACGGTTTTGAGACCTAAATCGGAATGCGTTTTATTGACTTTGATCAGCATCTTATCAATGAATTAGTCAAAACATAGCTGAACTATTCCATATTTTTGAGGCATCATATCAATGCTCAAACCCATCTTTTTATTCACTCCATTCCACAACTCCTAGGAAATCCTGCACTACTGCAAATCAAAACAATTTAAATAAAATATTAATTTATCAATTTCTGAAGTAGAGAAGGAACTATAGCATGATGTTGCTCACCACAATTAGTAAGCAACCAAGATATCACTATAAGAGTGTTCAGGACAGTTAATCTGCAGGGTTCATTTAGCAGGCATTTTATAAGTGTGTGAAAAGACAATCTTCTCAATCCAAATTTGACTGTTCTTTCACTTTATTTATTTTATTTTTTATTTAAAGGTACAGTGCAGAATAGGCCCATCCTGCCCTTCAAGTCATGCCACCCAACAATCCCTGAATTACCCCAACTTAATGACAAATTACAATGACCAGTTAATATTCCTGATACATCTATGGATTGTGCGTGGAAACTGGATCACCCAGGTAAAGCCCATGCATTTCATGGGGAGGATGTACAGACATGTACTGGGATTGAACTCTGAACTACGATGCCGCAAACGATAATATCATTGCTCTAACCACTATACTACAGTAGTGCACAATTACGACATAATGTGGCTCACCACCATCAATAGGTAAAGATATCACAGGACAAATAATCTGTGGGATTCATTAAACAGGCATTTTATAAGTGTGTGAAAAGACAATAATGTCAGCTTTTTCAAAGATGGAGTCCAAATTTGACAGTCCTTTCAAGGTTTTAATTCTGCATCTGAAAGGTTAAAATAGCAATCTTTTCTTTCTTTTCAATGCTTTTTATTGTTATTATATACAAAAGAAATAACATGAGTACATTGAAGTAACATCCCTTACAATGTCTCAAAAAAGACATTATCCTAAAGATTGAAAAAAAATTGTGATAACAGAAAAAACCTACTAAGCAGAAAAAGTGGGGGAAAAACCCATTAGCTGTACAACCCCGGAGCCATGCGTCATACAAAAAGCTTCAAAAATAAACATCAAACCGCCAGCAAGAAAAGAAAATATACCAAAAAATTTACAATTAGATGTGGAAAAAATCTATCAATTAGCTTAAATGATAATAACGAGCAAATGAGCCCCATCTTTTCTCAAAATCAAATAAAGGTTCAAAGGTTTGACTTCTAATTTTCTCCAAACTAAGACATAGCATCACTTGAGAGAACCATTGTGACAAGGTGGGAGCTGATGTATCCTTCCACTTCAACAAAATGGCCCTCCTAGCTATCAATGTAACAAATGCAGTAACATGTTGGTCACACACAGAAATACCGTGAATATTTTGAGGAATTATTCCAAAAAGCACAGTTAATTTTTTAGGTTGGTAGATTAATGTATTTTGAACAATTAATTGATAAATATTCTCTTTCATACTCACACTTTCTGCAATACCTTCAAGTTAGGCATTTTTTTACAAAAATATTAAGTAATTTTCCTTACATATTGGAGGCTGACCTGTTAGATACTATTATGAGTATGAACCCTTCGATCAAGGGTTCTATTGGAAGAATTTATAATTTATTATTACAATGGGATAAGTGTCCTTTATCTAAGATTAAACAGGATTGGGAAAAGGAACTTAATTTGACTTTCATGATGGAGGATTAGACGTGGATTTTGAAGTTGGTTAACTCTCCTTCAATTTGTGCTAGCCATTCATTGATTCGATTTAAAATTGTACACCATTATCATTTGACGAAGGAGAGACTTTCTAAAATCGTTTCTAATGTTGATAGTTATTGTGATAGATGTAAAACTGAGATAGCCATACTGACACATATGTTTTGGTCTTGTTCTATATTGGAACAGTTCTGGAAGTCAGTTTTTTCAACAATTTCTAAAGCACTTAAAATTAATATACAACCTAATAAAATAGCAATCTTATTGGGTTTTGCAAAACAAACATCCTTTGTTGTGCGATAAGATGAATGAGATAATAGGAAATAAAGAGAATACTATACTACTGATAACATTTATGAATGCGCTTCTTAAATTTGTATATTAGAAAAATAGATGCGTCCTGAAAAATGAACGTAAGTTTTCCTGTTGTCCTAATCAACTTTGATCCGTGGATTTTTTTCTATTTGTGAAATTAATTTGAAAGCAAGATCAAAAACAGCTCCCTATCCTTGATAATCAAGTTTCAAAACTCCAAGTAAATTTATTATCAAAATATAATATGTCACCATATACAACCCTAAGATTCATTTTCTTGCAGGCATTCACAGTAAATATAAGAAAAACTATAGAATCAATAAAAGACTGCACCCAATAGGACAATCAATGTGCAAAAAAACAACAATCTATGCAAATATAAGAAGAAATAAGAAGAAGAAGAAGAAGAAGAAAAAAAAATATCAAGGACATGAGATGAAGAGTACTTGAACGTGAGTCCATAGGTTGTGGGAATAGTTCAGTGATGGGGCCAGTGAAGTTACAACCCTTGGTTCAAGAGTGTGATAGTTGAAGGGTAATAACTGTTCCTGAACCTGGTGGTGTGGTATTCCTTGAGTAGGATGTTGTTACTTACTTGAACATCGGCGGTTAGCCAGGTGTCTGGACCTGTGATAACAAAAGAATGGAAAATGCTGATAAACTAGTGGATAATCTGGGACCTAAAGAGGAATAAATGTGTTAGCAATCTTATGAATTTGCTGCCATTGTTTTTATATGAGATAGAGGACTCAAGTTTGGGAGATTCTTACACTGTGTTGCACTGAAGGTGTCAGAAGTTTTGATGGGAATTTAAAAAACAGTCCAACCACAGTGATTGAAATTTGTGATGCATTGACTGACAGGAGGGTGGAAGCAGAGATTCTCACAATCTTTAAGAAAATAGCTTGTCAATCACTGGAATCACAAAGGAACCGAAAGCTGTATGCCCAGCCAGAGAATAGATTAGCATTGTTAGGTGCACAGTACTTGTTATGGATATGATGGACTGAAGGATATTGGTCCCATGCCCACTCTCTGTAAGGAAATCTAATCTGTCCAATTTCCTTACCCCCAAGTTACTTACCTTCAAATACACTTCCCACTCTGGATGATGGTTAGACTGTTAGTTGAATGGGCTTAATCATGTTGGAAACTGGAGGCTACATTTCAATAGCACACAGACTAGTGATATAAGATGAAAAATATAATGCCTTTAAACTTTCAAAAATCATCCATTTAGTATTTTTTACACTCCTCTCCTGTTATTATTGATAGCCCAAAAGAAGGAAAATGGAATTTCTTCCTAAATCAACGAAAAAGGCTGGTTGGTCCTTTAAATATGATTGTGCTCCTAAATGATTAATAGTTACTTCAGCTAATCCAGATGTATTGAATGAGAAAATGACTGGAACCTCTTATAGCCACAGACAGTGTCGTGGAAGCATCTGAGATTGGATATAAGCTACTTGATATCATCATTTATGTGCAGCCTCCTCTGTGAACTGTGATCTATATAAACACTGGCTTTCTGAATGTTGTGAGTGTGCATGCATTATTGTACAGCTACAAGTACAAAATATATTGCTATGATGAATGCATAACACCTTGTGTTGTCTCATTAAATTTAAGTACAAAAGATAAGGATGGCTTGGTTAAAAATGTAATTGGCATGAAATTTGTCACGGAAATCTCTTGGCTCACACAAACAGCACAGACAACCTTGTAATGGTTTGCTAAATTGAATGCATCCTTGCCCTTGAATGGAAAAGCCTACAAAAAGTAAAGGTTACAGCCCAGTCCACGGCAGCTGAAGCCCTCGCCCGTCATTGTGCACAGCTACATGGAGCACTGTCGCAGGAGATCATCATCCATCATCAAGGACTCCCACCATGCTCCCTTCTTGGTACTACCATCAGGAAGGTAGTACTGAAGCCTCAGGGCCCACGTGAACATGTTCATGTACATTTTTTATCCCTTAACCAGCAGGCTCTAGTACCAGAGGGAACACCTTCACTTGCCTCATCATGAATTCTTCCTGCAACCTATGGACTCACTTCCAAGGACTCTTCATCTCTACTCCTCAACATTTATTGTTTGCTTGATGACCTGTTTGCTTATTTATTGATTTATCTATTTATTTATTTATCTATCTATCAATCTATTATCTTTTAGTATTTGCACATTTTGTTGTCGTTTGCAGATTGATTGTTTGTCTGTTCTGTTAGGTGTGGTTTTTCATTGATTTTATTGTGTTTCTTGTATTTACTGTGATTGCCTGCAAGAAATTGAATCTCAGAGTTGTGTATGGTACTTTGAAAATAAATTTACTCTGAACTTTGAACTTGGAATTGAGTCAGTTGAGAGGAAGCCTTTCCACACAAATTATGCCTGCACAGCAAATCTCCGACTTAGAAGATTTTCAATGCCAAAGCAGTAATGTCGTAGCTATCATTACATGGAAATGCAGTAATGTCCTAGCTATCATTACATGGGAATGCAGTAATGTCCTAGCTATCATTACGTGGGAACGCAGTAATGTCCTAGCTATCATTACATGGAAACGCAGTAATGTCCTAGCTATCATTACATGGGAATGCAGTAATGTCCTAGTTATCATTACATGGGAATGCAGTAATGTCCTAGCTATTATTACGTGGGAACGCAGTAATGTCCTAGATATCATTACCAATAGTCTGTTTATGACTGATCAGTTAATGAACTATATTTGTTTACTCCTGCTGTCATGATAGAATTTGAACTTGTATCAATAAACCAACAGGTCTCTACCAGGGACTATTTTATTTATTTATGAGTTTTTATTTGGAGATGCAGAGTGGAATAGGCTTTTCGAACCGCACTGCCCCACCAACCCCGAATTAACCCCAACTTAACTACAGGGCAATTTACAATGACCAATTAACCTACCCAGTACATTTTTATGTTTGCCCTATACCCCTCTAAACCTTTCTTACTCATGTAATTGTCCAAGTACTTTTTTAAATGTTATTAATATACCTGCTTCAACCATTTGCCATCTGCCCGATGCCGGCCCTCTAGACCTGAGTCGACATAGTAGTAGTTCAACCATTTCCTCCAGCAGTTCATTCCATGTACTAGCTACTCTGTGGGAAAAACGTTGTTCCACAGATTCTTGTTAAATCTCTCCTCATTTACCTTAAACTTATGCCTTCCAGTTTTTGATTCTGCAGGAATAAACTGTACACATTCACTTATCTGCACCCCTCATAATTTTATGAAGGTTATCTGGGGTCTAAACACTGATGTTTGTTACACTTCACTATCACTACCTGCAACTTGGGAGAGAGGACATGCTTATTCCAAATCTTTGCATCCTGGTTGCCAACCTGCCCCTGATCCATGTAGGTACCTTATCGTGAACTCCCTAGCCTGGAACCTGGACACCATATGCATCTT
Organism: Mobula birostris; assembly: GCF_030028105.1. Classification (NCBI taxonomy): domain Eukaryota; kingdom Metazoa; phylum Chordata; class Chondrichthyes; order Myliobatiformes; family Myliobatidae; genus Mobula; species Mobula birostris. The sequence continues at coordinate 103,919,560 of NC_092374.1, forward strand.
TTCTTCTCTAAGTTCCATCCTCAAAATAATATCCTGCTGTTTGTTGAACATTATCTACTTTTTATAAATCTATGTTAATCAACTAAACTAAGAAAAAAAAAGACATGAGCTGTTATGTAACATCATAAAAAAGGAACCATTAGGTTAGTTTTTTTGGGGGGGATATATTTTTGTTCTTTTTTCTTTTTCATGATTTTTTAAAAAGATTTTTTTTTGTTTTATATCATTCATCTGTACCCTATATAATTTGGAGATTTAACACTCGTGTCAACTGGGCCTATATTTAACTATATGTTAACAATGTATTCCCAATAACTTTGTATCAATATTATGGTATGTTTATTATGATGAAACTAATAAAAAGATTGAAAAAGAAAGAAAGAAATCTATGTTGACTTTTTGCTGTCAGTTTTCCAAGTGCTATTATATCTTTTACAGTGGACTCTCACCTTGTGTGCAGTGATAAATGTTAGGGTAACCAGTCTATACTTCCCTGTTTACTGTTTACCTCCTTATTTTAACTATCTTCAATCCATTGGAACTGTTTGAAGATCTAAAAGAGCTTTTTGAAAATTACAACAAATGCATCCGCTACTTCAATTTTGGATAACTGCACTCAGCCCAGCCCAGTCAGTTCGAGTTGGCAGCAGCACCTCAACCTGCATCATGCACCAAAGGACTATGGGCTCAGCCCACTACTGTTCGTTCTGCTGACCCACAACTGCACTGCCAGATCCAGCTCAAACCACGTCATCAAGACTGATGATATTGCAGTGACTGGCCTCCTCAGCAACAGTGATGACTCGGCACACAGAGAGAAGGTCCGAAGGTTTGTCAAATGGTGTGAGTACGACAACTGAAGTCTCAAAGTGGACTAGACAAAAGAGAAGGTAAAGGACGACGACTCTCCATTGAATATCAATGGCTCTGCTGTGGATAGAGTATGGAGAGCACAAAATTACTTGGTGTGCACATAACGGATGATCTAACCTACATCTACAACTCCTCATTAGTCAAGAAGGTGCAACAACGCCTACACTTCATGAGGAGATTGAGGCATGCAAGGCTCCCTGCCCCCATTCTAATAGAGTTATTCTACTGGAGCACCATCGAGGATGTCCTTTCTGGTTGCTTCAAAGTGTGGTACGGAAGTTGCAAAGTATTGGACCACAGAACCCTACGAAGTGTGGTACAAGCTGCCAGATCAGTGGGGTCTCATTCCCATTGACTTGTGGCAGTTACTGGGAGCACTATATACGAAGGGCCCCAAGCAGCGTTGACGATCCCGACAATCTCTTTGACTTACTACTGTCAGGGAGGAGGTACAGGAGCATCAGGACCAGGACTGCCAGACTGGTAACAGCTACTTGCACAGGCTGTGAGACTGATGACTACCCTACCACCACTAAGGTCTCATCACAAGGAAAGTGAGCTGTTTACTGTTTAGCGCACGACATACACTCTTAATTATATTTTATTAACTTGTGCTAATATATTTTAATGTGCTGTGTGTGATATATGTTTTGTGGGCGCACTGTAGTTGAATTTAAGCATGAACTTACTCCATAACCCACAGACTCACTTTCAAGGATTCTACAACTCAGTATTATCTGTTTAAATTTAAAAAAAATTATTTGCATGATTTGCAGTTGGATATTTGTACCATTTTTCATAAATTCTATTGTATTTCTATATATTCATGTAAATGCCTGCAAGAAAATTAATTTTGTAGTATATGGTGACATTATATGTACAAATGTACTTTGATAATAAATTAATTTGAACTACTCACAATGCTCTCATTCCTCCTCAGCGAAGCAACTTGAGCACTGATCAACAAGACTCTATTTGTACAGGGTCTCTGATCACAATTTCACAAGAAGTTTCCCAAATAACAAGAAATTATTCTGGGTCACATAAAAGATATCAGGACAGGTATCTGAATTAAAGTGGGTAAAGTGATCCTGTGAGGACTGGGAAGGATCAAGTGATTAAAACAGATCATTGAGGTAAAGTGATTGACCTGCTAAGTTCTTCCAATCAATTATACTTTTACTCAATCACTAAATATTGATCAAGCAAGTAAATTTTTAACACGTGTATTAAGGAGGAAGGAGAAAGTAAGGATCAGAGAAGCTTGAGGAGGTAATTCCAGTGTTTAGAACTCTGGGAATTAAGATCATGAAGATACGGGCGTGGAATTAGGCCATTTGGTCCATCGAGTCTGCTCCGCCATTTCATCATGGCTGATCCAATTTTCCTCTCAGCTCCAACCTCCTGCCATCTCCCTGTATCCCTTCATGCCCTGATCAATCGAGAACCTATCAAACTCACCTTAAATATACATAAAGACTTGACCTTCACAGATGCCTGTGGCAAAGAATTCCTCAGATTCACCACTTTACTCTGAGGCTATGTCCTCTAGTCTTAGTCTCTACCATCATAGGAAACATCCTCCACATCCACTCTGCCAAGGCCTTTCACTATTCGATCGGTTCCAATGAGGACACTCCTCATTCTTCTGAATTCTAGTGAATACAGGCCCAGAGCCATCAAACACTCTTCATATGACAAGCCATTCAATCCTGAAATTATTTTCGTTAACCTCCTCTGAACTCTCTCCAGTTTCAGCATGTCTGCCAAAAGGATCACTTGTTCACAATACTCCAAGTGAGGCCTCACTGGTGCTCTATAAAGTTTCAACATTACATCCCTGCTTTTATATTCTAGTCCTTGTGAAATGAATGCTCACATCATATTTGCATTCCTCATCACAGGATCAACCTGCAAATTAACCTTTAGGAAATCCTGCACAATTTAGGACTTCCAATTTTTCTTTGCACCTCAGGTTTTTTGTACGTATTTTCCCTCCATTTAGGAAATAGTCAACCCTTTAATTTCTTCTATCAAAGTGCATAACCATAACCAACACTGTATTCCATCTGCCATTTCCTAATCTGTCTAAGTCTTTCCATAGCCTCTCTACTTCCTCAAAACTACTTGCCCCTCCACCTATCTTCATATTGTCCCAAACCTTGCAACAAAGCCATCACTTCCATCATCTAAATTATTGACATATAACATAAAAGGAATTAGTCTCATAAAAAACCACTACTAGTCACTGGCAGTTGGCCAGAAAAGAATCCCTTTATTCCCACTCTTTGCCTCCTGCCAGTCAGCCTCTGCTTTATCCATGCTAGAATCCTTCCTGTAATACCATGGGCTCATAGCTTGTTAACCAGCTGCATGTGTGGCACCTTGGCACAAAAGGTTGGTTTGCAGGTGCAGCAGGCTATCAAGAAGGCAAATGGAATGTTGGCCTTCATTGCTTGAGGGATTGAATTTGAGAGCAGGGAGGTTATACTCCAACTGTTATAGGTACTGGTGAAGCCACAACTGGAGTACTGCATGCAGTTCTGGTCTCCTTACTTGAGAAAGGATGTACTGGCTTTGGAGGCGATGCAGAAGAGGTTCAACTGGTTGAATCTAGAGATGAAGGGGTAAGACTATGAGGAGTGATTGTGACACCTGGGTCTGTACTCGCTGGAATTCAGATGAATGTGAGGAGATATTATAGAAACATAAAATTATGAAAGGGCTTATAATTATGAAATTATAAAATTATACGATGGAGACAGGAAAGTTGTTTCCACTGGTAGGTGAGACTCGAACTGACGGATATCGCCTCATGATTTGGGAGAGTAGATTTAAGACGGAGATGAGGAGGAACTGCTTTTCCAAGACAGTGATGAATTTATGGAATTTTCTGGCCAATGAAGCAGTGGGGGCTACCTCACTAAATATATTTAAGACAAGGTTAGATAGACTTTTGCATAGTAGGGGAATTAAGGGTTATGGGGAAAAGGCAGGTAGGTGGAGATGAGTCCATGGCCAGATCAACCATGACTTATTGAATGGTGGAGCAGGCTTGATAGACCAGATTGCCTACTCCAGCTCCTGTTTCTTATGTTCTTATGTTTTGAAAATCCAAATGCGCAATATCAACCGAGTTTCCTTTTCTATCCTTCTTGTTATTTCCTCAAAGAATTCCAACAGATTTGTCAGGCAAGATTTTACCTGAGGAATCTATGCTGCCTATAGCTTATTTTGTCATGTGCTTCCAAGAACCCTGAGACCTCATCCTTAACAATTGACTCCAACATCTTCCCAACCACTGAGGTCAGACTAACTGGCCTCGTCGATGGTGGTCAAACTTTGGGGAGTCAGGAGGTCAGTTACACGCTGTAGGATTCCTAGCCTTTGAACTGCTCTGGTAGCCACGGTGTTTATATGGCTAGACCAGTTCAGTTTCCTGTCAATGGTAACCCCCAGGATGTTAATAGTAAGGGATTCCATGATGGTGATGCCACTGACTGTCAAGTGATAATGGTTAGAGCATCTCTTGTTGGAGATGGTCATTGCCTGGCACTTCTGTGGTTCAGATGTTACTTGCCACTTGTCAGCCCAGGCCTGATATTGTCCAGGTCCTGCTGCATTTGTGTATGAACTACTTCACTATCTAAGGAGTCACAAATGGTGCAGGGCATTGTGCAGTCATCTGCGAACATCCCCACTTCTGACCTTATGTTGGAAGGAAGATCATTGATGAAGCAGCTGAGGATGTTTGGTCCTGGGACACTTCCCTGAGAAACTACTGCAGTGATATCCTGAGGATGAGATGAGAGGATGAGGATGAGAACCATCTTCCTTTGTGTCAACACACATAAAAATTCTGGTGAACGCAGCAGGCCAGGCAGCATCTCTAGGAAGAGGTGCAGTCTACGTTTCAGGCCGAGACCCTTCGTCAGGACTAACTGAAGGAAGAGTGAGTAAGGGATTTGAAAGTTGGAGAGGGAGCGGGAGATCCAAAATGATAGGAGAAGACAGGAGGGGGAGGGATGGAGCCAAGAGCTGGACAGGTGATAGGCAAAAGGGATACGAGAGGATCATGGGACAGGAGGTCCAGGAAGAAAGACAAAGTGGGGGAGAGGACCCAGAGGATGGGCAAGGGGTATATTCAGAGGGACAGAGGGAGAAAAAGGAGAGTGAGAGAAAGAATGTGTGCATAAAAATAAGTAACAGATGGGGTACGAGGGGGAGGTGGGGCATTAGCGGAAGTCAGAGAAGTCGATGTTCATGCCATCAGGTTGGAGGCTACCCAGACGGAATATAAGGTGTTGTTCCTCCAACCTGAGTGTGGCTTCATCTTTACAGTAAAGGAGGCCGTGGATAGACATGTCAGAATGGGAATGGGATGTGGAATTAAAATGTGTGGCCACTGGGCGATCCTGCTTTCTCTGGCGGACAGAGCGTAGGTATTCAGCAAAGCGGTCTCCCAGTCAGCGTCGGGTCTCGCCAATATATAAAAGGCCACATCGGGAGCACCGGACGCAGTATATCACCCCAGCTGACTCACAGGTGAAGTATTGCCTCACCTGGAAGCACTGTTTGGGGCCCTGAATGGTGGTAAGGGAGGAAGTGTAAGGACATGTGCAGTACTTGTTCTGCTTATGCGGATAAGTGCCAGGAGGGAGATCAGTGGGGAGGGATGGGGGGGGGACGAATGGACAAGGGAGTTGCGTAGGGAGCGATCCCTGCGGAATACAGGGGGGAGGAGGGAAAGATGTGCTTAGTGGTGGGATCCCGTTGGAGGTGGCGGAAGTTACGGAGAATAATACGTTGGACCCGGAGGCTGGTGGGGTGGTAGGTGAGGACCAGGGGAACCCTATTCCTAGTGGGGTGGCGGGAGGATGGAGTGAGAGCAGATGTACGTGAAATGGGGGAGATGCGTTTAAGAGCAGAGTTGATAGTGGAGGAAGGGAAGCCCCTTTCTTTAAAAAAGGAAGACATCTCCCTCGTCCTAGAATGAAAAATCTCATCCTGAGAGGAGATGCGGCAGAGACGGAGGAATTGCGAGAAGGGGATGGCGTTTTTGCAAGAGACAGGGTGAGAAGAGGAATAGTCCAGATAGCTGTGAGAGTCAGTAGGCTTATAGTAGACATCAGTGGATAAGCTGTCTCCAGAGACAGAGACAGAAAGATCTAGAAAGGGGAGGGAGGTGTTGGAAATGGACCAGGTAAACTTGGGGGCAGGGTGAAATTTGGAGGCAAAGTTAATAAAGTCAACGAGCTCTGCATGCGTGCAGGAAGCAGCGCCAATGCAGTCGTCGATGTAGCGAAGGAAAAGTGGGGGACAGATATCAGAATAGGCATGGAACATAGATTGTTCCACAAAGCCAACAAAAAGGCAGGCATAGCTAGGACCCATACGGGTGCCCATGGCTACACCTTTAGTTTGGAGGAAGTGGAAGGAGCCAAAGGAGAAATTATTAAGAGTAAGGACTAATTCCGCTAGACGGAGCAGAGTGGTGGTAGAGGGGAACTGATTAGGTCTGGAATCCAAAAAGAAGCGGAGAGCTTTGAGACCTTCCTGATAGGGGATAGAAGTATATAGGGACTGGACATCCATGGTGAAAATAAAGTGGTGGGGGCCAGGGAACTTAAAATCATCGAAAAGTTTCAGAGCGTGAGAAGTGTCACGAACATAGGTAGGAACGGATTGAACAAAGGGGGATAAAACCGTGTTGAGGTATGCAGAAACGAGTTTGGTGGGGCAGGAGCAAGCTGAGACAATAGGTCGGCCAGGACAGGCAGGTTTGTGGATCTTGGGTAGGAGGTAGAAATGGGAAGTGCGAGGTGTGGGAACTATAAGGTTGGTAGCAGTGGATGGGAGATCCTCTGAGCAGGTAAAGTCGGTGTTGGTGTGGGAGACAATGGCCTGGTGCTCCTTAGTGGGGTCACGATCGAGGGGTAAATAAGAGGAGGTATCCGCGAGTTGTTGCTGTGCCTCGGCAAGGTAGAGGTCAGTAGGCCAGACTACAACAGCACCCCCGTAATCGGCGGGTTTAATAATAAGGTTAGGATTAGTGCGGAGGGAGTGGAGAGCAGAGCGTTCTGAAGGAGTGAGGTTGGAATTGGGACAAGGTGCGGTGAAGTCGAGACGGTTGATGTCCCGTCGGCAGTCAGCAATAAAGAGATCCAGAGCAGGCAGAAGACCAGAGCAGGGTGTCCATGAAGAAGAGGAGGGTTGAAGACGGGAGAAGGGGTCATTGGTGGGGGTGGAAGAGTCCTTGCCGAAGAAGTAGGCTCGGAGACGGAGACGGCGGAAGAAAAGTTCCGCATCATGGCGAACACGGAACTCGCTGAGGCGTGGGCGAAGGGGGACAAAGGTGAGGCCCTTACTGAGGACAGAGCGCTCTGCCTCTGACAGTTGAAGGTCGGAGGGGATGGTAAAGTCCCGGCACGGATGAGAGCTGGGATCAGAGGGGGGATGGGGGAGGCTGTGGGTGTCAGTGGAGAGGGGATGGTTGGGGTGAGAGGAAGATGGAGCCTCTGAGGATTCAGGAGCTGATGATGGGATCTGAAGGAGATGGGATTGCAGAGTGTTGGTGGGGGAAGGGGAGATGGGAGTCACAATAGCAGCACATAAAGACGCGGCCTGGAGTTCAAGGCTGGAATCTTGAGAGCTGAGATCAGAGGGGGGAGGGGGGAGGCTGGGGGTGTCAGTGGAGAGGGGATGGTTGGGGTGAGAGGAATATGGAGCCTCTGAGGGTCCAGGTCCTTTGTGTCAGGTATGATTCCAACCGGTTTTCCCCCTAATTCCCATTGACTCCATTTTCGCTAGGCTACCTCGATACCATACGCGGTCAAATGCTGCCTTGATGTCAAGTGCTATCACTCTCACCTCACCTCTGATACTTAGCTCTTTGGTCCATGTTTGGACCGGGGGGTGATGAGGTCAGGAGCTGTGGCCTTGACGGAACCCAAACTGGGCATCCATAAGCAGGTTATTGCTGACTATTAATGACTTTCTTAGTTACCTTCTGTTGGTTTTTAAAAGCTTCCCAATCCTCTATCTTCCCACTAATTTTTGTCCTATTATGTGCCCTCTCTTTGGCTTTCATTTTGGCTTTGACTTCTCTTGTTACCTATGGTTGTGTCATCTTTCCTTTAGAATACTTCTTCTTCTTGGGATGTATCTATTCTGTGCCTTCCGAATTGCTTCCAGAAACAGAGTAACTAATGGTGGAAAGCTTTCAATGCCTGTATGTATAGGAGGCCTAAGTAAAAGCATGGCAATATTTAAGTGGAACACAGGAATACAAAGAAGTGAAATATTATGGACATTTGTAGAAAAGAGCGATAATTTAAAATGTAATAATTATGACCATCAATTTCTCAAATTTCTGGTAATTTTGCTCCCTCACGCCTCTCTTTTTACATTCCCCATTTTGGTTCTCTTCTCATCCTTCCTATTTTCCTCATTCTCACTTCTGCCCCCCCCCCCACCCCACTTGTCGTCCTGAAATGTCAACTGTTTATTTTCCTCTATAGATGCTGCCCGGCCTGATGAGTTCCTGCAGAATTTTGTACATGTCGCTCAGGTTTTCCAGCACCTGCAGAATTTCTTGTGTTTCTAAAACTGAGTCCTTGACTTTCAATCATGGATTGCAAGGAATCCAGTTACAATGTGACTAATTAGTAGCTGATGGAAGAAACAGATATTTATATGAGTCTGTTTTTACTTCTTGTTCTTTCAGGGCAATGTTAGCTTTTCATGTTCAGAGGCACACATTATCCCAGTCACATTCATGAGTCCCAGGAGTTATTTGATGCTCCCCAGCCCACCTCAAATGGAAGGACTGAGCATTAGTTTCCAGTTCCGCACCTGGAACACCCATGGACTGCTGTTGTACAATGAGTTTCATGGAGATCCTGGAGCATTGCAGATTCACCTCAGTGATGGAAGACTGAAAATAAACATTCTGAAGATGTCAAGGACCCAAACTGACTTTGCTACAGGTAATTGCAACAGTTGATTATTTCGATTTCAGTGAGAGCAGAAGTATTGAAATTGAAAGTCAGACAAATCCCTTAGGTCTTCCGAAGGCTTTTCGCCAGACAATTTATTTTGCTTCCTAAGGATTGTGAGAAATGTCAGTGGGTTCATGTTAATTCTCCCAATCTTTAAAGAAAGACAAGTTTTCTGAAGCTCTAAGAGCTATTTATCATGGAACACCATTGCTCCGATATCTGAAGTCTGAGGTTTCGATTTAGGAAGTTTAGACTGTCAATCATGGACTCAGTTGGCAATGTCTGTGCTTAGAGTTAATTGCCATATGGGGATTAACTGAAAGGCTAGCTGTGAGCAAAGCTACAAAATTCACCTGTAGAGACCAAAGCCAGTTTAGGCATGACTTGATGCATGGAAAGCATCCACCTAATAAGCAATTGAAAAGAAAAGGAATGTGGATTTTATACAGAATCTTTGCAGATCATGTCACATTGCATTGGTACCTCTTTAAGATATGCCTTTTGTATGTACTACAATCATGTTTAATGCAGAACATTCTTGAGTGACTGCTTCTGTGGAGCATCCACTTATCTGTGTAATAGTAGGTGCAGTTGTAGCATCGATACCTTCTTATTTAAGACCAAACTTTGTAAGTTCAAATAAGCAATCTTGTCCAGTATCGAAGCGTAAGAACCATCAAGTTTTGAACTGATCTAATTCTCCCTTGGACTATATTACCCTCAACTTGAACTAATGTGTATATATACATATAAAATTATGTGAATTTAAGTTTAAGTAATTTACATTTTTCATGTTTGTAATATATTGTGCTGTTACAAAAAAAGCAACATTTCAATGCATTTATGCCCAAGGTAGGTGTGCCCATGATTATAAAACTGAACTTAGAGCAACATAGCATGGATACAGAACATTTGGCCCAATAACACCATACCAGCCACAGTGTGTACCCAACTAGTCCCAATTCAAGATTCAAGATTGTTTAATGTGAAAGGAGAATATAGGGAGCTAGGAAGGGAGTTGAGAAAAAGGACCGCAAAGGTAGTATTCTCGGGATTGCTGCCTGTGCCATGCGACAGTGAGAGTAGGAATGCGATGAGGTGGAGGAAAAATGCGTGGCTGAGGGATTGGAGCAGGGGGCAGGGATTCAAGTTTTTGGATCATTGGGACCTCTTTTGGCGCAGGCGTGACCTGTACAAAAAGGACGGGTTGCACCTGAATCCTAGGGGGACCAATATCCTGGCAGGGAGATTAGCGGGGGCTACTGAGGTGACCTTAAACTAGAATGGTTGGGGGGTGGGAATCAAATTAAAGAGGCTAGGCGTGAGGAGGTTAGTTCACTACAGGGGGATGGGAACCAGTCCAGAGAGACAGAGGGGTGTAAAGTGAGGGTAGAAACAAAAAGTACTATGGAGAAAAGTAAAAGTGGCAGGCCGACAAATCCAGGGCAAGCATTAAAGAGGGCCACTTTTCAGCATAATTGTAAAAGGACGAAGAGAGTTGTAAAAGAGTGCCTGAAGGTTTTGTGTGTCAATGCAAGGAGCATTCGTAATAAAGTGGATGAATTGAAAGTGCAGATTGTTATTAATGATTATGATGTAGTTGGGATCACAGAGACATGGCTCAAGGGTGACCAGGGATGGGAGCTCAACGTTCAGGGATATTCAATATTCAGAAGGGATAGACATGAAGGAAGGGGAGGTGGGGTGGCGTTGCTGGTTAAAGAAGAGATTAACGCAATAGAAAGGAAGGACATAAGCCGGGAAGATGTGGAATCGATATGGGTAGAGCTGCGTAAGACTAAGGGGCAGAAGACGCTGGTGGGAGTTGTGTACAGGCCACCTAACAGTAGTAGTGAGGTCGGAGATGGTATTAAACAGGAAATTAGAAATGTGTGCAATAAAGGAACAGCAGTTATAATGGGTGACTTCAATCTACATGTAGATTGGGTGAACCAAATTGGTAAAGGTGCTGAGGAAGAGGATTTCTTGGAATGTATGTGGGATGGTTTTTTGAACCAACATGTCGAGGAACCAACTAGAGAGCAGGCTATTCTGGACTGGGTTTTGAGCAATGAGGAAGGGTTAATTAGCGATCTTGTCGTGAGAGGCCCCTTGGGTAAGAGTGACCATAATATGGTGGAATTCTACATTAAGATGGAGAGTGACATAGTTAATTCAGAGACAAAGGTTCTGAACTTAAAGAGGGGTAACTTTGAAGGTATGAGACGTGAATTAGCTAAGATAGACTGGCAAATGACACTTAAAGGATTGACGGTGGATATGCAATGGCAAGCATTTAAAGGTTGCATGGATGAACTACAACAATTGTTCATCCCAGTTTGGCAAAAGAATAAATCAAGGAAGGTAGTGCACCCGTGGCTGACAAGAGAAATTAGGGATAGTATCAATTCCAAAGAAGAAGCATACAAATTAGCCAGAAAAGTGGATCACCTGAGGACTGGGAGAAATTCAGAGTTCAGCAGAGGAGGCCAAAGGGCTTAATTAGGAAGGGGAAAAAAGATTATGAGAGAAAACTGGCAGGAAACATAAAAACGGACTGTAAAAGCTTTTATAGATATGTGAAAAGGAAAAGACTGGTAAAGACAAATGTAGGTCCCTTGCAGACAGAAACAGGTGAATTGATTATGGGGAGCAAGGACATGGCAGACCAATTGAATGATTACTTTGGTTCTGTCTTCACCAAGGAGGACATAAATAATCTTCCAGAAATAGTAGGGGACAGAGGGTCCAGTGAGATGGAGGAACTGAGCGAAATACATGTTAGTAGGAAAGTGGTGTTAGGTAAATTGAAGGGATTGAAGGCAGATAAATCCCCAGGACCAGATGGTCTGCATCCCAGGGTGCTTAAGGAAGTAGCCCAAGAAATAGTGGATGCATTAGTGATAATTTTTCAAAACTCGTTAGATTCTGGACTAGTTCCTGAGGATTGGAGGGTGGCTAATGTAACTCCACTTTTTAAAAAAGGAGGGAGAGAGAAACCGGGGAATTATAGACCGGTTAGCCTAACGTCGGTGGTGGGGAAACTGCTGGAGTCAGTTATCAAGGATGTGATAACAGCACATTTGGAAAGCGGTGAAATGATCGGACAAAGTCAGCATGGATTTGTGAAAGGAAAATCATGTCTGACGAATCTCATAGAATTTTTTGAGGATGTAACTAGTAGAGTGGATGGGGGAGAACCAGGTATATTTGGATTTTCAGAAGGCTTTTGACAAGGTCCCACACAGGAGATTAGTGTGCAAACTTAAAGCACACGGTATTGCGGGTAAGGTATTGGTGTGGGTGGAGAGTTGGTTAGCAGACAGGAAGCAAAGAGTGGGAATAAACGGGACCTTTTCAGAATGGCAGGCGGTGACTAGTGGGGTACCACAAGGCTCAGTGCTGGGACCTCAGTTGTTTACAATATATATTAATGACTTGGATGAGGGAATTAAATGCAGCATCTCCAAGTTTGCGGATGACACGAAGCTGGGTGGCAGTGTTAGCTGTGAGGAGGGTGCTAAGAGGATGCAGGGTGACTTGGATAGGTTGGGTGAGTGGGCAAGTTCATGGCAGATGTAATTTAATGTGGATAAATGTGAAGTTATCCACTTTGGTGGCAAAAATAGGAAAACAGATTATTATCTGAATGGTGGCCGATTAGGAAAAGGGGAGGTGCAACGAGACCTGGGTGTCATTATACACCAGTCATTGAAAGTGGGCATGCAGGTACAGCAGGCGGTGAAAAAGGCGAATGGTATGCTGGCATTTATAGCGAGAGGATTCGAGTACAGGAGCAGGGAGGTACTACTGCAGTTGTACAAGGCCTTGGTGAGACCACCCCTGGAGTATTGTGTGCAGTTTTGGTCCCCTAATCTGAGGAAAGACATCCTTGCCATAGAGGGAGTACAAAGAAGGTTCACCAGATTGATTCCTGGGATGGCAGGACTTTCATATGAAGAAAGACTGGATGAACTGGGCTTGTACTCGTTGGAATTTAGAAGATTGGGGGGGGATCTGATTGAAACGTATAAGATCCTAAAGGGATTGGACAGGCTAGATGCAGGAAGATTGTTCCCAATGTTGGGGAAGTCCAGAACGAGAGGCCACAGTTTGAGGATAGAGGGGAAGCCTTTTAGGACCGAGATTAGGAAAAACTTCTTCACACAGAGAGTGGTGAATCTGTGGAATTTTCTGCCACAGGAAACAGTTGAAGCCAATTCATTGGCTATATTTAAGAGGGAGTTAGATATGGCCCTTGTGGCTACGGGGGTCAGCGGGTATGGAGGGAAGGCTGGGGCGGGGTTCTGAGTTGGATGATCAGCCATGATCATAATAAATGGCGGTGCAGGCTCGAAGGGCCGAATGGCCTACTCCTGCACCTATTTTCTATGTATGTTTCTATGTATTTCCAGCGCACAAGTATAAAGGAAAACAAAATATTTGTTACTCTAATCTGATGCAGCAAAAAAAACCAATAAGATAAGGAACACAATAATAACAAAACCTAAGATAGCATATATATAGGTAGCCCAAGTCCCTGAGTAACCAGGCATAAGTTCACTCAAGCCTATAGTTTCCGGCTCGGACTGGTTGAGCCTGTTATCGACTTCCACCGCCTGGTACTAACCCTGAGGGGTCCTCTTTATCTCTCTGCTCATCCCCCCCAATCTCTCTCCTCTGTGTTACAAAGCCAAGACATCAACATTCCCCACTGTGAGTTTTACTATCCTCCATGACACTGGGATCATCTGGTGCGTAAATACTCAAAAGTGAAGGAGGCGCATTTGGGATGATGGAGAGCTTAGAGTCTGGAGGCAAAACAGACTGAGTGCATCGCCTCTCAAGTTATGCTTCCACTATCCTTGCCAGGTTCACCTGTCCTACAGGAGGAGATCAGATTTCTCAATGGACAATGAATCCACGAACACTACCTCACTATTTTCCCCTCTCGTTTTGCACTACTTATTTAATTAAATTTTTGATATGTATCCTTATTGTAATTTAGAGCTTTTTTATTATTATGTATTGTAATGTACTGCTACTGCAAAACAACAAATTTCATACCATATGCCAGTGAAATTAAACTTGATTCTGATTCTGTGTTAGTCAGTGTAAGCAACTTGATTGGAATGGACTCAAGTCATCTTTAAGCGAAAGGGACTGTATAAAAAAAGTCCTGTTTTAAAATATAGCTTGATTGATACTGCATATATTAACATAGAAACCATAGAAAACCATAGAAAACCATGGAAAAACTACAGCACAGGAACAGGCCTTTTGGCCCCTCTTGGCTGTGCCGAACTATTTTTCTGCTTAGTCTCACTGACCTGCAGATGGACCATATCCCTCCATACACCTCCCATCCATGTATCTATCCAATTTATTCTTAAATGTTAAAAAAGAACCCGCATTTACCACCTCATCTGGCAGCTCATTCCATACTCCCACCACTCTCTGTGTGAAGAAGTCCCCCTACTGTTCCCTTTAAACTTTTCCCCCCTCACCCTTAACCCATGTCCTCTGGTTTATTTCTCCCCTTGCCTCAGTGGAAAAAGCCTGCTTGCATTCACTCTATCTATACCCATCATAATCAAACATCTTAACTTCTTTCATTGATTTTAGTTTTACTATTGGATTAATACAATACTTATAAATGGATCTGGTTGATCTGTCACAGAACTTTGGAACAATGTACTTATTTTTTAAAGCAATGGTAATGATGCTGCGTTTCAGTCTAGAACATTATCAGTTCCTTTGCTCCTGCAGTTGCAGCTCAACTTCGGAGTTCCTTCAGCAGATTGTTTGTTGCTTCACATTCCAGCTTTTGCAATCTCTTGTGTTTATATGTTTCTAAGAACATTTAAACTATTATTCTCTGTTATTTAATTTAAATCCAAAGATTTGCGATGACATTCCACTAAATTACTCTTATGATTTGAGTTTCATAAGACAATGTAAAATGCTTATTTCAGTATAGTAATCCTAAATTGTCCCTGCACACATCTGACCATTTCTATGCCATCACACACTTTAGCATTTTTTATACTTCAGGATGTGTTTCACTACCACTTTTTCAGTTAGGGGAGTACAATTCAAGAAGACGGTAGTACTTGGATAGATTGGAAGAATGGGAAAGAAGTGGCAAATGAAATACAAAGTTGGAAAGTGTATGGTTATGCACTTTGGCAGAAGAAATAAACGGGCAGACTATTATTTAAACGGGGAAAGAATTCAAAGTTCTGAGATGCAACGGGACTTGGGAGTCCTCATACAGGATACCCTCCAGGTTGAGTCGGTAGTGAAGAAGGTGAATGCAATGTTAGCATTCATTTCTAGAGGAATAGAGTATAGGAGCAGGGATGTGATGTTGAGGCTCTATAAGGCAATGGTGAGACCTCACTTGGAGTACTGTGGGCAGTTTGGTCTCCTTATTTAAGAAAGGGTGTGCTGACATTGGAGAGGATACAGAGAAGATTCACTAGAATGATTCCAGGAATGAGAGGGTTAACATATGAGGAACGTTTGTCCACTCTTGGACTGTATTCCTTGGAGTTTAGAAGAATGAGGGGAGACCTCATAGAAACATTTCGAATGTTGAAAGGCATGGACAGAGTGGATGTGGCAAAGTTGTTTCTCATGATGGGAGAATCTAGTACGAGAGAGCATGACTTAAGGATTGAAGGGCGCCCATTCAGAACAGAAATGTGAAGAAAGTTTTTTAGTCAGAGGGTGGTGAATCTATGGAATTTGTTGCCACGGGCAGCAGTGGAGGCCAAGTCATTGCGTGTATTTAACGCAGAGATTGATAAGTATCTGAGTATCCAGGGCATCAAAGGTTATGGTGAAAAGGTGGGGGAGTGGGAATAAATGGGAGAATGAATCAGCTCATGATAGAATGGCGGAGCAGACTCGATGGGCTGAATGGCCGACTTCTGCTGCTTTGTCTTATGGTCTTATGTTGAGATGGGAGATCCTACCAAATATTTCTCTAAGTTGCTAATGGATGTGTTTGGTTCCGATATATTGGAGGAGCCCCCACTATTAAATCGCGCGCATCGTTCATTTTGTTTTAATCCGGAAAATGTGACCAGGCTGAGACCAATCATTTTTCGGTTTCATTATGTCCATGATAAATTGTTATTTATTCGAGTTATTCGAGCTGCTCGGAAGAAAGGTATGATCAAATTTTGAAAATTTAAGTTCAGAATTGTTGAAGATTACAGCCAAGACGTACTGAAAAAACAGATGGCTTTTACACCACAGTTGGCAGAACTTTATCGTCGGGACTATAAAATAGCATTACTGTTTCCAGTCCGTCTGAGAGTGGTTATGCCGGACAACTCGCGCAGTCTGTTTAAAAATCCGATGGAAGCCTAAAGTTTTCTTGATGATCAGTCTCCCTCTGTGGAGTATTAACTAATGTATCATTTTGTTTTTTTCTCTCGTCTTTGATTTGTGTAGCTTGAGAGGTTTTTTTCCCTTGATCTTGCAGTGTAGGTTTGCTTTATATTGTTAAATGATATGATGCTTTTCTGTTAGTGATCTTGTATATCTTATTCTTAATACTATTTGAAAGTTATTTAGTTACAATTTTAAAGTTGGTTTTCTTTTGAAATGTTACTGGAATATTATACTTTAAAATGGTGGATTGTTTTCTTCTTCTCCCCAGAATCCTTTCTGTCTCTAACGTCACTTCCGATCATTTATACATGAAAAATTAATATAGTAATATGATCTAATGTTTGATGGTCTTCAAAATATGAGTAAGAAGGAACTATTCCATGCTTTTAATCGTTTTAAGCTGTTTCTTACTGTTATAGCTATTTTTTTACTTTTTTTGAATATGGGTGGTATCTTTTTCGATAGACATATTTCTTTTGGGTTGCCTTCCGGAAAGATGGGGGTAAGATTAGCTTTAGATTTAGCATTGGCCACTGTCTGGCTTTTTTCTGGGTTTTTGTGGGAGATGGTGGTATTTTTGTTCTTATTTTTATTTCATTTTTGCTTTTTGAATGGGCTGACCTGAAACTACCAAAATGTCTGAAATGTCGTAACTTCCGGTTCCTCTTTGGACCTTTTTCCCTCTTCTGGAGTCATGAGTCTGTACTCTGGTTAACCCTTTATATACCTTATACTCAAGTTCATTATGATGGATAAAATTATTAATTTGGTTTCTTGGAATACAAATGGCTTAAACCACCCAATTAAATGGAAGAAAAATTTTGAAGTACTCCATAGGATGAATGCTCATATTATTTTTGTACAAGAAACTCATGTCCGGAAAGAGGATAATCAGCGTTTTTTTAGATTCTGGAAAGACTAAAGGTACCACTCGAACTCACAGGCTAAAGTAAAGTGTTTCTATTTTTATAGATCCGTCAATTTCATTTCTGCATAATGAGACGATTTCAGATCCCAATGGCAGATTTTTGTTAATTACTGGATTGCTGCTTAACAAAAAAGTTGCTATGCTTAATGTTTATGCACCAAATGTTGACTGTCCTGATTTTTTTAAGAATCTCTTTACCTCTCTTCCTAACTTAAATGACTATATGCTGATTATGGGTGGAGACTTCAGCTGTTGTTTAAATCCTTTGATGGATAGATCCAAGTCCAATCAAATACTTCTGAACAAATCGGCTACCCTTATTAACGCTTTTACGACCAACTCTGGAATCTCAGGTATTTGGAGATTCTTACATCCAGATGAGAAAGGGTTCTCATTTTTTTTCACACGTATATCAGCACTATTCAAGAATCGACTTTTTTTTATCGGCTCTCGATTAATGCCTCTTGTTACTGGTTGCGAATATGATTCTATTGCTGTTTCTGACCATGCACTGTTGAAATTATTTATTAACTTAAGGGATACATTTACTAACTCTAGACAATGGTGTTTTAATACCACTTTACTTCAAGATTCAGATTTTGCTAGATTTATGGAGGAACAGAATTCTACAGAGGATATTTCCAGTGGGACACTTTGGGATACTTTTAAAGCATATATTCATGGACAAGTTATTTCATATACTGCTGGATTAAAAAAGCAAAATAATAAGGAAATACTTAAACTGGTTGACAAGATTAAAGAAATTGATAAGAAATATTCTATAGCTCCTAATCAGGAACTTTATAAACAGAGAGTTGAACTTCAAATAATCTCTTATTATCATCTTCGATTGAAAGTCAATTAATCAAAACTAAGAGTCAATTTTGTATACTTGGTGATAAAACTGGGAGACTTTTAGCTAATCAATTGAAATCGGCCTCAGTTAAACAACAGATTCTTAAGATCCGTAAACAAGATGGCACTTTGACAGTTGACCATGATGACATTAATAAATCCTTTCAAGAATTCTATACCTCCTTATATCAATCAGAATTTCCTGATGACTCTACTATAATGCATGAATTTTTTAAGAAATTGAATGTTCCAAAATTATCATCTAATGAATGTCCAAAGCTAGATGTACCTATTACAGTAGAGGAAATAAAGAATGCTATTTTTTTGATGAATTCAGGTAAAGCACCTGGCCCAGACGGATTTACTGTAGAATTTTTTTAAATTTTTCTTTACTACACTGACTCCTTGGCAATGTAGTGTTTTTAGGGATGCAGTATCTATAGGTAAATTACCGCAATCTTTTTATCGAGCTTTTATTTCCCCAATTCTTAAAAAAGATAATAACCCCATTGAATGTGCATCTTATAGGCCTATATCTTTGCTGGATGTGGATTCTAAGATTTTTTCTAAAATATTGACAATGAGATTGGAGAATGTATTACCTTAAGTTATTTCTGCGGATCAGACTGGATTTATTAAAAATCGTTACTCCTTTTTTAATATTAGGAGATCAATGAATATTGTTTATACGCCTTCATCCCAAATTCCAGAATGTGATATTTCATTGGATGCTGAGAAAGCTTTTGACAGAGTTGGACATATTTACTTAACACCCTTGAGAAATTTAATTTTAGTTCGATATTTATGTCTTGGATAAAACTGATTAATCTTTGGCTTCGGTATTTACTAACAAGCTGAGATCCCCTCTTTTTCATCTATTCCGTGGTACGAGGCAGGGCTGTCCCCTTAGTCCACTACTATTTGACATTGCTTTGGAACGGCTAGCTATTGCTATTCGTGACTTCCCTAATATATTTGGCACTACCCGTAGAAATGAGACTCATAAATTATCACTATATGCAGATGATCTACTACAGGTTTCCCTCGCCATCCGAAGGTAGAGCGTTCCTATGAAACAGTTTGTAAGCCGAAATGTCGTAAAGCGAAGAAGCAATTACAATTTATTTATATGGGAAAATTTTGTGAGCATTCGCAGACCCAAAAATAACCTACCAAATCATGGCAAATAACACATAAAACCTAAAATAACAGTAACATTTAGTAAAAGCAGGAATGATATGATAAATACACAGCCTATATAAAGTAGAAATTCTTTTCCACAATCATTGCTGAACTGTTCTCCGTAGAGAAAATCTCATGCAAGCGCCGTCGGCAGAAAATCTCATGCAAGCGCTGTTGGCAAAAGCATGGCGCAAGTGCTCTCCAGTAACCTTTAAGCTATGAAGCTGCGAAATCATGCCAAATAGCACGTAAAAATACACAGCCGATATAAAGTAGAAATAATGTATGTACAGTGTAGTATCACTTACCAGAATTGGTTCAGCGCCGAGCACAATGATGATGGTGTGTTAGACTGAGTCGTCGCAAGTTGGGGTGGTGCAGTGGCCCCCACCCGCCGGGCCACCAACCAATACATTGCCGTGAAGTATGCAGGGGTGCAGCGGTAGCCGGGAGGCACACAGCACATCTTTAAGAAAAAGCCAAAATAAACATGCTAATTAATTAGGTGCCTCCTCACATGTAATTGTCGGCCTAGATCAGTGCCGATTTCCGACTGCGTCATCTCTGATCTGGGCCAACATTTACATGTGGGGCGGCATCTAATTAATTAGCATGTTTATTTCGGCTTTTTTCTTAAAGATGTGCTGTGTGCCTTCTGGCTACTGTTGCATTCTCCGCGAATCGGTACAGTATCTGTCCGCGGCCTAGATGTTTTTGTGGTAGGACAATGGGGTGTCATCTCGTCGTCTGTTTCCATTACAGCAGGCAGCTCATCTTCTTTTTAAAAAAGGAGGAAGAGAGAAACCAGGGAATTATAGACCGGTTAGCCTAACATCGGTGGTGGGGAAACTGCCAGAGTCAGTTATCAAAGATGTGATAACAGCACATTTGGAAAGCGGTGAAATCATCGGACAAAGTCAGCATGGATTTGTGAAAGGAAAATCATGTCTGACGAATCTCAGAATTTTTTGAGGATGTAACTAGTAGAGTGGATAGGGGAGAACCAGTGGATGTGGTATATTTGGATTTTCAAAAGGCTTTTGACAAGGTCCCACACAGGAGATTAGTGTGCAAACTTAAAGCACACGGTATTGGGGGTGAGTTATTGATGTGGGTAGAGAATTGGTTGACAGACAGGAAGCAAAGAGTGGGAATAAACGGGACCTTTTCAGAATGGCAGGCAGTGACTAGTGGGGTACCGCAAGGCTCAGTGCTGGGACCCCAGTTGTTTACAATATATATTAATGACTTGGATGAGGGAATTAAATGCAGCATCTCCAAGTTTGCGGATGACACGAAGCTAGGCGGCAGTGTTAGCTGTGAGGAGGATGCTAAGAGGATGCAGGGTGACTTGGATAGGTTAGGTGAGTGGGCAAATTCATGGCAGATGCAATTTAATGTGGATAAATGTGAGGTTATCCACTTTGGTGGCAAAAACAGGAAAACAGATTATTATCTGAATGGTGGCCGATTAGGAAAAGGGGAGTTGCAACGAGACCTGGGTGTCATTATACACCAGTCATTGAAAGTGGGCATGCAGGTACAGCAGGCGGTGAAAAAGGCGAATGGTATGCTGGCATTTATAGCAAGAGGATTCGAGTACAGAAGCAGGGAGGTACTACTGCAGTTGTACAAGGCCTTGGTGAGACCACACCTGGAGTATTGTGTGCAGTTTTGGTCCCCTAATCTGAGGAAAGACATCCTTGCCATAGAGGGAGTACAAAGAAGGTTCACCAGATTGATTCCTGGGATGGCAGGGCTTTCATATGAAGAAAGACTGGATGAACTGGGCTTGGGCTCGTTGGAATTTAGAAGATTGAGGGGGGATCTGATTGAAACGTATAAAATCCTAAAGGGATTGGACAGGCTAGATGCAGGAAGATTGTTCCTGATGTTGGGGAAGTCCAGAACGAGGGGTCACAATTTGAGGATAAAGGGGAAGCCTTTTAGGATCGAGATTAGGAAAAACTTCTTCACACAGAGAGTGGTGAATCTGTGGAATTCTCTGCCACAGGAAACAGTTGAGGCCAGTTCATTGGCTATATTTAAGAGGGAGTTAGATATGGCCCTTGTGGCTAAAGGGATCGGGGGTATGGAGGGAAGGCTGGTACAGGGTTCTGAGTTGGATGATCAGCCATGATCATACTGAATGGCGGTGCAGGCTCGAAGGGCTGAATGGCCTACTCCTGCACCTATTTTCTATGTTTCTATGTTCTCCTATGACTGCCCGCCTCGATGTCGAATGTCGAGGTTCGTTGTCTGCTGTGGCTGATGTGGAAAGCTTGCTTGACTGCTGAGCCTTGCGCATTTTTCTATCATACAGTTCTTTGTAAGGACTCAAACCATCTTGCTAATATCCCCTAAACCTACGTACCCTTTCAAAATTAAAGTCGTACTTTATCATTATTCATTCGGTTTCGATTGTTATCCTTTCCGCTTCCAATTGCATCAGCTTTTCATCTATCAGTTCTTGGTCATGGGATGCCAAAACCTCTTCATCGTCATCTTCATCAACTTCCACAAACCAAACTCACTTTGTCCTTGCTTCGTTCACCATTATGTCTAGTTTTACGCTAAGTGTAACACCCTTACGAGCTCTTTTAGGCTTTTCTGACGCCATAGAACCCATCTTGGAAATGACTGCTCACAGGCATGTGTTTAAGCAATACCGACAAGAATGCCGTTCTGAATCCGGGGGAGAGCGGCTGGTCGGGAGCACGTTGCCTTTTATCGCGCGCTGGTTTTTTTTACGCACTGAATTTTTTATCGCGCGCTGAATTTTTTTTGTAACAGTGAAAACATCTTCTGAAAGCGAAAACAGGGTACTAATGTAGGTCTTTCGTAACAGTGAGGTTTCGTAAGGCGAACGTTCGAAAAGCGGGGGACAGCTGTATTATATATATCTAACCTAGGAAAATCTATTCTGGCAGTATTAACTCAGTTTGGTAGTTTTTCTGGTTATAAATTGAACCTAGGTAAGAGTGAAATTTTTCCATTAAATATGCAGGTTCCCACTTACAGAAACTCTCCATTTAGAGTGACTACTGACTATTTTACTTATCTAGGAGTTAAAATTAATAAGAGACATAAGGATTTATTCAATTTTAACCTTTTACCATTAATTAGTCAGGTTAAACAACTGATTACTAAGTGGTCCCCATTGTCTCTATCATTGATTGGCAGAAACAATGCTGTTAAAATGATTATTTTACCTAAATTTTTATAGTTATTTCAAACAATACCAATTTTTATTCCTAAGTCCTTTTTTGATACTATTGATTCTAAAATTTTCTCTTATATATGGCAAAATAAAAATCCCAGATTAAGTAAAAAATATTTACAGAAATCTAAGAAAGAAGGTGGTTTGGCATTGCTTAAGTAAGATTTTATTATTGGGCAATTAATATTTGATATTTAATATTTTGGACGCAAGATTGGAATATAACTCCAAGCCCATATTGGGTAAACCTTGAAAGCCACTCTGTACAAGTGTTTTCTTTAGCTTCCATTTTAGGAACTTCACTTCCATTTGCACTATCTAAATTGAATAAATAAATATTTAACCCCATAGTTAAACATACATTGCGAATATGGTTTCAATTTCATAAATTTTTGGCCTGAATGAATTTTTGTTATCAAGTCCTATTATATCTAATTTCTTTTTTCAACCCCTGGTAATGGACCAAGCCTTTTTGATATGGAAAACGAAAGGTATAATATGTTTTCGTGATTTATTTCTGGACAACAGTTTTATGCTTTTTGAAGAGTTATCTAAGAAATTTGATCTGCCTAGATCTCATTTTTTAGATACTTACAAATAAGAATTTTTTTGAATACTACATTGCCTACTTTTCCAACTTCAAATCCTACTGGCATTACAGATAAAATGTTAGGTTTAAAGCCTTTTCAGAAGGGATTAATAGCAATTATTTATGATATAATTATGAAATTACAGCCAGATATATCTGATAAAATTAAAAATAAATGGGAAAGGGAACTTCAACTTTGTCTACCTATAGAGAAATAGGATAAAATTTTTCAATTAGTTAGTACTTCTTCTATATGTGCTAAACATACATTAATACTGTACGGGGTCTTTGTTACATTTAAAATGGCAACTTTGTTATGTTAATCTGGGGAATGCGGCTTTGTTGTGCTTTAATGCTGAAGAGAGTTTGCGCTAGCAGTTTTTTACTTTAAATTGAGATAGCAGGGATCTATTAGCCAATGGGTGGTTATGTATCATTTTGTTTTCGGATACCATGCTGTATGATATGACTGTGGACTGAGTTTGGCGGGGGGTCGGAGGAGTGACGAGGAGGACCGCGGACGTGCATAGAGGCTCCGGTCGATCACTAAGGGTGGTCCCGAGCCGTGAGTCAACGGAATTCGGGTGGTCGTCTGACGTTGAATTGAGCTCCAACGGTAGCACGTGAAGAACTTGGACTTTGATAAGTGTTGGCGCCTTTTTTTTCCATTACTTTCCTCTCTGTATCAAATGCATATTAATGTCATAGAATTAGTAATATATATAAAGTGTATTTGTTAAAATTTACTGGGTGTGCTGGCTGATGATTGATGTTTGTGATTGATTCGGGCGGCCACCAACCCTGTGGGGAGTGTTGAGGCGGGTGCTGGGCTGGATTTCCCCTAGACATACACGAGCCAATATAACGGAACGTTACAATACATTAATACAATTTAAAGTAGCCCATATGTCAAAAGATAAACAAGCTCGTTTTTATTCCTATATAAACCCTACTTGTGGTAGATGTCACTCTGAGGTGGCTTCTTTAACTCATATGTTTTGGTCCTGTCCTCTTTTGGAAACATACTGGAAAGATATTTTTGTTATTATTTCAACAATTCTATGTTTTGATATAAAACCCCATCCTATTACAGCAATTTTTGGTTTGCCAATGGTAGAACACAGATCTTTGTCTTCTTCAGCCTGTTGGATGATAGCATTTGTTACTTTAATGGCTGGAAGATCTATTTTGTTGAACTGGAAGGAAATCAACCGTCCTACTACTTTCCAATGGTTTTCTCAAACTATATTAAGTTTAAATTTAGAAAAAAATTAGAATACTTTTGACCCTTCGGTTAAATTTGAAGAAACCTGGAAACCTTTTATGCAACATTTTCATATGATGTAATCTAACCTTTCCAAATCTTTTTTTTTCTAACTTAAATGATATGAATAGAGGAGCGGAGTTGACGACATTACTGAACGTGCCTGATTCAAGATATTGGTCTAGCCCTGTTTTGCTCTGTTTTTTTGGGGGGGGTAGGTTTCTCTTTTTCTTTTGGGGATTTTTTTGGTTTATATATATTTTTTCTTTTTTTTTATGACTAATTTCATTATGAGTTTGGACGTCTATTATTCCTATGTTACTTAAAATCCTTTTTGTATAAACTGATTAAGATTATTCTAATCTCTTTGTACCAACTTTGTTATTGAGTTTATCATTTTGAAAATTAATAAAAAGATTTAAAAAGGAAGACCCTTCTGAACATCGGACAGACAGCATTTACCCACTATGTGCTGCCTTTCCTACACTGGGAACCCCTGCTTGCGCGATCCATGGGAGACTCATCTCTTACACCGCCACTACATCGGAAGAAACGCCGGAGGTGAGGGAGAAGGGCCGGCTTCCTGATGAGGCTGAGGTGGCGTGCAAATCAGCCGCCGCTCCCTAGCATATTCTTAACTAACGTTCAGTCCCTGGATAACAAGCTCTGTGAATTGAAAGCCAGAATCTCCTATCAGCAGGAAACAAAGGAATGCAACGTTTTGTGCTTCGTGGAGACCTGGCTGATGGAGGAGATACTGGACCATGCTATTGAGCCCTCTGGGTTCTCCCTGTTCCAGCCAGACAGGTCAAAAAACCTCTCTGAGAAGAGTAAAGGAGGAGGGGTATGCTTCATGGTCAACAATGCTTGGTGCAACCCCCCAGAATGTGCATGCACTCAAATCCTTTTGTTCCCCAGACCTGGAATACTTGGTGCTGCTGTGCAGACCATACTAGTTGCCAAGGGAGTTCACTGCTGTTACTATCATAGTGGTGTACATTCCGCCGCAGGCCAGTGCTGACTTGGCTCACAGGAACCGTACGAGACAATCAGCACGCTGCAGACTGCACAGCCAGAGGCTGCGTTCATCATCGCCATGTGACTTTAATCGAGTGTCGCTGACTAAAGTCCCTCCAAAGTTTTGTCAGCACATCCAGATGAGCACTCGTGGAGATAACACACTTGACTACTGCTGCACTCCCTTCTGCAATGCTTACAAAGCTCTTCTTCGTCCAGCTTTTGGAAAATCAGATCACTCTTCGATTCTGATTTTGCCGACATACAGGCACAAACTGAAACAAGAGGCCATTGTTAAAAGTGTCCACTGTTGGTCTGATCAATCGGCCTCCATGCTGCAGGACTGCTTCAATGGCATTGACTGGAATGTTTTCCATGATGAGGATGTCTCTGAGTTCACGGATGGAGTCACGTGCTTCATCTGGAAGTGCATCAACGATGTTCTCCCCCAGAAGTCGGTCAGGATCTTCCCGACCCAGAGACCCAGGATCAATAGTTCCGTGCGAGCAGCACTTACCACGCGACACAGAGCTTATATTGCTGGCAATCAGCAGCTCCGATTTGCACAAAGCTATCAAGGCTGTGAAACAACACTACAGGGACAAGATTGAGTCAAGATTCACAACGAATTACACACATGACTTGTGACGAGGGTTACATACCATCGCAGACTTCAAAGTCAAACGTTGTGGTGGTACCAACATCGTGGCCTCTCTCCCAAACGAGCACAATCACTTTTATGCTCAGTTTGATGTCGCTAAAGCTAAGCCTCCAAGGAAAGCCACCGCTACAACTTGCAACCTGGTCAACTCTGAGGTTGAGGTACGCAGATGTTTCCAATGGGTGGACAGTCGCAAGGCTGTGGGACCAGACGGCATCCCGGGGCAAGTACTTTCGATGTGCACAGCATAACTGGCAGGTGTGTTTACAGACATTTTTAAACTCTTCCTGTCCCAGTGTAGAGTGCTCTTCTGCTTCAAATTATCCACCATTGTCACTGTACCAAAAACGACCATGGTAACATGCCTCAGCGACTAGCGCCCTGTCGCACTCACCTCAATAATAAGCAAATGCCTTGAGAGGCTGGTCAAGGACTACATCTGCAGCATGCTACCACCCAAACTGGACCCTCTACAATTCACCTACCGACACAATCGATCAATAGATTAGATTTAGATTATGAGAACACTCAGTCCTCTTTTATTGTCATTTAGAAATGCATACATGCTTTAAGAAATGATACAATGTTTCTCTGGCATGATATCACAGAAAACAAGACAGGCCAAAGACTAACACTGACAAAACCACATAATTATAACATATAGTTACAGCAGTGCAAAGCAATACCATAATTTGATGAAGAATAGTCCATAGGCACAGTAAAAAAAAAAGTCTCAAAGTCCCGAGTCAATCGACTCCAGAGTCCCCGATAGCAGGTGGCAAAATGGAGAAACTCCCTGCCATAAAACTCCAGAGACAGTCAACTTACCAATTCGTTGGAAGCAGCCAACTACAGCCGACACTGAGTCCATCCGTCCAAAAGCTCTGAGTTTCCGAGCAGCCTCTCCGATACAGCCTCCCAAGCACCATCCTCTGCCGAGTGCCTTCGACCTCTCCCCGGCCGCTGAAACACACAAAGCCGAGGATTTCAAGGCCTTCAGCTCCAGAGATTCCAGTTACCACGCAGTAGCTGCAGTAGCAAAGCAGATATTTCAGAAGTTTTCCAGATGTTCTGCTATGCACTCACATCTGTCTCCATGAAATCAGGATTGTGCACGGCACGGTCCCCAACTTGACAGATAACAGATATTCATCACCGGAGAGGCCGCGCGCGCTGTCGTCATGCCATCTTCTCCCACCAATAGAAAACACAATAGCCACTGCTCTACACACCGTCCTTACACATCCGGAAAAGAAGGATGCTTATGAGAGAATGCTGTTTTTGGACTACAGTTCAGCATTCAACACCATAATTCCACTCAGATTTGACAAGAAGCTTAGAGACCTCAGCCTTGACCCTGCCTTGTGCAGCTGGCTCCTGGACTTCCTGACAGATTGCTGGCAGGTGGTAGGAGTGGGCTCCCTCACCTCCATCCCTCTGACTCTCAATACAGAAGCCCCTCAGGACCATGTACTGAGTCCCGTCCTTTACTCCCTGTATACCCATGACTCTGTCGCCACCCACAGCTCTAAGCTGCTAATTAAACTTACCGGCGACACTACATTGATTGGCCTTATCTCAAACAATAATGAGGTGGCCTACAGGGAAGAAGTCATCTCTCTCACACGGTGGTGTCAAGAAAACAACCTCTCCTTCAATGTTGCAAAAACAAAGGAGCTGATTGTGGATTACAGGAAGAGTGGAGATAGGCTGGCCCCTATTGACATCAACGGATCTGGGGTTGAGAGGGTAAATAGCTTTAAGTTCCTGGGCATCCACATCACCGAGGACCTCATGTGGTCTGTACACACCAGATGTGTGGTGAAAAAGGCACCTCTTTCACCTCAGATGGTTGAGGAAGTTTGGTATGGGCCCCCAAATCTAAGAACTCACCACAGGGGCACAATTGAGAGCATCCTGACTGGCTGCATCACTGCCTGGTATGGGATCAGTACCTCCATTAATCGCAGGATTCTGCAGAGAGTGGTGCAGACAGCTCAGCGCATCTGTAATTATGAACTTCTGGTGATTCAGGACATTTCCAAAAACAGGTGTGAAAAAAGGGCCCATGGGATCATTGGGTCCCAAGTCACCCCAACGGCAATCTATTCCAGCTGCTACCATCCAGGAAATGGTACTGCAGCATAAAAGCCAGACCAACAGACTTCGGGACACCTTCTTCCACCAGGCCATCAGACTGATGAACTCACACTGATTTGAGTGTATTTTTATGTTATATTAACTGTTCTATTTATTATGAATTATTATAAATTACTATGATTGCATGTTGCACATTTAGACGGAGACGTAACGTAAAGATTTTTACTCCTCATGTATGTGAAGGATGTAAGAAATAGAGTCAATTCAATTCAATTCAATGAGCCTGTTTGGAGCTCGGTCGAGCTGCCAGCTCGGGTCCTATGTTCTGTGGATGGAGGAACATCAAGTGCTCCTGGTTCATCCAGAGGTGTGTTGACACATGCATGGAGATGTCGTGATGGCAGAGGCATGGTAGTGGAATATTCCAAATCATGGTGGATTGGTTTAAGGTATTACCAGTTGATCTTATGTATGATAAAGGTCTTTTCTCTCTGTTCCAAAACATGGAATGGGCCATCGTAAGGGGATGTTGGAATACATCATGGTGGACAAAAACAAACAAGGTGGAATGTAGGTCAACAGGAACCCAAGAGTGCTGTTTGTCATGATGGGACATAGGAATAGGTGTGAAAGAATTGAGTTTACTGAGGAGTGGGGAATGCTGCTGAGAGGCTGTCCAGGCAGTCATGGTATCAGGAGTAAAATAACCTGGCACTCATAATGGTGGTCCGTATACCGACTCAGCCGTGACAACTGCAGGTCCTCTTTTGGAGCTGTTCTGAGCACCATCAGGACCCATGGGAGACCATCATGCCAACACTTATTCATCAGGGAAGCCCTGAGAGCAGCCCTTAAGGAGCGGTGATACTGCTTGCATTGACCATTGAGCTGCATGGGATATGCCGTGGTGTGATGTAGCTTCATGCCGGGGTTCTGAGACATTGCAGCCCAGAGGTTTCAAATGAATTGGAACCAGTCAGAGGGAATATCAGATGGGGTGCCAAACCGAGCAACCCAGGTACTGATGAACGGCTGAGCCAAGTCTGCAGCCGTCATCAATGCTGGAGGGATGGCCTCTGGTCACCTGGTGGTATACTCCACCATGGTAAGGAGGTGTATGAAACCATGGGAGGGGGAAGAGGACCAACAATGTCCATATTGACATGGTCTAACCAGGACATGGAAAAGTGCCAATGGCTCCTGAACATGGTGGTTAATTTTTGCCCACTGGCATTCCACATAGGCTGCAGTTCAATCATGTGGTCCTTTGTAAGGCCAAGCCACACAAATTTAGCGTACCCAGTTTGTGTGAAGCACTCCAGCCCAGATGCGAAAGGCCAACTATGGAGTGAAACAGTCTGCCTCCAGTTTGCGGGTACAATGGGGTATGGATGACCAGTTAAGACATCGCACAGGAGAGAAACCCCAGTTTCCCTGAACTTAATGTCAGCCAAATGCTGCTTTTTGGTTAGCCGGGAACTCTGGGTCAATAGCTGCCATGCTGGCATAGGCAACCAGCTTCAGTGGCTGGTCATGAGAGGCAATCAGCCACGGCATTACTTTTCCCCCTTGACATGTCGTATATCAGTTGTGAACTGTGAAGTGTAGGCCAGGTGGCGTTGCGGCTGTGTAGATCAAGGATCTGATATTTTAGCCTTCTCGTGCACGAGGGGTTTGTGGTCAACAAACACTGTGAAGTGGAGACCCTCTAGAAGAAAATGAAAATGGCAGACAGCCAGACAGAAACCGCAAAGCTCACAGTCAAATGTGCTGTACGTCCTTTCGTGCAGATGGAGCTGCCAGCTGAAGAAGGCAAGTGGCTGTCACACGTCTCTGACCAACTGTTTATGCACAGCACCCACAGCATAGGCTGACATGTCGGTGGTAATGACGCACCCACAGCATTGTTTGAAGTGTCAGTAGTAATGACAGACCCACAGCATAGGCTGACATGTCAGTGGTAATGACACACCCACAGCGTAGGCTGACATGTCAGTGGTAATGACACACCCACAGCGTAGGCTGACATGTCAGTGGTAATGACACACCCACAGCGTAGGCTGACATGTCAGTGGCAATGACACACCCACAGCATAGGCTGACGTGTTGGTGGTAATGACACACCCACAGCATAGGCTGACGTGTTGGTGGTAATGACACACCCACAGTGTAGGCTGACGTGTCAGTGGTAATGACACACCCACAGCGTAGGCTGAAGTGTCAGTGGTAATGACACACCCACAGCATTGTTTGAAGTGTCAGTGGTAATGACACATCCACAGCGTTGTTTGAAGTGTGATGTGATCTTAAGTTTTATGCCTTTAAGGAGAGAGGGAGAGAGAGAGAGACTGAATACAACATTATGAAAAGCAGCTGTCTTCTACTGCTAACTGTCTGAGTTGCTAGAGAGAGAGAGAGAGGGAGGAGAAGTTACATGATGGACAATGAATGTTTATACAAGCTCGCGGCTTGTTTTGAATAAGCAAGGTCAGATGACTTTCATGCAGACACACAATTCAGAGTCGAGATGATTTCAAACATGGAAAGACACCAGTGAGTAGGGTCGCTGGTTTAAACTTTCAGTAGCCCAAAGGGATGAGTTGAGATCGATCCAGTGTATTGATAAACAACTCTCACAAGTTGCTGCAACAAGAAGAAGTTTGCAGAGAGGAGGAGAGAGGAAGGTTTGAAACAGAAGAAACCTAGTAACAAACAGGTCACTGTTTGGACTCTCTCCGAGCAGACCGCAAAGGTGAGTTTGATTCCATTCGAATACGAAAGTGTGATTGTCACATAGTTAATCAACAGGAGTAGGTTTTCTGATGAGGGGAGTACCTTT
Source organism: Mobula birostris (assembly GCF_030028105.1). Lineage (NCBI taxonomy): Eukaryota > Metazoa > Chordata > Chondrichthyes > Myliobatiformes > Myliobatidae > Mobula > Mobula birostris. The sequence goes on from NC_092374.1 coordinate 103,950,492, forward strand.
GTGAATACCATGTGTGTGTTTACTCTTTGTCTGGATGTGGTAGTTCACAGGAAGACAGTACCCCTGTGACAAATTACTGTTGGAGTTATTTCGTATGTCGTGGAACTGGATAAGTGGCTATCAGGTAGTGTGACTTGGTAACCGTGTGGAATCTACTGGTGTGTCTACCCTTGCCTGGGTGGTAGTTTTCCCTTGACGATGGTCCCCTTTGTGTTAAGCTACTGTTGATGATAATCCATACGTGGATTCGTGGATTCGGTTTGAGTATCCTATGGCCATCACTTTGGGATGACCCATAGCTGAATTCGGGTGTGGTATTGTGGTAACCACTTGTGAGGAAGGATATTCTGTGAAGATCACTGTCAGTGATACTTCGTGTGTGGATTCGGAGCTGACGACAGAAGACCAAGTGTCAGTGGTCATGACATACCCACAAGTGCTTACTTGTTCTTCTTCTATCGTGGATTTTGCTTTGATTTATAAATACCTCTCTCTCACAATAACAACAACTCCGTGCATTGAACTGAACTTTCTGACATACTATCGTAAGACTGTAACTCTTGCCACCTGAGCTTGAATGAGTTTGGGAACTTTATTTATACCAATATATATATGCACCCACACCCACAGCATTGTTCGAAGTGTCAGTAGTAATGACACACCCATAGCATTGTTCGAAGTGTCAGTAGTAACGACACACCCACAGCATTGTTCGAAGTGTCAGTAGTAACGACACACCCACAGCATTGTTCGAAGTGTCAGTAGTAATGACACACCCACAGCATTGTTCGAAGTGTCAGTAGTAACGACACACCCACAGCATTGTTCGAAGTGTCAGTAGTAATGACACACCCACAGCATTGTTCGAAGTGTCAGTAGTAACGACACACCCACAGCATTGTTCGAAGTGTCAGTAGTAATGACACACCCACAGCATTGTTCGAAGTGTCAGTAGTAACGACACACCCACAGCATTGTTCGAAGTGTCAGTAGTAATGACACACCCACAGCACTGTTTGAAGTGTCAGTGGTAATGACACACCCACAAGCATTTTTTGAAGTGTTGGTAGTAATCCGATAGGGAATGGGAGCACCAGTAGGGTCATGTTGGAAAGAGCTTAATTGATATCATCAAATGCCCTGGTCATGTCTGCTGATTGGTCAAGCACGTGATTTGGGGTATTGCCTTTAAGTGCACAATACAGGTGGAGCATAAGTTCTGCAGCACACAGAATGAAGTGATGATTAAAATTAACCATACTGAAAATCTTCTGTAGTTTTTTTAGCGGTGCAAGGTGGTGGGAATTCCATAATAGAAGCTAATTTTGATGGGAGGAGATTTGCATCTTCTGCAGAGATACAATGGCCGAGGAAGTCAATGGTTGACATCTAAAATGGCATTTAACAGGATTAATAGTCAACTTGGTCTGAATTAAGCACCCGAGAAGTGTGCGGAGATGAGATATCTTTTCAGATTTGGATGCTCTGGCGACAAGCATGTCATCCAGGTAAACAAAAAGAAATCCCAGATTACTTTTAGAACCCTTTTTAAACAAGGCAACAACATGAGCTAACCTCCAATCCTCCGGCACCTCACCCATAGATACCAACATTTTAAATATATCTGCCAGGGCCCCTGCAATTTCAACACTAGTCTCCTACAAGGTCCGTGGGAATACCCTGTCAGGTCCTGGGGATTTATCTACTCTGATTTGCCTCAAGGTAGCAAGCACCTCCTCCTCTTCAATCTGTATAGGTTCCATGACCTCACTACTTGTTTGCCTTATTTCCATAGACTCCATGCCAGTTTCCTTAGTAAATACAGACGCAAAAAAAAAACATTTAAGATCTCCCTCATATCTTTTGGTTCCATACATAGCTGACCACTCTGATCTTCAAGAGGACCAATTTTATCCCTTACTATCCTTTTGCTCTTAATATACCTGTCGAAGCTCTTTGGATTATCCTTCACCTTGACTGCCAAAGCATTCGTAATAAGGTGGATGAATTGAAAGTGCAGATTATTATTAATGATTATGATATAGTTGGGATCACAGAGACATGGCTCCAGGGTGACCAAGGATGGGAGCTCAACGTTCAGGGATATTCAATATTCAGGAGGGATAGACATGAAGGAAGGGGAAGTGGGGTGGCGTTGCTGGTTAAAGAAGAGATTAACGCAATAGAAGGGAAGGACATAAGCCGGGAAGATGTGGAATCGATATGGGTAGATCTGCGTAACACTAAGGGGCAGAAGACACTGGTGGGAGTTGTGTACAGGTCACCTAACAGTAGTAGTGAGGTCGGAGATGGTATTAAACAGGAAATTAGAAATGTGTGCAATAAAGGAACAGCAGTTATAATGGGTGACTTCAATCTACATGTAGATTGGGTGAACCAAATTGGTAAAGGTGCTGAGGAAGAGGATTTCTTGGAATGTATGCGGGATGGTTTTTTGAACCAACATGTGGAGGAACCAACTAGACAGCAGGCTATTCTGGACTGGGTTTTGAGCAATGAGGAAGGGTTAATTAGCAATCTTGTCGTGAGAGGCCCCTTGGGTAAGAGTGACCATAATATGGTGGAATTCTTCATTAAGATGGAGAGTGACATAGTTAATTCAGAAACAAAGGTTCTGAACTTAAAGAGGGGTAACTTTGAAGGTATGAGACGTAAATTAGCTAAGATAGACTGGCAAATGACACTTAAAGGATTAACGGTGGATATGCAATGGCAAGCATTTAAAGGTTGCATGGATGAACTACAACAATTGTTCATCCCAGTTTGACAAAAGAATAAATCAAGGAAGGTGGTGCACCCGTGGCTGACAAGAGAAATTAGGGATAGTATCAATTCCAAAGAAAAAGCATACAAATTAGCCAGAGAAAGTGGCTCACCTGAGGACTGGGAGAAATTCAGAGTTCAGCAGAGGAGGACAAAGGGCTTAATTAGGAAGGGGAAAAAAGATTATGAGAGAAAACTGGCAGGGAACATAAAAACTGACTGTAAAAGCTTTTATAGATATGTAAAAAGGAAAAGACTGGCAAAGACAAATGTTGGTCCCCTACAGACAGAAACAGGTGAATTGATTATGGGGAGCAAGGACATGGCAGACCAATTGAATGATTACTTTGGTTCTGTCTTCACTAAGGAGGACATAAATAATCTTCCAGAAATAGTAGGGGACAGAGGGTCCAGTGAGATGGAGGAACTGAGCAAAATACATGTTAGTAGGGAAGTGGTGTTAGGTAAATGGAAGGGATTGAAGGCAGATAAATCCCCAGGGCCAGATGGTCTGCATCCTAGAGTGCTTAAGGAAGTAGCCCAAGAAATAATGGATGCATTAGTGATAATTTTTCAAAACTCATTAGATTCTGGACTAGTTCCTGAGGATTGGAGGATGGCTAATGTAACCCCAGTTTTTAAAAAAGGAGGGAGAGAGAAACCGGGGAATTATAGACTGGTTAGCCTAACGTCAGTGGTGGGGAAGCTGCTGGAGTCAGTTATCAAAGATGTGATAACAGCACATTTGGAAAGTGGTGAAATCATCGGACAAAGTCAGCATGGATTTGTGAAAGGAAAATCATGTCTGACGAATCTCATAGAATTTTTTGAGAATGTAACTAGTAGAGTGGATAGGGGAGAACCAGTGGATGTGGTATATTTGGATTTTCAAAAGGCTTTTGACAAGGTCCCACACAGGAGATTAGTGTGCAAACTTAAAGCACATGGTATTGGGGGTAAGGTATTGATGTGGATGGAGAATTGGTTAGCAGACAGGAAGCAAAGAGTGGGAATAAATGGGACCTTTTCAGAATGGCAGGCGGTGACTAGTGGGGTACCGCAAGGCTCAGTGCTGGGACCCCAGTTGTTTACAATATATATTAATGACTTGGATGAGGGAATTAAATGCAGCATCTCCAAGTTTGCGGATGACACGAAGCTGGGTGGCAGTGTTAGCTGTGAGGAGGATGCTAAGAGGATGCAGATTGACTTGGATAGGTTGGGTGAGTGGGCAAATTCATGGCAGATGCAATTTAATGTGGTTAAATGTGAAGTTATCCACTTTGGTGGCAAAAATAGGAAAACAGATTATTATCTGAATGGTGCCAATTAGGAAAAGGGGAGTTGCAACGAGACCTGGGTGTCATTATACACCAGTCATTGAAAGTGGGCATGCAGGTACAGCAGGCGGTGAAAAAGGCGAATGGTATGCTGGCATTTATAGCAAGAGGATTCGAGTACAGGAGCAGGGAGGTACTACTGCAGTTGTACAAGGCCTTGGTGAGACCACACCTGGAGTATTGTGTGCAGTTTTGGTCCCCTAATCTGAGGAAAGACATCCTTGCCATAGAGGGAGTACAAAGAAGGTTCACCAGATTGATTCCTGGGATGGCAGGGCTTTCATATGAAGAAAGACTGGATGAACTGGGCTTGTACTCGTTGGAATTTAGAAGATTGAGGGGGGATCTGATTGAAACGTATAAAATCCTAAAGGGATTGGACAGGCTAGATGCAGGAAGATTGTTCCCGATGTTGGAGAAGTCCAGAACGAGGGGTCACAGTTTGAGGATAAAGGCAAAGCCTTTTAGGACCGAGATTAGGAAAAACTTCTTCACACAGAGAGTGGTGAATCTGTGGAATTCTCTGCCACAGGAAACAGTTGAGGCCAGTTCATTGGCTATATTTAAGAGGAGATCTAATATTGCATCCTCTCTAGTTGGTACCCCTATATATTGATTTAGAAAACTTTCCTGAACACATTTTACAAACCCTACCTCGTCTAGACCTTCAACAGTATGGGAGTCCCAATCAATATGTGGAACATTAAAATTCCCTACTATCACAACTTTATGTTTCCTGCAGTTGTCTGCTTTACAGCTTTGCAAGGGCAATTCAGACCCCAGCTCCAACAGGCCCTCTTACATACAGTGCCTTGGTTCCCATGATTTCGTTAAACTTATCACAGAACTTAAGTCTGTCTACTCGCTTGAAACTAATTGGATTCACTGAACAATATATTATGCACAAAAACCGTTGATAAATAAATGTGTATTGAAATCTTAATAGGACTAACATTAAAGACTGCAAAAAATCTGCTCCCAGGGACTAGCAGAGTCTTTGTGCTGGATTAACAGAGTTCAATTATAGGAAGAATTATTCGTAGTTTGTGGCCAGGGCCCCAGCAACTCCATACTTTCGCTCCTCAGTAACATGATACTGCCCACGCCTTTAAGTTCAGGAAGAGTTACTTTCCTGCAAACCAACCTGCAGATCCCTAATCCTACCTCAGTAATGAAACACGATAGATTACTGGGGACTTGTCTCTGAGTGTGGCCTTTTTTTCACTAATGTCTTTTTTTTTTGCAGCCTTTTTTCTCTGCACTGACTTGATCTCATAAAACTTAAGAATAATTAATAAATAAATATTCTGCGTTGTCTTTGTATATGTGCCTGTGATGGTGCTGCAACCAGGTTTTTCATTGTACTTATACCTTGTACCTCTCTGTATTTGTGAACATGGCAATCAACTCAACATGACCTGACTCAAGCAACACACATCAAGGTTGCTGGTGAATGCAGCAGGCCAGGCAACATCTCTAGGAAGAGGTACAGTCGACATTTCAGGCTGAGACCCTTCGTCAGTACTAACTGAAAGAAGAGCAAGTAAGAGATTTGAAAGTAGGAGGGGGAGGGGGAGATCCAAAATGATAGGAGAAGACAGGAGGGGGAGGGATGGAGCCAAGAGCCAGACAGTTGATTGGCAAAAGGGATATGAGAGGATCATGGGACAGGAGGCTTAGGGAGAAAGAAAAGGGGGAGGGGGGGAACCCAGAGGATGGGTAAGGGGTATAGTGAGAGGGACAGAGGAAGAAAAAGTAGAGAGAGAAAAAGAATATGTGTATATAAATAAATAATGGATGGGGTACGAGGGGGAGGTGGGGCATTAGTAGAAGTTTGAGAAGTCAGTGTTCATGCCATCAGGTTGGAGGCTACCCAGACAGAATACCAGGTGTTGTTCCTCCAACCTGAGTGTGGCTTCATCTTTACAGTGGAGGAGGTCGTGGATAGACATATCAGAATGGGAATGGGACGTGGAATTAAAATGTGTGGCCACTGGGAGATCTTGACTCAGCTGTCTGGGAATCTAGATGGCTTTTGATTACTACCAGATAAATGTTGTAGTCCATAGCCCAAAACATTCAAAATCCAAATAGTAGCACATTCAGGATTTCCCACAAGATGACTCATCTTATACAATTCTTTCAAGCCCCTCGCACCTTTATTTGCTACAAAGAGGAAAACCCTAGCACGCTCATCCTTTCATCCTCATAAGACATGCCCTCTAGTCCAGGCAGCACCCTGGTAAATCTCCTGTGCACCCTCTCTGAATTTTCCACATCCTTCCTATACTGAGGAGACCAGAACTGAACACAATATTACAAATGAATATTGTAAGCAGGTAACATAAATATTACATGTGTTTTTTGAATTCAAGAAAACTCAAAAATAATCAAAAGATAATTGAAAATCTGAAATATAAAAAAAATGTTGGAAAAGTCTTCAGCTTGAACATCAACTCTATTTCTCTTTCCTCATATGTTACCCGATCCCTGAAAGTTTCCAGAATTATCTTCAATCTCAAGAAATTCAGGCTGTTGCACTGTACTTTATTTTTCACTTATTTGATCGAACCCTGTCATGTGGCCAATTCCATCCTTTAGAAGAATCCATTTTAATTTAATTTTGATTTTATAGACTTTATAGAGTTTATAGAGTTTATAGAGCAATAGATCAAAGAATGAATTAAAATCCTCAGCAGGTTAAACCATAACACTGTCTTTTGCAATGTAAAAGAGATTATTGCAATACCAAATTTTGCTACGCATGGAGTAATAATAGAATAGCAGAATCATTTTTAATGAAAAGTGCACACTGTTTTGGAAAAAGATGTGCAATGTAATGTTCTTTTAGTGAAAATAATAACAACATTGAACTTTTTGGATTTAATTTTTAAAGCTGAGATTAAATTCAATTGCCTTCTGCAAACAAATTATATTACAGCATTTTAATTGTGACCTCTAACAATCATTTCTGCATTTCCTTTGACTTACAACATGCATATGAGATCCTTGTAAGTAGAGCATAAACTGCAAAGGCCAGGAAGCTATGGTGTTTGATGGCACCTGTGTACATTTTCCATTTCCGGGCATCGCACTGTAAACAAGGGTTCCCAACCTATTTTTATGCCACGAATCCTTACCATTAACCAAGGAGTCCATGGACCCTGTTTGGAACTCCAGTGCAGAGGGACAATGAAGGGTTTGAGGGGGTTAGGGAAGAGACTTAATGGAATAATTGGAGGAATGAGTAATTATGGATTCAGAAATTGGGGGGATTCAACAAGACCTTGATATCCTTATACACCAGGTGGTAAAAGTATGCATAAGCAGGTGGTTAATGATACATCGGTTTTCATAAGAAGGTTTGAGTACAAGAGCAATGATATCTTACTGCATATGTTCATGGCCTTGGTGAGTATTGTACTCAGTACTGGTCTCGTTATCTGAGGAAAGATAATTGCTCTGCAGGAGGTGCAGTAAAATTTAGCAATTCTTGTGATTGGTGTACAGACAGTGTCTGATGTATGAAGAGAGATTTGGACACTTGAGCTGATGCTTGCTACAATTAGGAAGAATTGAGACTTTGGAATTTAAAGTCGGGGGGCAGGGGGGGCACTACTGGAAGATTGAGAAATTGATGTTCATGCCATCAGGTTGCAGGCAACCCAAACGGAATATAAGGTACTATTACTCCAACCTAAATGTGGCCTCAACATGACAGTGGAGGAGGCCTCAGATGGACATATTGGAATGGGATTCCATTGTTACCCAAATAGTGATAATTTAAATGCATTCAGTTTGCAATCAAACTGTTGATTGGATTCAGAGCCAGTTTTCTTAATGTTTTCTTAATAATTTCTGAACATCACTTACCTCCTCAGTTTAAAAATAAAATCAGAAATGACAGTGAGACAAAGAGAGATTAGATTTGCTTAATTTGTCACGTGAACATCGAACATCGAAACGTACAGTGAAATACATCATTTGTATCGATAACCAACACAGTCTGAGGATTGTGCTGAGGGCCGCTGCAAGTGCCGCCACTATTTTGGTGCCAACAGAGCATACCCACAACTGACTAATCCTGACCCTAAACCATATATGTTTGGAATGTGGGAGAAACTGGGGCACCCAGTGGAAACCCACACGGTCATGGGGTGAATGTATAAGTTTCTTACAGACAATGGTGGGAACGTAACCTGAGATACTGGTGCTGGATGTGCTAAAGCAACAGAACACCACGCCAGATTCTGCTATTTTATCAGCTACACTCCCGTATCTTATAAAGTGGCCACTGAGTATAAACAATGATCGGCTGGCAGAGCAGACTTGATTGGCCATATGGCATAATTTGGCTGCTATGTCTTAAGGTTTGATTGACAGATCCACCATATGGAATCCATCAGTATTTAGAGTTGATGTCTAACTAAAGTTAGTCAGGGTGTTAAAGGTTACGGGGAGAAGGCAGGAAAATAGGGTTGAGAGAGATCATAAATCAGACATGATGGAATGGAGAGCAGACTCGATGGGCCAAATGGTCTAATTCTGCTTCTGTGGTTTATAGTCTTATAGCAGCCTCATGATTTCTGCATTTGGATGGGAACATACCCGCGTTTTGTGGCAAAACTGTCTATATTTACCAGCAAGATTCAATCCAATATTATTTCATGTGTTTGTGTGCATTTAGCTCAGAACACAAAACACCATTTCTAGGTACATTTTACAATTACATCAATCATGAAAAATATCCACCAATTTTGCTGTCACTTTGTAAAATTTGCAATATAAATGTTTGGCATCATTTTCTCATTGAACAAAGCTTTCAAAGTGTTGGAAATTGCAACGTATTGTGATATCTATTAATAGTTTATCATTCCATGGAAACAGAGAGTAACTGATAGTTCAGGAAATTGTTCAATTTATTGTATTTTATCTATGTCCCTGATTTAATATTCAAAAGCTACCTTGATGTCTCAGCAAGTTTTGCTTCTGAAAAGCTGACACAATCCATTAGTTTACCTTATCTCTAGTCCATGCCTGCTAATCAGGTCAGCAGTATGGTGCCACATCGTCATCCAAGAATTCGAAGAAAGAGGAATGATGCTACCTGTTCAATGGTTCTTACACCATATCATGGAGTCATAGTCATTTAACACCACCGCACAAATAAAGGCTATTCAGCCCATCTAGTCCATGCCTAATCTGTCAGTATGTTCAGATATGACCCAAGTGCAGAGAGAGAGACACGGAAGCAGGTGGATAGTTCACAAATTTTAATGAGAACAGGGTATTAAGGGGAAAAGAAAACAATAAACTCTAAGCCAAGCAGAGCCGTTAATTAAAACTTTCAGATAGACAACTAGATGCCAGCACGGTGGCTGAAAGGAATATCTAACTATAAAATGAATTCTGTTAGCCTTCAGCGTCAGTTGACTCGTAGAACATAGAACGTAGAATGTAGAATAGTACAGCACATTACAGGCCCTTCAGCCCACAATGTTGTGCCGACCCTCAAACCCTGTCTCCCATATAACCCCCCACCTTAAATTCCTCCATATACCTGTCTAGTAGTCTCTTAAACTTCACTAGTGTATCTGCCTCCACCGCTGACTCAGGCAGTGCATTCCACGCGTCAACCACTCTCTGAGTAAAAAATCTTCCTCTAATATCCCCCTTGAACTCCCCACCCCTTACGTTAAAGTCATGTTCTCTTGTATTGAGCAGTGGTGCCCTGGGGAAGAGGCGCTGGCTATCCACTCTATCTATTCCTCTTATTATCTTGTACACCTCTATCATGTCTCTTCTCATCCTCCTTCTCTCCAAAGAGTAAAGCCCTAGCTCCCTTAATCTCTGATCATAATGCATACTCTCTGAACCAAGCAGCATCCTGATAAATCTCCTCCGTACCCTTTCCAATGCTTCCACATCCTTCCTATAGTGAGGCGACCAGAACTGGACACAGTACTCCAATTGTGGTCTAACCAGAGTTTTATAGAGCTGCATCATTACATCACGACTCTTAAACTCTATCCCTCGACTTATGAAAGCTAACACCCCATAAGCTTTCTAAACTAACCTATCTACCTGTGAGGCAACATTCAGAGATCTGTGGACACGTACCCCCAGATCCCTTTGCTCCTCTCACTACCAAGTATCCTGCCATTTACTTAGTACTCTGTCTTGGAGTTTGTCCTTCCGAAGTGTACCACCTCACACTTCTCCGGGTTGAACTCCATCTGCCACTTCTCAGCCCAGTTCTGCATCCTATCAATGTCTCTCTGCAATCTTTGACAATCCTCTACACTATCTACAACACCACCAACCTTTGTGTCATCTGCAAACTTGCCCACTCACCCTTCTACCCCTACATTCAGGTCGTTAATAAAAATCATGAAAACTAGAGGTCCCAGAACAGATCCTTGTGGGACACCACGAGTCACAATCCTCCAATCTGAATGTACTCCCTATCTGAATGTACTCCCTATCTGAATGTACTCCCTGGATGTACTGGATAGTCCACTTTCTCAGGCAAGCCTGAATGCAAGCATTCAAGAGTGCAATTGCCAAATCTGTGGAGCAACCTGCCTGTGGAGGCGTGTAGACCCTGCAGCTGAGCCTGTGGTTGTGACAGGGCTCCCCTCCCAAGGCGCAGCCCCTAAGGCCTGTGCTCACTGGAAGTCCTGGATGAGTGACTTGTCCATCACCAGGATCCAAGAATATTCTTTGGGATCATACCCTTCCCAATCCACAAGGTACTGGACCTTACCATGTACCCGATGAGGTGCCAGGAGGCACTGCATGGTCTAGACCAGGGAACCACCTACCAAGTGGGAAGGAGGGCAAGGTGGGGTAACTGGACCCAGGGGAGAGGTAGTAACCAGCTTGAGCTGGGAAACATGGTACACTGGGATCTCCAGTCACACTGGTAGATGCGATCTGTACGAGACCTTGTTGACAGCCTTTTCCACTACAAACAGTCCCACATGGTGTGGAGCCAGTTTGAAGCTCTCAACTTTCAGGGGAAGATCCCTTGATGCCAGCTGGACTTCCTTTCCTGGTTTGAATGATCTTACCTTTCGGCAGAGCCAATCAGTATACCGGGCATGTTGTTTCTGTGCCAGGGCAGCAGAGAAGCTCTGGTTCGTCTCCAGATGCACGTATAGCACTGGATCAGCTGTTCATTAGAAGGAACTCTAACCTTAATCTCCTAGTCAGGGAAGAGTGAGGGCTGGAATCCCTTCTGGCATTCAAAGGGGGACATACTCATGGAGGACAACAGAAATTTAATGTGGGCGATCTCTGCCCAATCCAATTGGGACTTCCAGGATGTGGGGTTGGAAGAGGCAAGGCATTGCAGGGTTGTCTCCAACTCCTGGTTCACTCTCTCAGTCTGGCCATTAGATTGGGGATGGAAACAAGACAAGAGACTGGCCATGGCTCCTACAAGAGAGCAGAAAGCCTTCCAAAAATGAGAAGTGAACTGTGACCCACAATCAGACACTATGTCTAGAGAGTAGCTATAGAGCCTGAACACATGTTGAACCATAGGGTGACAGTATCGTGAGCTGATGGGAGCTTAGGGAGGGCAGCCTTGGAAAATCGATCAAAAACAACCAAAATGGTGCTGTTTCCATTAGACAGGGGCAGCCCAGTGATGAAATCTGCCCAGAGGTGGGGCCAGAGGCACAGGTAGTGGACATAGGAGACCCAAACGATTCTAGCGTGACGTCCTGTTCTGAACACAGATGAGGCAGGCAGGTACAAAGTCATGGGCAATCCTGAGACATAGATGCCCACCAAAGTTGCCTCCTTTTAAACTCCGGGGTCCAATGAATTCCCAGAGGTCCCCATTCCAACACCCTGGAGCACATTGCAGCAAGGACAAACAGGTGGGAGGTCCCCCACCTGGGCCTGAGTACGACTGTTGCGTGACCCTCACCTCCACCTCTATTCCCCAGATCACCGGAGCAGCAATGCATAAGCACAGAAAGAATGGGCTCTGGATCAGCATTGTCCTCAGACCCATCGAACTACCTGGACAGAGCGTCGGCCTTTGTATGCTTACTGACGGGATGATAGATGAAGAAGAGAGCCCACCAAGCTTGACGGGATTTGAATCTCTTTGCATTGTAAAGTTAGGAGAGGTTTTTGTGATCTGTCCAGACCAAGGAAGATGCTCTACCCCCTCCAGCCAGTGTCGCCATTCCTCCAGGGCTTCCTTGATAGCCAGAAGCTCCCAGTTCCCAACATCGCAATTTCCTCTCAGCCGGAGCTGAGTGACTGGTAAGAAAGGCACAAGGGTGCAGCCAGCTATCTGCAGAAGAGTGCTGAGAGAGGACAGCTCCAATGCCAACATCGGATGCATCCACCTCGACAATGAATGGCTGAGATGGGTCTGGGTGTTCCAGTAGTGGGGCAGTGGTGAAATGTTGCTTTGATTCAAAAATGCTTGGTCGGCATTGTCTGTTCAATGGAATCCTGCCAAGGTCTTCCAGCTGAGTGCATTAATTGGAGCCCAATAGAGCCGAAATTCCGGATGAAGCAGAGAAAAACGTTCGCCAACCATATAAGGTGACGTTCCTGTTTGACAATACCTGGTTTGGGCCACTCTGCAACTGCCTGAACCTCACTAGTTTCCATTTGAACACTGGATGGGGTAAACGTATAGCCCAAAAATAACACCTGGTCTTTATAGACTCAGATGTCTCGGGCTTGGCATACAGGTTATTTTCAAGGAGCCATCTGAGTTCTCTCTGGACATGCTGGACAATGCTCCTGATGAGAGTGGAGCAGATAAGGATGTCAACTAAATATACAAGCACAAACTTGTTCAACGTGTCCCTGAGCACATCATTAACTAAGGCCTGGAAAATAGCGGGGTCAAACCAAAGGACATCATAAGGTACTCATAATAGCCATTAGAGGTGTTGAAAGCTGTCTTCCACTCATACGGACCAGATTATAGGCATTGTGCAGATCAGTTTTGGAAAGTATGGAGTTGTTCAAATGCAGATGCCAGCAGGTGAAGGGGGTAGCAATTCTTCAGTGATGTTTAGGTGCAGGGACGGAGTTTGCAGTCTTCCATGCTCATAACAAAGAAGCCTGCTCTTGCCAGCGAGGTTGATGGATGGATAAACCCCATGGTCAATGCCTCTTTGATGTATTCCTCCATGGCCACCATTTCAGGATGAATGAGGGACAAGAGCCGACCACAGGGAGGACCAGTTCCAGGTAGGTAGGTCTATGGTACAGTCATATGGCCAGTGCAGGGTAGGAGGTAGCCTTGCTTTCTCTGAAGACCTCAAGAAGAACAGCATATTCAGCTGGAATCCCAGACAAGTCCACACCTGTAGCAGACACAGGAGGGGATTCATGGAATGGAGCTTGAACTGGACCCAGACAGGTAGACAGGCATGCCAGTCCCCACACTTGCAGTGCTCTCAGAGACCAATCGATCCATGGGTAATGTTAGGTAACCAGGGGAGACAAAGTACTAGTAGCAGTTCAGGCAAATCAACCAGATAGAAAGAGAGTTCTTCATGATGGTTACCTTCAAACACAAGTTGGAGTGGTTTGGTGGAAAGGTGGACCTGGCTGGTGCCCAGAGGTTGAATGCCCTGGGCCTTGACATTGACCTTTCTCATAATTCCTGAGTTGAAATCCCCACCTTTAGCTACAGAGATGTCCATGAGATTGCCAGCTGCACCAGAGTCAATAAATGTTTTACGTTCATGGGTTTGAGACCCTCATGACAAGGAAGCTGCTAGCATTACACAATTAGGGGAAGTTGAGTGAAGAGAGAACCGACCCGTCGGGAATCTCCTCTCCGCTGATGGATATCCTGTTTTACTGGCCACCCGGAAAAGTCTTGCATCACCAAAATAGAGGCGGGAACCTGTTCTCCTGCGCTGCTCTCATTCCTCCTGAGACAGGTGCATGCACCTCACTTGCATAGGCTCCTCTGTGGACTGGGCGCCGAGTGATGAAGGAGATGAGGAGGGTGAGGAAAGACTGTGATTAGATAGTGCGCAGGAAGCTTGAAACATTCTTTCCCTGCGCCATGCAGTTACCCGGTGGTTAACTCGAATGCCCAGAGTTAACAGGTCATCCAGACTATCCAGCTCGTCATGGACAGCGATCTCATGCGGGACCCCGGTGTTCAGTCCATGCTGGAAGACAGTGATGAGAGATCTCTCATCCCAATCCGTCTTGTCCGCAATATGCGGAATTTGACTGCATAGGCCCTCACTGTCCCTCGGCCTTGACGCAGGTCCAAAAGTCTGTGGGCAGCCTCCCGACCCCATACCAGAAGGTCAAAAACCCTACATAATTCTGCAATGAAATGCTGGAACAACTGGCTGTGGGGTATCCTTGCTCCCATTAGACATTGAACAGGCTGAGTAGAGGTCCATCTTGGAGAATGACCATGTACGTCAGTTTTTGTGCATCATCATCAAAATGACCAGGCTGGGCCTGAATGTCAGTTTACATTGAGTCATAAAAGTTCTGCAGCCATCAGGATCATCAAAGTATCTACCCTGTGATGGAATTCTAGATTCTGGTACTGCAATTTGAGAGGGAGAAGCATAAGTTACCTGTATCAGTATCGCAATGGAATAAAGGGAATTACAGAGGCATGAGAGAGGAGGTTGCCCAGGTGGATTGCAGGGGGATAGTGGTAGGGATGACAGCACAGCAGAGCAGCAGAAATGGCTGAAGTTTCTAGGAATAGTTCACAAGGCGCAGGATAGATATGTACCACAGAAGAAGTTCTCAAATGGTAGGGGTAGGGAGACCATAGCTGACAAGGGAAGTTAAGGACTGCATAAAAGCCAAGGAAAACATATAAAGTAGCAAAAGTAAGCGGGAGTTTAGATGATTGAGAATTTTTTTAAATCCATGAAAAGACAACTAAAAAGCTATAAGAAGGGAAAAGATGAAATATGAGGGCAAACTAGTCTATAATATAAAGTAGGATATGAAAAGTTTTTTCAGTTATATAGAGTAAAAGGGAGGTGAGAACTGATACTGGACCACTGGAAAATGATAGTAATGGGGGACAAAGAAATGGCAGATGAACTTAATGGGTATTTTGCATCAGTCTTCACTGTGGAAGACACTAGCAGTGTGCCAGAGGTCTTTGAGTGTCAGGGAGCAGGAGTGAGTTCCATTGCAATTACAAAGGAAATAGTGAACTCAAAGGTCTTAAGGTGGATAAGTCACTTGGACCAGATGGACTACATCCCAGAATCCTGAGAGAGGTTGCTGAAGAAATAACGGATGCATTGGTTATGATCATTCAAGAATCACTTGATCCTGCATGGTTCTGAAGGACTGGAGGATTGCAAATATCACTCCACTCTTTAAGAAGGGAGGAAAGCAAAAGAAAGGGAATTGTAAACAAGAGAAAATCTGTAGATGCTGGAAATCCAAAGCAACACACACAAAATACAGGAGGAACTCAGCAGGCCAGGCAGCATTTATGGAAAAAGTACAGTTGACATTTCAGGCCGAGATTCTTCAGCAGGACCTTCTCCAGACCTGCTGGAAAATCTCCAACTGAAACATCCACTGTACTCGAAACATTTTCATAGATGGCTGCCTGGCCTGCTGAGTTCCTCCTGCATTTTGTGTGTGTTATTTGATTAGATGCAACCAAGCTGAGAGAATAGACAATAAGGAAGGATGGAACCCAATGTGAAAAATTAGATTGTCCACTTTGGGAGAAAATACAGATTAGATTGTCTGAGCATTTTTTAAATGGTGAGAGACTGAAAATGCTGATGTTGAATTAAACCTAGATGAACTTGTCCAGAAACCAGTGAAAGCTAACATGCAGGTACTGAAGTCAATTAGGAAGACCAAGTATATATTGGTCTTTATTGCAAGACCTATTTGAGTATGATAAAAGGTGTCTTGCTATAACTATGCAAGTCTTCTGTGAGATTACACTTGGAGTGTAGTGTAGAAGATTCATCACTAGCCAACTTCTCACTCAATGTCAGAAAAGCTAAGGAGCTGATTATTGACTTCAGGAGAGGGAAACCAGAGTTACTGAGCCAGTTCTCATCAAGGGATCAGAGTTGGAGAGGGTCAGCAACTTTAAATTCCTCTGTGTTATTATTTGAGAAGATTTGCCCTGGGTCCAGCACGTAAGTGCCATTATGAAGAAGGCACACAGCATCTCTACTTTCTGGGAGGTTTACAAAGATTTGACATGTCATCTAAAACTTTGACAAACTTCTATAAATTTGTGGTGGGGAGTATATTGACTGATTGCATCACAGCTTGGTATGGAAATACCAATGTCCTTGAATGGAAAAGCCTACAACAAGTAGTGGATACAGCCCAGTCCATCATGGATAAGGCTTTCCTCACCAGTAAGCACATCTACACAGAGCACTGCCCCAGAAAAGCATCATCCATCATTAAGGACACTCATAATGCAGGATATGCTCTCTTCTCACTGCTGTCATCAGGAAAAATGAACATTTGCCTCACAATCCACACCACCAGGTTCAGGAACAGTTATTACCCTTCAACCATTAGGATCTTGAAACAGAGAGTTAACGTCACTTAATTTCAATCGCTCCATTACTGAACTGTTCCCACAACCCATGGACTCACTTTCAAGGACTTTTTAGTTTATGTTCTCGATATTTATTGTTATTTACTTATTGTTATTTTTTTTCTTTTTGCATTTGTTGTCTTTTGCACAGTGATTATTTGTCCTTCCTATTGGGGTAGTTTTTCATTGATTTTATTGTGTTTTTGGTATTTACTGTGAATGCCAGTAAGAAAATGAATCTGCAGGTTGCGTATGGTGATAAGTATGTACTTTGATAATAAATTTACTTAGAAGTTTTCAATTTTTTAAAGAAGATTATCTATCAAAACTCTGAAAATCCGAGAATTAAAAGTGAAGTGCTGCACTTTATTTCCAATATTAAAGAGATAAAAGTATTTCATAAGAATAGGAGAAGTGCATTCTGAATAAATTTTGACTGACAATCACCACAAGATGGAACATAAGAGTGTGGTAATTTATTGACCATGACTTATTTTTTTTATTTTTTTTAATGATAGGAATACAACAAAACATGAAGAGCAGCATAGATGCAATAACTAAAAGTATTTAATATTTCATTTCCATCCTGTGTTGTAATTTAAAATATGACAGCATGTGCTAAAGGACATTAACATCAACCAAGTATTTCCCATCACTGTCATAGTCAAGCTCTATGTCAGTTGCTATGTACCCCGTAACTGGGTTGCCAAACCAGCAGAAATGGATCACTCAGTTGGAGTCTGGATTACTAGAACTAAGAAAGTTTTATTAAAGAAACAAGCAACACAGTAATCGAAAGGATAATAAATGCAACAGTTCAGCAATGATAAACACACATGTGCACAGAATTAAGATAACAGCATCAATCAAGCTCTATCGTTGTCTAGGGATAAATGACCAATTTCAAAGTGACACAAAGTTCAGTCCAATTTAGTAGTTCAGTTCGCAGTAATCGTTGCCATGGCGATGGACAACGTGGGGGGGAGAGAGAGAGAGAGAGAACGAGAACGACTGATCATTCAGAAACGGCTTCCACTCACAGACCGGCGATATTGCTCACAGGCAGCTTTCTGGGCGGGTCCTTTGTGATGTCACCCGAGGTCACCGACTGTGACCTCTCCTCCAGATGCGGTCGATCCTCTGCAGTGAACCCGGCACCCAAGCGAGGCTGGACACACACCGGGTTCCCGCTGATCGTCCCTTTCCACCCTGTGCGTTTAAGGTCCGGTACTTCCCACCGACTTGTGAGAGGCGCACCGCTTCCAGGGTCTCGTTACCTCGGGTGTCGTGTGTGTCGCCTTAGCGAACCTGTCCCTTTTTATCCCCCTGCTGGGGTATCGCCTGTCCATCACTTGAAACAGTTCAGGGTTCAAAGGGGGAGCCGCTCCAGACAGCTCTCTCTCCCTTCATTACACATCTCCAGACGCTGCTCCATTGTTCCTTTATCTCTCCTTCCCCTGAGGACAGGTGGCAGACCACTTGCTGATGCCACTGATGCTAGCCCAGGCCAACAAACATCTTGATTTTATGTGTATTCTCGTCATACTTCCCCCCTTTAAGGATTTTTACCGGGAGGTAAAAATTACAAACATGAATACATTATTTGATACACACACAAATATACATCTTTATCAGCTATTTGGCTAATACAGAGAATTTGAAGTTGTCAACACCTTGACAGACAGTCAGCGATCACATTTTCCGTGCCTTTTGTACATCTAATTTTTATATCAAATTCCTGTAGCATCAGACTCCAACTTAGCAATCTTCTGTTTTCATCTTTCATAGTGGCCAAAAACACTAATGGGTTGTGGTCAGTGTAAATTACCAGTGGTTTCCGTGCCAGGCAAATATAAACTTCAAAATGTTGTAATGCTAGTATGATGGCCAGCAGCTCCTTTTCCACAGTGGAATAGTTCCTCTGATGGGTATTAAATTTCTTAGAAAAGTAAGCGACTGGGTGCTCAACCCCCTCTTTGTCTGTCTGCAACAGCACCGCCCCGGCAGCTTCGTCGCTAGCATCTGTTGCTAGGGAGAAGGGTTTTGAAAAATCAGGCGCATTTAGCACAGGATGGTGCCTTCAGACTCTCGAAGGCTTGTTGACGAAGGTCGTCCCACACAAACTTCGCATTCTTTGGCAAAAGCTTAGTGAGAGGGAGAGTAATATCCGCAAAGTTTTTGCAAAACTTCCTGTAGTACCCCACCATCCCCAAGAACCTTTTCAGGGCTCTCTTGTCTGTCAGGGTGGGGACCTCCGAGATAGACCGCACCTTAGCCTGCATCGGAGCCAGCTGCCCCTGTCCTACCACAAATCCCAGATAAGTGACCTTCGCGTGGCCGAACTCACTTTTTGCGAGGTTCACTGTCAGGCTGGCTTCAGACAGCCGTTTAAATAGCTCCCCCACCGCCACAATGTTCTCCTCCCACGTGTCACTCCAGACCACTAAATCATCAATATATGCTTCTGTGTTCCTGAGTCCCTTTATTACTGAATTAATCATTCTCTAGAAGGTCCCTGGGGCGTTTTTCATGCCAAAAGGTAGAACATTATACTCGTACAAACCGAAGGGGGTGACAAATGCCGAGATTTCTCTAGCCCGGTTGGTTAAAGGTACACACCAGTATCCTTTCAGCAAATCGACCTTGGTGATGTACGTAGCTCTCCCCACTTTATCGATGCAATCGTCTACCCTTGGGATGGGGTAAGCATCAGTTTTCGTGATAGCATTCACCTTTCTGTAATCTGTACAGAATCGGATGCCCCCATCGGCTTTCGGGACAACCACTCAGGGGGACGCCCATTCCGACTTGGATGGCCTAATAATATCTGTGGCTAGCATGTAGTCAATCTCTTTCTCCACTAGTTTGGCCTTCAGCAAGTTCGTCCTATAGGGGTGCTGTTTAATCGGCTTGTCTGAGATGACCACAACATCATGCACCATCCCTTTGCATCGCCTCGGGACATCAGGACATACATCTGCGTGCCGGTTAATTAGCTTTATCAATGGTCCCCTTTGTTCGGGGGTTAGGTGAGAGACCTTGTCAGCAAGATTAGCCAGAACAATAGAGTTCTCCAATCAGGTCGGCACCATATTCACCTTTTCAAGATGGGTTTTTCCCGTCTCATTCGATTCCCCAGTCTCAGTAATTTCCGTGATAACACCAACTGGGTTTTTTTTCTGATCGTGGTAGGCTTTTAACATGTTAATGTGTACCAACTGTGTGGGTTTACGCCTGTCCTGCGTTTCGATAACATAGTTCAAAGGGTCTATCTTCTTAGTTACCTTGTACGGACCGTGGAATCTCGCCTGAAGGGGGTTGGCTACCACTGGGAACAGAACTACGACCCAATCGCCCACTTGGAACTCTTTTTCGCGGGCACGCCTATCATACCATTTTTTCATTTTAGTCTGTGAGTGTCGCAGATTTTCTTTGGCAAGATCACAGATCCTTTCCAGCCTCTCATGAAATTTTAAAACATAATCAATCACATTAATTTGAACTGCTGGACTGGACCATTGCTCTTTTAGTAAGGTCAGGGGTCGTCTGGGCCGATGACCAAAGACGAGCTCGAATGGGCTGAACCCCAATGACTCTTGAACCGTGTCCATCACGGCAAATAGCAGGAGGGGCAAAGCATCATCCCAGCTCCTAGCGTTTTCTTGACAGTAAATTTTAATCATTGTCTTTAAGGTGGCGTGGAATCGTTCCAACGCCCTTTGTGACTCAGGGTGGTACGCGGAGGCCAAAATCTGCTGTGCTCCCATCTCATCCAACATCCGTCGGAAGGTGTGAGATGTGAAGATACTCCCCTGATCCGACTGGATTTCCCTGGGCAGCCCCACTGTAGTGAAAAATTTCACAAGCGCCTTTACCGCTGCGGGAGCCTTGACGCTTGCCAGGGGCACAGCCTCCGGAAACCTGGTGGTGGCACACATCATAGTCATCACATACTCCCGCCCACTCGCAGTTCTGGGCAGGGGACCGACAAAATCCACAATGACTCGGGAAAAAGGTTCCCCGAAAGCAGGTATCGGTCGAAGGGGCGCTTTTGGCAGAACCTGATTTGGCTTCCCTACTACCTGACATAAATGACATCGCCTACAGTATTCAACAATATCTTTCCTCATGTTTGGCCAGTAAAACTACTTCATAATTCTGTCGACTGTCTTCCTCACCCCAAAATGTCCACCGAGGGGTACCTTGTGGGCCAGGTTAAAAATCTCGCCCCTATAAATCTTCGGCACTACCACCTGGTGTACAACTCTCCATTCCTCATCTGCGGGCACAGTAGGTGGTCTCCATTTCCTCATTAGTACTCCCTCTGGCTCGTTTTTTCATTCTGCCTCGGATTAGAGCTGTCTCTGCCAAATCCATCAGCTCCTCGTCTCGCTCCTGTGCCTGTATAAAGTCCTTCCTTGCTAATGCTAAGTCTGCCTCAACTCCCTCACTTCCTCTTGTTTCATTTCGTTCCGTCTTTTCACTTTCTATCCCCCCCTCGTACAAGGCTGGCAGAAACGTTTCAGCTAACTTTATGTCGGCCTCTGCAGCTTTTCTCGCCATCCGCCGAGTTACTGCGCAAACGGGATAAACCTGCGAGTCCACGGGCGGGGCCTCCATGCTGGCAGGCTGACTTGTCAGCTTCACGGCGGGGAACACAATTCCCCCCGCGAGGTCATTTCCGAGCAAGACTTCCACGTCTTTCATCGGTAATTCGGACCTCACCCTGATCGTGACTAGTCCAGAGACCAAGTTGCTTTGTAGGTGTATCTGGTGCAAAGGCACGGCTTCAGTCCCTTTTCCAATGCCCTTTATCACACTGACCTCTCCAGTCTCGGTCTCTGAGCTAAAGTCTAATACACTCTTCAGTATTAGTGACTGACACGCTCCCGTGTCTCTCCAGATCCGCACTGGAACTGGTTTTAACCCCTCCTTCACTGACACCAATCCGGCCGAGATAAACTTCTCGCGCCCTTCTTGAACTTTATCAGACCTCCTCTCCCTTGGGGGTGGGTTTGCCGGCTCAATACAGCCAGTCGGAACCCCCGTCTTTCCTTTCCCCGTCTCCTTCCTTGGGGCAAAGCACCTGGACGCAAAGTGTCCGACTTTCCCACAATTATAACAGACGATCCCAGGGGACTTCCTACCAGACTGCTCCCGGTCTACCTTATCCTTTTCACTAGTCCTTGGCTTACTTACTGACTTTTCTGGCGGACTCTCCCCGCCGTCCTGACGACCTTTTTGGTAGCCTTTACTTGGGGCAAACTTTATTTTATGCATCAACGCATACTCATCCGCTAACTTAGCAGTTGCGGCTAACGTGGCTGCCTCTTTCTCATCGAGGTAGGGTCTCATACCCTCAGGGACACAACCTTTAAACTGCTCAATCAGGATCAGCTGTAGCAGTCTGTCATAATCCCCCTCTACCCCCTTTGAGGCGCACCAACGCTCACAATACGTCTGCATCTCACGGGCAAACTCTAAATACGTGCGGTCCCACTGCTTCCTCGCATTCCAGAACCTCTGCCGGTATGCCTCCGGGACCAACTCATAAATCCTGAGGATGGCCTCTTTCACCACCTCATACCTCTGGGCATCTTCCGCGGACAAAGCGGAGTAAGTTTCTTGGGCTTTCCCTTTCAGTACACTCTGAAGTAAAACAACCCACTTATCCCTCGGCCAGTCCTGACTTATAGCCACTTTTTCGAAGTGGAGAAAGTACCGATCCACGTCGGTATCGTCAAATGGGGGAACCAGCCTAACCTCCTGGGTCGCCCAGAACCCTCCACCTTGGTTCGGCACGAGCCCCTGCTCTGCCCTTAACCTTAACTTCTCCAATTCGAATTCCCTTTCCCTCTGTTTCTCCTCTCTCTCCAACTGTCTGTCTCTCTCTTTCTCTTCTCTCTCCAACTGTCTCTCTCTCTCTTTCTCTTCTCTCTCCAACTGTCTCTCTCTCTCTTTCTCTTCTCTCCCTAACTGTCTCTCTCTCTCTTTCTCTTCTCTCTCCAACTGTCTCTCTCTCTCTTGTCTTTCTACCTCTCTCTCCTTCTCTTCTCGCTCCAACTGTCGTACCCGGAACTCGTGCTCGAGTCTCAATTTTTCAAGCTGCACCTGTACCGCGTCTCCAGCAGGTTTTTCAATAGACACCACCCCCAGCTCGCCTTGGGGAAACACACCCTTAGATACATAGTGCTCTACGATAGCTCTGTGTATCTCCTCTCTCCTCATTGTCGACTTCACCTTAGCAAGATTCAACCGTTTGGCCACAGCTACCAATTCCGATTTCCTGGCATCCTCTAATGCCTCCAAGGTCGGTGCCTTTATAAATTCCTCAGCCTCCATTTCTGCTGTTTGTCTTTTCTTTCTTTCGGGAATTTTAACCCAATCAATTTACTCCGTCCCAAATTTAGCGTTCAAAATCCCGGACGAGCCCCCACTTATGTTACGTACCCCGTAACTGGGTTGCCAAACCAGCAGAAATGGATCACTCAGTTGGAATCTGGATTACTAGAACTAAGAAAGTTTTATTAAAGAAACAAGCAACACAGTAATCGAAAGGATAATAAATGCAACAGTTCAGCAATGATAAACACACATGTGCACAGAATTAAGATAACAGCATCAATCAAGCTCTATCGTTGTCTAGGGATAAATGACCAATTTCAAAGTGACACAAAGTTCAGTCCAATTTAGTAGTTCAGTTCGCAGTAATCGCTGCCATGGCGATGGACAACGTGGGGGGGAGAGAGAGAGAGAGAGGGAACGGGAATGACTGATCATTCAGAAACAGCTTCCACTCACAGACCGGCGATATTGCTCACAGGCAGCTTTCTGGGCGGGTCCTTTGTGATGTCACCCGAGGTCACCGACTGTGACCCCTCCTCCAGATGCGGTCGATCCTCTGCAGTGAACCCGGCACCCAAGCGAGGGTGGACACACACCAGGTTCCCGCTGATCGTCCCTTTCCACCCTGTGCGTTTAAGGTCCAGTACTTCCCACCGACTCGTGAGAGGCGCACCGCTTCCAGGGTCTCGTTACCTTGGGTGTCGTGTGTGGCGCTTTAGCGAACCTGTCCCTTTTTATCCCCCTGCTGGGGTATCGCCTGTCCATCACTTCAAGCAGTTCAGGGTTCAAAGGGGGAGCCGCTCCAGACAGCTCTCTCTCCCATCCCTTCATTACACATCTCCAGACGCTGCTCCATTGTTCCTTATCTCTCCTTCCCCTGAGGACAGGTGGCAGACCACTTGCTGATGCCACTGATGCTAGCCCAGGCCAACAAACATCTTGATTTTATGTGTATTCTCGTCATACTTCCCCCCTTTAAGGATTTTTACCGGGAGGTAAAAATTACAAACATGAATACATTATTTGATACACACACAAATATACATCTTTATCAGCTATTTGGCTAATACAGAGAATTTGAAGTTGTCAACACCTTGACAGACAGTCAGCGATCACATTTTCCGTGCCTTTTGTACATCTAATTTTTATATCAAATTCCTGTAGCATCAGACTCCAACTTAGCAATCTTCTGTTTTTATCTTTCATAGTGGCCAAAAACACTAATGGGTTGTGGTCAGTGTAAATTACCAGTGGTTTCCGTGCCAGGCAAATATAAACTTCAAAATGTTGTAATGCTAGTATGATGGCCAGCAGCTCCTTTTCCACAGTGGAATAGTTCCTCTGATGGGTATTAAATTTCTTAGAAAAGTAAGCGACTGGGTGCTCAACCCCCTCTTTGTCTGTCTGCAACAGCACCGCCCCGGCAGCTTCGTCGCTAGCATCTGTTGCTAGGGAGAAGGGTTTTGAAAAATCAGGCGCATTTAGCACAGGATGGTGCCTTCAGACTCTCGAAGGCTTGTTGACGAAGGTCGTCCCACACAAACTTCGCATTCTTTGGCAAAAGCTTAGTGAGAGGGAGAGTAATATCCGCAAAGTTTTTGCAAAACTTCCTGTAGTACCCCACCATCCCCAAGAACCTTTTCAGGGCTCTCTTGTCTGTCAGGGTGGGGACCTCCGAGATAGACCGCACCTTAGCCTGCATCGGAGCCAGCTGCCCCTGTCCTACCACAAATCCCAGATAAGTGACCTTCGCGTGGCCGAACTCACTTTTTGCGAGGTTCACTGTCAGGCTGGCTTCAGACAGCCGTTTAAATAGCTCCCCCACCGCCACAATGTTCTCCTCCCACGTGTCACTCCAGACCACTAAATCATCAATATATGCTTCTGTGTTCCTGAGTCCCTTTATTACTGAATTAATCATTCTCTAGAAGGTCCCTGGGGCGTTTTTCATGCCAAAAGGTAGAACATTATACTCGTACAAACCGAAGGGGGTGACAAATGCCGAGATTTCTCTAGCCCGGTTGGTTAAAGGTACACACCAGTATCCTTTCAGCAAATCGACCTTGGTGATGTACGTAGCTCTCCCCACTTTATCGATGCAATCGTCTACCCTTGGGATGGGGTAAGCATCAGTTTTCGTGATAGCATTCACCTTTCTGTAATCTGTACAGAATCGGATGCCCCCATCGGCTTTCGGGACAACCACTCAGGGGGACGCCCATTCCGACTTGGATGGCCTAATAATATCTGTGGCTAGCATGTAGTCAATCTCTTTCTCCACTAGTTTGGCCTTCAGCAAGTTCGTCCTATAGGGGTGCTGTTTAATCGGCTTGTCTGAGATGACCACAACATCATGCACCATCCCTTTGCATCGCCTCGGGACATCAGGACATACATCTGCGTGCCGGTTAATTAGCTTTATCAATGGTCCCCTTTGTTCGGGGGTTAGGTGAGAGACCTTGTCAGCAAGATTAGCCAGAACAATAGAGTTCTCCAATCAGGTCGGCACCATATTCACCTTTTCAAGATGGGTTTTTCCCGTCTCATTCGATTCCCCAGTCTCAGTAATTTCCGTGATAACACCAACTGGGTTTTTTTTCTGATCGTGGTAGGCTTTTAACATGTTAATGTGTACCAACTGTGTGGGTTTACGCCTGTCCTGCGTTTCGATAACATAGTTCAAAGGGTCTATCTTCTTAGTTACCTTGTACGGACCGTGGAATCTCGCCTGAAGGGGGTTGGCTACCACTGGGAACAGAACTACGACCCAATCGCCCACTTGGAACTCTTTTTCGCGGGCACGCCTATCATACCATTTTTTCATTTTAGTCTGTGAGTGTCGCAGATTTTCTTTGGCAAGATCACAGATCCTTTCCAGCCTCTCATGAAATTTTAAAACATAATCAATCACATTAATTTGAACTGCTGGACTGGACCATTGCTCTTTTAGTAAGGTCAGGGGTCGTCTGGGCCGATGACCAAAGACGAGCTCGAATGGGCTGAACCCCAATGACTCTTGAACCGTGTCCATCACGGCAAATAGCAGGAGGGGCAAAGCATCATCCCAGCTCCTAGCGTTTTCTTGACAGTAAATTTTAATCATTGTCTTTAAGGTGGCGTGGAATCGTTCCAACGCCCTTTGTGACTCAGGGTGGTACGCGGAGGCCAAAATCTGCTGTGCTCCCATCTCATCCAACATCCGTCGGAAGGTGTGAGATGTGAAGATACTCCCCTGATCCGACTGGATTTCCCTGGGCAGCCCCACTGTAGTGAAAAATTTCACAAGCGCCTTTACCGCTGCGGGAGCCTTGACGCTTGCCAGGGGCACAGCCTCCGGAAACCTGGTGGTGGCACACATCATAGTCATCACATACTCCCGCCCACTCGCAGTTCTGGGCAGGGGACCGACAAAATCCACAATGACTCGGGAAAAAGGTTCCCCGAAAGCAGGTATCGGTCGAAGGGGCGCTTTTGGCAGAACCTGATTTGGCTTCCCTACTACCTGACATAAATGACATCGCCTACAGTATTCAACAATATCTTTCCTCATGTTTGGCCAGTAAAACTACTTCATAATTCTGTCGACTGTCTTCCTCACCCCAAAATGTCCACCGAGGGGTACCTTGTGGGCCAGGTTAAAAATCTCGCCCCTATAAATCTTCGGCACTACCACCTGGTGTACAACTCTCCATTCCTCATCTGCGGGCACAGTAGGTGGTCTCCATTTCCTCATTAGTACTCCCTCTGGCTCGTTTTTTCATTCTGCCTCGGATTAGAGCTGTCTCTGCCAAATCCATCAGCTCCTCGTCTCGCTCCTGTGCCTGTATAAAGTCCTTCCTTGCTAATGCTAAGTCTGCCTCAACTCCCTCACTTCCTCTTGTTTCATTTCGTTCCGTCTTTTCACTTTCTATCCCCCCCTCGTACAAGGCTGGCAGAAACGTTTCAGCTAACTTTATGTCGGCCTCTGCAGCTTTTCTCGCCATCCGCCGAGTTACTGCGCAAACGGGATAAACCTGCGAGTCCACGGGCGGGGCCTCCATGCTGGCAGGCTGACTTGTCAGCTTCACGGCGGGGAACACAATTCCCCCCGCGAGGTCATTTCCGAGCAAGACTTCCACGTCTTTCATCGGTAATTCGGACCTCACCCTGATCGTGACTAGTCCAGAGACCAAGTTGCTTTGTAGGTGTATCTGGTGCAAAGGCACGGCTTCAGTCCCTTTTCCAATGCCCTTTATCACACTGACCTCTCCAGTCTCGGTCTCTGAGCTAAAGTCTAATACACTCTTCAGTATTAGTGACTGACACGCTCCCGTGTCTCTCCAGATCCGCACTGGAACTGGTTTTAACCCCTCCTTCACTGACACCAATCCGGCCGAGATAAACTTCTCGCGCCCTTCTTGAACTTTATCAGACCTCCTCTCCCTTGGGGGTGGGTTTGCCGGCTCAATACAGCCAGTCGGAACCCCCGTCTTTCCTTTCCCCGTCTCCTTCCTTGGGGCAAAGCACCTGGACGCAAAGTGTCCGACTTTCCCACAATTATAACAGACGATCCCAGGGGACTTCCTACCAGACTGCTCCCGGTCTACCTTATCCTTTTCACTAGTCCTTGGCTTACTTACTGACTTTTCTGGCGGACTCTCCCCGCCGTCCTGACGACCTTTTTGGTAGCCTTTACTTGGGGCAAACTTTATTTTATGCATCAACGCATACTCATCCGCTAACTTAGCAGTTGCGGCTAACGTGGCTGCCTCTTTCTCATCGAGGTAGGGTCTCATACCCTCAGGGACACAACCTTTAAACTGCTCAATCAGGATCAGCTGTAGCAGTCTGTCATAATCCCCCTCTACCCCCTTTGAGGCGCACCAACGCTCACAATACGTCTGCATCTCACGGGCAAACTCTAAATACGTGCGGTCCCACTGCTTCCTCGCATTCCAGAACCTCTGCCGGTATGCCTCCGGGACCAACTCATAAATCCTGAGGATGGCCTCTTTCACCACCTCATACCTCTGGGCATCTTCCGCGGACAAAGCGGAGTAAGTTTCTTGGGCTTTCCCTTTCAGTACACTCTGAAGTAAAACAACCCACTTATCCCTCGGCCAGTCCTGACTTATAGCCACTTTTTCGAAGTGGAGAAAGTACCGATCCACGTCGGTATCGTCAAATGGGGGAACCAGCCTAACCTCCTGGGTCGCCCAGAACCCTCCACCTTGGTTCGGCACGAGCCCCTGCTCTGCCCTTAACCTTAACTTCTCCAATTCGAATTCCCTTTCCCTCTGTTTCTCCTCTCTCTCCAACTGTCTGTCTCTCTCTTTCTCTTCTCTCTCCAACTGTCTCTCTCTCTCTTTCTCTTCTCTCTCCAACTGTCTCTCTCTCTCTTTCTCTTCTCTCCCTAACTGTCTCTCTCTCTCTTTCTCTTCTCTCTCCAACTGTCTCTCTCTCTCTTGTCTTTCTACCTCTCTCTCCTTCTCTTCTCGCTCCAACTGTCGTACCCGGAACTCGTGCTCGAGTCTCAATTTTTCAAGCTGCACCTGTACCGCGTCTCCAGCAGGTTTTTCAATAGACACCACCCCCAGCTCGCCTTGGGGAAACACACCCTTAGATACATAGTGCTCTACGATAGCTCTGTGTATCTCCTCTCTCCTCATTGTCGACTTCACCTTAGCAAGATTCAACCGTTTGGCCACAGCTACCAATTCCGATTTCCTGGCATCCTCTAATGCCTCCAAGGTCGGTGCCTTTATAAATTCCTCAGCCTCCATTTCTGCTGTTTGTCTTTTCTTTCTTTCGGGAATTTTAACCCAATCAATTTACTCCGTCCCAAATTTAGCGTTCAAAATCCCGGACGAGCCCCCACTTATGTTACGTACCCCGTAACTGGGTTGCCAAACCAGCAGAAATGGATCACTCAGTTGGAATCTGGATTACTAGAACTAAGAAAGTTTTATTAAAGAAACAAGCAACACAGTAATCGAAAGGATAATAAATGCAACAGTTCAGCAATGATAAACACACATGTGCACAGAATTAAGATAACAGCATCAATCAAGCTCTATCGTTGTCTAGGGATAAATGACCAATTTCAAAGTGACACAAAGTTCAGTCCAATTTAGTAGTTCAGTTCGCAGTAATCGCTGCCATGGCGATGGACAACGTGGGGGGGAGAGAGAGAGAGAGAGGGAACGGGAATGACTGATCATTCAGAAACAGCTTCCACTCACAGACCGGCGATATTGCTCACAGGCAGCTTTCTGGGCGGGTCCTTTGTGATGTCACCCGAGGTCACCGACTGTGACCCCTCCTCCAGATGCGGTCGATCCTCTGCAGTGAACCCGGCACCCAAGCGAGGGTGGACACACACCAGGTTCCCGCTGATCGTCCCTTTCCACCCTGTGCGTTTAAGGTCCAGTACTTCCCACCGACTCGTGAGAGGCGCACCGCTTCCAGGGTCTCGTTACCTTGGGTGTCGTGTGTGGCGCTTTAGCGAACCTGTCCCTTTTTATCCCCCTGCTGGGGTATCGCCTGTCCATCACTTCAAGCAGTTCAGGGTTCAAAGGGGGAGCCGCTCCAGACAGCTCTCTCTCCCATCCCTTCATTACACATCTCCAGACGCTGCTCCATTGTTCCTTATCTCTCCTTCCCCTGAGGACAGGTGGCAGACCACTTGCTGATGCCACTGATGCTAACGCAGGCCAGCAAACATCTTGATTTTATGTGTATTCTCGTCACACAGTGAAATCCACTGAGATTGTACTTTTAGTCAGAAAATATAAATCAAATGGCACATATATTGTGAAAAGGGAATACAGGCCTGACCCAGGAAATCTCTCATCCCTAGTCTCCAATATTCTACTCGTTTCCTTTTGAATTCCACATCAACTCTCCTGATCTCACTGAAGAACTAATGCCAGTTACTGTAGAATTTCGGACAGCAATGAAGTTAACTCCTCTTCAACAAGAGGGAATAACTTCACTCAACTTCACTCACCCCTTCACTGAACTGTTCCCACAAACTATGCACTCACTCTCAAGAACTCTTCATCTCTTGTTCTTGATATTTTTGGCTTATTTATTAATAATAATTATTATTATTATTTATTTTTTATCTTTATTTTTGCATATTGGTTCGCTGTCTGTCCTAATGGATGTGGGCTTTCATTGATTCTATTGAGTTTATTATTCTTTTTTACTGTAAATGCCTGCAAGAAAATGTATCTCAAAGTAGTATGTGGAGACATACATGTACTTTGATAATAAATTTACTTTGAACTTTGGCATAGGGCAGAGTTTCTGGGGAGGTTGTGCACTGAAATCCATACATTTAAAGGAATGTGGGTGAGGACATGTAGAGTTCAAGATCACCACAGCTTGCAAGATGGGAGGAAGCAACATTGGTTCAAGCATGTACCCACAACAAAAGAGGAGACCACTTGCTTCATGCTGTTTCCCTGGGAATTCCATTTCCCTACACAGACACAACTTACGAAAGTCTTAGAGTTGTATAGACAGTAACAGAATCATCAACCTATCACATCCATGCCACCATTTTTACCCATCTATAATAATCCCATTTTCCTGCATTAGGATCATATCCTCCTTTGCCTTGCCTATTATAGTATACAGCAGATCTAAATGCATTGACTACATCTGATACCACCACCTTCTCTGGATTTGTATTCCAGATATCAAACACTGTCTCTGTTCATTTTAATTTGCTCCTCAGGTCCCCTTTAAAACTCATTTCTCTCATCTTAACCCATGTCCACTTTTTTTCAAGATATTCTGTTCAGACCAATGGGGTAAAAAATTCTGGCTGTCTATACTATCTAGGCCTTTCATAATCTTGTCCAACCCTGCTGCCTCCTTCACCCCAGGGAATGCAAGCCCAGCCTATCCAATGCCTTCCCCATCCAATGCAGGCCCTCCAATTCAGACAATATTCTGATCACTCTCTTCAGCACAATTACATCTCTTTCACACATGGCCATCAAAGTTCAAAGTAAATTTATTATCAAGTGCATATATGTCACCATATTCAACCCTGAGTCTCATTTCTTTGTGGGCATTCACAGTAAACGCAAGAAGCAGAATGGAATGAAAGAAAGACCGTACCCAACAGGCCAGACAAATAACCAATGTGCAAAAAACAACACACTGTGCAAATACAAAAAGAAAACAAAGGAAAGAATGATAACCTCTTTGCTCCTTTCTTGCCATTTATCTGTGGTGGGAAGGGGTAAATGCTAGTGGCAAATTAACTTGCAAGCTCATCATCGGAATGCAGGAACCCAGGGTATGATCTTCCAGAAGCACCAATGTTCAGATCTGGATGTAAAGCTGCTGGTTTCTGAATAAGAATTTGTGTAAAGAGCCATTGTGAATAGCTCAGTGCGAGATGCTCTCAACATTTATTTCACCTTGCTTTTAACAGGCGTTCCTTTAATTTTATGATGATCTAATTTGTACTTTGCAGGTTCAGAGCTGAATGATGGGCAATGGCATTCGATTCATTTCAGTGTGAGGAGGAATCAAGTTAGCATCAGCCTGGACAATGAACGTATCTCGACTGTTCATTCAGATGCACAGATTAATTCAGGAAGCAGTTATTATTTTGGTGGTATGACAGATTACCTGCTTTACATCTATAAATTATCTTGATTAATTGTTTGGTTTAATATATTGCCATTTTATAGCCTTATAAATCAGCAATATCCAACTGAGGCCATCTATAATGTTCACATTAACAGAACTCTTATACTTTCCACAGACCATGCTCAGACTATGCAAAAATATCGTTACCATCCTGAGAGATTTTTTTTAAACAACACATTTAATAATCTAATCTGAACCCTTTCAATAATCTGAATACTCTCCTGCATCCCTTAATTATTCAATGGCTCAGGTATTCTTTTCTGTTAAAATCTGGAACTCTTGAGAATATGGTAGAATAAAATTCTCAGGAATTACAAGAAGGCAGGTAGATATGCATTTACCTTCCAATTTCTGGAATGTGAAAATTCTTTACAAAGAGCTGGGTTAGTTTAACTGGCAAAAGGTGTAAGATTCAATACAACAGTGATTCTCAGATTCAAATCTTGCTGGTTCTTCTCTGTAGTTTACGTTTCCAGTATCCAAACAGTACCAAAACTGTCAGTTTGCTCAGAGTTATTTATGAATTCAAAGTTGAAGGTAAATTTATTATCGAAGTGCATATATGTCACCATGAGATTCATGGTCTTGCGGGCAATCACTATAAATATAAAGATCAATCGAAATAATAAATAAGTAAATAAGCAATAAATATCAAGAACATGAGATGAAGAGATCTTGAAACTGAGTCCATAGGTTGCAGGAACAGTTCAGTGCTGACTTGAGTGAAAATGAGTGAAGTTATCTGCTCTGGTTCAAGAGCTTGTTGGTTGAGGGGCAATAGCTGTTCCTGAACATGGTGGTGTGGGTCCTTAGGCTCCTGGATCTCCTTCTTGATGGTAGCAATTTGAAGAGACCATGGCCTGGATGCTGATGGTCCTTGATAAAGATGTACTGGTTTCCTGTCACAATGCTCCATATAGTTGTGCTCAATGACAGGGAAGGTTACACCTGATGGACTGGGCTACATCCACTACTTTTTGTAGACTTTTCTGTTCAAGGGCACTGGTGTTTCCATAGCAGGCTGTGATACCATCAGTCAATATAGTCTCCACCACACATCTATACAAGTTTGTCAAAGTTTTAGAAGGCATGTCAAATCTTTGTAAACCTCTAAGAAATTAAAAGCACAACTGTGCTTTTCTTTGTAATGACATTTAAGTGCTGGACCCAGGATAAATCCTCTGAAATGAATACACCAAAGAAGTTAATGTTGCTGACTCTGTCCACCTCTGATTCTCAAGATGAGGACTGGCTCATGGACCTTTGGTTTCCTCCTCCTGTGGTGAATAATAAGCTCCTTGGTCTTGCTGACATTTTCCTTGTCACATCACACTGTCAAGTTTTCCATCTCGCTTCAATAATTTGTATCCCTTCTGGGGATTTCTAAAGAGATATTTGTCCAACTTTTATAATAATAATAATGGCTCCGTCTGTCTAAGTAGACAATGGATGCGCCCGGTTTAGGACTCAATTGGGTGTGGGACAGCGTTGGCTGTGGCTGTGGCTTGAGCAGCAGTCCTTGGCACAGCTGCTGCACACGGAGGCTACTGGCTGCGGCTGGGTAGTCACTGCTGCAGCTTTCCTTCTCTCTCTTCTGTCTGACCACAGTCGAGTTCGTTTTTCTTCTGCATTGGTATTGCCTGTACGTACAGCCTGTCGCCAGGTGCAGCGACAGTTAAATAAAATATATCTTATTATTGGATTTCTCTGAGATCAGTCTATTGTGACCTGATGTGGAAGGGAAGAATGATCCACTGCAAACAACAGAAAATGTAGGGAACATTCACCAGTTCAGGCTGTTTCTGTGGAGTGAATAGCTAGGGATGTGAATTTTAATGTTTTCTTAACAGATCTAAGCACTCAGCTTGGTTCACAGCTGAAGACACACAACTCGCCTCATAAAGTGCATTAGAGACAATTCAGCCCATTATATGCCCAAGGTCCAAGGTCTTTTGAAGAGCTATCTAATTATTCACCATTTATTGCTCTCCTTCATAAAAATAAATTATTTTCCTTCCCGCTTTATTCAATTTCTATTTGATATTTGCTAGTGAATCTATTTCCATCATTTGGAACAAGTTTAAATTTATTATTTTGCCATGTCTTAGATGCCTTATGGTACACAGTCATTCAGCACTGAACTAGTTAGTATTCAATGTCCTGGACTATTAATCCAGAGACATGAGTTCATATCCTACCAAAGAGCTGGGAAATTAAGTTCAAATCATTAAATAAATTTGCATTTTAAAGCTATTTTTGGTAGCAGTGACCAGGAAATTACCGGACAGTGTTTATATGAGCAAAGCATCTGGTTCATCTCGTTAACTGGGGAAAGAAATCAGCCACTTTAGCTCAGTCTATCTTGTTAATCCCAGATTTACCAATGTAGTGAACTCATAGCTACCTCCTCAGTCCAGAGGAAATTAGGGAATGATGAAAATGTATGCAATACATGAAGACTTCAATGTTTGAAATTAAAGGATAAAACATTCTATAAATTTTGATTCATCCAAAGGAATATTGATGAAGAATGCTTGAGTGGACCTTTGCTGTACATTTAACCAATTTTTACAGGAACACCATCAAGAGTGTCCTAACCAACTGCAAAACCATCTGGGACAGAAATTGCGAGGCATCTGGGGGCAAGTCCCTACAAAAGATTGGGAGGTCTGCTGAGAGGATCATTGGGGTCTTTCTTCCACCCATTAGAGGGAGTCATCAGGAGTGCTGTGTATGCTGGGCCCTTAGCTTTGTCAGTGATCCTACACATCTGTCCAACAATCTATTTGATCTCTACTATCAGGCAGGATATATCGTAGTATTAGGACAAGAAATTTTAGAATGGGAAGCAGCTTCTTCCCCACACTGTAAGACTACTGAACTCCCTGCAACCATGTCTGAATCTTATGATACGATCTCATCTCGTATGAAGTGCTAATAACGTTATACTGTTTATTTTTAGTTTGTATTGTATACACACCTTATTATTTGTGGTATACACACCTTAATATGTGTGTGTGAGTTATACGTACTGTGTTGTGCACCATGGTCTGGAGGATTGTTCTTTCATTTAATAAATACATGTGTCCAGCTGATGAAAATAAATGAAGTTATTATGCTAAATGCATGAAATAATAACTTATAGGACTTGAAATCTATTTCACTTCTCGTCAACTGAACTACTTTTTGGAGATAAAGTTCAATTTGCATACATTAATGTGTCATGTTTAAGAGGTAACTACACACAAAAAAGGAGCAAGAATCAGTCATCTGACCCTTCAACCCTGCACTACCATTCCTACAGTCTAAAGACTGCCCCTTGTAACAACACTCAGTGGCCACTTTATTAGGTACACCTGTACACCTGCTTGTTAATGTAAATATCTAATTTGCCAATCATGTGGAAGCAATTCAGTGCATAAAAACATGGTCAAGAAGTTCAGTTGTTCTTCAGACTAAACATAAGAATAGGAAAGAAATGTGATCTAAATGACTTGAACTCTGAATTGATTGTTGTTCCCAGATAGGCTGGGTTGAGTACCATGGAAACTGCCGATCTCCTGGGATCATCATAAAGTCTCTAGACTTTACAAAGAATGGTGTGAAAACAAACAAACAAAAACATCATGCAGTGAGCAGCTGTTCTGTGAAAGCATTATTAATGAGAGAGTTCAGGGGAGAATTGCCAGACTGGGTAAAGCTGACAGGAAGGTGACAGTAACTCAAGTAACCACGCTTACAATAGTGGTTTGCAGAAGAGCATCTCTAAACACACAACATGTCAAACCTTGCAGTGGATGAGCTACAGCAGCAGAAGACCACAAACATACACTCAGTGGTCACTTTATTAGGTGCAGGAGATAGATGATAACATGGCCACTGAATCTATTTCCCTTCATTCAAGACTTGTCACTAATGGAAACATCTCAACATCTGGCCTGTCATGTCCCTTCAAGTCTTACATGTTTGCAAGCTTCACTCTGCAGATCCACTCCTTATTTATTTATTTTTATTTTGCGATACAGCACAAAGTCGGCCCTTCCAGCCCTTCGACCAGACAGCCCAGCAACCCCTGATTAACCCTAACCTAATTAGGGGACAATTTACAATGACCACTTAACCTACATGGTATGTCTTTGGACTGTGGAAGGAAACCAAGGACCTGGAGAAAACCCATACACTCCATGGGGAGGACATACAGAGACCCCTCACAGAATGGCTCTGGAATTGACCACTGTGCTCCAGAATGCCAAGAGCTGTAATAGCATCGCACTAACCACTACGCTAACGTGGTACCTTGTTATAATTGGCCTGCTCTTTGAACTCTGTGACTCAAAGAATTATTATTTTGTACTACTTCAATGCACAGTGTACTGGCTTTGGTCTGTATGACCAGTATTGGTGTTTTAGATAGATAAATAGATAGATACTTTATTGATCCAAAAGGAAATTACACTGCCACAATAGCATTACAGGTGCACAGATATACAAAGTGTACAAATATTAGAAGAAAAGTAAGAAAGAATTAAAAGTAAGTTATAACAAACAATCTAACAGGAGGAGGTCATCACTTCCCCAGCTATAGGTTGACTTATTATAAAGCCTAATGGCTGAGAGTAAGAATGACCTCATATAGTGCTCTTTGGAGCAGTGCAGTTGTCTTGATCTATTACTAGAATTGCTCCTCTGTACAGCAAAGATGGCAAGCAGAGGGTGAGAAACATTGTCCAGAATTGCAAGGATTTTCCATTGGGTCCTTTGTTCTACCACAGCCTCCAGTGTGTCCAGTTTGACTCCTATGACAGAGCAAGCCTTTCTAATCAGTTTATTGAGCCTGTTAGCATCCACATCCACACCATCAATAGTAACAGGGAGCAATGCAGGCTTGGTCTTCCTAAAGTCCATCACATCTCCTTCGTCTTACTAATGTTGAGCTGCAGATCACTCAGCTTGCACCATTTGAGAAAGTCCTCTACCAGGACCCCGTATTCATCCTCCTATCCTCCCTTTATACACCCAACTATTGCTGAGTTATCAGAGGCTTTCTGCAGAAGACATAACTCAGTGTTGTATCTAAAGTTGGATGTATACAGAGTAAAACAGGAATTGAGCCAATACAGTCTCCTGTGGAGCCCCAGTGCTGCTAATAGCCATGTCTGACACACAGCTCTGAAGCCACACAAACTGTGGTCTGCCAGTCAGGTAATCCATTATCCAGGATACGTTATCATCACATGTACCAAGAAACAGTGAAATGCTTGTCTTGCATACGGTCCGTACAGATCAAATGATTACACAGTGCATTCAGCTAGACTAGGGTAAAACAATAACAGAGCAGAATAAAGTGTAAGTGCTACCACAAAAGTGCAGGACAGGTAAACGATAAAGGCAAGATCAACAGAAGGCAGATTTTGAGGCCAAGGATCTATCATTTCGTAGAAGAGGTCCATTCAAAAATCTGA
The DNA here is from genome assembly GCF_030028105.1 of Mobula birostris. Taxonomy (NCBI): domain Eukaryota; kingdom Metazoa; phylum Chordata; class Chondrichthyes; order Myliobatiformes; family Myliobatidae; genus Mobula; species Mobula birostris. The sequence goes on from NC_092374.1 coordinate 103,987,643, forward strand.
TAACAATGGGATAGAAGTTGCCTTTGAGCCTGGTGGTACAAACTTCCAGCCTTTTTTATCTTCTGGGAGGGGGGAGAAGAAAGAATATCAGGGGTGGTTAGGTCACTCATTATGCTGGCTGTTTTAATGAGGTGGTGAGAAGTGTAGATGGGAGGATGGTTCATATGATGTACTGAGCTGTGTCCACAACTCTCTGCGGATACCTGTGGTCACGGGCTGAGCAGTTGCTATATCCGTCCAGATAGAATGTATTCTATGGTGTACCAATAAAAATTGATAAAAGTCAATAGGTTCAAGCCAAATTTTTTTAGCCTTCTGAGGATGTAGAGGCTTTGGTGTGCTTTCTTAGCTGTGGTATCAATGTAGTTGGACCGACAAGTTATTGGTGATGGTCATACCTAGGAACTTGAAGCTCTAAACCCTTTCAGCCTCAACATAATGGATGAGGGCAGGAGTATGTGCACCACTCCACTTTCTGAAGACAATGAACAGCTCTTATGTTTCATTGACATTGAGGGAAAGGTTGTTGTCATGACACTGTGTCAATGAGCTCTCTATCTCCTTCCTCTTCTCCAAATCATCATTATTTGAGGTCCACAACAGTGGCACATCTGTAAACTTGGAGCTGGAGTTAGAGCAGAATTTGGTCATGCAGTCATGAGTGTAGAGGGGGTAGAGTAGGACATGCAAAACAATGCATGTGATAATTAAAAAAAAACAATTTCAATTCCTAGATCCCCTCTCACCTCCAAGTCCCAAAGACTACAGACCTGATTTCTTTAGCCATTCATGATAAGATAAGCTTCTCATCCCAGGAATTAACTAGTTTTCTTCTGGATGAACTCCAATGTTCGTGCAGCCTTTTTCCAAATCTCTAGAAAATTTTCCAAGTGCAATCTCACCAACATACCATACCATAAGTGTGCTTCATTATTGTTACATAAACTCCCCCATAATAAAGCTTATATGCTATTTGTCTTTCTGGCAAAGGATCTTTATTTTATTTATTTTATTTTTTATTTATAGAGTGAAACTGGCCCTCCTGGCTCAATGAGCGGCGCCGCCCTGCAGCCCATCTATTTAACCCTAGCCTAATCCCAGGACCAAAAGCCCATAAGACCATCAGACAAAGGAGCAGAAGTCGGCCATTCGGCCCGTCAAGACTGCTCCGCCATTTTATCATGAGCTGATCCATTCTCCCATTTACTCCCACTCCCCTGCCTTCTCACCATTACCTTTGATGCTCTGGCTACTCAGATACCTATCAATCTCTGCCTTAAATACACCCAATGACTTGGCCTCCACTACTGCCCGTGGCAACAAATTCCATAGATTCACCACCCTCTGGCTAAAAAAATTTCTTCGTATTTCTGTTCTGAATGGGCACCCTTCAATCCTTAAGTCATGTCCTCTCATACTAGACTGCCCCATCATGGGAAACAACTTTGCCACATCCACTCTGTCCATGCCTTTCAACATTCGAAATGTTTCTGAGGTCTACCCTCATTCTTCTAAACTCCAAGGAATACAGTCCAAGAGTGGACAAACATTCCTCATATGTTAACCCTCTCATTCCCAGAATCATTCTAGTGAATCTTTTCTGTACCCTCTCCAACGTCAGCCCATCCTTTCTTAAATAAGGAGACAAAACTGCCCACAGTACTCCAAGTGAGGTCTCACCGGCGCCTTATAGAGCCTCAACATCACATCCCTGCTCCTTTACTCTATTCCTCTAGAAATGAATGCCAACCTTGCATTCGCCTTCTTCACCAAAGACTTAACCTGGAGGTTAACCTTAAGGGTATCCTGCACGAGGACTCCCAAGTCCCATTGCATTTCAGAATTCTTTCCTCATTTAAATAATAGTCTGCCCATTTATTTCTTCTGCCGAAGTGCATAACCATACACTTTCCATTGTATTTCATTTGCCACTTCTTTGCCCATTCTTCCAAACTATCCAAGTCTCTCTGCAGACTCTCTGTTTCCTCAGCACTACCGGCCCCTCCACCTATCTTCGTATCGTCAGCAAACTTAGCCACAAAGCCATCTATTCCATAATCCAAATCGTTGATGTACAATGTAAAAAGAAGCGGCCCCAACATAGACCCCTGTGGAACACCACTGGTAACCAGCAGCCAACCAGAATACGATCCCTTTATTCCCTTTGTCTGTTTCCTGCCAATCAGTCAACACTCTAGCCACGTATGCAACTTTCTTGTAATTCCATGGGCTCTTATCTTGTTAAGTAGCCTCATGTGCGGCACCTTGTCAAAGGCCTTCCGAAAATCCAAATATAAATCATCCACTGCATCTCCCTTGTCTAGCCTACTTGTAACTTCCTCAAAAAATTGTCATAGGTTTGTCAGGCAGGATTTTCCTTTAAGGAATCCATGCTGAGTTCTGCCTATTTTGTCATATGCCTCCAGGTACTCTGTAACCTCATCCTTGACAATCGACTCCAACAACTTCCCAACCACTGATGTCAAGCTAACAGGTCTATAATATCCTTTTTGCATCCTTGCCACCTTCTTAAATAGCGGAATGACATTTGCAATCTTCCAGTCCTCCGGAACCATGCCAGAGTCTATCGACTTTTGAAAGATTATCGCTAATGCCTCCGCAATCTCCACAGCTACTTCCTTCAGAACACGAGGGTGCATTCCATCTGGTCCAGGAGATTTATCTACCTTTAGACTATTCAGCTTCCTGAGTACTTTCTCTGTCGTAATTGTGACTGCGCACACTTCTCTTCCCTGCTACCCTTGAGTCTCCAATATACTGCTGATATCTTCCTCAGTGAAGACTGATACAAAATACTCATTCAGTTCCTCTGCCATCTCCTTATCTCCCATTACAATTTCTCCAGCATCATTTTCTATCGGTCCTATATCTACTCTCACCTGTCTTTTACTCTTTATATATTTGAAAAAGCTTTTAGTATCCTCTTTGATATTATCTGCTAGCTTCCTTTCATAGTTCATCTTTTCCCTCTTAATGACCTTCTTAGTTTCCTTTTGTATGCTTTTAATAACTTCCCAATCCTCTGTCTTCCCACTAATTTTTGCTTCCTTGTATGCCCTCTCCTTTGCTTTAACTTTGGCTTTGACTTCTCTTGTCAACCATAGTTGAATCCTTTTCCCATTCGAAAATTTCATCTTTTTTGGAATATACCTGTCTTGCACCTTCCTCACTTCTCGCATAAACTCCAGCCACTGCTGCTCTGCCGTCCTTCTCGCCAGTGTCCCTTTCCAGTCAACTTTGGCCAGTTCCTCTCTCATGCCACTGTAATTTCCTTTACTCCACTGAAATACCGACACATCGGATTTCAGCTTCTCTTTTTCAAATTTCACAGTGAACTCAATCATGTTATGATCACTGTCTCCTAAGGGTTCCTTCACCTCAATCTCTCTAATCACCTCCGGTTTATTACACAATACCCAATCCAGTACAGCTGATCCCCTAGTGGGCTCAACAACAAGATGTTCTAAGAAGCCATCTTGCAAACATTCTACAAATTCTCTCTCTTGAGATCCAGCGCCGACCTGATTTTCGCAATCCACTCGCATGTTAAAATCCCCCACAACTTTCATAACACTGCCCTTCTGACAAGCCTTTTCTATTTCCTGTTGTAATTTGTAGTCCACATCACTGCAGCTGTTTGGAGGCCTATAAATAACTGCCATCAGGGTCCTTTTACTCCGCGAATTCTTAGCTCAACCCATAAAGATTCTGCACCTTCCGATCCTATATCACCCCTTTCTACTGATTTAGTATCATTTCTTACCAATAAATCCACGCCTCCCGTTGCCTACCTTCCTATCCTTCCGATACACCGTGTATCCTTGGACGTTCAGCTCCCAGAGACATGCATCTTTAGCCACGTCTCAGTGATGGCCACAATATCATACCTGCCAATCTGTAGCTGTACGACAAGATCATCCACCTTATTCCTTATGCTGCGTGCATTTAAGTATAACACCTTAAGACCAGTATTTGATACTTTTCGCTTTGATTTCACTGCAACTTTATTGCACTGCAACTCATCCCAATGGCTACAAATTTGCCCCATCACCCGCCTGTCTTTCCTGACATCTTTACTGCTCACTATCTTAGATTTATTTCTGTTTTCCCCTTCCTCCGCTCTATCATTCCGGTTCCCATCCCTTTGCCAAATTAGTTTAAACCCTCCCTAACAGCTCTATTAAACCTTCCCGCCAGGATATTGGTCCCCTTCGGGTTCAGGTGTAACCTGTCCTTTTTGAACAGGTCATACTTCCCCCAGAAGAGATCCCAGTTATCCAAAAATCTGAAGCCCTGCCCCCTGCACCAGTCTCTCAGCCGTGCATTCATCTGCCTTATCCTACTATTCTTGCCCTCGCTAGCACGTGGCACAGGTAGCAATCCCTAGATTACTACCCAACAGGTCCTGTTTCTCAGCTTCCTTCCTAACTCCCAGAAATCTCTCTTCAGGACCTCCTCCCCTGTCCTATCTATGTCATTGGTACCAACATGTACCAGGACAACTGGCTGCTCGCCCTCCCCCTTCAGAATATTCTGGACCCGATCAGAGACATCCCGTACCCTGGCACCTGGGGCGAAACCCACTATGCGGGTATCTCCATCAGGCTCACAGAATCTCCTGTCCATTCCCCTGATTATGGAATCCCCTATGACTACCGCATTCCTCTTCTCCCTCCTTCCCTCTTGCACAACAGCGCCAGGCTCAGTGCCAGAGACCTGGTCACCCTGTCAGGTCATCCCCCTCAACAGCAATCTAGAACAAGATATTTGTTGCTGAGTGGGACAGCCACAGGTGTGCTCTCCACTATCCGGGCATTTCCCTTCCCTCTCTTGACAGTGACCCAGTTTTCTGACCCCTGTAGCCTTGGGATGACTACCTCCCTGTAGCCCCTCTCTATCAGCTCTTCACTTTCCCTAATAAGCAGTAGGTCATCAAGCTGCAGCTCCAGATCCCTAACACTGTCTCTGAGGAGCTGCATCTCGGTGCACCTGGCGCAGATGTGGCCATCAATGAGGCTAGAGGTCTCCCAGGATTCCCACATCGGACATCCCGAACAAAGCACTAACCCTGCAGGCATGCTATCTAATTCTACAGGAAAAATAAGTCTACTCACCTAACAACAGGAATTCTGCAGATGCTGGAAATTCAAGCAACACACATAAAAGTTGCTGGTGAACGCAGCAGGCCAGGCAGCATATCTAGGAAGAGGTGCAGTCGACGTTTCAGGCCGAGACCCTTCGTCAGGACTAACTGAAGGAAGAGTGAGTAGGGGATTTGAAAGTTGGAGGGGCAGGGGGAGATCCAAAATGATAGGAAAAGACAGGAGGGGGAGGGATGGAGCCAAGAGCTGGACAGGTGATAGGCAAAAGGGATACGAGAGGATCATCGGACAGGAGGTCCGGGAAGAAAGACAAGGAGGGGGGCGGACCCAGAGGATGGGCAAGGGGTATATTCAGAGGGACAGAGGGAGAAAAAGAAGAGTGAGAGAAAGAATGTGTGTATAAAATAAGTAACAGATGGGGTACGAGGGGGAGGTGGGGTCTTAGCGGAAGTTAGAGAAGTCGATGTTCATGCCATCAGGTTGGAGGCTACCCAGACAGAATATAAGGTGTTGTTCCTCCAACCTGAGTGTGGCTTCATCTTTACAGTAGGGGAGGCCGTGGATAGACACGTCAGAATGGGAATGGGATGTGGAATTAAAATGTGTGGCCACTGGGAGATCCTGCTTTCTCTGGCGGACAGAGCGTAGATGTTCAGCAAAGCTGTCTCCCAGTCTGCGTCGGGTCTCGCCAATATATAAAAGGCCACATCGGGAGCACCGGACGCAGTATATCACCCCATATATCACTCTACTCACCTACTTACCTCGACAAACAGACAAACTTTTTAAACCATTAGCTCGTACCGTTAGCTGTGTGAGCCCTGCTGTTCCTGTCTGTCCGGGCCAATTTGCGAAAGGTGGGGGGGTGGGGGGAAGGAAAAAAAAAGAGTTGGTGCCTCACTCTCGCCTCTTCCCATTTACCGCCGAAGCCCGTTGAAGCCAAATCCCTGCACTCTGCTACCACTCTCTCCGCTGCCCGCTTCGACAGCTGCTCGCTGTATAGGGTGGTATCCTTTTTAAACTCTCTGTGCTGCTCTGTTACGTCACGCACCTGCACAGTCTCGTCCTTCTTGCACTCGAAGAAGTTTTTAAAAAAACTGCCTTCCTTCAGAATTCAGCTCCCACGCTGCTCTGTAGTCCCGATCCAAAAGAAAGTCATTGGAAGCAACCTTCATTTTTAAACTCTCCGCACTGTCCTGTTACTCTCCATGTTGTCCTGTTACAATTTCTAATCAACAGTTAACCTGCTAACTGAATTGGAACGTGGTAGGAAATCAGAGCACCTAGAGGAAGCCCGCACACTTGTGGAAAGGATGTAGAAATTTCTTACAGATTCATTCATTCAGGTGCCTTGCCATTCAGCTTGGGCGATCATGTCTCTCCATCCATCAAGGTCCCTGAACCTCCGAATTGTAGTTGTTGCCTCCCCTGTTTCTAACCATGATGTTATTCCATCTGTCATTTTCATTCTCTGTCTGCCTCTGCTTCCTTTTCCTTCCAGATTTCCAGTTGTAACTAAATGTTCTAATGTCTCTCTTCACATGATGTGTCCAAAGAATTTTTATTGCTGTTTTCTGGTTTTTTTAAGTAATGTACGCTTTGTTTTTGTTCTCTGTGGAACTTCTTCGTTGGTTATCCTGTCCATATATGATATGCATAGCATTCTTCTGAGGAACCACATCTCTGCTGCATTGATTCTTTTCTCCATTGCATTTGTGATGGTCCATGACTTGCAGCCATACATCAATATAGGAAGAATGTAGCAGCTGAGTGTTTTAAGGCAGATGTCAATTGCTATTTTCTTGTTCGTTAAGATGTTTCTCATTTCTGTTAATGCTGTTCTTGCCATTGCTATTCTTGCTTTTACATCTGTTTTGCATTTGCCATCAGATGTTACCCATGAACATAAAAACGGACTGTAAAAGCTTTTATAGATATGTAAAAAGGAAAAGACTGGTAAAGACAAATGTAGGTCCCCTGCAGACAGAAACAGGTGAATTGATTATGGGGAGCAAGGACATGGCAGACCAATTGAATAATTACTTTGGTTCTGTCTTTACTAAGGAGGACATAAATAATCTTCCAGAAATAGTAGGGGACAGAGGGTCCAGTGAGATGGAGGAACTGAGTGAAATACATGTTAGTAGGGAAGTGGTGTTAGGTAAATTGAAGGGATTAAATGCAGATAAATCCCCAGGGCCAGATGATCTGCATCCCAGAGTGCTTAAGGAAGTGGACCAAGAAATACTGGATGCATTAGTGATAATTTTTCAAAACTCTTTAGATTCTGGACTAGTTCCTGAGGACTGGAGGGTGGCTAATGTAACCCCGCTTTTTAAAAAAGGAGGGAGAGAGAAACTGGGGAATTATAGACCGGTTAGCCTAACATCGGTGGTGGGGAAAATGCTAGAGTCAGTTATCAAAGATGTGATAACAGCACATTTGGAAAGCGATGAAATCATCGGACAGAGTCAGCATGGATTTGTGAAAGGAAAGTCATGTCTGACGAATCTCATAGAATTTTTTGAGAATGTAACTAGTAGAGTGGATAGGAGAGAACCAGTGGATGTGGTATATTTGGATTTTCAAAAGGCTTTTGACAAGGTCCCACACAGGAGATTAGTGTGCAAACTTAAAGCACACGGTATTGGGGGTAAGGTATTGATGTGGATAGAGAATTGGTTGGCAGACAGGAAGCAAAGAGTGGGAATAAAAGGGACCTTTTCAGAATGGCAGGCAGTGACTAGTGGGGTACCGCAAGGCCCAGTGCTGTGACCCCAGTTGTTTACAATATATATTAATGACTTAGATGAGGGAATTAAATGCAGCATCTCCAAGTTTGCGGATGACACGAAGCTGGGTGGCAGTGTTAGCTGTGAGGAGGATGCTAAGAGGATGCAGGGTGACTTGGATAGGTTAGGTGAGTGGGCAAATTCATGGCAGATGCAATTTAACGTGGATAATTGTGAGGTTATCCACTTTGGTGGCAAATACTGGAAAACAGATTATTATCTGAGTGGTGGCCGACTAGGAAAAGGGGAGGTGCAATGAGACCTGGGTGTCAGTATACACCAGTCATTGAAAGTGGGCAAGCAGGTACGGCAGGCGGTGAAAAAGGCAAATGGTATGCTGGCATTGATAGCAAGAGCATTCGAGTACAGGAGCAGGGAGGTACTACTGCAGTTGTACAAGGCCTTGGTGAGACAATACCTGGAGTATTGTGTGCAGTTTTGGTCCCCTAATCTGAGGAAAGACATCCGTGCCATAGAGGGAGTACAAAGAAGGTTCACCAGATTGATTCCTGGGATGGCAGGACTTTCATATGATGAAAGACTGGATCGACTAGGCTTATACTCTCTGGAATTTAGAAGATTGAGGGGGGATCTTATTGAAGCGTATAAAATCCTAAAAGGATTTGACAGGCTAGATGCAGGAAGATTGTTCCCGATGTTGGGAAGTCCAGAACGAGGAGTCACAGTTTGAGGACCGAGATTAGGAAAAACTTCTTCACACAGAGAGTGGTGAATCTGTGGAATTCTCTGCCACAGGAAACAGTTGAGGCCAGTTCATTGGCTATATTTAAGAGGGAGTTAGATATGGCCCTTGTGGCTAAAGGGATCAGGGGGTATGGAGGGAAGGCTGGTACAGGGTTCTGAGTTGAATGATCAGCCACGATCATACTGAATGGCGGTGCAGGCTTGAAGGGCCGAATGGCCTATTCCTGAACCTATTTTCAATGTTTCTATGTTTCTATGTACAGCATCAGTTACGTTTCACTCCTTAAAAGTATTTGAAATGATTATAGCAATTGGTCTGACAGCTAAATATGTAATGTATTCTGCATTAGATCTTCCAATAAGTACCTGAATCAGGGCCTTTAATAGCATAATATATTATCTGGACTGAGTCTAGTGCTGTGGCTCAGAAGGGAAGGGGGAGAAGAGAAATGCAGTAGTGACAGAAGATTCCATAGTTACAGGAATAGAGACAAGCTTTGAGGATGCGACGGAAACACCCAGATGATATGTTGCCTCTCAAGTACCAGGGTCAGGGACGTTTTGAATTAGGTTTACGGCATTCTGAAGGGGACGGATGCGCAGCCAGAAATCTTGGTACGTGTTGGTACCAATGACATAGATATGAAAGAGGGAGGGGATCCTGAAGAGAGAGTTTAGCAAGCTAGGTAGAAAGCCCTGAAAAGCAGGACTTCCAGGGTAGTAACTCTGGATTGCAGCTGGTGCCACACGCCCATGAGGGTAAGAATAGAATGATTTGGCAGATGAAAATGTAGCTGAAGAATTGGTGCAGGGGGAAGGACTTCTGATTTCTAGATCATTGGGAAATCCTCTGGGGAAGAGATGACTTGTAAAAAAGGGAAGGGTTATACCAAATGCGAGTGGCATCAAATTCTTTGCAGGCAGGTTTGCTGTAACTGTTGGGGAGGAGTTTAAACTAGTGTGGCAGGGAGATGGGAGCCTGAGGACTGTTAGTTTACAAGCAGAGGGAGTGTATAGTGAGACTGTCAAGGAAGGATAGGTAGATGGTAGGGCAAAAATGCAGACAGTGGACTGAAATGAAGCGTAAAAAAAAGGGACAAAAGGAAAAGGGTTATGATAAATAACTGAAAGTGTAACGTTTGAATGGAAGTAGTAGACGGAATTAGGTAGATAACCTTGTAGCACAGTTAAGAGATTGGAAGGTATAACTTTGTGGGCATCACGGAGTTGAGACTGAAAGAAGGTTATGTCCAAAGATACACATAGTGTTGAAAAGACAGGCAGGTAGGCAGAGGGAGTGGTGTGGCTCTGTGAGCAAAAAATGAAAATGTAATCAAATCATTAAAGATAAGTGACATAGGGTTGAAAGATTCAGGATCACTGTGGGTAGAGTTAAGAAATTGCAAAGGTAAAAAGACCCTCACACACAAAATGCTGAAGGAGCTCAGCGGGCCAGGCAGTATCTGTAGAAAAGAGTACTGTTGACTTTTCGGGCTGACATAAAAGCAAACGAGAGGACATATAGTAGAGCAAAAATAAGTACAAAGTTAAAGGATTGGGAAGCTTTTAAAAACTAAAAAAGTCATAAAGAGGGAAAAGGTGAAATATGAAGGTAAGCTAGCCAATAATATCAAAAAGGATACCAATTTTTTTCAGATATATGAAGAGTAAAAGAGAGGCAAGTGTAGATTTCAGACCATTGGAAAATAATGGAGAGGTAGTAATGGCAGGTGGACTGAATAAGTATTTTACATCAGACTTCACTGTGGAAGACACGAGCAGTGTGCCAAAAGTTCAAGAGTGTCAGGGGGCAGAAGTGCGTGCAGTTGCTATTACTAGTGCAGCCCCCCTGGCCACCCTCAGGGTCGCTCGGCTCGCTGTCGTCTAGGGAAACAGCCTCGGCCCCGCCAAACTGGGTAATTTGTTTGTGTGGATGCTGTGTGAGGTACCCCACCCCGCCCAAATAACAGACATTACACCAGATGCAATTAAATGATTTACAGTTTATAGATATTACTGGAACTATATAATTAAAAGAGAATAAAATATAAAAGGAAAATAAAAGGCGCCACACTTATCAAAGTTCAATCTCTTCGTTCACAAAAACCGTTGGAGCTCAAGGACCTTCTTCTTCACCCTGCGACCCCCTCGGACCACCTCGACCGGCCGCCTGGGACCAACAACGGTGGTCGACCAGACGCTCCACACGAGTCCGAGTCCGTCTCCGTCTCCTCGCCGAACGTCCCACTCGGGGTCCGACCCCGTTAGCGGACTCACAGCACCTGGTCCATCCTCTGTCTCGCTCTCCCGCCTTCTGCCCCAAAACCCCGCGCATACAGTATCTTCAAATACACCAAAACAATAACAACTATCCCAATTGGTTAATAGCACCCTCTTATCACCCTCTAAACCACAATAAGCTGCTAGCGCAAACTTTCTCAGCGTTAAAGCACAACAAAGCCGCATTCCCCAGATTAACATAACAAAAACGCCATTTTAATTAGCCTCCACAGTAACATAAAAATCGAAACCCCCTTACACTAGGGAGAAGGTGCTCAAGAAGCTAAATGGTCTGAAGGTAGATAATTCACCTGGAGCAGATGGATGACACCCCAGGGTTCTGAAAGAGGTAGCCGAAGAGATTGTGGAGGCATTAGTAATGATCTTTCAAGACCAGAAAATTGCAAATGTCACTCAACTCTTCAAGAAGTGAGGGAGAGAAGAGAACATAGAACATAGAATAGTACAGCGCAGTACAGGCCATTCGGCCCACAATGTTGTGCCGACCCTCAAACCCTGCCTCCCATATAGCCTACCACCTTAAATTCCTCCATATACCTGTCTAGTAATCTCTTAAACTTCACTAGTGTATCTGCCTCCACCATTGACTCAGGCAGTGCATTCCATGCACCAACCACTCTCTGAGTTAAAAATCTTCCTCTAATATCCCCTTGAACTTCCCACCCCCTACCTTAAAGCCATGTCCTCTTGTATTGAGCAGTGGTGCCCTGGGGAAGAAGCGCTGGCTATCCACTCTATCTATTCCTCTTATTATCTTGTACACCTCTATCGTGTCTCCCCTCATCCTCCTTCTCTCCAAAGAGTAAAGCCCCAGCTCCCTTAATTTCTGATCATAATGCATACTCTCTAAACCAGGCAGCATCCTGGTAAATCTCCTCTGTACCCTTTCCAATGCCTCCACATCTTTCCTATAGTGGGGCAACCAGAACTGGACACAGTACTCCAAGTGTGGCCTATCCAGAGTTTTATAGAGCTGCATCATTACATTGCGACTCTTAAACTCTATCCCTCGACTTATGAAAGCTAACACCCCATAAGCTTTCTTAACTATCTTATCTACCTGTGAGGCAACTTTCAGGGGTCTGTGGACATGTACCCCCAGATCCCTCTGCTCCAACACACTACCAAGTATCCTGCCATTTACTTTGTACTCTGCCTTGGAGTTTGTCCTTCCAAAGTGTACCACCTCACACTTCTCCGGGTTGAACTCCATCTGCCACTTCTCAGCCCACTTCTGCATCCTATCAATGTCTCTCTGCAATCTTCAACAATCCTCTACATTCTCTACAACACCGCCAACCTTTGTGTCGTTTGCAAACTTGCCAACCCACCCTTCTACCCCCACATCCAGGTCGTTAATAAAAATCACGAAAAGTAGAGGTCCCAGAACAGATCCTTGTGGACCACCACTAGTCATAATCCTCCAATCTGAATGTACTCCCTCCACCATGACCCTCTGCCTTCTGCAGGCAAGCCAATTCTGAATCCACCTGGCTGAACTTCCCTGGATCCCATGCCTTCTAACTTTCTGAATAAGCCTACCGTGTAGAACCTTGTCAAATGCCTTACTAAAATCCATATAGATCACATCCACTGCACTACCCTCATCTATATGGCTGGCCATCTCCTCAAAGAACTCTTATCAGGCTTGTTAGACACGATCTGCCCTTCACAAAGCCATGCTGACTGTCCCTGATCAGACCATGATTCTCTAAATGCCCATCGATTCTATCTCTAAGAATCTTTTCCAACAGCTTCCCCACCACAGACGTAAGACTCACTGGTCTGTAATTACCCGGACTATTCCCACTACCTTTTCTGAACAAGAGGACAACATTCGCCTCCCTCCAATCCTCCGGTACCATTCCTGTGGACAATGAGGACATAAAGATCCTACGCAGAGGCTCAGCAATCTCTTCCCTCGCCTCGTGGAGCAGCCTGGGGAATATTCCGTCAGGCCCCGGGGACTTATCTGTCCTAATGTATTTTAACAATTCCAACACCTCCTCTCCCTTAATATCAACATGCTCCAGAACATCAACCTCATTCATATTGTCCTCACCATCATCAAGTTCCCTCTCATTGGTGAATACTGAAGAGAAGTATTCATTGAGGACCTCGCTCACTTCCACAGCCTCCAGGCACATCTTCCCACCTTCATTTCTAATTGGTCCTACCTTCACTCCTGTCATCCTTTTTTTTACACATAATTGAAGAATGCTTTGAAGTTTTCCTTTACCCTACTCGCCAAGGCCTTCTCATGCCCCCTTCTTGCTCTTCCCTGCCCCTTCTTAAGCTCCTTTCTTCCTTCCCTATATTCCTCAATAGACCCATCTGATCCTTGCTTCCTAAACCTCATGTATGCTGCCTTCTTCCACCTGACTAGGTTTTCCACCTCAATTGTCACCCATGGTTCCTTCACCCTAACATTCTTCCTCACCAGGACAAATTTATCCCTGACATCCTGCAAGAGATCTCTAAACATTGACCACATATCCATAGTGCATTTCCCTGCAAAAACATCATCCCAATTCACACCCGCAAGTTCTAGCCTTATAGCCTCATAATTTGCCCTTCCCCAATGAAAATTTTTTCTGTCCTCTCTGATTCTATCCTTTTCCATGCTAATGCTAAAGGCCAGGGAGTGGTGGTCACTGTCCCCAGATGCTCAGCCACTGAGAGATCTGTGACCTGACCCGGTTCATTACCTAGTACTAGACCTAGTATGGCATTCCCCTTAGTTGGCCTGTCCACATACTGTGACAGGAATCCATCCTGGACACACTTAACAAACTCTGCCCCATCTAAACCCTTGGAAATAATCAGGTGCCAGTCAATATTAGGGAATTTAAAGTCACCCATGATAACAACCCTGTTATTTTTACACCTTTCCAAAATCTGCCTCCCATTCTGCTCCTCTGTATCTCTGCTACTACCAGGGGGCCTATAGAATACCCCCAATAGAGTAACTGCTCCCTTCTTGTTCCTGACTTCCACCCATACTGACTCAAAAGAGGATCCTGCTACATTACCCATGCTTTCTGTAGCTGTAATAGTGTCCCTGAGCAGTAACGCCACCCCTCCTCCCCTTCCCCCTGCTCTATCCCTTTTAAAGCACTGAAATCCAGGAATATTGAGAATCCATTCCTGCCTTGGTGCCAGCCAAGTCTCTGTAATGGGCACTACATCATAATTCCATGTATGTATCCAAGCTCTCAGTTGATTACCTTTGTTCCTGATACTTCTTGCATTGAGGTACACACTCTTCAGCCCTCCTACCTTACTGTCTTTACACCGTTTATTCTACTTCTCTTTCCTCAAAGCCTCTCTATACATTAGATCCGGTTTTACTCCGTGCACTTCTTTTACTGCATATTGCTCCGGTTCCCGTCCCCCTTGCAAATTAGTTTAAACCTTCCCGAACCATGCTAGCAAACCTACCTGCAAGGATATTGCTCCCCCTCGAGTTCAGGTGCAACCCATCCAATCTGTACAGGTCCCACCTTCCCCAGTAGAGATCCCAATGGTCCAAAAATCTAAAACCCTGCTCCCTGCACCAACTCCTTAGCCACACATTCAACTGCCATCTCCTCCAATTCTTACCATCACTGTCACGTAACACTGGCAGCAATCCTGAGAATGCCACACTTGAGGTCCTGTTCTTCAGCCTTCTGCCTAGTTCCCAAAACTCACACTTCAGGACCTCATCCCTCTTCCTGCCTATGTCATTGGTACCAACATGTATCACGACTTTTGGTTGCTTTCGCTCTCGTACCAGGATGTCGTGCACCCGGTCAGAGATATCCCGGATCCTGGCACCCGGGAAGCAACAAACCATGCGGGTGTCCTTCTCACATCCACAAAATCTCCTGTCTGCTTCCCTGACTGTAGAGTCTTCAATGACGACAGCTCTCCTCCTCTCCCTTCTGAAAGGAAATTATGGGCCAGTTAGCTTGATCTCAGTTGCTGAGAAGATGTTGGAGCTGATTTTTAAGGATGTGGTTTCAAGGTCCCACCCTTCTGAAAGGAAATTATGGGCCAGTTAGCTTGATCTCAGTTGCTGAGAAGATGTTGGAGTTGATTTTTAAGGATGTGGTTTCAAGGTAAATGGAGGTACATGTTAAAGTAAGCCACAGTCAGCATGGTTTCATTAAGGGATAATATTCTTTAAGGAACTAACAAGCAGGATAAACAAAGAAGAATTATAGGATGTAGTGTATTTGGATTTTTAGAAGTTCTTTGACAAGGTGCCACACATTAGACTTCTTAGAAAGACAAGGGCTTGTGGTGTTACAGGAAAAATAGAAGCATGGATAGAGCAATGACTGACTGGCAGGTGTACACATTGGGAGTAAAGGGAGCCTTTTTTGATTGGCTGCTGATGACTAGTGGTGTTCCACAGAGGTAGGTGTTTGGACTGCTTCTTTTTCCATTGTATTGCAATCATTAGGGTGATGGATTTGATGGCCTTGTAGCAAAGTTTACAGATGATATGAAGATAGGTGGAGGGGCAGGTTAGTGTTGAGGAAGCAGGGCATCTGTCGAAGGATCTGGACAGATTGGGAGAATGGGGCAGAGAAATGGCCGATGGGAAGTGTATGGTCATGCACTTTGGTTGAAGGAATAAAATTGGAGACTATTTTCTATATTGGGACAAAAATTAAAGATATGATGTGCAAAGGGACTTGGGAGTCCTTGTGCAGGATTTCCTGAAGGTTAACTTGCAGATTCAGTCAGTGGTGAGGAAAACAAGTGCAAAGTTAGCATTCATTTCATGAAGACTAGAATATAAAAACCAAGGAAGTAAGGCTGAGGCTTTATAAGGCACTTGTGAGTCATCACTTGGAGTATTGTGATCAGTTTTGGGCCCTTTACCGTAAGAAAGTATGGGTGGACATGAGAAAACTTAACCGTTTGAGAATTTTGCTGGCTCTGGGCTATACTAACTGGAATTTAGAATAAGGTGGAACCTCATTAAAATCTATCACATGTAGAAAGGCCTTGATAGATGGGATATGGTGAAGATGTTTTCCATTGTGGGGAAGTCTAGCACCAGAGGCTGCAACCTCAGAAGAGAGGGACGTCCATTTAGAATGAAGATTGGGGAGAATTTCTATAGCCAGTGTAAAGTGAATCTGTAAAATTTATTGCCATACTTATGGTTTTATGGTCTTATTATTGTTTTTTAAATACTTAGGATTAATGACATTTAAAAGAAATCAAAGAAGATAGTAATAGATAATTGTCTGTTGTCAATTGCTGATGTAAGCAACTATTTCTATGGCCAGTGATATTTGTCTAGTGTCTCACACTAATCATTGTTTCTAATTGTTATGCCTGTGTTGTGCTCCTAAGGCTGCCCTGAAGCTGCCGGTGACAATGGATGTTCAAACCCCTTTGGTGCTTTTCATGGCTGCATGCGACTCATCTTCATAGACAATCAGCCAGCAGATCTCATCTTGGTACAGCAAGGGTTGCATGGGAACTTCAGTGACCTACAAGTAGACCTTTGTGGAATTGTAGACAGGTAAATACACTTCATCTTACCCATTATGTGAATAATATTCTCACTTACAGTGCAATATAGCCAGGCAAATGGAAGAGATACTAAATCCCAGGAATGAGATATTGTCAATATTCAAAGTAAGTCAGATATCATCTGTCCAACCTGATACATATGATCAATAAACTCACTGAGAAAATGTTCTGGAGCAAGTGTATACTGTAATAATCTCATGTAAAATTTAAAGTATTGTGATTAAGTTCTCAAATTGGCTATAAAATGTTGAGTAACCTAGAAACGAGTACAACTTCAATCATGACAACAGAGGTTTGTTGAAGTTAAAGTTAACCAAACACAGGAATATTAATCTGATATTGGTAGTAACAAATTTGCCAAGTCAATGTAAATCACAGTTGATAGAATAATGTTCCTTCGGGAGGGAAATCAGCAGTCTGCACCTGATTTTGACTATCTGCGTAATCCAGCTCTCAGATACGTTGTTGACTTTAAACCTGCTACTCTGAAAAAGGCCTTTCCTTGTCTTTTGGGTCAAGGGAACAATTAGGAAAGTGTCAAGTAATAGGCTTGTCACTATTGTCCAAATGCTTTGAATGAAAAGAAGAAATGCTGACCAATAGCATTCATGTTTCCCCTTCTTCGTGCTTCCAATGTGTAGGCTGTCTGCTTCCAACACCACCACCAAATCTTGGACTGCAGTCGTCAGACTGATGTCAATGTGCTGAGGATTAGTTATAATAAAACTGGGCCCATGAAGATTATGTATGCATGCTCAAGGTTCTGACATGTGATTATAAATCCAGGATTATTTTTGTTTAATCAGTAAGAGACGTGTACCAAAGCCAGCTGATATACTTATCTATTCTTTGTCATATTAGATAGTCACTTTCACTAGAGTGACTGAAGGGAAGACCATTTGAAAGAAATCAATTAATATTTCTGAATTTTACACAGCAAATAACGTCTGAAAAACAAGTCATCTTTGGTCAGCTGAGCAGAAAATGTAGTGGACTACTGGTGCCCAATTCTACTCACCTCCTGATGTTTGACTTAATTAGTGTTGGAATACAATTGTTTAATTTCAAAGTTGATTGTATTCCTTACAGAGTAAACTGAATAAGGGTTATTGGCTTAAAATGCAAACCTGGTCAGAAATTCAAGCCTTCTCTTTCTTTTACCAATAGAAAATAAACCTAGCTACTTTAGTCTTTTGTGATGATCCCAATTTCTCAAATGTGTACCCTTTTCATCTTTACAAATCTTTCTTGCATCTCCTATATCATTTCTTTAATATTGGCAAAAACTGTGCATGGGTATGGTTTGACCAAAGTTATGTGCAAACTTCTTGTTATCTTTCTGTTTTCAGCTATAACAATGTCCAAATGAATTCCAATGATTTATCTCTACGTTGGCCAAAATTGCCACTTTGTGTGATTAGTGCAACTCCATATTCAGTTAATTATTTCTTTATATAGAAAAAGTTAAGGAGAGGGTTTGGAAATCCTGTACACAGGGTTAATCAAAAGAAGTGAATCCCAATGGTCAGCGATTAAAGGTTGTAAATTTAAGGAGTTACCAAAGACCATACAGTAAATACAAGAATTATACACTGGGCTGTTAATATTAAAAATGAATAGGTAATGGTATACATAATCATTAATGCTTTTCAGAGTAGAATTGAATAAATGCTGGGGTAGAAAACATCCAGAGGACCAGGAGAAAACTTAAAAGATTGAAGTGAAAACATTTCAAAAATTGATATAGACATAATAGATGATTAGACACTTTCTGTAGTATATAATTTTACAATAGAAACTTGGATATGAGAAATTAAATTTCCTACCAGTTTTACTGGTGTGCTGTATAGACTCACTAAGTTTGCATTCACCTCTATGGTCAATGTTTTATATTATGTGACCTGCTTTTTTCCTTGTATATTAAACACTCTTAATGAAGTTTTATTAGTATCTTTGTATTTTCCAGTCTTCATAAATTTTAACTGTAGTCCCAAATCTGCTGTCACTTACAAATGTTCCTGATTTTAGATCAAAGTGGTGAATGCTCACAACACTGACCTCTTTGAAGCAACACTTTGCACTTTTGATGAATTGGTAATTATTCTTTACCTCTGCTCTCTGCTTCCTACTTTTTAACCAACTTGCTATTCATTCCACCAAACGCTCTCTGATGTACATGCTCTTTCACCTTAGCCAGAACAGTGATAGAGGTGTATAGTTGAAGGTATGGGCAGAGAAACCCCAGATGGAGTTTAATCTGGACAAAAGTGAAGTGTTGCACCTTGGGAGATCAAATGTAAAGGCAACACCCTTAACAGGGTTGATGAGCAGAGTGATCTTGGGGTAACAGCTCAAATGTAGCTCCTTGAAAGTGGCTACACAGGTTTATAGGGTACTAAGAAGGCATATGACCTACTTGCCTTTATTAGTGGGGCATTGACTTCAAAAGTCAGGAAGTTATTTTACAACTTTATAGCACTCTAGTTAGGCTGCATCTAGAATATTGCACACGGTTCTTGGGATCCATCACAGGAAGGAGGGTGCAGGAGAGGTTTAGCAGGATGCTGCCTAGATTACCATGTGATGTAACGAGAGATTAGACAACATGGGTTGTTTTCTCCAGTGAGGTGGAGGCGGAGAGAGGACCTGATAGGGGTTTATAAGAGTATGAGTGGCGTAGATAGAGTAGAAAGACATTATCTTTTATCCAGAGTTGAAATGTCTAATACCGGAGAGAATGCATTTAAGGTGAGAAGGGATAATTTTAAAGGAGATGTGAGGGGCAAGTTGTTTTTTTTTAAATACACAGAGACTGATGTGTGCCTGGACTGCACTGCCTGATGTGGTGCTAAAGGCAGAATATATACTTTTTGGGACTTTTAAAAGTTGTTTAGATAGGCACATGAATGTGAAGAAAATTGAGGATATGAAAATTGTGTAGGCAGAAGTGATTAGTTCAGTTGGTCACTTGACTAGTAGTTTGAGTGGTTCAGCAGAACTATGTTGGCCAAAGGGCTTGTTCCTGGGCTGTACTGGTCTATGTTCTACATATAAGATTACACAAGACATAAACGGACTGGAGAATAGCATCTTTCCCCTGGAGCAGTGACCAATAGCAGGGGACATCTGTTTAAGGGTAAGTGATAGAATGTTTAGGTGAGACGTTAGTGGTAATATTGTTTTTACATAGTGAGTGATGGGTGCCTAGAACATACTGCTTGGAGGGGTAGAGGCTGATATAATTGGGACATTAAGGAGACTTACATAGGCACGTGGATGGACATTATGGGCTGTGTGGGACAGAAAGGTTAGATCGATCATAAAGTAGGTATATATTAGTCGGTATAACATCGTAGGCAACCATTTATGTTCTACGTTTATGAAATTTGGAAGATTTCCTCAAATCCAACAATGGGAAATGAAAGTGAGGGGAATCTGATGTGAATCTGAATCTGAATCAGCATGTTGTTTCTGGTCAATATGGCATTTTTAGTGAGAGTATCATCTCTTTATTGTTCTTCTTCCCTCCTATCCATTCAGTTCCTTTAGCTCCTGTGGCCGCAGACACATTTTTCCCTGATATTTTGAAAATAGACTAGAGATGAAGGATTCTATTGATAAGGTTACCCCTGGAGAAGTCTGGCTTCTTCACATTGGAGGAAAGAAGATGAGATCTGATAGAGGTGTAATTGATAATGACCAGTTTCGCCAGGATAAATAGAGGGAAGCTGTTCCCAGTGCTAAGTGATTCAAGGATCAGGGACATAGATTTTGACACAAATGATACAAGTGAATGGCTGAGAAAGACATTTTTTGCAGAAATTGTGTTTATTCTGGAAATTACCATTTGTATAGTGGTAGTAACAAAATTAATGAAAGCTTACAAGAGGAAATAATAGATAGCATACGCTGTTAGCACGATGCTATCACTGCTCAGGGCATTGGTGTTCAGAGTTCAATCTCGGCATCTCCTATAACATGTCTTTGAACATTTTCCCCATGGAATGCATGAATCTCCTCTGGTGCTCCGGTTTCCTCCCACAGTGCAGAGACATACAAGGTTCATTGTAAAGTGTCCTGTGATTAGGTTAGGGTTAAATTGGGGTTACTGAGCAGTGTAGCTCAAAGGGCCGTAAGGGCCTATTCCTCTCTGCATCTGTGAATAAATAAAAATGAACGTATGAGTCAGGATCGGAGGGTCTTACCCCGAAACGTCAACAGTTTATTTCCTTCCATAGATGCGGCCTGACCTGTTGATTTCCAACAGCATTTTGTGTGTTTTGCTCAAGATTTCCAGTACCTGGAGTTACCTCTTGTGTCTCAGGATTGCACTGCTACAAACTGGCACAGACTCAATGAGAAAACTGGCCCAACCCTTTCTATATAAATGTTATCAGTTGCAGACAATCTTTGAAAATTACATTCTTTCACTTAGAGATTGGATGTCCATTTTTATTTTATTAATGTCTCTTTTTGGATTGCATGCAAAACAAAGATGCTGCTTGAAATCTAATGTGTTGGAAAATTTATTCAGGGTCAGTGCTGACATTGCCCATGAAGAAGTATGCATGCCCATTTGAGTTGACTGCAACACTGTTTGCCTTGGCTTCTATATCAGGAGAGATTTGTTTGAGTTCAGCCTTTGGGGAGAGATGAACATGAACTCTTACTGATTTAAAGATCAGTGCTGAATTGATTTCTGCACCGTTCTCTGATAAGTCAGTTCCATTCCATGTGACTGCCCTTATCCTGGCACATAATTAATCAGTGCTACCTTAGGGACAGCCAGGAATATTTGGGGATGAGTTATAAATTCAGGGCACTGAACAGCAACCTTTTGAAGAGGAGTTGATTCAGATTTTACAGAACAATTGATGGCAAATTGATGGCAAAGCCAACAATTTAAGTGTGCCATATTCTAAGAAAGGATATGCTGGCATTACAGATGGTCCAGAGGAGGTTCACGAGAATGATTCCAGAAACGAAGGGGTTAAACTACTGTGAGCATTTGATGGCTCTGGGCCTGTACTCACTGCAGTTTAAAAGAATGGGGGCGGGGGTAGATCTTACTGGAACCTATCGAATATTGAAATACTCAGATAGAGTGGACATGGAGAGGAGGTTTCCTGGGGTAGGAGAGTCTAGGACAAAAGGGCACAGCCTCATGTCTTATAGTCCTATATTATAAGTGCATGATATCCTTTGAGTTTATGTTGTATTTTGTCAGTAATATTGCAAAGATGAACCATTATTTCTGGCTTTGTGTTCATACCAAAATTATGTTATTTGAACATTAGTGAGACTACATTACAGAAATTTGTCGAGTGTTGTGCAAGTTTCCCTGATCTTTGAAGACACACAGCTTCTGCATAAATACAGGAATCTAATCGATTAAGATCAATGCAAAGAAAACAAGTGCTAAAGATCAATGCAATGCCTTGATCTTAAGCACTTGTTGTCCAATCCCTATCTCATTCTGTAATTCAATCTCTCATGTATATTCACTCAACAAATTATAAACTCTTGAGCACCCTTTAATGAGACTGCTTCATACCTTCAGCTGCCAAAATCTGAGTCCTTGAATTCCCTCCTAATCTTCCCTTTTCTCTTTGGTTTTAAATCGTACTGTCTAGAAAATTTGACTTCAACTGTTAGCACTAAGCATGGTGTTGTGGGGTGGATGAAATCACCGGAGAGACAGTTACTGGTAGGTACAAAGCAGCTTCTTTATTCGACACAACAAGGTACAGCAGGCATCATACGGATGGAGACACTTTCAGTGGAAAGGTCTGCTAGCCCAGTGTGGGCTCAATATTTATTTGCTAAACACAAAGGGCAATCCCTATTTACAAAGTATAGACACTGTATAGACAATGCTTCTTTTTGAAGCTACATACAAAACATCACACCTTCAGACTTCATCCTTTCCTCCTGACACCCGCATGTCTGAGTTGGTACTCACAGTCTTTAGGAATGCAAGTTAAATCCACAATACATTTATTTGGTATTTTACGTGCTAACATAGAGGACAATTCTTATTTATAAAGTATAGATAAGGCTGTCTTTGAAACTACCTATAAACTTCACACTTCCACCTGCAGTGTCTGGGCTAGTATTCCGATATTCACAGCTTTTAGGAAATGCATTGTTCTGAACTCAATCCACAGTACTTTGTCAAATAGAAGACTAGTGGCCAGAATCATTTAAGTGTAAATGATAATCTACCCAAAATCTCACTCTAACACATAGTGTCCAGGAACATCGGCTTGATGCAGACTCATATGAAGTAAGCGGGATGAATTTCAATACAGCATCTACTCTTTGTACTGAATTACAATACCACTGACATTGGAAGTGTATTTTTTGTTAAGATTTCATTAACCTGTCCTAAAACCCATTTTTGAAGCTGACATTTGGTCTATATGCATCTTGGGACATATTGTTGCATCAATCCCGATCTCTCATGCCCCTGAATCAGAAGGCTGTAGGTAGGGAAAAAGTAGTTTTGCAGACTGGACACAATATCTAAACTAAATCCCAAGTGGAAGTCCTGACGAAGAGTCTCTAGTCCTGACGAAGGGTCTCGGCCTGAAACGTCAACTGTACCTCTTCCTAGAGATGCTGCCTGGCCTGCTGCGTTCACCAGCAACTTTGATGTGTGTTATCTTATTTAACCCTCAGGTTCATCCGGCGATGTTAGTCTAGGAGCAGACAGTCTCCAACCCTGCCAAACTTGTGAAATCTCATATGTGTGGGTGCTGCATGATTTGTTACCCTGTTGCAAAACAGTACCATGGAATATCAGACAGTACAGCATATGCAATTAAACAATTGAGCTATATAATTCTTAATTTGACTCTAGGATTAGTAAAGAAAAAAAGAAGAAAAAGGGGCCAATTTTAATGAAACAGTCTAATGTGCACGTTGGAGCTCATGGTTTTCCCATCCGTTCATTCTCCATTGATTTCCCTCGGGCATCGTCAGGCCCCATTCCACGTCCACTCCGTCCTGCAGTCTACGACCTCTCCGTTCTGGCATCTTCTCTCTCCATTTTCCGCTGAACAAAAGCCCCTGAATATCTCACTCTCAGGCACACAAGAAAGAAAAACATTCCCCTCATTGGATGCCGCACATTCCAAAGCCCCTGTTATCTCTAGTCATAACCCAAACACTGCTGCTACAGAGAAACCATTACATCAGCAGTGAATCCTTTCCCAGGGTGTTACATTTATAACCAATCTCTTCATATTAACCATACATAAGTTTTCTGCCAAGAATTCTTCCATAATTATGCTTTGCAATTTCTTCTATATCACTACTTGTGCACAACAATAGTTAGCATACCAACCAAAACATCTATGTTGAAAATTTAATGTCTTCATTCAAACCTAAATGATTCTGTCCTTCCTCTTAACAGGTGTTTTTACATTGCCTTCAAAGCAAGGTTTTCCTTTCTGCAGCCACATCAGGGAAATTCATTTTTACCGTCTGTTAAAGGATAATATTTCCCATATTTATCGTGGCATTCCATAACTGGGAAACTGTCATGAAATTTTTATTTGGATGTTTGAATGGCAAAGATATTTTGGGATTGAAGGACATGCCGCCAATCTTTCTTCACTGAGAGAGACTGAAAATCTGGCTGAGTGGTGCCGCAACAATAACTCTTACTCAATGTCAGAAAGACCAAGGAACTGATTATTGACTTCAGGAGGAGGAAACTAGAGGTGCATAATAAGCCAGTTCTCATCGGGTGATCAGAGATGGAGAGGGATAGGAACTTTAAATTCCTCAGTGTTATTGTTTCAGACGACCTGTTCGGAGGCCTAGCACACAGGGCCATTATGAAGAAAACATGGCAGTGTCTCTAATTCCTTAGAAGTTTGTGAAGATTTGACATGACATCTAATACTTCGACAAACTTCAATAGATGTGTGGTAGAGAGTATATTGACTGGCTGCATCACAGCCTGGTATGGAAACACCAATGCCCTTGAACAGAAAATCCAACTAAAGTAGTGGATATGGCCTAGTCCATCATGGGTAAAGCCCTCCCCACTATTGAACGCATCTATAAGTGGCAATATCACAGGAAAGCAACATCTGTCATCAGGGACACAAACCACACAGGTCATGCTCTCTTGCTGCTGCTGTCATCAGGAAGAAGGTACAGGAGCCTTAGTACCCACACCACCAGGTTCAGTAACAGTTGCCGCATCACCTATGGACTCACTTACAAGGACTCTTCATCCCATGCTCTCAACATTTATTTATTTATTATTCTGATATCAAAATTAATTCCAAAAGGGCTTTTCACACCTTATCTTCTCCAGGGAAGCTGGTGAAACCTTAACTTCAATTATCATGGCCAATATTCCTTTTCTAAATGTTTTCAAATCCAATTGCTTCTAAATTTCAAGAAAAAGTTGCATCCCAAGCAAGTTTTAGCAGATTTTACTTTGCATATACCAAACACAACCTGCACCTGAGCATTTACTGGAAGTTCTTTTACCACCACTGTGCCTCGTCATTTATCAAGAGCTGATGAGATAGCACCAATACTGCATCCGGATTGGGTACAAATCCAACATAGGTTCAATAGTACAAAATCAAAAGTGAATGACCAATGTTCAGTTATGGTTTTGTGTTTTTTTTTGGCTTTGACACTCCGTATACAATTAATCAGATGTACAACAAACCGGAGAAATCTGCAGATGCTGGAAATACAAAGCAACACATGCAAAATGCCAGAGGAACTCAGCGGGCCAGGCAGCATCTATGGAAAAGAGTTACCAGTCGGTTTTCAGGCCAAGACCCTTCATCAGGATTGAAAAAGAAGAGAAGAAGTTAGAGCAAAAAGGTGAGGGAAGGGGAGGAAGAAGTATAGGTGAAACTGGGAGGGGGAAAGGGTGCAAGTAAAGAGCTGGGAAGTTGATTGGCGAAAGAGATAAAGGGCGAGATAAAAGGAAATCAATTTCTTGAACTTCCAGTAATTGCCTCCCTTCCTCTCCTTCACCATTCCCCATTCCCTTTTCCCTTCTCACCTAATCTCCTTATCTGCCCATCACTTCTCTCCAGTGTTCCTTCACCTTCCCCTTCTTCCACAGTCCTCTGTCCTCTCCTATCAAATTCCCCTTTCTCTATTAATCAGGTGTAGCTGGTTTCTTTATATGAATAAA
Organism: Mobula birostris; assembly: GCF_030028105.1. Classification (NCBI taxonomy): domain Eukaryota; kingdom Metazoa; phylum Chordata; class Chondrichthyes; order Myliobatiformes; family Myliobatidae; genus Mobula; species Mobula birostris. Next base: position 104,013,280 of record NC_092374.1, read on the forward strand.
ATTACTTTCTTTGGTAAAACCATAAGACCAAAAGACATAGGAGCAAAATTAGACCATTTGGTCCATCACATCTGCTCTATCATTCAATCCTGGCTGATCCTTTCCTCCTCCTCCTCAGTCCCACTTCCCAGACTTCTCCCTGTATCCTTTGATGCTGTGGCCAATCAAGAACCTATCAATGTCTGCTTTAATTACACCCAATGAACTGGCCTTCATAGCTGTCTGTGATAACAAATTCCACAAATTCACCACCCTTTGGATAAAGAAATTTCTCCACACTTCTGTTTTAAATGGATGCCCCTCTATCCTGAGGCTGTGCCCTCTTGTCCTACACTCCCCCACTATCGGGAACATCCTTTTCACATCTACTCTGTCTAGGCCTTTCAACATTCAAAAGGTTTCAATGAGATACCCCCATCCTTCAAAATTCCAGCAAGTTCAGACCCAGTGCCATCAAACGTTTCTCGTATGATAACCCTTTCATTCCCGGAATCATCCTTGTGATCCTCCTCTGAACCCTCTCCAATGGCAGCATATCTTTTCTTAGATAAGGAACCCAAAACTATTCACAATACTCAAGGTGAGGCTTCACCAGTGCCTTATAAAGCCTCAGCATCACATCCCTGCTCTAATATTTTAGACCTCTTGAAAGGACAGATAACATTGCATTTGCGTTCCTCACCACCAACTCTACCTGCAAGTTAACCTTTAAGGTGTTCTGCACAAGGACTCCCAAGTCCCTTTGCATCTCAGATTTTGGGATTTTCTCCCCGTTTAGAAATGAGTCTGCATATTTATTTCTACTACTAGAGTGCATGACCATGCTTTTTCCAATATTGTGTTTCATTTGCCACTTTCTTGCCCATTCTCCTAATCTATCTAAGTCCTTTTGCAGCCTTCCTGTTTCCTCAAAACTACCTGCCCTTCCACTAATCTTCATATCATCTGCAAACTTGAGAACAAAGCCATCTATTCCATCAACTAAATCTTTGATATACGGCATAAAAAGAAGGGATCCCGATACCAACCCATGCAGAACACCACTAGTCACCTGCAGCCAACCAGGATCCTTTTATTCCTACACACTGCCTTCTACCAGTCAGCCAATGCTCTAACCAGGCTAGTAACTTTCCTGTAATACCATGGGCTCTTCACTTGTGCACCTTGTCAAAGTACTTTGAAAATCCAAATATACAACACCCACTACATCCCCTTTATCTATCCCACTTTTAACCTCCTCATCGAATTTCAACAGATCCTGCAGGCATGATTTTCCCTGAAGGAAACCATGCTGACTTTGTCCTATCTTGTCCTGTGTCACCAAATACTCCATACTATCCTCAACAATTGACTCCAACATTTTCCCAACCACTGAGATCAGGCTAACTGGTCTACAATTTCCTTTCTGCTGCCTCCCTCCTTTCTTAAGGAGTGGAGTGACATTTGCAATTGTCCAATCTTCCAGAACCAATGATTCTTGAAAGATCATTTCTAATGGCTTCACAATCTTTACCGCCAGCTCTTTCAGAACCCTAGGGTGCAGTTCCTTTGGTTTGTGTAACTTATGTACCTTTAGGTCTTTAAGCTTTTTGAGCACCTTCTCCCCTATAGTAGCAACTGCACACACTTTTCTTCCTTCACACCCTTCAACATCTGGCACACTGCCAGTGTCTTCCACAGTGTAAGCTGATAGAAAATATTCATTTAATTCATTCACCATCTCCTTGTCTCTCATTATTATTTCTCTGGCCTCATTTTCTAGCGGTCCTATATCCATTCTCATCTCACTTTCATTTTTTAGATATTTGAAAAAGCTTTTTCCATCCACCTTAATATTGTTTGCTAGCTGGGTTTTATATTTCATCTTTTCCCTCCTAAAAATGCTTTTAGTTGCTTTGCTCTTTTGGTTTTACTTTAGCTTTGACTTCCCTTGTTCTACTATTTTGCCATCTGTGTACTTCTTTGTTTTTAGAATATATCTATCCTGCACCTTTCTCATTTTTCCCAGAAACTCAAGCCATTGCTGCTCTGCTGTCGTCCTTGCCAGCAGCTCCTTCCAATTTACTTTGGCCAGCTCCTCTCTCAAACCACTGTAATTTCCTTTACTCCACTGAAATACTGCTACTTCAGATCTTACTTTCTCCCTATGAAATTTTAAGTTGAACTTAGTTATTTTGTGATCCCTGTCTCCTAAGGGTTCCTTTATCTTAAGCTCCCTAACCACCTCTGGTTCATTACATGACACCAAATCCAGTATTGCTGATTCCCTATTAGGCTCCATGCCAAACTGCTCTAAAAAGCCATCTCATAGGCATTCAACAAATTCTCTGTCTTGAGATCCATTACCACCATGATTTTCCCAATCCACCTGTATGTTAAAATCTCCCATGACTATCATAACATTGTCCTTTTGACGATTCTTTTCTATTTCCCGCTGCAATCTGTAGTCCACATTCCAGCTACTATTTGGAATCCTGTATCTAACTGCCATCAGGATCCTTTTACCCTTTCAGTTTTTTAACTCAAATCACAAGGATCTAATATCACATCGTTCTACCAATCTAATGCCATTCTTTACCAGCAGACCCTCTTGCCTGCTGGCTGCAATTTTGCACTGTCATCTGCCTGCCCTTCCTGATGGTCTGACTGCATGCTATCTTTGTTTTTTTGCCATTCCTCCTATCCTGAGTTCCTTCATTCCGGTTCCCACCCTCCTGCCAAGTTAGTTTAAACACTCTCCAACCGCTCTATTTACACAAACACTTCCCCCAAGTACCTCAAAGTATCTTCCTCTGTGATTGGAATTAGGATGATATCTTCATTGTATAAAAGACACCAGATCTCATGCAGCATCACATTGACAAAATACACCTTGCTGCTTTTATTAAATACTTAATACCCATGTCTCAGACTGGGACAGAATTTCATGGTGTATAGCTTCATGAAGGTGCTTATCTCTTAGTGTGACACCAGCCTGCCTACACTATCACAGTACCGAAGGGATTAAATAGTGAAAGGAAGGATATGGATAAAAGTTGCATTAAGGTGGACTTGCTTGTGACTTGCTGAGTGGAGACCTGTGTCTAGTGGTGTGCCACAGGGATCAGTACTGGGTCCATTGTTATTTGTCATCCATATCAATGATCTGGATGATAATATGGTAAATTGGCTCAGCAAATTTGCTGATGATATAAAGATCGGAGGTGTAAGGGACAGTGAGGAAGGTTTTCAAAGCTTGTAGAGGGATTTGGACCAGCTGGAAAAATGGGCTGAAAAATGGAAGATGGAGTTTAATACAGACGAGTGTGAGATATTGCACGTTGGAAGGACAAACCAAGGTAGAACATACAAGGTTAATGGTAGGACACTGAGGAGTGCAGTAGAACAGAGGGATCTGGGAATACAGATACAAAATTCCCTAAAAATGACTTCACAGGTAGCTAGGGTCATAAAGAGAGCTTTTGGTACATTGGTCTTTATAAATCAAAGTATTGAGTATAAGAATTGGAATGTTATGGTGAGACTGTATAATGTATTGGTGAGGCAGAATTTGAAGTATTGTGTACAGTTTTGGTCACCAAATTACAGGAAGGATATTAATAAGGTTGAAAGAGTGCAGAGAAGTTTTACAAGGATGTTGCCGGGACTTGAGAAACTCAGTTACAGAGAAAGGTTGAATAGGTTAGGACTTTATTCCCTGGAGCGTAGAAGAATGAGGGGAGATTTGATAGAGGTATATAAAATTATGATGGGTATAGATAGAGTGAATCCAGGCAGGCTTTTTCCACTGAGGCTAGGGGAGAAAAAAATCAGAGGACGTGGATTAAGGGTGAAGGGGGAAAAGTTTAAAGGGAACATTAGGCGGGGCTTCTTCACGCACAGAGTGGTGGGAGTGTGGAATGAGCTGCCAGATGAAGTGGTAAATGCGGGCTCACTTTTAACATTTAAGAAAAACTTGGACAGGTACATGGATGAGAGGTGTGTGGAAGGATATGGTCCAGGTGCAGGTCAGTGGGACTAGGCAGAAAAATGGTTCGGCACCTCCAAGAAGGGCCAAAAGGCTTTTTTCTGTGCTGTAATGTCTATGGTTCTATGGTTCTATGGTTCTACTTGTGACTCCAGACTTTACCAATATGATTGAATCTTTACAAAACAAAAAGCCTCTGCAATCGTCTAGCAATCTACTTAATTGTCACCACAAAAAGGACAGGCAGTAAAAGCCAGTCGAACCAACTTAGAACATAGAACAGTACTGCAGAGGAACAGGCCTTTCAGTCTTTGATGTGGTGCCACAGTAATTATGATTATGATTATGAAGACACATAGTCCTCTTTTATTGTCATTTAGTAATGTATGCATTAAGAAATTGTTACGTACCCCGTAACTGGGTTGCCAAACCAGCAGAAATGGAACATGTGTTGGAGTCTGTGATTACTAGGAACTAATAAAGTTTTAGATTATGAAGACACGTAGTCCCCTTTTATTGTCATTTAGTAATGCATGTATTAAGAAATGATACATTATTTCCTCCAGTGTGATATCACAAAACACAGGACAAACCAAGACTGAAAAAAACTGACAAAACCACATAATTATAACATATAGTTACGAACAGTGTAACAATACCATAACTTGATGAAGAAGTCCGTGAGCACAGTAAAGTTCAAAGTTTCTCAAATGTCCCACATCTCACGCAGACGGGAGAAGGAAGAAAAACTCCCCTTGCCATGCCGACCACAATCCGACTCTGAGTCATCCGAAAACTTTGAGCTCTTATCAGCTCTCTGACTCCGAGTACTGATCGCCATCTCTGTCCGAACAATTCGACCTCCTTCTCAGTCACCAAAAGCAGGCAAGGCCGGGGATTTTAAGGCCTACCCTCCGAAAGATTCCCAACCACACAGTAACGACAGCAGTGGACGGGCGTTTCAGAAATTTCTCCAGATGTTCCTCTGTGCTTTCACGTCCATTCTCCATCAAATCAGAATTGTCCACGGCACCTATTTAACAGATGCGATATCATTTTTCACCAGAGGGCTGCGCACACACAGGCACTCTGCCATCTTCTCCTCCCGCCTTAACTCGTATTTAAATGTCTAACTAACTTGCTCTCTTCTTCCTAATGTCTATACCTCACCATGTAAAAGGGCATGATCAGGGGTGTCTCAGATTGGTGCAGAATATCTGGGGTTTATGGCTTCATGACTGTTTTTATCTCTTTGTGTGACGGCAGTCCAACCACAATCTCAAATTACCCGAGGATTAAATAATGAAAGGAAGGCGTTTGGTGAAAGATGCACAGCCAGTTCTGAGACATGTTGTTCTCTTCCATTCAGTTCAATTTTACTTTGATTCTGATACATTGGGCAAAGCCACTGAGGAAGAAGCATTAAATACGAGCATACTGAAGGGACTGTGCAGTAGAGATGGTTAAAATCCTGCTCCTTGACCTCAAATTATTTGCTTATTCTGCTACTTGCACATAAATTATGTGAAAAATAAATTCAAGCTGTTTCATCCATTTCTGTGGAACACAAGCCACAACAGACTATCGCTAATCAATCACCAGACCCCTTCAAGCTGTCAATCTTACTTAGGAATGGATGGTGTGGGAAAAAGTTTTGTGCATAGAACAGCTCAACAATGGCTTGACATTCATTGTTTCATCCAAATGCAATGTCATTCGTTTGTCATGAAAGAACAAGAATATTTTAATTTGAAAGTTAGCAGTCATTTTATTTTAAATCATATGTTTATAATTTTGATTTCACTTATTTCAGAGAATAATCTTGCATGAAAGTGTGATGTTCACATACAAAAATAATTACCAGAAAAAGAACATAACTGAGTTCTTACCTCTCATTGATCATGAAATAATACCATAGTTTTATTTGAAAATTAGTCACAGAATTTCAATGTGCTAAGTAATTTTTTAGAACTGTAAAACACATGAATAACTTCACAAGAACAAATGCATTTTTAATGGTTTCATAGCTCATTTACCAGAATAGGTTACTTCATACCACATGTTACAACAACCACAAAACGTACATTAATATAAAGTGGTGCAGAGTTCTTTTTAGGAGTATTATCATTGTGAAAAGAAATCACATCAAACTAGTAAATAAACAATAAAAAATTCTATTTATTCATTCTTTGGTATCAATGTTATACTGGACGAATATAGACATTAGATAGAATGGATTAATTCAGTCTAATTAGCTCGGCATAACATCATAGACAGAAAACATAAGATACAGGAGCAGAATTAGACCATTTGGCCCATCAAGTCTACTTCAACATTTTCCTCTCAGCCACTATCTCCTACCTTCTCCCCATATCCCTTCGTACCCTGACCAATCAAGAATCTATCAACCTCCGCCTTAAATATACATATAAGACTTGGCCACCACAGCTGTCTGTGGCAATGAATTCTACAGATTCACCACTCTCTACCTAAAGAAGTTCCTCTTCATCTCCATTCTAAAAGGACACCCCTCTATTCTGAGGCCGTGTTCTCTGGTCTTAGACTGTTCCCCCACAGAAACACCTTCTCCACATCCACTCTGCCAAGGCCTTTCACCATTCAATAGGTTTCAATGACGTCATGCCTCTGCCTTCTGAATTCTAGTGAATACAGGCCATCGGGAGCATGCCTTATGAGAATAGGTTGAGTGAACTCGACCTTTTCTCCTTGGAGTGACGGAGGATGAGATGTCACCTGATAGAGGTATATAAGATGATGAGAGGCATTGATCATGTGGATAGTCAGAGGCTTTTTCCCAGGGCTGAAATGGCTAGCATGAGAAGGCACAATTTTAAGGTGCTTGGAAGTGGGTACAAAGGAGATGTCAGGGGTAAGTTTTTTTTAAAATGCAGAAAGTGGTGAATGCGTGGAATGGGCTGCCGGTGACGGTGGTGTAGGTGGGTACAAGACGGTTCATTAAGAGACTCCTGGATAGGGACGTGGAGCTTAGAAAAATAGAGGGCTATGGGTAACCCTAGGTAAATTCTAAGGTAAGGACGTCTTTGGCACAGCATTGTGGACCGAAGGGCCTGAATTGTGTTGTAGGTTTTCTATGTTTCTATGTTTTAGAAATCATTTTATGCTTTGTGTTTTAGAAATGTTTTGTGTTTTGGAAAAGCTTTGTTTTGTAGAAATGGTTTGTAATTTGGAAATGTTTAAGATAGTCAAGTCAAGTCAAGTCAAAGTCACTTTTTATTGTCATTTCGACCATAGCTGCTGGTACAGTACACAGTGAAAATGAAATATTTTTCAGGACCATGGTGCTACATGAACAATACAAAAACTACACTGAACTACGTAAAAAACAACACAAAACTACACTAGACTACAGACCTACCCAGGACTGCATTAAGTGCACAAAGCAGTGCAGGCATTACAATAAATAATAAACAAGACAATATGCACAGTAGAGGGCAGTAGGCTGGCGTCAGTCCAGGCTCTGGGTATTGAAGAGTCTGATGGCTTGGGGGAAGAAACTGTCAACTGGTCATGAGAGCCCGAATACGTCGGTGCCTTTTGCCAGATGGCAGGAGGGAGAAGAGTCCTCTGTGAGTTTTAAATATGTTTTAATAATGTTTGAATTTAAATCTGTATCTCTGAAAATAGATGAATTGTCTTTTAACCTACTTTGTTGGCTGTAAGTATCTTCTCCTTGGTAGGGAGGGAGATCCACCACTCAAATGTTGGGTATTGACAGCTAAACCCTCTGTGAAGAATAAACAGGAAAGTGATCTAGTCTTTGAAGATTAGGTAATTACAGTAGAATCTACCTTTAGTGAGGGTACCTGAGGCTATTTATTTATATCACATAAGGCTTAAGATCTTCATCTAAGTTTAGGACTTCATGGTCAGTAAATCCAATACCATCACACTCAACTCCAGGGAAAAAAGTCATCTCCTTATAACTCAAATTTTCCAGTCCTGGGAACATCTTTTAGATAACAATGAAGATTAGCTTTATTTGTCATATCAAAGTATACAGTGAAATACATTAATTACATCATATCAAATCAGTGAGGATTGTGCTGGGTAAAACACAAGTGTCATCACATGCTTTCAACTCATTAATCCTAATGATATGTCTATTTTGGAATGTGGGAGGAAACCAGAGGACCTGGAGGAAACCTGCATCGTCCTGGGGAGAATATAGAAACTCCTTATAGGCAGCAGTGGGAATTGAACCCCCACTGGTGATCGCTGAAGCTGTAAAGTGATGTTCTTTACTAAAACTGCAACCATGCCATCCAAAACAAAATAGCTTCTAACGATTTGTTAAAAATATTCACCATGACACTGGCAAGAATTTGAGTACTATTGGAAAATAATCTCCACCTGAGAAATCTGGTTGGTCCTTGGATTAATAGTTCCTCCAATATGTAGTTCATCCTCAGTAACTTACTGGAAAGCACCTCAGATTTTTGTGCTCAAGTTGCTGGAGTCCTCATAAAATACCTATTTTAATTCTGATTTTAGGGATTTTTTTTATTATTTGTTTTAAAAGTGAATGATTATTCTACTGAACCAGAGACACTGACACAGCTTCCAATATTACAAACCAATTTTCCTTGCTGGTGTCAAATTAAATAGCAATCGCTGAAGCAGCTGTACTCCAGCTGTAAAGTCTGCAACTTCCTCCCCATGGTTTTATGCTGCATTAAATATCCCACTCTGTTGTCCTATAAGGCTCCTCTGTTAATCTTTCTTGCTAAATAATGATCTATGAAGATAGAAGGCTAGAGACTGCCGCATTGCGCAACATTTTTATGCATTATTCAATAGAGTCTCATGTATAATCTCATCATATACCAAGTCCATACATGACACTCTTTTGGATATTTTAGTAGGTACTCCACACATGTGACAGAGATTGTGTTTGAGTGGTGTCATTCAGCATACAATATCAAAAGCACCTCCGAAATCTGTGACCTCTACCTCAAGGAAGGACGAAATGCAGAACAATGTCCCTGAAGATTCTGTTTCAAGTTTTACATTGGATAGGAAAAGTTTAGAGAGATACAGACTAAATGTGGCGAAATGAAACTAGACTAAATCAGGTAGACAACTTGATTGGCATGGACAAGTTGGGTTGAAGGTCCTTAGTGCTTGCCCTTGCGGAATAATTCTTTGACTCTATGTTCTCCCTTGGAAATGTATGTCTAGTCCTTTGTCATTCAAATCATGTTTATTACTAGCCTACAGCAGGTGTACCTTTGTCAGTAGATCTGTAGCAGTTCAAGTAGGCTGTTCACTTTTACCTTCTCAGGGGCAATTATGTGTGGACATTGTATTTTGGTCTTAGTAGCAATATCCTACTCCAATAAATGAATACTTATTTTGAAACTACCTCATTCCCTACATCACTGGAATTTTGCATTCAGCTCGAAGTAAGAAAATGACAAGGATTTGTGCCTTTCTGATACTACAAGTCCAAATTTCTGGGCCAGTCAAATCCAGCAGAACTGACAGGTCATTTGAAATTTGTTGCCAAAGATACTAAGATACTTACTCAGTGCATGTCAAAATCATCCACCAAGCTACAGCTTCTGCTGTTAGTCTGGAATTTAATAAGCTGAAGCAAGATTGGACCATTTGTCTCCTTGATTTGCTACAGCATTCAATATCGTGGCTGCTCTTCCATCACAAAACTATTTTCCTGCACAATGTCTATATCATATTTTTGCTTCAGTGTTTAAAAATTTCAGTTCCCAATGCAACCAGTCTCTGAGCATCTGAACCCGTCCAGGATTGGGAATTTCAAAAACTCACAATCATGCTGGGGAAGAGAAGGTGTTCTACTAAATGCCTTGAATATTATTTTCAAACAGTGTTTTCTTAGACAGCAGAAACATTGTCTCCTTGTGATGTGTGTGTGTTAGAGTGAGTGGGTGGAAGTGAGGGTTGGCTTGCTTTGCTGTTGTTGTCTTGTCTTGCTTTGCTGTTATGACTGCTGCTGCTGTGATGTTTTGCTGAACATTGTGGGCAAGCTTTGTTAGCGGTGGAATATGTGGCAACTCTTGTGGGCTGCCCCAGCACACTCTTGGGTATGTTGGAAATTTATGCAAGTGATATATTTCACTGTATGCTTCAATGTAAATATAATAAATCAATATGAATCTGACTGTATCAAGCCCTCTAAGCATTTTTTATGTCTTAACGAGGTCACTGCTTATTCTTCTAATCATTGGAGCTATTCAATTGTTCATTCCTGGATCCCTGGATTCAGCCTGGTAAATCTTTGATGTTCTCCCTCTGTGGAAAGTACCTCCTTTTTTTAAGGAAAGAAGTCGGAAAGTTGAGCACACTACTTTTAATGTGGTCTCACCAAAGCCGCACACTTTGTTAGGGATACCCAGTTATCTGCTTATTAATACATTTATTTAATCAGCAAATAACATGGCGGAAACTAAATGCATAAAAGCATACATATATAGTCAAGAGGCTTAATTGTTGTTCAGACCAAATATCAGAACAGGAAAGAAATGTGGTCTAAGTGACTTTGACTGTGGAATGATTGTTGATGCCAGACAGGGTGGTTTGAGTATCTCAGAAACTAATGGATCTCCTGAGATTTTCATGCACATCAGTCCCTATAATTTATAGAGAATGGTGCAAAGTGAAAACACAAATCAAAACTAGTAAGTGGCAGGTTTGTGGGCGAAAATGCCTTGTTAATGGAAGAAGTCAGAGGAGAATGTTCAGACTGCTTCAAGCTGACAGGAAGGCAACAGTAATTCAAATAACCACACATTTACAACAGTGGTGTGCAGAAGAGCATCTCAGAATGCACAACACATTGAACCTTTAAGTGGATAGGCTGCAGCAGAAGAAGATTACGAGATAAACTCAGTGGCCACTTTATTAGGTACAGGAGGTAGCTAATAGAGAAATGGTGTTGTCTCTCGGGGTCCGAGGAAGCGTTAATATTGTGGAGTCATCTGTAGATATTCATGTGGCTTCGAAGGCCAAAGGCCGAAGCACACATGTGGTTGCAGGTTGGACATGGAATGGCGGTTGTTAGAACAGGTGCATACACAGCCTTGTGGCGTCGGTCTTGTGCTGCTGCAAGGCGCTGATTTCGGTCATCCTCAAAGTTAGATGCAGCTTTTCTGGTCAGAGTGCGCCACGCAGCCCTGTGACGGGTTGAAAAGGACCAGCAGAAATGGAACACACCTGGAGTCTGGTTTACTATAAATTAAGACTATACTTATTACTACTACAAAACTAATATCATTAAACCGAATAATACAATACAGGTTATAAACTAATATATATATTTATATATATATATATATATATATATATATATATCCGTAAATGTGTGTGTGGATATTAAAAAATAATAGTCCAGGAGGTAGATATCAGTCTTACAATGTCAGGTAAGTTTAAGCAGTTCAGTTCACTTTGTGTTGCGTCAAGTTGAATTGATGGAGAGAGAGAGAGCGAGAGAGTTAATTGAGTTGATATTCAAGTTGGCAGCTTTAGTTGTTCTTGCTTCCGAAGTCTTCAGAGTCACTTGGTGTGACTCCCACACATACACAGATGGACAGAGCCCCTTCGAGGGAACGGTCTACTAACCCACGGCACAGGTTCACCACCAGCAGACCCCCACAGGCAAGCTCTTACCCACACTGGTAATCACGGGTTGAAATTAATCGGTCCGTTGCCTCCACCCTCGTGGTGGTCTTAAACTCCACCAGTGGTTTCTCAGGTAGCTTCCGCAGTTCTCTCGTGTCATGTCTCCTCTGCCATGATCAGACCGAAGGATCAACCTTTTACAATCCATCCAAAATTCCAGCATCCATTAGCTCAACCACTGTGAGCTGTTACCATGGTGACTTCCCAGCTCATGTCTCAGCTCACGCCGTATTCTCTCTTTCTTTTAATTGCCTCCTTGTTCATTAGACTGCTGACACTGCCCATTTGATGTACAATTTCAGATTGTCTTTGAATCTTTTTTTGGGGCGGCCCTGATTGTGACTGCCATGTTCAAGCTCACCGTAGAGCAACTGCCTGGAGATTCTTGTTTCACCCATGCGGATTACATGGCCAGTCCAGCGTAGCTGGGCCTGGAAGATCCTTGCCTCAATGTTTGTGCTGTTGGCTCTGTCAAGGACTTCCTGGCTGATGATTCGGTCCTGCCATCGAATCCTCATGATCGACCGCAGAGAGCGGATGTGAAACTGTTCCAGCTGTTTGATGTGCCTGTGGTACAGGGTCCAGGTTTCGCAGCCATACAGGAGAGAGGTGAGGAGCACAGCCTTGGTACACCTTGAGCTTGGTTGAAAGTTGAATGTCCTTGTGCTCCAGAACTTTGATACAGAGTTTCTGGCTGGCTTTCTGGATCCTTGCTATGATCTCTTTGTCAAGGGATCCGTCTCTGGAGATGGTTCTTCCTAGATACTTGAAGCTGTCCACATTCTTCAGGACAGTGCTGTCGATGGTGATGCATGGCTGAGGAGGGTGACTCTTTGGTGCAGGTTGTGGGAGAACTTCAGTCTTACCGAGGCTGATTGTCAGGCTGAACAGCTTTGAGGCTGCGGAGAACTTGTTGACAATTGTCCGCAGGTGGTTCTCCTGGTGGGCCATGAGGGCACAGTCATCAGCAAACAGGGCTTCAGTGATGAGCCTCCTCAAAGTTTTGGTCCTTGCAGCAAGGTGTTTCAAGTCAAACATCAATCTGTCTAGGCAATAATTATGTCCCACGTCTAGGTTCTTAACAGCATGCTTCAGGATTTGGGTGAAGAAGAGGTTGAAGAGCACTGGTGCTAGAACGCACCCTTGCTTCATGCCATTTGAGATGTTGAAAGTCTCAGATGGGGAACCACCTGAGAACACTCTCCTGTGATGCTATTATGGAGCAGGCGGATGAGTGTAGTGAATTTCTGCAGGCAGCCAAGCTATCTAAGGATGATCCACAGCACGTTTCTGTTGACCGTATCAAACGCCTTCGTCAGATCAATGAAGACAGAGTATAATGTCATGTTCTGTTCCAGGCACTTCTCCTGTATCTGTCTCACTGTGAAGATCATGTTGACAGTGCTGCGTTCAGGACGAAAGCTGCATTGCGACTCGGGAAAGTTCTCTTCTGACACTGTTGGAATCAGTCTGAAATACAGAGTGCACAATTGTAGTAAGATATTTTTACCCAAGCCTTCCAGAAGTAAAGATCAACATCCCATTTGCCTTCCTAAATGTCTGCTGAATCTGCATGTTAGCTTTAGCGTCAAATTAAAAGGAACTTGCGTGATCATGATGAAAAAAGTTGATAATAGCAAGATCAACACACCTGGGTCAAAAATGAGCCAACAAAGGAAATAATTTGACAGAATTTTCTGTCACGATAATGGTGAGGTTGTTTGCTGTTACCTAAATGAAAAAGGAAAACAACTTCTGCTTAGTCAAAGAGAAGTCAAAGCCAAAGTTAAAGCAAAGGAGAGGGCATACAAGGAAGCAAAAAATAGTGGGAAGACAGAGGATTGGGAAGATTTTAAAACCTTACAAAAGGAAACCAAGAAGGTCATTAAGAGGGAAAAGATTAACGATGAAAGGAAGCTAGCAAATAATATAAGAGAGGATACTAAAAGCTTTTTCAAGTATATAAAGAGTAAAAGACAGGTGAGAGTAGATATAGGACCGATAGAAAATTATGCTGGAGAAATTGTAATGGGAGATAAGGAGATGGCGGAGGAACTGAATGAGTGTTTTGCATCAGTCTTCACTGAAGAAGACATCAGCAGTATAACGGACACTCAAGGGTGGTAGGGAAGTGAAGTGTGCGCAGTCACAATTACGACAGAGAAAGTACTCAGGAAGCTGAATAGGCTAAAGGTAGATAAATCTCCTGGACCAAATGGAATGTACCCGTGTGTTCTGAAGGAAGTAGCTGTGGAGATTGCGGAGGCATTAGCGATAATGTTTCAAAAGTCGATAGATTCTGGCATGGTTCTGGAGGACTGGCAGTTTGCAAATGTCACTCCGATATTTAAGAAGGGGGCAAGGAAGCAAAAAGGAAATTATAGACCTGTTAGCTTGACATCGGTGGTTGGGAAGTTGACATCCTTGATTGTCAAGGATGAGGTTACAGAGTACCTGGAGGCATATGACAAGATAGGCAGAACTCAGCATGGATTCCTTAAAGGAAAATCCTGCCTGACAAACCTATTACAATTTCTTGAGGAAGTTACCAGTAGGCTAGACAAGGGAGATGCAGTGGATGTTGTATATTTGGATTTTCAGAAGGCTTTTGACAAGGTGCCACACATGAGGTTACTTAGACCATCAGACCATAAGACAAAGGAGCAGAAGTGGGCCAGTCGGCCCATCTACTTAACAAGATAAGAGCCCATGGAATTACAGGAAAGTTACATACGTGGATAGAGCGTAGGCTGATTGGCAGGAAACAGAGAGTGGGAATAAAGGGATCCTATTCTGCTTGGCTGCCGGTTACCAGTGGTGTTCCACAGGGGTCTGTGTTGGGGCCGCTTCTTTTTACATTGTACATCAACGACTTGGATTATGGAATAGATGGCTTTGTGGCTACGTTTGCTGACCATACGAAGATAGGTGGAGGGGCCGGTAGTGCTGAGGAAACGGAGAGTCTGCAGAGATACTTGGATGGATTGGAAGAATGGGCAGAGAAGTGGCAAATGAAGTAAAATGTTAGAAAGTGTATGGTTATGCACTTTGGCAGAAAAAATAAACAGGCAGACTATTATTTAAATGGGGAAAGAATTCAAAGTTCGGAGATGCAATAGGACTTGGGAGTTCTCGTACAGGATACCCTTAAAGTTAACCTCCAGGTTGAGTCAGTAGTGAAGATGGCGAATGCAATGTTGGCATTCATTCTAGAGGAATAGAGCATAGGAGCAGGGATGTGATGTTGAGGCTCGATAAGGCGCTGGTGAGACCTCACTTGGAGTACTGTGGGCAGTTTGGTCTCCTTATTTAAGAAAGGATGTGCTGACGTTGGAGATGGTACAGAGAAGATTCACTGGAATGATTCCGGGAATGAGAGGGTTAACATATGAGGAACGTTTGTCCGCTCTTGGACTGTATTCCTTGGAGTTTAGAAGAATGAGGGGAGACCTCATAGAAACATTTCGAATGTTGAAAGACATGGACAGAGTGGATGTGGCAAAGTTGTTTCCCATAATGGGGGAGTCTAGTACGAGAGGGCATGACTTAAGGATTGAAGGGCTCCCACTCAGAACAGAAATGCGAAGAAATTTTTTTAGCCAGAGGGTGGTGAATCTATGGAATTTGTTGCCAGGGGCAGCAGTGGAGGCCAAGTCATTGGGTGTATTTAAGGCAGAGATTGATAGGTATCTGAGTAGCCAGGGCATCAAAGGTTATGGTGAGAAGGCGGGGGAGTGGTACTAAATGGGAGAATGGATAAGCTCATGATAAAATGGCGGAGCAGACCCGATGGGCCGAATGGCCGACTTCTGCTCCTTTGTCTTATGGTCTTATGGTCTTATTGTCTAGATGAACAATTGCAGACGAAACCTAGAATTTATGTTGCCTCACCCTTAACTGGTGTTAACAGTTAATTGCAGCAAGTTCTTCCAGGAGAACGCCTTTGACGACAGGGCCATCAGGCAGTGGTCGGCACGTAACGTCCTGCAGGCACTGCAGGAGAAGAATGTGATGGACACAGTGGGGTGGTTCCCCGAGCAGATCGTCCAGTTCATCTGGGAAAATGCCTCATCGCCAGATCTGAACAACAGGCACTAGGACCTCTCCTGGCTGGCGGTGAGAGGGGCCCTCCCAGTCAGAACCCTCCTGTACGCCCGGAACGTCGTCTCCGCATCCCACTGCCCATGGGAGGACTGCAGTGAGGAGGAGTCTGTGACCCACCTCTTTGCACACTGTCAGTTCGCAGAGAGGGTGTGGAGGAGGATGGACGGGCTTGTGTCACTTTTCATCCCCAGCAGCTGCGTAACAGAGGACTCTCTAATCTACTGGCTGTTCCCGGGGATGCACAAGGAGACCAAAATCCGGTGCTGCTGGCAGATCATCAACTCGCTGAAAGGCTCTTTGGTTGACCCGAAACTTGATGATCTACCAGCACATGGAGATGTCCGTGGGAGAATGCTGCCGACTGGCACATTCTCGGCTGCAGGAGTACGTGCTGAGGGACGCACTGAAACTCAGTGCAGCCACCGCAAGGGCCTGGTGGGGAAAGACCGCGGGAGAGGTTTCTTCACCCGCGGGAGTGGGAGGGGT
This sequence comes from Mobula birostris, assembly GCF_030028105.1. Taxonomy (NCBI): domain Eukaryota; kingdom Metazoa; phylum Chordata; class Chondrichthyes; order Myliobatiformes; family Myliobatidae; genus Mobula; species Mobula birostris. The sequence continues at coordinate 104,029,532 of NC_092374.1, forward strand.
TGGGTGGCGGGGAGTATACCCCTCAACAATGATGTGGTAAGGTGAACAACTGGAGTGCCACGTGGATGGCCATAAGTATGGATATGTACAGACTATAAGGGAAAGTATGTAAAGGATGGACAGCTATTGAATGTTTTATTGTATATAATTTATTTTTGAACAAAGTATATTTTGAAATTTTAAAAAACAGTTAATTGCTGTTAACTTAGAGAAAACGTTACTTTGACTCTTGACTCAACCTTGAGAGGTGCCAATTGTCATAAACTTACCATATCTGTCTGGTCAATATGAATCATCATGATTGCAAAAAGTGAAGTTCTCTTTCTCAACTGCAAGTGTTAAATATTGATTGCTCCCAATAATCCTTTCTGCCACCACAATCCCCTGCAACTTGGTCCAAATGTTTTCTTTTGCCTCTACCTTACCTTACTTAAAGTTGTTTTCCTTCCTTTACTCTTTATTCCTGACTAGACTTTAAAATAATCCACTTTCAATTCAGAGCCTTTCTCAGCCCTTCAGCTATTTATTAAATCTTCATTTTGCTTGGTTAAGAAGTGACTTGGCTAATTGAGTTGTTGGTCAATTAGCAGGTTAATTGGTAGCCTGCAAACTGATAGCATGAAAATTGACTTCTCTAACTTCCAGTAGTTTCTCCCTCCTCCCCTTCCCTCTTTTCCTATCTCCCATTCTGTATCTATTTTCCCTTTTTTCTCCTGACTTGCCTATCATCTCCCTCTTGTCTATCATCTCCCTCTTCCTTCCCTTCCTCACATGTTTCTGCCTCCTCTCCTATCAGATTTCTTCTTCTTCAGCCCTTTATCTTTTTCACCTATCACCTCCCAGCTTCTCACTTCACCCCCCTCACCCAACCACCTGCATTCCCCCCTCACCTGGCTTCACCTATCACACTCTAGCTTGTGCTCCTTCCCCTCCCCCACATTCTTATTCTGCTTTCTTCCCCCTTCCTTAGTCCTGATGAGGGGTCTCAACCCAAAACACCTACTCTTTATTCCTTTCTGTAGATGTTGCCTGACCTGCTGAATTCCTTCATTATTATGTGTGTGTTGCTCTAACTGACCTGTTCATTGTGATTCTCGAAAACCAGGCTCCCTCTCACTGCACTACAATTTGCTCCCATTTAAAGTGACCTTTCATGTGAAAAAAGAGGTCTTCTGAGGGAAATCTGGCAAAAGGCAGACAATATTGATATCTTGCTCCAGTACCTTTAAGACCAAAAGGAGAAATAACATCATGAAAAGAAAGGGAAGAGACTGTGACAAGTGAGGAAATGATGTTATAGATGGACAATCTGATAAATCAGCCATGGATACATCTTGTGTTCTGGTTAATCAAAGTACTAAACATTTATTTTTTTCCTTGCCTATTATCAGTAACTTTATGGAGTTCAGATTTTCTTTTGCCAGTGATCAACATTTGCATTTATATTGCTGTAGTTGTACTATTAAATACATTTAAAATGCTTAGGTCATATAGAATCTGCATTTGATCAAAGGGATTTGCCATCACAAAGCGGACATGCTGCAAGAATGGCAGAGTACCAAAAGTCTGATTATATCTATTCTTCATCCCTTGAAATGTGGCTTGAGATGAGTTGTTGCATCCATCTTGCCTGTGGTTCTGCCTACATACATGCAGACATCCTACCTCTCCCGGAAGTTCCGGGAGTCTCCCGCATATGAATAGTGGCTCCCTGATGCCCGCAAATTATATAAAATATCACGGAAATCAATTTTTTTGAGACCGAGCGAGCAAGAGAAAGCAAGAGAGAGCGCTAGAGCGACGACGAGAGAGCGCGCGAAAGAGAGAGCGCGAGAGAGAAAGCGAGAGAGAGCGCGAGAGAAAGCAAGCGAGAGCGTGAGCGAGAGAGAGAGAGAGTGCGAGAGCAAGCAAAGAGAGTGAGAGAGAGAGAGTGACAGTGCGCCATGGCAGAGTGCTCCAAAAAAATATAAAACGTTCGTCACCTCAGACTACACTAAAGTGTACCTCTGCCTAATAGAGGTCAAAAATAATGACAGTGTTGTTCGCTGCACTGTTTGCAACAGTAACTTTTCTATTGCCCATGGTGGGTTAAGACTGTAAAAGACGTGTTGAGGTAAGTTTAACAGGTGTCATTCATTCATTAGCATAGCTAACGTTATTTAAACTAGCTGGCTAGCTGCTGAGGAACTACTCTATTGCAGACATTCCACCTCTCCCGGAAGTCTCCCGCAAATTGATGGTGCTACCTTCCTGAAATGAGATTTTGCAGGGTGGGATGTCTGTACATGCAATGCAAATGTTTGATGGACTGCCCTACTTCTCTCAATGCCATGACAACACAACACCTGACAGATATCCTGATAGGCAGAGGGCGCTCAACCATTCTGAGCAGGACTCAATCTCCATACCCAGACCTCTTTCTCTCGGAACACACTGGCAGTTTTCTAAGTGTCTATGATGTATGAAAACATGCTGGTGTGATTAAAAATTAGGAATAACTTAACTACATTTAATTAGTAGTAAAACAACAAAAAGTAAAAGCACTTCTCTTTTTCACAAAATGGCTGACCTAAATGCAAAGAATGAAATTGTTGTTGTAAACCAGCGCTCCCTGGTGAAAAGCTATGAACTCCACAGTTTCAACACCAATCAAAATGCTGTGGCCAAAGAATGAGCAGGCAATGAGATTGTTTGAGAATTTCTGATGCAGCCTTATGGACTGAGAAAGACTTCTCTCCACTGTGGTTTTGTGAGTTCTGGGTACTTTAGAAATGCCTAGATAGAGTGAAAGTAGAGAGGATGTTTCCTGGACCAGAGGATACAGCCTCAAAATAGAAGGACGTCCCTTTAGAACAGAGATGAATAAACATTTCTTTAGCCAGAGGGTGTTGAATCTATGGAATTCATTGTCACAGGCAGCTGAGGAGCCAAGACATTGGGTATATTTAAAACAGAGGTTGATAGATTCATGATTAGTAAGGGCATCAAAGGTTTCGGGGAAAAAGGCAGGAGACAGAGAAAGGTTGAAAAGGTTAGGACTTTATTCCCTGGAGTGTAGAAGAATGAGGGGAGATTTGATAGAGGTATATAAAGTTATGATGGGTATAGAAAGAGTGAATGCAAGCAAGCTTTTTCCACTGAGGTAAGGGGAGAAATAAACCAGAGGACATGGGTTAAGGGTGAGGGGGGGAAAGTTTAAAGGGAACATTAGGGGGAGCGTCTTCACACAGAGAGTGGTGGGAGTATGGAATGAGCTGCCAGACGAGGTGGTAAATCCGGGTTCTTTTTCAACATATAAGAATAAGTTGGACAGATACATAGATGGGAGGTGTATGGAGGGATATGGTCCATGTGCAGGTCAGTGGGACTAGGCAGAAAATAGTTGGGCACAGCCAAGAAGGGCCAAAAGGCCTGTTTCTGTGCAGTAGTTTTTCTATGAATGGGTGGAATGTCAGAACTGGCTTGATAGTCTGAATGGCTGGAATCTGCTCCATGTCTTATGGCTAAAGTGCAAATCACAAATGATGCAAGATTTGGCTATCAGGGTGGTGGGTGGATAATTTGTGAGGTGGTTTCAAGTAGATTTTCTGTGTACTTCCACTGCATGGCCTGGATGTTGCAGTGACAGCTCAAATGTTCCTCCTTCACTTTGCGTGATCATGACCAAGAACTTCCCATGAATCAGGGTCACATTTCTTCAGGGAAGCTTTGAGAGCATCCTCTAATCTTTGCTTCAGTCTGCTTGAAATGCACTCTGTGTGTTAACAACCGGCACTTTCTGAGGATATGCTGCGGGCCACTAATGCAAGTGTCACCACCCATTTTAATGCCAACATACTGTAACATGGGCTTACAGTTTTCAGCTAAACAACATGCAGCCAACATACACAACAAAATAACTCCATTTCCCACCAATACTACACACACACACACACGCACACACACACACACACACGCCTCCAACCATAGGACCTATGACATCCAGACTGTGACCTCAGACTCAGTGAAATTCAATTCCAACCTCCAGTCTCAACAAACTAGAGGTTGCAACATTCGGTCTCTGAAATTGCCACTCTCAGGCTTTGACCTCCGGACTTGCCGACCTTGGGGCTTCAATTACAGGGTTTGCTAATAACAGGCTTCCATCGTCAGAACCTGCTGAATAGCTTAGGGCCTCCAGTCCCAGGATTCGCTGACCCCAGGGCTTGCCAGACTTGGTGATCACTGGCCCTCATTCTTAGGGCCTACAGACCTTGGACGTCTGTCCTTGGGAAGCACGAGATTCTGACCTCAGGGTGCTCCAACCTGAACTCTGACCCCTGGCTCATTCCCTTAACGCTTCATTTACTGTCCCTGATCTCTGACTCCCCTCATCCCTCTCCCTATCCCTAACTTAACCCTTAAGTTCCCAGCATGGAATGGATTTAAGGATCTTGTGTCAAGTATGTGAGGGATTTGGCCTGCCCAACATAACTGTCAGAATGTAACTAGGATCTCAATGCTGGGGAATGTTGTCCTGAGAGAGATCTCTGATGTTTCTTTGCTTATGCTTCCAGTCAACGTGGAAGAATCTTAGGCGACAAATTTGATGGTATATTTTTCCCAGAGCTACAAAGCAGTCAGCACAGGGAATATTTTTGTTTGGGTCTTCCTCAGTTGCCTTCTTCAATGGCCAAAGAGTTGTTTCCCCAAATCAAAGCATAGATTCCATCCATCTAGGCTCAGTATACATGATCTTCATTGCCACTATATATGACTTCTTCAAGACTATGACTTAATCAGTCAGTACTACTCTGCTGAAATTCAGCTTCCCGCAGTAATTCAGCTCCGTTTTATGCTTGCACCACAATGGTATACAAAACATATTTACCCAACAGGTCTACAACAGAACTGTATTCAGTGAATACAATGTTGTATCAATACCCCAACACTTTTCTCCATACTTCTTGGTGGGTGTAGTAGCCAAAAAATATCCCATGGGAGTGGAACTAATCTTAAAAGTTAAAGGGCAACTGTTCAATCTATGGCACCTAGACTGCAGAACTATGGTCACCCGAACATTTGTAGTTGAGATACAGTACAGTCGGAAGCCAAACTTCAAAATCTCAGAGAGAATATTAATAATAAAATTAGCTTTATATATCACTTGAACATAAAAACATACAGTGATATATGTCTTCATCTCAATGACCAACACGGTGTAAGAATGTATAGGGAGCAGCAGCATGCAAATGTCCACATGATTCCAGTGTCATCATACCATATCCGCAACTTACAAACCCTAATCTGTATAGTCTTTGGAATGTGGGAGGAAACACATGTGGTCTTTGGAGAACGTACAAACTCCTTACAGACAGCAACAGGAATTGAATTTCTGGGGCTATGAAGTGTTGTATTAACTGCTATTATACTGTGCTGCCCATATAAGGATTGACCTTTTCGTGCAAGACCAAGGTCCTCCAGCATTAAAGCTTCACAGTGGGACCCTGAAGTATGTTGGCTACTTCCCCGGAGCAGGCATCTCAAGGTACTTGGCAAATACCTCCCACATCGCCTCCATTATCCACAAGCCTCTTATCTCAGAAGGTCCAGAGGAAGATAGAAACATAGAAAACCTACAGCACAATACAGGCCCTTCGGCCCACAAAGCTGTTCCAAACATGTCCTTACCTTAGAAATTACCTAAGGTTGCCCATATCCCTCTATTTTTTCTGAGCTCCATGTACCTGTATTAAAAGACCCTATCATATCTGCCTCCACCACTGTTGCCGGCAGCCCATTCCATGCACTCACCACTCTCTGCATAAATAACTTACCCTCGACACCTCCTCTGTACCTACTTCCAAGCACATTAAATCTGTGCCCTCTTGCGCTAGCCATTTCAGCCCTGGGAAAAAGCCTCTGACTATCCACACTATCAATGCCTCTCATCATCTTATACACCTCTATCAGGTTGATGGAATGAAGGGATAGGTAAATAGGGGGAAAAACAGAGGACAATGATTAATTAATGATCAATCACCTTGTAAGCGCCTTAGCTTACTGCTTTGGACAAGTTTGGACAAGTCAGAAAGAAGCTTCACTCTGCAACGGGTGACGTACTAGTCATTATTGTCTAAAGATAGGCAAGGGCTCAAATAAGGAACTATCTGATCTTGCAGAAGCAGCTCAAGGTATAGCTAAATATGGGAAGTATAGTGTAGGGGCTAGAATGTTCTGGAGAAAAGGAGAGGGGTCCGAATGAGGAACTGATGGGCTAGCTTTGGCTTAAAATAATTATAACTAACTGACCAATGATTATTTTACATCTGATCGTATCTTAGCATGTGATTGAAATGATTCTAATATTGTAATCGTAAATTGTATTCTAAACTTGTAATCGTAAGATTTCCTGCTACCTGATCAATGTTACAAATTGTGGAGAATTGTGTAATTTGGGGACAGTTTCTGGACTGGCTCTTATGGGAGATCAGTCTGTAACTTCCCCCATAGCATGCTATGAGTAGAGAATAAAGGTTTAAAAAGAATTACGTGTGTCAGTGTATTTGTGGTACAATTGCTATTGTATCAGGTCCGATCGAGTACGACAAGGTCACCTCTCATCCTCCAATGCTCCAAGGAAAAAGGCCGAGTTCACTCAACCTATTCTCATAAGGCATGCTCCTCAACCCAGGCAACGTCTTTGTAAATCTCATTTGCACTCTTTCTATGGTTTCCACATCCTTCCTGTAGTGAGGTGACCAGAACCGAGCACAATACTCCAAGTGGGGCCTGACCAGGGTCCTATATAGCTACAACATTACCTGTCGGCTCCTAAAGTCCATCCCACGATTGACGTATGCTTTCTTAATCACAGAATGAGAATGATCTCAGGAATGAAAGAGTTAACATATGAGGAGCATTTGATGACTGTGGGCCAGTACTCACTGGAGTTTAAAGGCTTAGATGGACTGGATGTGGAGAGGATGTTTTCTATAGTGGGTGAGTCTGGTACCAGAGGGCACAGCCTCAGAATAGAAGAATGTCCCTTTACAGCAGAGATAAGGAGGAATTGCTTTAGTCAAGGGTGGTGAATCTGTGGAATTAATTGCCACAGACAGCTGCAGAGGCCAAGTCGTTAGATATATTTAAAGTGGAGTTTGATAGGGTTTTGATTAGTCAGGGCATCAAAGGTTACAGGATGAAGGCAGGAGAATGGAGTTGAGAGGGATAATAAATCAGCGATGGAGGAATAGCAGAGTAGACTCGATGGGCTGAATGGACTAATTCTGTTCCTATGTTTTATGGTCACTAAAAGCACATTTAACTTCCAGCTTGCTACAGATTTCGATGTTCCGTGGGGCATTCCCATAACTCTGAGGCAACTTCAGACACAAAATGGTCATGAACTTCAGAAGCATTGGTAATCAGTCAGCTCAACTAAGGCAATTAATGGATTAGGATCGCATGGGCTAAATGAATCCATTCAAATGTTCCAGAGCAAAACTCTACCAGAATTCAGCTTCAAGATGATATTGCAGCAAGGTTAAGACTGAATTGTTAGCTGTAATGTCAGGCAATATTTGTACCCTCTGCCACACTAGTTGAGAAGTTTCTTATGATTTTTAAAATCATCATTTGTTTCTATTTTAGAAAAACAAACAATGTTATTATATCTTATGACACTTGAAGAATCAAAAGGCAATGAATACAGAATTAGATGAATCACTTAAAAAGGAATTCATTAGAAAATTCTGTGGATTTTTACATAGTAAAGGAGATTTCAGTTATTTTAAACTGTCTTCCCAGTGATTTTGGATAAATGCCACCAATCTGACAACATTTATGAACGTGCATTGCAGCTGACTATCAATTATGTCAAATTACATAACATTCACTGGACAGAAATGGGCTATTTGCCCAAATGACATTTATGTATCAGACTGGTCTCCTCCTCTATGATTCCATATTTCCTTTTCAGCATCACCCTCTGTTCTTTCTTGTTATCTTACCCATCCTTCCCTTAAGCATATTTGTGACATTTACTTCAGCTAAACCATTTAGAAGCAATTTACACTTACCCAGCACTTTAATGAAAATATCTTTCAAGTGCCCATATTAGATTTAATATGAATCATTTTTAAATTTGTCTTCAATAAACATAGAATTCTTTTGTGAAAATAGGCACCTGGCATTTCTGTAAAGGGTTTCTGTAAAGGGAAATCTTGCTTGAAAAATCTGTTAAAGAGTTCTTCAAGAAAGTAACAAGCAGGGTGGACAAAGGAGAGGCAGTGGATGTCAGTTACTTGGATTTTAAGAAGGCATTTGATAACGTGCCACACATGAAGCTGCTGAACAAGATAAAACCCTATGGCATTACAGGAAAGATATTGGCATAAATAGAGGAATGGCTGACAGGCAGGAGGCAGCGATTGGGAATAAAGAGGGCCTTTTCTGGTTGGCTGCCAGTGACTAGTGGTGTTCTTCAGGGATCAATATTGGGAGCACTACTTTTCATATTGTTACACTCACAACACACTGGAGGAACTCAGCAGGTCGGGCAGCATCCGTGGAAAAGATTGGTCGACATTTCGGGCCGGAACCCTTCGTCAGGCTGAAGGGTTCCAGCCCAAAACATCGACCGATCTTTTCCACGGATGCTATCCAACCTGCTGAATTCCTCCAGCGTGTTGTGAGTGTTGCTTTGACCCCAGCATCTGCAGATTATTTTGTGTTTTCATATTGTTTGTCAATGATTTAGATAATGGAATTAATGGCTTTGTGACAAAGTTTGCAGATGATACGAAGATAGACAGAGGGGTAGATACTGCTGAGGAAGCAATGTGATTGCAGAAGACTTAGACAAATTGGAAGAATGGGCAAAAAAGTGGCAGATGGAATATAGTGTTGGGAAATGTATGATAATGCATTTTGGTAAAAGGATCAAAAGTGCAGACTATTATCTAAATAGGGAGAAAATTCAAACATCAGAGGGTGCAGAGGGACTTAGGAGTCCTTGTGCAAGACTCCCAGAGGTTAATTTAGAGGTTGAGTCTGTGGTAAAGAAGACAACTGCAAAGTTGATATTCATTTCAAGGGGAATAGAATATAAGAGCAAGGAGATAATGCTGATGCTTTAGAAGACAGTGGTCAGAACTCATGGCATATTGTCAATGGTTTTGGGCCCATATTTCAGAAAGGACGTGTTGTCATTGAAGAGAGTCTGGAGGAGGTTCATGAAGAACATTCTGCAAATGAAGGGGTTAATATAAGAGGGACATTTGGCAGCTTTGGGCCTGTACTCACTGGAATTTAGAAGAATGTGGGGGGATCTCATTGAAACCTACCAAATGTTGAATGGACTAGGTAAGGTGGATGTGGAGAGGATGTTTCCTGTGGTGGTGGTGGTGGTGGTGGTGGTATACAGAACTAGAGCACACTGCCTCAAAATTGAGGGGGCCTTAAGGAGGAATTTCTTTTAGCCAGAATGCTCTGCCACAGACAGCTGTGGAGGCTAAGACAGTGGGTATATTTAAAACGAAAATTGATAGTTTCCTGATTGGTCAGGGCATCGTGGGATATGGTGAGAAGGCAGGTGTACGGGGTTGAGTGGGTCTAGGATCAGCCATGATGGAATGGTGAAGCAGACTCGATTGGCTAAGTGGCCTAATTCTGTTCCTACGTCTTGTGGTCTTATGGAAACTTTAATAACTTATCTATAATAAATGCTAATGTAGTTATAAATGAATTATGCATCTGTGTGTGAAAGTGCTAAGCTAATGTGTGCAAATACATTATATTGTGCTGCAAAGCGAGAACACTATCCTTACCAAAGGATTCCCTTTGTTTATTTGGGACACAATGCTGCTTAATTGAGATAGGAGGGTATTGCCAAACAGTTTTTAACCAATGTCAGAGGGCTGTTAAGAGACTACATCGTGCTTTGAGCAAACAGTTTTTAAATAGTGAGTTGTGTGAGCTTGTGTTCACAAAGCAGTGGTTTTTGTCACTGAAAGTTGGTGAGAAATAAGCAGTGAGTCAACTCACTGTTTTGCTCACTGTGGTTTCAAGCATTCAGGCTTGGAGATGCCAGAAATGGCCGAGAGTGAAAATTAAATAATTTCACTACGTCAATAAGTTAGGAACCTAGAAGAATCTGAAGATATTGAGAATCATCTTGAATGTTACAATAAAATTGAAGATTTGGAGGATGCAATTGGCGATAGCATTGTATGAAGGCAGTCTATTTTCTATACAAGGTGTCTGCATTGATTCTGTTCATTTACAGTCAATCAAAAGAATGCAAAACATATGCTGAATTCCTCTGATGATAAATATTAGTAACCAATATACAGTTTTATAGTACTGTAGTAGAATTGATAGTGTCCAAATTTGTTCTGTATTTCATTTAAATACATAATTTGTTACTCAGTTAAATAATAGTTTGTATTTTTCATACCTTTAACTATTTCCATGAAACTTTGGCTGAGGGCAATGTTAAGAAGCTTGTTCAGAAGAAGCTGCACTTGTGCACCAAGGGAATTGCTGCCTGCCAGTTGCACTCTAATCAATCCTTGTCTCAAGAGACTCAGACTCCTGCTGTTTCATCTCCCTCTTGGGAATAAACATCAAACTGGATTGCTCTTCTCCTCACTCACAGAATCTATGGAGAAGATGCTGTTTTTTCAAGGTCACAATACCTGAGTCTAACTTCCACCGCATCAACTTCCTCCCTTTTCTCTGTGGATCTGATCCACCTTCATCATCAGTTATCTCAGAATGTCTTGCAAAATCTGCAAAAGAACTGGAGACAAGATGAACACAATTACCTTTCACTCAGCAAAACACAGCAATGTTCCAGTACGGAGGGCCATAGGAGCACAATTTAGTCATTTGGCTTATTGCGTCTACTCTGCCATTCCATCACAGCTGATCTTCCTCCAGATAAGTGTACAGCAGTAACAATTTGAAATTCTGTGGGAAATCAATCAGCGAATGGGGTCAATTGGACAATTGTTTGAAAGAGATGGCCACTGAATGATGGATCAAATGATCTCATTATTTGCTGCAACATTATATTCTCTGAAAGATAACCAAGAATGAATGAAAAGAAGCGTTCATTTCTGTTTTAACACGTAGTCAGTGTGAACGGCATGGGAGTTAAATTGTAACGTGAGCTTTTTTGACTAGATCCCCTAAATCGATTGATTGAGTCTATCTTTAAAAATATTAATGTCAGAAATACTGCGCAGGTCTGGTGGCGGAAGATATTGTTGATATTGGGTAGAAGTACTGGTAGCAAATCTTATTGAATGAAGGAGTCTCCAATATATGAGGTCCAGTTTGCTGTCAAGTTGAACTGACCCTGTGACGAATTTGGATATTTGATGGAGTGATGTTGTGAACTTCTTTGAAAATGAAAATTAACCGTAGTCGAATACTATAATATTGATGTGACTCGGACACCACTGTAGATTGAACAACCATGTTTATTCAACAGGCTTCCATTTTTTACTTCTCTACGTCTTGACTTCATACACACTCTGATGCGACGAATACTCACACAATACATTACAACCCCCCCTCAAGATTTTTTTACAACTCTGTGAATTACCGAAACAATGCCTCTAGGTATGCCCTTCTTACAGTGCAACAACCATGACATAAACTAAAAAAGATCTTACCTTCTTGTACTGAATTATGCATTGTAGTTTACAATACTAACAGCAGTGTATTTTCTTTTACTAACATAGATTAATTTTACATTTTATTTTATTTTATTTTATTTCACATCTTGGAACTTATGTGTGACTTTGCCTCAAACTGTGTGAGACTGTATGTATGTCTAGTCTCTGTATCTAGCTGGAAGTTTGACTTGTCTCCCAGACGGTGTGTGATACAACTGTGACTGTGCTGGACCTTCATCAGTGTCAGTCTCTCGAGTGACCTCTGTGTCTTTGCGGTCTGCATCACTCTTGGTGTCGTTTGTTTCCATGTCGGTATATGTGGAAATATCCTGTGCATCTGTACATGGAAATTCCCTCTCGCCTGTCTTCAGCAGATGCTTCCTGCTCCTCTTGTAGACTCTTTCATCCGGCGAGTGAACTATGAAGGATCTTGGTTGCTGATATCTGTTCACAACCACAGCTGGTTGCCAAGTGTCTCCTCTCTGTATTCTGACATTTTCACCTGTATGCAGATCTAGCAGCTGTCTTGTATGTCTGTTATAGTAGCTCTTTTGCTTTATTTGTTTGTACTTTTGCTTGTCATATACTTGAGCATTACCTTCAGGAGTCAGTAGAGTTGTGCATGTTGGCAGTTTGGACTTCAGACGACGTCCCATCAACAGCCGCGCAGGAGAGAACCCCACACCCTCAATCGGTGTGTTGCAGGTTTCAAGCAGAGCAACGTAAGGGTCACTGCTGCTGCTTTGTGCCTTCCTGATTTTAGCATATTGGCGTTGGCAGTCCATAAGTACTCGTGACCTATACGCCATAGGCCTCCCATCCTGCAGTATAACAGCTCCTATTCCCTCCAAACTGGCATCTACAGACATCGTCACTGGTTTATTGACATCATAGAACTTGAGTGCTGGTGCATTGGTAACCAACTGCTTCAATGTGTCAAAACTTTTCTTTTGTTCGTCTTCCCAATGCCATTCAGTGTTGCTCTCTAGTAATTTTCGGAGTGGAGCGCTGACCTCTGATAAGTTGGGAATGAATTTGGCAAGATACTGTATCATGCCCATGAACCTCAATAGTTCTTGCTTGTCTTTGGGTGGTGGTAGCTGTACCACAGCTCTGACCTTTTCATCATCTGGTTTTAGCCCATCAGTGCTGAGTACATGACAATGTATTTGATCTCTGTAGTTCTGATCTTACATTTACTTTTGTTCAGTTTTAGGTTGTAGTCACGTGCTCTCTCCAGGAGCTTCCTCAGTCTCTGATCATGTTCCTCAATACCAAAGGGTAGACGCAGGAAACGGTATCTCCCTATGGGCGTATTGAAAGTGCATAATTTGGAACTTTCTTCATCCAGCTTGATCGGCCAGAAACCTTGATTTGTGTCTAATACTGAAAAGTATTTTGCATTAGGCATGTGGGAGACAACCTCTTCAACCGTGAGAAGTGGATAGTGCTCTCTTTTGATGGCTTGGTTGAGATCTTGTGGATCCATGCAAATCCTTATCTTTTTTCTGTGACCACTTCACCATACTATTCACCCAGTCGGTCGGTTCTATTTGTCTTGTTATGACTCCCATCTGTTCCATTCTGTGTAGCTCCTCCACTACTTGATCCCCGAGAGCTACTGGAATCTTTCTCGGGGCATGCACAACTGGTGCAATAGTTGGATCAATCTGGATATGGTGTTTCCCTGGTAAACATCCGAATCCAGAAAACAAGTCATCAAAGTCTTTGAGAATGTCATTTTCTTTTTTAACACCATAGATTCGCTTCACCAGGCCTACCTTTGTGCATGCTGCTTTGCCCCGTATTGCTGGAACATGTTGCTGTACTATTTCAAACTCTGTCTTGTGTTCTTGTCCTTTGTACACACAGGTGAGTGCTTTTTTGCCCAATGGCACCGTCTTGTTGCCGAAATATGCAACAAGTTTGCAGGTGGATTTTCTCAGTCTTCCTCTGATGTCTAGTGAGTTGAATGTTTCTGCTGACATTACATTGCACTTTGCCCCAGTGTCAAGCATAAATGTCACATTCCTCCTGTTTATTATCAGATCTTGAGTCCAATCATCTTCATCCTCCATCTCTGCATTGTCAATATTATTGATGTGTACCTCCTGTTCCACTTCAACTGTGCCAATGAACACGTCACTGTTGCCCTCACTCTGTTCCACAGCATGCATTTTCCTTGCATACTCCTTCAATTTGCACATCTTTGCAAAGTGATTTCTTTTCTGGCATAACTTGCATGTCTGACCAAAGGCTGGACATTTTCTGTATCCATGTTTATAACCATATCTGTTGTAGTTAACTTCCTTTTGATCATCCCGTGGAGCTGGCTTTGTCCTATTCTTGTCAGTTTTCACAGTTTTTATTTTGTGCATTTCAGTCTCTTCATTGAGCACTTTAACCTGACGACGTGATCTCGCTGGCACGGCAAACATCAAGTGACTTTCCTAATGTAAGATCCGCCTCTCTCAATAGCCTGCCTCTCACTTGATCATCTCGTATGCCGCATACAATCCTGTTACGTATTAAAGGGTCATGCAGTTGTCCAAACTCACAACCTTTTGCCTTGTTCTTCAAATCTGTTACATAGGTGTCTATGGTCTCTATTGGTCCCTGAGCCCTCGTGAAAACATGCGTCGGATGTGCGGTAGGTTTTTTCTCGGTGCGCAGTAATCTTGAAACTTTTTCTTCAACACTTCAATTTTATCTTGCTCATCATCTTGGAACACAAGCGTGTTGCAAACCTTTATTGCCTCTTCCTCCACCACACGCAGAAACACAGCACATTGCACTTTCTCCGTCTTTTCAACTACGCCGCTAGCAGTGCAAAACAGCTTAAACTTCTGGATCCATATTTCCCAGTTCTCAGCAAGATTACCTTGCTGGCTTCAACTCGATGGTGGCTGTAACTGTGACATCTTTTACGTGTCTTCTCTTCCTTTTCTTTTCTTCCCGATTTCTTCTGATACCATGTAATATTGATGTGACTCGGACACTGCTGTAGATTGAACAACCACATTTATTGAACAGACTTCCACCTTTTACTTCTCCACATCCTGATGTCATATGCACTCTGATGCTATGAATACTCACACAATATATTACAAATACGTCGGTTTTCAAGTGGTTCCCATTGAAGGTTAGAGAACATGTTGGTGACACTGGATTTCCTGCTGTAATTGTTTAACACAAAGCTGGATTTTTTCGATGGACTTCTTATTGTTAGCTTGATGGGGATCCCACACGGCTGTGCAATACCCAAGCTTTGGACAGACGAGTGACTTATATGCCATGTTCTTGATGGATTTACTACATGAGTGGAGATTTCTTCTCAGGATACCCAGCATTTTATTTGTTTTGGCTGTAATCTGATTGATGTGGCATGCCCAGTTAAGATCCTTGCTAATTTCAACACCAAGATATGGCTGGTGGGTGACTGTTTCAAGAATCTGTCCATTCATGTCATATGTCATGTTGATTGGTTTAACTTTGTGACTGACATGCATAGCATAACATTTAGATGAGTTGAAGGACTTTTACCATTGAGACTCCCATTGACATAATTAATCAATATTGTTGTGCAGCAGCTGAGCATCTTGGTCATTTTTTATCTCAAGGTAGATTATGCAGTCACCTGCAAAAGTCTGACTTTGGACTTGACTATATTTGGCAAGTCGTTGATGTAAATGAGAAAAAGTAAGGGTCCCAACACGGTCCCCTGGGGCATTCTAGATGTTACAGGAGATTCAGGGGACTCTGGCCCCTCAAGAAGCACAGGTTGCTGTCTATTGGTAAGGAATATGTTTAACCAATGTAGAAGGCTGTTGTTAATGCCCACATGTTCAAGCTTACGTAGTAATCTCTGGTGAGGGACCATGTCAAATGCCTTACTCCGGTTGAGTATGATCAAGTCTGCTTGGCTTCTATTGTCAAGGATTGTTGCAAAGCCGTTGATCAACCCTGCAGGTTGCGTGTCACAAGATCTGCCCTGACGGAATCCATGTCGATGGTGAGTAAGAGCATTGTGTCTGTCCAGATGGTCCATAATGTGACGGTGAATAATATGTTCAAGAATTTTACAAGGGTTGGAAGTGAGTGAAACCGATCTGTAATTTTCTGTGTTTGTACGCTCGCCCTTCTTATAAATTGGAATGACATTCGCTTTCAACAAGTCGCCCAGTAATGTCCCAGTATCAATAGACTTCCGGAATATCTTTTGCAAAACGGGAGCTAGACTGGAAGAAGAACTCTTTAGAATCATAGCTGGTATTTGATAAGGTCCTGGTGCTTTCTTAGAGAATTCCTCGAGAAGCTTCTTAATGCCTGTTACAGTTATAATGAGATCTGGCAAGTCTAGGGTATTGCAGGGGTCTAAGGTGGGGAGTTCATTCAAATTTTCCCTTGTAAACACAGAGCAAAACTGCTGGTTAAGTGCTTGTGCTTTGTCTGCAGCAAGAGATAAAATCCTGATGAGAGAGAAGAAATTCCAAAAACATCTCGCCGTCTAGATTTAATAAAGCTCCAGAAGGGTTTGGTGTTATCACTCTTTAAGCTCTCACCTATTACCTCAATAACATACTGATGGTGAGCTTTCCTGATGTTTCTATCAATAAGTCAGCGCAAGGATTTAAACTTTTGCCAGTCTTCACTATGACTGATTTCCTAGCTTTATTATAGAGTCTTTGCTTTCTACGTATCGCACGCTGGGTGGACTGGTTTACCCATGGTAAGTTGATCCTGGAAGAGCTCGTTTTAGAGGGGACATACTTGTCAATTGCTGCTTGAAGGACCTCTTGGAAGTTAGACCAACGAGTGTTAATACTTCCTTAGTTAGTGACTGGTCGAAATCACTAACAAGTTTTGCAATTCCACTAAAATCTGCTTTCCTATACAGAATATTTTCCTTTTGGGGGAGGCTTAATTACTTTCACAGTAAGTTTTGCATTCACTACAACAACATCATGGTCGATAATCCCTGCAGTGTTAACTTAGCAGCAGCAGTTCCATGCAATACATAACCTAATAGAGAGAAACAAATAATAAAATAAAACATAATGATAATAAATAAATAGGTAAATCAATTACATATATTGAATAGACCAAAAAAGTGCAAAAACAGAAATACTGTATATAATGCCTTCATCAGATTCTATTCTGATGCAGATTGGTAGGTTAATTGATTCTTGTAAGCTCCCCCCAGTGTGCGGGTGAGTGGTAGAATCTGATAGAATTTGATGGGAATATGGGAGGAATAAAATGGATTGTGAGGGAAGGAGTATAAATTTGTCTTTGAATGCAACAATTCAGCAAGTGCATTGACGTATGATTCAGTGATATCTTTTCAGAAGTATGTAGAAAGAACCAAGGCGTGAACTCTGGAAAGCAATTAAGGGCGCCAAGAGGCAATATCAAGCCAAGTTGGAAGCCCAGGCTAATCAGAGGGATGCTGGTAGACTATGGCAGGGTCTAAATGAGATCACTGGGTGCAAAGAAAAGGCAGGAATATCAATAACTGTGGCGCTTCTCTTCCTGACAACAACGTATTCTACACAAGATTCGAACAGAAGAGGAGCGTCCCGCTCCCTCCGGATGAACCGGACTTGGTGGCATCAAGATTCACCATCAGCGAGGAGGACGTTAGAAGGGCCTTCCTGAAGATAAATTCAAGGAAGGCAACGGGCCCAGATGGCGTCCCGGGACCAGTTCTCCAGGCTTGTGCAAGCGAGCTAGCTGGAGTGTTTGCTGACATCTTCAAATGCTCCTTGCTTCAGTAAGATCCCCTCGTGTTTTAAGAAGGCAACGATAATCCCAGTGCCGAAGAAGAGCAAGGTGGCATGCCTGAATGATTATCGACCTGTGGCTCTGACATCAATTGCTATGAAGTGCTTCGAGAGATTGGTTATGGCACACATCAACCACAGCCAACCGGTCAACCTCGACACTTTGCAATTTGTCTACTGGAGCAACAGGTCAACGGCAGATGCCATCTCGCTGGCCCTACGTTCTTCCATAGAACACCCGGAGAATAAAGACGCATACGTAAGGCTCCTTTTCATTGATTACAGCTCTGCTTTTAATACCATCATTCCAAATAAACTGATTCTTAAGCTCCGGTACCTGGGCCTTAGCACTCAGATCTGCAGCTGGATCTTCAACTTCCTCACAGACAGGACCCAGGCTGTAACAATAGGGGACAAGCTCTTCTCTACAATCACTCTGAGCACTGGTGCCCCACAAGGCTGTGTACTCAGCCCCCTGCTGTATTCACTGTACACCCATGATTGTGTAGCCAAGTTTCCATCAAACTCAATATACGAGTTTGCTGATGACACTACAATTATAGGCCATATCTCGGGTAATGATGAGTTTGAGTACAGAGAGGAAATTAAGAACCTCGTGATATGGTGTGAAGACAATACCCTATCCCTTAACGTCAGCACGACGAAGGAATTGGTTGTTGACTTCAGAAGGAGTAGCGGAACGCATGACCCCATTTACATCAGTGGTGCGCAAGTGGAACAGGTCAAAAGCTTTAAGTTCCTTGGGGTCAATATCACAAATGACCTGACTTGGTCCAACCAAGCAGAGTCCACTGACAAGAAGGCCCACCAGCGCCTTTACTTCCTGAGGAAGCGGAAGAAATTTGACCTGTCCCCTAAAACCCTCACTAATTTTTATAGATGCACCATAAGAAAGCATTCTTCTAGGGTGCATCGCAACCTGGTATGGAAGTTGTCCTGTCCAAGACTGGAAGAAGCTTCAGAAGATCGTGAGCACAGCCCAGCACATCACACAAACCAATCTTCCAGCTTTGGACTCACTTTATACCGCATGCTGTCAGAGCAGTGCTGCCAGGATAATCAAGGACACGACCCACCCAGTCAACACACTTTTTTGTCCCTCTTCCCTCTGGGAGAAGGCTCAGGAGCTTGAAGACTCATATGGCCAGATTTGGGAATAGCTTCTTTCCAATTGCGATAAGACTGCTGAACGGATCTTGACCCGGATCTGAGCCGTTCCTTCCAAATATCCGGACCTGCCTCTCATTTTTTTTGCACTAACTTACTTTCCCTTTTCAATTTTCTATTTATGATTTATATTTTCAATTTTTAATATTTACTATCGATTTGTACTCCAGGGAGCACAAAGTGCAGAATCAGCAATCACTGTGATGATTAGGTTAAGGTTAGTTAGGAAGATTCAATTGTTAGGCATTAATATCGAAGTAGTAAAATGGATTCAGCAGTGGCTAGATGGGAGACGCCAGAGAGTAGTGATGGATAACTGTGTGTCAGATTGGAGGACGGTGTGTAGCGGTGTGCCTCAGGGATCTGTACTAGGTCCAATGTTGTTTGTCATACATATTAATGATCTGGATGATGGGGTGGTAAATTGGATTAGTAAGTATGCAGTTGATACTAAGATAGGTGGCGTTGTGGATAATGAAGTAGGTTTTCAAAGCTTGCAGAGAGATTTAGGCCAGTTAGAAGAGTGGGCTGAAAGATGGCAGATGGAGTTTAATGCTAAAAAATGTGAGGTGCTACATTTTGGTAGGACTAACCAAAATAGGACATACATGGTATGTATATATGTATGTATGTATGTACATACACAGAAAATAGAAACGTAGAAAATAGGTGCAGGAGTAGGCCATTTGGCCCTTTGAGCCTGCACCGCCATTCAGTATGATCGTGGCTGATCATCCAACTCAGAACCCTGTACCAGCCTTCCCTCCATACCCCCGATCCCTTTAGCCACCAGGGCCATATCTAACTCCCTCTTAAGTGTAGCCAATGAACTGGCCTCAACTGTTTCCTGAGGCAGAGAATTCCACAGATTCACCACTCTCTGTGTAAAGAAGTTTTTCCTAATCTCGGTCCTAAAAGGCTTCCCCCTTATCCTCAAACTGTGACCCCTCGTTCTGGACCTCCCCAACATCGGGAACAATCTTCCTGCATCTAGCCTGCCCAATCCCTTTAGGTTTTTATACGTTTCAATAAGATCCCCACTCAATCTTCTAAATTCCAACGAGTATAAGCCTAGTTGATCCAGTCTTTCATCATATGAAAGCCCTGCCATCCCAGGAATCAATCTGGTGAACCTTCTTTGTACCCCCTCTATGGCAAGGATGTCCTTCCTCAGATTAGAGGACCAAAACTGCACACAATACTCCAGGTGTGGTCTCACCAAGGCCTTGTACAACTGCAGTAGTACCTCCCTGCTCCTGTACTTGAATCCTCTTGCTATGAATGCCAGCATACCATTCGCCCATTTCACCGCCTGCTGTACCTGCATGCCCACTTTCAATGATTGGTGGATAATGACACCCAGGTCTCGTTGCACCTCCCCTTTTTTCTAATCGGCTACCATTCAGATAATAATCTGTTTTCCTGTTTTTGCCACCAAAGTGGATAACCTCACATTTAACTACATTAAATTGCATCTGCCGTGAATTTGCCCACTCACCTAACCTATCCAAGTCTCCCTGCATCCTCTTAGTATCCTACTCACAGCTAACACTGCAGCCCAGCTTCGTGTCATCTGCAAACTTGGAGATGCTGCATTTAATTCCCTCATCCAAGTCATTAATATATATTGTAAACAACTGGGGTCCCAGCACTGAGCCTTGCGGTACCCCACTAGTCACTGCCTTCCATTTTGAAAAGGTCCCACTTATTCCCACTCTTTGCTTGCTGTCTGACACCAATTCTCCACCCACATCAATACCCTACCCCCAATACCATGTGCTTTAAGTTTGCACACTAATCTCCTGTGTGGGACCTTGTCAAAAGCCTTTTGAAAATCCAAATATACCACATCCACTGGTTCTCCCCTATCCACTCTACTAGTTACATCCTCAAAAAATTCTATGAGATTCGTCAGACATGATTTTCCTTTCACAAATCCATGCTGACTCTGTCCGATGATTTCACCGCTTTCCAAATGTGCTGTTATCACATCTTTGATAACTGACTCTAGCATTTTCCCCACCACTGATGTTAGGCTAACCGGTCCTTAATTCCCTGGTTTCTCTCTCCCTCCTTTTTTAAAAAGTTCGGGTTACATTAGCCACCCTCCAATCCTCAGGAACTAGTCCAGAATCTAAAGAGTTTTGAAAAAATTTCACTAATGCATCCATTATTTCTTGGGCTACTTCCTTAAGTACTCTGGGATGCAGACCATCTGGCCCTGGGGATTTATCTGCCTTTATTCCCTTCAATTTACCTAACACCACTTCCCTACTAACATGTATTTCCCTCAGTTCCTCCATCTCACTGGACCATCTATCCCCTACTATTTCCGGAAGATTATTTATGTCCTCCTTAGTGAAGACAGACCCAAAGTAGTTATTCAATTGGTCTGCCTTGTCCTTGCTCCCCATAATCAATTCACCTGTTTCTGTTTGTAGGGGACCTACATTTGTCTTAACCAATCTTTTTCTTTTCACATATCTATAAAAGCTTTTACAGTCAGTTTTTATGTTCCCTGCCAGTTTTCTCTCATAATCATTTTTCCCCTTCCTAATTAAGCCCTTTGTCCTCCTCTGCTGGACTCTGAATTTCTCCCAGTCCTCAGGTGAGCCACTTTTTCTGGCTAATTTGTATGCTTCTTCTTTGGAATTGATACTATCCCTAATGTCCCTTGTCAGCCACGGGTGCACTACCTTCCTTGATTTATTCTTTTGCCTAACTGGGATGAACAATTGTTATAGTTCATCCATGTGATCTTTAAATGCTTGCCATTGCCTATCCACCGTCAACCCTTTAAGTGTCATTTGCCAGTCTATATTGTATTAATTCACGTCTCATACCTTCAAAGTTACCCTTCTTTAAGTTCAGAACCTTTGTTTCTGAATTATCTATGTCACTCTCCATCTTAATGAAGAATTCCACCATATTATGGTCACTCTTACCCAAGGGGCCTCTCACAACAAGATTGCTAATTAACCCTTCCTCATTGCTCAATACCCAGTCTAGAATAGCCTGCTCTCTAGTTGATTCCTCGACATGTTGGTTCAAAAAACCATCCCGCATACATGCCAAGAAATCCTCTTCCTCAGAACCCTTACCAATTTGGTTCACCCAATCTATATGTAGATTGAAGTCACCCATTATAACTGCTGTTCCTTTATTGCACACATTTCTAATTTCCTGTTTATTACCATCCCCAACCTCACTACTACTGTTAGGTGGCCTGTACACAACTCCCACCTGCGTTTTCTGCCCCTTAGTGTTATGCAGGCCGATAATTGCTAGGTTTACTCCTAGAACCCTTTTTAAACAATGGTTTAAACATGAGTAATACGCCAATCCTCCGGCACTATTCCCGTTTCTAATGACATTTGAACTATTTCTGTCAAAGCCCCTGTTATTTCTACACTAACTTCCCTGAAAGTCCTAGGGAATATCTTGTCCGGACCCGGAGACTTATCCACTTTTATATTCCTTAAAAGTGTCAGTACTTCCTCTTCTTTAATTGTGGGAATAGGATAGGGTAAGAGTTCGGCATGGACTAGAAGGGCCGAGATGGCCTGTTTCCGTGCTGTAATTGTTATATGGTTATATGGTTAATCAAAATAAGACATACATGGTAAATAGTAGGACATTGAAGAATGCTGTAGAGCAGAGAGATCTACAGAGGAATAATGGTGCATAGTTCCCTGACAACGGAATCTCATGTGGATAGGGTGGTGAAGAAAGCTATTGGCATGCTGGCCTTTATTAATCAGAGCATTGAGTATAGGAGTTGGGATGTAATGTTGAAATTGTACAAGGCATTGGTAAGGCAAAATTTGGAGTATTGTTTGGAGTACAGTTCAGGTCACCGAATTATAGGAAAGATGTCAATAAAATTGAGAGAGTACAGAGGAGGTTTACTAAAATGTTGCCTGGGTTTCATCTCCTAAGTACAGAGAAAGGTTGAACAAGTTAGGTCTTTATTCTTTGGAGTGTTGAAGGTTGAGGGGGAACTTGATAGAGGTGTTTAAAATTATGAGGGGGATTGATAGGGTTGACGTGGATAGGCTTTTTCCATTGAGAATAGGGGAGATTCAAACAAGAGGACATGAGTTGAGAGTTAAAGGGCAAAAGTTTAGGGGTAACATGAGGGGGAACTTCTTTTCTCAGAGAGTGGTAGCTGTGTGGAATGAGCTTCCAGTAGAAGTGGTAGAGGCAGGCTCAATATTGTCATTTAAAGTAAAATTGGATAGCTATATGGACAGGAAAGGAATGGAGGGTTATGGGCTGAGTGCAGGTCGGTGGGACTAGGTGAGAGTAATTGTTCAGCATGGACTAGAAGGGCCGAGATGGCCTGTTTGCGTGCTGTAATTGTTATATGGTTATGTGATTTTATGCTCTTGTATCAATTGTTTGGTTACAATAAAGTATAAAGTATAAAGAAGTGTGCAGAAGGATAAAAGTATCCAGGATGAAAATGAAGAAATGGTTAAAGCCATCTTTGACCAAGTGTCTTTGATTTAAAACATTCTGTCTACCTTGTTGAGTACTACCACAGTTTATTCTAGGTGCCCAATATCTTCAGTATTTTTAATACCACCATTGCAGGTTATAAGAGCAGTTACCAGCTAGTCAAAGTATTGGGATTATTTACAAATGCACAAAAATCTGAAAGTATTGGAGTTACTTATGGAAGATTCTGCTCAGGATATAGTTGGATTGTTATACATATTTTTCCCACAGATTGAAATAGAAGCACAGAAGAGGGACATGAGGGGTATAAATAGGGTAAAAGCAAGCAGGCTTTTTTCCAGTAAGGTTGGGTGAGACTCAACCTAGAGGTCATTGGTTAAGGGTGAAAGGGGAACTTTTTCAATCTGAGGGTGTTAAGAATGTGGTATGAGCTATCAATGGAAGTGGTGGATGCGGGTTTGATACCAACATTTAACAGAAATTTGGATAGGAACATGGATAGGAGGGGTATGGAGGGCTATGGATTAGCTGCAGGTTGATGGGATGAGACAGATTAATAGTTTGGCACAGTTTAGATGTGTTGAAGGGCTGTAGTATTCTATGACTGTAAGAGTTTAACAAAATTTTTCATAGTGTTTCACGTCACAGAAAATGACCCTTCAGCCCATAACATCCATACAAATATTTTGGCTGATCCACACTTACAGCATTTGCTTAAATTAGGACCACATCCTTTGATATCTTGGCTATTTAAGTGCCTAACCAAATGTCTCATAAATGCAATGATTGTATCTGATTCCACCACCTCCACTGGCAGTGTGTTTCAGATATTGAAAACTCTCTGTATAAAAAAGACCATAACACCTCAAAACATAGGAGCAGAATTAGGCCATGCGGCCCATTGGATCACAGTTTATTTATCTTTCCTCTCAATCCCAATCTCCTGCCTTCTCTCCAATAAGCTTTGACACCTTTACCTATCAACCTCTGTTTCAAATATACCCGATGACTTGGCCTCTACAGCCAAATGTGGTAATGAATTCCACAGATTCACAACCCTCTGGCTAAAAAAATTCCTCTTAATCTCTGTTGTGAAGAGGTGTCATTCTATTCCAAGGTTCTGCCCTCTGGTCCTAGACTCTTCCAACATTGGAAACATTCTCTTTACATCCATTCCATCTAGACTTAGCTCCTCACATCCTCATTGAAACTCCTTCCTCATACCTTATATCTGTGCCATCTTGTTTTTGATACCCTGGCCATCAGAATATGATTCTGTCTCTCTATTGTATCTACTTTATGTCTCTCATAATCTTATGTACTTTTATCAGGTCACCCAACTGTTTCTTTCACTATAGATGTAAACTAGCCATCTTATCCATTCTCTCCCATAAATATAGTCCCCCAATCCAGTCAACCTCCTGGTGAACATCCTCTACACACACTATGGCAGACAAAATCTTTGTAATGGTGTCCAAACCTGGAAACTGCAGAACCAAGTGGTTGTGATTTCCTGCCAATGAAAACCATTGATTGCAAATCTTTTATATTTTCAATGGGCTGCACAACATTAATGTGGAGAAACGTTTACAGATGTAAAAAGTTGCAAAGATAATTAATAACGAATACTGATCAATCCAATGTAGATTTAGGGAGAAATACTTTACTCTGAAAAGTTAGACTGTGGAGCTTAGTGTCACTGGGAGAGCTTGAGACTTTCAGCTCACTACAGGAAGGATGTGGAAACCATAGAACAGATGCAGAGGAGATTTACAAGGATGTTGCCTGGATTGGGGAGTATGCTTTATGAGAATAGGTTGAATGAACTCAGCCTTTTCTCCTTGCAGCGAAGGAGGAGAGGTGATCTGATAGAGGTGTATAAGATGATGAGAGGCATTGATAGTGTGGATGGTCAGAGGCTTTTTCTCAAGGCTGAAATGGCTAGCATGAGAGGGCACAGTTTTAAGGTGCTTGGAAGTAGGTACAGAGGAGATGTCAGGGGTATATTTTTTACGCAGAGAGTATTGAGTGCGTGGAGTGGGCTGCCAGCGACGGTGGTGGAGGCGGATACGATAGGGTCTTTTAACAGACTCCTGGATAGGTACATGAAGCTTAGGAAAATAGAGGGCTATGGGTAACCCTAGGTAATTTCTAAAGTAAGGACATGTTTGGTACAGCTTTGTGGGCCGAAGGGCCTGTATTGTGCTGTAGGTTTACTATGTTTCTATGCCACAAAAGGGAAATAGAAAATTCTGTAAGTCAGCAAAGGGTCAGGTGGAATAGAAGGAGACTCAAAGGGAGCAGAAACACAATTACATACTACTTGTGTTCAAAAGCCTATTTTTGTGCTCTCTGTATTACAATCAAAATAGGAACAAAATAAAACTGTAATGATAAACACAAGAAAGTCTGCGAATGTTGGAAATCAAAAGCAACACACACAAACTGCTGGATGGAAGTGAGTAGCTAGTCAACATTTCTGGCCAAGACCCTTCTTCAGGACTGCGAAGCAAGGGAGAAGATACCAGCCTAAAAAGGTCAGGGAGGGGAAGGAGGCTAGCTGGAAGGTAATAGGTGAAGCCAGGTGGGTGGGAAAGGTCAAGGGCCAGAGAAGAAGGAATCTGATTGGAGAGGAGGGTGGACAATATGAGAAAGGGAAAGAGGAGAGGACCCAGGAGGAAGTAAAAGGCAGATGAGAAGAGGTAAAAGGTCAGTGTGGGGAATAGAGGAAGGTGGGGGAGGGGGAGCTGGAAATTTGTGTACAAGAAGGAAGTGGGAGGCTACCCAGATGCAATCTAAGGTGTTACTCCCCAACCCTGTGGGTGGCCTCATCTTGGCACAAGAGGAGACCGTGGACTAACTCATCGGAACAGGAACGGGAATTGGAATGTTTGACTACCAGGAAGACGCGTTTGTGGCCGATGGAGTGGAGGTGCTTGACAAAGCCATCTCCCAATTACGACAGGTCACACCAACGTAGAGGAGCCTGCATCGTGAGCACCAGATGTAATAGATGATCCCAACAGATTTATAGGTGAAATGTTGCCTCACCTGGAAGGACAACCGAGGGCCATAAATGGAGATGGAGGAGAGATGTGTATGTGCAGGTGTAGTACCTAGGCTGCTTGCAGGGAGGGAGATTAGTGGGCAGGGATGAATGGACAAGGGAATCACGGAGGGAGTGATCCCTGCGGAAAACGCAAAGCTGGGGGGGAGATAAAGATATATTTATGGGATAGTCCCTTTGGAGATGGCAGAAGTTGCAATGGATAATGTGTTGGAAACAGAGGCTGATGGGGTGGGAGGTAAGGACAAGAGGAACCCTGCCACTTTTAAGGTGGCAGGAAGATGGGATGAGCACAGATGTTCAGATAATGGAGGAGATGTGGGTGAGGGATTGCATCAATTGTGGAGGGAGAGAAATCCCGTTCTTTAATGAAGGAGAACATCTCTGATGTCCTGGAATGGAGAGCCTCATCCTGGGAACAGCTGCAGTGAAGGAAAAGAAACTGAGAATAGGGAATAGCATTTTTACAGGACATAGGCTGGGAAGAGATATAGTCAAGATAACTATGGGAATCAGTCGGTTCATAAAAGATGTTGGTTGACAGTTTGTCTCCAGAAATTGAGACTGTAATGAGTATCAACTGTAATATTTTGAAGTATTAGGAAATAATTGCTATCATTGTGTTTAGGTAAGTGTATAGTTTGTTGTAGATATCTGTAGGTCTACAACCTCAAGGTCCTTTCATTACCTCACTAAATTTGCCCTTATAAACTGAACTACTGAACATAGACAGTGTCAAGCTTAGAATTATATCAGATAAATCCTGAGTTTTACTCTTGCCAAAGTTCTATACTTAGCAACATGTAGAATATTAAGGTGGTAATCCTGGGCCAATATCTTCCTTTGACCATTGATCTCAGAGCATATTTGTGATCCTGCAGTGATCCTCTGATGAGGATAACCAGTACGTAATTAAAACACGTACAAACCTGGCAGCTTCCTCATTTGTAAATGCCAGCAGCTTAGCATAAAGCACCCTTGCTGACATACTATCAAGTAGTAGACAATACTGTTTTTCAAAAATCTGTGGACAGTGATTTATTAATTTATTGTGTTTCATTCGGTCAGGTTTCCTCTATGGACATTAAAATAAATTTACACTAAAACAGCACCATCTTATGGCATCTTTTCTCACAAGCCATGCAAACTGATGTTCATTAAACGACCATAGGAACATAAGACAAATTAGGTCATTCGGGCCATCAAGTCTGCTCCACCATTCAATCATAGCTGATTTATTATCCCTCTGAGCTCTCATTCTCCTGCCTCCTCCTCATAATCTTTGATACCTTTACTAATCAGAAACCTATCAACATGATTTAAAGAACTTGGCCTCCACAGCCTTCTACAGCAATGAAGTGCACAGATTCACCAAATTGGTGAAAGAAATTCCTCTTCAGCTCTATTCTAAAGGGTTGTCCTTCTATTCTGAGGTTGTGCCTTCTAGTCCTAGACTCCCCCACCATAGGAAACATCCCCTCCACATCAACCCTGTGGGCCTTTCAATATTTAATAGGGTTCAATTGATTGTCCTGGTGTCCTGTTGTCATTTACTCACATAAGGGGTGGCAACATCAGAACTTCCAGGTGAATATCTAAAGCAACACACACACGAAATGCTGGAAGAACTCGTAAACACAAAATAATCTGCAGATGCTGGGGTCAAAGCAACACTCACAACACGCTGGAGGAACTCAGCAGGTCAGGCAGCATCTGTGGAAAAGATTGGTGGACGTTTTGGTCCAGAACCCTTCGTCAGGACTGTGGAGGGAAGAGGCAGAGGCCCTATAAAGAAGGTGGGGGGAAGGTGGGAAGGAGAAGGCTGGTAGGTTCCAGGTGAAAAACCAGTAAGGGGAAAGATAAGGGGGTGGGGGAAGGGAAGCAGGGAGGTGATAGGCAGGAAAGGTGAAGAAAGAATAGGGGAAAATACAATGGGTAGTAGAAGGAGGCAGAACCATGAGGGAGGTGATAGGCAGCTGGGAGAGGGAGCAGAGTGACATAGGGATAGGGGAAGGGAGGGGGAGGGAATTACCAGAAGTTGGAGAATTCTATGTTCATACCAACGGGCTGGAGACTACCTAGACGGTATATGAGGTGTTGCTCCTCCAACCTGAGTTTAGCCTCATCATGGCAGTAGAGGAGGCCATGTATGGACATATCTGAATGGGAGTGGGAAGCAGAGTTGAAGTGGGTGGCTACTGGGAGATCCTGTCTGTTTTGACGGATGGAGCGGAGGTGCTCGACGAAGCGGTCCCCCAACCTTCACCTTCTGCAGGGATCGGTCCCTCCGTGACTCCCTGGTCCACACGTCCCTCCCCACGGATCTCCCACCTGGCACTTATCCCTGTAAGCGCAAGAGCTACACCTGTCCCTACACCTCCTCTCTTGCCACCATTCAGGGCCCCAGACAGTCCTTCTCCGTGAGGCAACACTTCACTTGTGAGTCTGTTGGGGTCATCTATTGCATCTGGTGCTCCCGGTGCGGCCTCCTCTACATCGGTGAAACCCGACGCAGATTGGGGGACTGCTTCGTCGAGCACCTCCGCATATTCCAGCACTTTCACTCTGAGGGCTAAAGATAAAAATATAAGTTTTATTATTTTTACATTATTTGCATTTGTTTTAATGCCTTCAATTATTATAAAATGTTAGCGTTTTATATTTAAGATGGATTCTTATTTATTTTAATAGTTTTTAATTGTTTCTAAACATCAAGGGTATACATCAGTACTGAGAAATCTTGATAGTCTTGACAGGCTGTGAAGCTGGATAGAAGGACTTTGTTGATTCTCCAGATGAAATTGAAGCATGATATCTGTGACCCTGTCATTGTTCAAAAATTCATTGGTTAGATCCACAACCATCTTGGTTAGCAAATAAAAATCCAGTTGTAATCTTACTGAATTTGGAACGGGGCAAGGGTTGAATGGCCTTCTGCTTGTTGTTTTACAAATTCAGGTCTGTGGAAGTCATTAAATATAGATGATGGATCAATTTGTCAATGAACAATCAGCTAGAAGAACTCAACGGGTCAAGTAGAATCTATGGAATCAAAGGGATGGTGAAATTTCGGAGCAAGATCTTGCATTAGGACAGAGAGTGTAGAGAGAAGGTGGCCTGTATGCAGAGCAAGAAGGAAGTGTGAGACAGAAGTAGGTAGGTGATAAGTGGAACCGGATGAGGTGGCCTGTATATAGAGCGGGAAGTAAGTGTGAGACAGAGGTAGATAGGTGATAAGTGGAACCAAATAAGGTGGGGCTGAATGATGGGCAGATGGAACTAAGTAGGGGAGGGGGCAGGTAATGAGGGAGATAGGAATGATGGAAGAAGGGAGAGAGAATTCTATTTTTATTCCTTTTTTAATTAGGTTATTTCAGGTTTCTTGCTTTGGGGCTACCTGTGTGCAAGCAAATGTCAAGGTTTAATAATTCATACATTCTTTGATTATAAATGAATCTTGAACTCTGACACCCTGAGTTGTAATAGCATTGTGTTAACTGCTACACCACCACGGCCTAGAAGACAGTGGAGCAAGTTCTGGCAGACAGGATTAATACAGATAGATGCTTATTGGTCAGCATGAAGGAGGTGGGCCAAATAGCCCATTTCTATGCTGTAATGATTCTATAACACTATGACATAATCAGAGGTTATTACAGTCTTCCTCATGAGACCACAAAATAATGAGATATACTTAGAGAAGTAGGAAAGGAACACAGGACGTGTGGGCTATCTATCCATCACCTACATACTGTACCTATCCACCTGAGCTTCTTCTCATTTGCCTCACTTTTTCTATCCACCTGGTTCACTTTGTCAATCTTCCCTCACTTACCTGTTTCCACATGTCACCCCTCCTTCTCATTTAACATACTGACTATAATCCCTCTACATTCTCAGTCTCAATGCAGGATGTCAGACTGAAACATTGACAATCCTTTTATTTCCTGGGATGCTGTTTGATCCAGTAGTTCCAGCAGTTTACTTTTGCTCCAGATTTCAGAATGTGGAATCTACTGTGACTCCAGTCTTGGCAAAACTTATACCTTCATTGTAGAATGGCTAAACAACGGCAAGCATGATTAACAACGTGACACACGAGTTCAAGCAGAGGCCCAATCGGCCAAATAGTCTCCACTGCATATTTCTGTGATTTCATATGTGCTTACATTGGAGAGACTAAACAGTCTCCATCTGCACTGCATCATTCTGCAAATCCATATGTGCTTATATATGGAGAACAAGCAAAATCGGCTCTTATCCCTACTGACATCCTGTCTTTTAGTCAATCTGGGCCAATGTTTAAATTGACCCCATGACAGAACAACAAAAGGCTCAGCACCCTGGAGAGAGGAGTGAAGATCACAGACAGCAAGTGTAATCAGCTCTTGCCTCTGATCTGGGCCATGTTTAAATTGTAAAAGTGAATTGTACTTTACTCTAGGACCCAAGCACTACAGCTGCGAAAGCCTCTGGGCTTAGACCACATCACCCAGCGGCTTGCTGTGGGCTCAGATTTTGTCATGCAGCCCAACGCTGCTCCCAAGCAAATAATCTCGGTACCCAGACGCACCCAGGCCACTTGAACGGGCACTGAATCTCCTCTGCCCCGACTTCTCCTTTTGGCACCCAGAGTGATCCGACCTCACACCCGGGCAGCTGTATGGGCATTGGAACTCCATCTGCAATAATCCTGCAACACACCATCTCGGGTCATCCCCTGAACTCACCTCATCATCGCTCACCCCTTCACTGTTTGCAGTAATAATTTAACATAATTTCCCTCAGAAAATGTATTTTTAGCGATATTTTTAGTTGGGGTTCTCAGCTTTTTGACTACCAGAAGCTGTTGCACATGTTCGGCAGCGTAGTGTTAACCGGAAGGTTAACGGGAATTTGGAGTTCAATCCCAGTGTCCCCTATAAAGAGACTCTGTATGCCCTCCCCATTGAATGCATGAGTTTTCCCTGATTTCCTCCCACAGTCATAAATACCGGGTAGATTAATTGGTCAGTATAAGTTGTCCCATGATTTAATTAGAGTTAATTGGGTGGTTCGATGTTGCTAGGTGACACGGCCTGAAGGGGCATCAAGGCCTATTCCATGATTTATCTGTAAATAAATGAAAAGAACAAGCCTAGGTGATTCAAGTGCTCACCTGTACACCTTAAATGCTGCAGTGACATAGCTTCAGCTGTGACCTCAGGCAGTGCATTCCAAGTACTTAACGCTCTTTGGGTAGAAAAGGTGTGGACATACTCAGGCATTATGTGGCTAGAAGTATCAAGGACAGGTTACTATACATTCTGAAGCACAAAATATTCCCTGCCAAACACAAGAATGAATGCATTGAAATGCATGTAGATAAAAGAGTCAAAACGTGAGACAAGGAAATGACAGAAAGGAAATTACTCTTTTGGGAAGAAAAGGGCTTTATGAGACAATGATTAGAAAAGTGTCCATTATTAAATTAACCCAGGTGACTACGAATGCCTGACTTGCAAGAAAACTGATCCAAAGGCCATTGTAATCAATGGTATTAAAATGTACATATCTGAATTGTCAGAAGGGCAGTGTTATGATAATTGTGGGGGATTTTAACATGCGAGTAGATTGGAAAAATTAGGTCAGCACTGGATCTCAAGAGAGAGATTTTGTAGAATGTCTGCGAGATGGCCTTTTAGAACAGCTTGTTGTTGAGCCCACTAGGGGATCGGCTGTACTGGATTGGGTATTGTGTAATGAACCGGAGGTGATTGGAGAGATTGAGGTGAAGGAACCCTTAGGAGGCAGTGATCATGACATGATTGAGTTCACTGTGAAATTAGATAAAGAGAAGCCGAAATCTGATGTGTCGGTGTTTCAGTGGAGTAAAGGAAATTACAGTGGCATGAGAGAGAAACTGGCCAAAGTTGACTGGAAAGAGGCACTGGCGGGAAAGACGGCAGAGCAGCAGTGGCTGGAGTTTATGAGAGAAACGAGGAATGTGCAAGACAGGTATATTCCAAGAGAAGTCAAAGCCAAAGTTAAAGCAAAGGAGAGGGCATACAAGGAAGCAAAAATTAGTGGGAAGACAGAGGATTGGGAAGTTTTTAAAACCTTACAAAAGGAAATCAAGAAGGTCATTAAGAGAGAAAAGATTAACTATGAAAGGAAACTAGCAAATAATATCAAAGAGGATACTAAAAGCTTTTTCAAGTATATAAAAAGTAAAAGACAGGTGAGAGTAGATATAGAACCGATAGAAAATGATACTGGAGAAATTGTAATGGGAGATGAGGAGATGGCAGAGGAACTGAACAAGTATTTTGCTTCAGTCTTCACTGAGGAAGACAGCAGGATACCGGACACTCAAGGGTGGCAGGGAAGAGAAGTGCGCGCAGTCGCAATTACGACAGAGAAAGTACTCAGGAAGCTGAATAGTCTAAAGGTAGATAAATCTCCTGGACCAGATGGAATGCACCCTTGTGTTCTAAAGGAAGTAGCTGTGGAGATTGCGGAGGCATTAGCGATGATCTTTCAAAAGTCGATAGATTCTGGCATCATTCCGGAAGACTGGAAGATTGCAAATGTCACTCCGCTATTTAAGAAGGGGGCAAGGAAGCAAAAAGGAAATTATAGACCTGTTAGCTTGACGTTGGTGGTTGGGAAGTTGTTGGAGTCGATTGTCAAGGATGAGGTTACAGAGTACCTGGAGGCATATGACAAGATAGGCAGAACTCAGCATGGATTCCTTAAAGGAAAATCTTGCCTGACAAACCTATTACAATTTTTTGAGGAAATTACCAGTAGGCTAGACAAGGGGGATGCAGTGGATGTTGTATATTTGGATTTTCAGAAGGCCTTTGACGAGGTGCCACACATGAAGCTACTTAACAAGATAAGAGCCCATGGAATTACAGGAAAGTTACATACATGGATAGAGCGTTCGCTGATTGGCAGGAAACAGAGAGTGGGAATAAAGGGATCCTATTCTGGTTGGCTGCCGGTTACCAGTGGTGTTCCACAGGGATCAGTGTTGGGGCCGCTTCTTTTTACATTGTACATCAACGATTTGGATTATGGAATAGATGGCTTTGTGGCTAAGTTTGCTGATGATACGAAGATAGGTGGAGGGGCTGAGGAAACGGAGAGTCCGCAGAGAGACTTGGATAGATTGGAAGAATGGACAGAGAAGTGGCAAATGAAGTACAATGTTGGAAAGTGTATGGTTATGCACTTTGGCAGAAAAAATAAACGGGCAGACTATTATTTAAATGGGGAAAGAATTCAAGTTCTGAGATGCAACGGGACTTGGGAGTCCTCGTACAGGATTCCCTTAAAGTTAACCTCCTGGTTGAGTCAGTAGTGAAGATGGCGAATGCAATGTTGGCATTCATTTCTAGAGGAATAGAGTATAGGAGCAGGGATGTGATGTTGAGGCTCTATAAGGCGCTGGTGAGACCTCACTTGGAGTACTGTGGGCGGTTTTGGTCTCCTTATTTAAGAAAGGATGTGCTGACATTAGAGAGGGTACAGAGAAGATTCACTAGAATGATTCCGGGAATGAGAGCGTTAACATATGAGGAGCATTTGTCCGCTCTTGGACTGTATTCCTTAGAGTTTAGAAGAATGAAGGGAGACCTCATAGAAACATTTTGAATGTTAATAGGCATGGACAGAGTGGATGTGGCAAAGCTATTTCCCATGATGGGGGAGTCTAGTACGAGAGGGCGTGACTTCAGGATTGAAGGGCGCCCTTTCAGAACAGAAATGTGAAGAAATTTTTTTAGTCAGAAGGCGGTGAATCTATGGAATTTGTTGCCACGGGCAGCAGTCGAGGCCAAGTCATTGGGTGTATTTAAGGCAGAGATTGATAGGTATCTGAGTAGCCAGGGCATCAAAGGTTATGGTGAGAAGGCAGGGCAGTGGGACTAAATAGGATAAAATGGATCAGCTCATGATAAAATGGCGGAGCAGACTCGATGGGCAGAATAGCCTACTTCTGCTCCTTTGTCTTATGGTCTTATGGTCTTATGAATTAGAGGTCAGCATTCAGACAATACTCCCGTGAGCATCAGATTCAGATTTATGACATGTACATCAAAACTTAGATGAATTGTATCATTTATGTTAACAACATAGCATGCTGATAATACTTAGCAGACAAATCAAGTGACAAAACAACAGCAGCAAAACAGAAACACTAGAGAGTTTGCTGATGTTGGAAATCCAAAGCAACACACACAAAATGCTGGAGGAACTCGGCAAGTCAAACAGCATCTATGAAAATGAATAAACAGTCAAGGTTTTGGGACAAGACCCTTCGTCAGTACTGGAATGGAAGGGGGAAAATGTCGTGGTTTCTCGTTTCTCACAAATAACAAGGAGACGCAGAAAACTCGTCAAGATGTTTTAAACTTTAATTTGCAAATCAAAGCTGAGACAATCAGAAAGCTAGTAGCTGACTGCCCATCGAGGCTTGTATACAACATTTTTTATAGCAATTTCCTATCTTAGCTACATTATCATATCCAGTCGGCCTGTGATTACATATCATCAATATATCCGCTCTCGACTTTCCACTATTGTTTTATTCCCCAACTTAATTATGTCCTAGTTTACATTTTAGACCAGGTGTCCTTTCATCCCTAACCACAGTTATTTCTTAATTAGTCTTGTGTTGACATACTGCCACACATTTCATCACCTTACTCGCCACCGTTATACCGGTATGGGGTGTCAGGGAGGGGTAGCACCTCTGGCGGGGAAACATGTCGCGTCCTCTTCAGGGCAGTTAGTCCACCTTTGGTCCCTACCTGGCACTCAGCTCTCACCTGTGGCTCCCCGTAGCTGTTTGCATGCGACAGCGGCCACACCCTGGGCAACGGCTTCGACAAGCCGGCTAAACCAGGTAAGGGTAGCTGACGGGTCTCAAACCCTCGGTGAGATAGGGAGTTGTCTATCCCAGCATGTGAAGACAGACTCCGGCGGATTGAGCGGATGAGACCAATGGAAGGTCCAACGGTCAAGAAGGCGGTCTCTGCAAGCGTCGTGGAACGTGTAGAGCAGGACAAGACACAGAAGACGTCCTGGTCATCCACTGCGCCTAGTCCCATCTCCAGCCGTCTAGACCCTGTCTTGCCACTGGATCCAGATGGAAATTGGGAAGACAGAGTGAGACTGACGCTGCGCAACTCTCCCTCACTTAAATCCAAATCACGCGCTAGTCTCGACACTATTAATAATGGTGTTGAGGTCCTCATCGACATCGACGATGGACGAACAACATCTTTCTACTTGGTTTCATTCTAGTTCTCTTCATGAATTATAGTGATTAGGTCAAAAGTCATGGCTACATAGTGAATACCTTCAATTCAGCTAGCAGTGGTTACATAGTAAATATAGAAAATACAATGTGTGCATTTGAGTAAATACTGAAATACTGTTGAGTAAATACTGTAATACATAGAAAATAAAATGTATGTGTTTACATTTTCCAATATAATCTCTCCCTTTGAGACCCACAGGGTCTCATACAGAGAGAGAGAGGACTGAGAGTCTATGCACAAAAGCTCAAATAAAGCCACGCATTTACTCCCAAATTTGGGTTAAACTATAGTTTCCTGCGCTTAGGACTCAAAGTGTTCTCTCCCTACCTCCCTAGGCCACTGAGCCAAAAACCCATCCCTTCGTATCTGAGACAGGGAAAAAGACTCAGGAGCCTTCACAGCCTAATCCCCACATATTTCATCTCTCCCTGTTTGTCTTGCGTATCCCGTAGACTGTACGAATACATCATCGGTACTTTCTTCTCCGTAGGGCTCGACCCAACAGTTTCCAGGAGCATCGGAAACCGTTTCATTGCAGCACGCACTACAAGCGACTTGAGGCATGGAAGAAAACAGCACAGAATGACCGCACAGCTTAGCAATACCATACCAATGGTTACTGCAATCTTGGTCAGCCATGCTCCCCATCCTCCTAGTTTACTATTTAACCAGTCAAAGAACTGGTGTCCAAACCCTGCATTTTGTTTAACTTCCTTTCTTAAATTCTTCAGTTTATTCATTGCTCTGGTAAACGATCCCTCTGGACTAGTGTTATTCGGTATAAAAGTACAGCATTGTTCCCCAAACATTACACAAACTCCTCCTTTCTCCGCCAATAGCCAGTCTAGTACCTGTCTGTTTGTTCCTCTTCACCACTTACCTCGGGTGGCACACCTGACTGTACCTGCGGGATTGCTCTAGTGCAGTGATTGAGATGATACCAGGTGGAGCGTCCTTCCACTTGAACTGCGGTGGGTGATGCTTTGGTTACTGTAAAGGGCCCTTCCCTTCTGGGTTCGTTCCACTTTCTTCGAAACGCTCGCACGTAGACCTGATCGCCTGGCTTGATTGGTCCTTCCCCTTGATCGATCTCTGGCTCTTTCTGTTTCTCCTGTGCATAAATAGACTTATGTATCATAGTTAATTGCGGCATGTATTGTTTTAATTCCAATTCCAATTGTTCCAAACTAGGCCCTTTATATGGTCCTCTCCACTGGGGCACTGGCATGGGCCTTCTGGTTAGCATTTCATGTGGTGTTAGACACGTCATCCGATTAGTCTGCATGCGGTAACTCATTAATGCTAACGGTAGTGCATCGACCCAGTTGAGTTTAGTATCTGCACAGATTTTGTTTGGTTTGGTTTTTAAGGTCCCGTTAATTCTTTCCACCGTACCCTGTGGCTGAGGGTGATACACACATCCAAATCTCTGCTTTATTCTCAGTGCTGGCAGTACTAACTTGACCACTTTTTGGATGAAAGCTGAACCATTGTCTGAGCTAATTTCTGTCAGTATCCCAAACCTTGGGATCACTTCGTTTGTCAGGAATTTCACCACTGTTCCTGCCCCTTGATCTTTCGAGGGTACTGCCTCTACCCATCTGCTGAATCTGTCGATTACCATCAACATGTATCTTTTCCCTCTTACTGTTTTTATCATGTCTACATAGTCAATCACTAGGTGTTTAAGTGGCCCTTCAGGTACGGGTGTATGACCTATTGGGGTTGTAATTCCTTTCCGAACATTATTCTGCGTGCATATCTCGCAATGTGACAATACATGATCTACTGAAGCCTGTAAATAAGGCGACCAAAATCCATCCTTTTTTTTATTTTCCTTATTACTTCCCCCCTTGCACAATGATCCATCCCATGTGCTTCTGAGGGGTGGGAGCTACCAGTAGGCCATCTTCCGTAGTCTATAGGTCTTCTGAGTTCTGCTTGGCCCCCCTTCGTCTCCACATGGTTTGTTCTGCCAAAGTTGCCTTTCCCTGTATTTCAATTAGGTCCTCTACCATAGGTTCTGGCTCTAGACTTACCTGGGGTGCGATAACAGCAGATGTGCACCCAGGCGCTTTCCTGGCTGCTTCATCTGC
Organism: Mobula birostris; assembly: GCF_030028105.1. Taxonomy (NCBI): domain Eukaryota; kingdom Metazoa; phylum Chordata; class Chondrichthyes; order Myliobatiformes; family Myliobatidae; genus Mobula; species Mobula birostris. The sequence goes on from NC_092374.1 coordinate 104,067,104, forward strand.
AGCTTGATTTCCCTTTGTTACTGCATCGTTTCCTTTGGACACTAATATCGGCAAAACTATTCCTTTGCTGCCCATCCCTAATCTCATTAGAGCTGTACATTGTGTCAACTGTGTTTTTCCTGAGAACCCTACAGTCTTAATAAATTTTCCTGACATGGCAAGGTGAAGGGCAAGTATACACAAATATACGTGGCTCCAGTATCTATCATCATTGGTGTCAGCTGCCTTTCTAACACAACCTGAACAATGGGTTCCTCCTCTGCCTCCCTTGTTATCACTGGGTAGTGTCCCTTCCCACCTGGGTTCTCTGGGCACCCCTAATGTCTTGCATAGGGGTTCACAGGTCCATTTTGGGTGGATAGAGCTCCCTGAGGGCCCCCCATACCCTCTGCCTCACTGTGTCAAATCTGGCCCCGTCAATCAGTGTGCTGTCCGCATTCTGTATGCCAGCCGCTTCCATCAACTCTTGTAGTTTGGAGGTTCCCATCAGCCTTATCAGCAGCGCCTTTAAATCTCCCATAGCCAACATTCGTCCCGTGGTTTCTTCCTCAAAGGCCCTAATCCACTTCCCTGCACTCTCATGTAGGCTGGGAAGGGTGTTTTTCAGCCCTTCCAGGTCCTGAGATCCCCAAGGAATATACTGTACTTGTCCCAATCCTTTTACGAACAATGGCATCATTCTCCCTGTCCTTTCCCACATCTCCTGACTCTCCTCCTCGCCTGACTCCCCATCTGTTTCTGAGCACATTTTCACTGGCTGCCACATGATTCTTTCCGGGGTTTCCTTTCTCCCTTGGCCTCCTCTTGGAGTTCTTCCTTTCTGCTTTGAGCTAGCATTTGCTTTGGCCCATGCGAAATCCTCAAACTCTCGTTGGAAGTTCAGTCTCTGCTGTAATTCCCTAATCTCTCCCTCTCTTTCTAATATCTGCCTTTTCACTCTCTCTTTTTCCCCTTCAAGGCTCCTATCTCCTATCCTCTGCCTACATTCTCTCGTACCCTCTCTTTCGCTACTTAACTCTTGCTCTCCCGACAAGTCTCCTTCTGCTCTGGCCTGTTCAGTTCCGTGCCCATATAACAAAGATTTCTCTTCATCCCTTTTCGCTTTTAATTCCTGTAACCTTTTGATCTCTTCTACTATTTCCCTTTTCTCCTGTTCTATCTTTGCCCTGTCTTCTTCTATTACCTTCTGTAGTTCCTCCTGCTCCTTTTCGTGATTCTTTGTTCCCTCCTCGGTATCCCAGACTTTAATTTCTCCATTTAGATCCACTCTTCCTGTTATCATCGGACACTGCTTAAGGGTTTCTTTCTCATAATAGGGAGAAGGTTTTTCTACGTCTTTCAGGTCTGGGTATAGAGCCGAAGCCGGCTCCCTGTTATGCTTCTCCTTTTCTTTATCAGACTGCTCATTTCGTTTCTCAGTTTCTTTTTTACTTACTATTAATATACTTCCCGTCTTTCTTAACCTTTCTCCCTCCATCCTAAAAAGTTTTAACACTTCCATTTCTTGTTCCCTTTTTTCCTCTCTTTTCTTAGATTTATCTTTGGGTTTGTGATTTTTAATTAGCGCTTCCATTTCCAAACATAAGCTTATATCAAATGTTCCTTCTCTTGGCCATTTCGGGACCAGTTCTTTAGTTCTTTTTTCCCATTTTTCTGAAATTTCCGCGATCTTACCTTGACACACCGGGAATTTTCTGCTCAATATTTCTACTGCTGTTCCTTTCTCTGTCATGTTGTTCTCTTTTTCCTTTTTCTATTATGGTATTTTTAGAATCTCACGAATTGCCTATTTAATAATATTATTTCTCTAACTCTATTTCTATGCCTAGCCTTATGATTTATTTCACCAGCGTCTGAATTATCTATTAAACTATCTTTATCTCTTATTACGTTCTGCCCGTGCAGATCCCTACTTAGGGCGGTATCCACAGAACCTTTTCCTTTTACACCTCGCCTATGCAGACCCTTACACTTCTTAAGGTGGTATTCACGAGGATTTTTAATTTGCACCTTGCCTATGCAGACCCTTACACTTCTTAAGGCAGTATTCATGAGGATTTTTAATTCTCCTTCCCTGCCTGTTCAGACTCTCATTTCGTGCGAAGTGGTATCCACAGGGACTTACCAACACCACATGGAATTTTCTTACTTAACTTATTATTACTTTATTCGTACTTACCCCCACTGCCGTGCTCTTGATTAATCCTCTGAGCCTCCTTTTATCCCCAATTCTGCCGGATTCTTTGGATCGGAGAGACCCATCGGCAGTGGCTTCACACTTCTGAGTCCCCGAGACCCCCCAAAGTCAACAGAATTCTTAATCTGAATTATCGCAAAAAGCGCTCATCTTTTTTCTTTGGGTGCACCCTTAATTCTGTTAGCCCTGTGAGGGTCCCCGAGGGACCGGGAAGCATCCCAATCTGCTGTTCCCTTCCTCGTGGGTCTCTATCCGATCCTGTTCGTGACGCTAATTTTGTCGTGGTTTCTCGTTTCTCACAAATGACAAGGAGACACAGAAAACTCGTAAAGACGTTTTAAACTTTAATTTGCAAATCAAAGCTGAGACAATCAGAAAGCTAGTAGCTGACTGCCCATCGAGGCTTGTATACAACATTTTTCATAGCAATTTCCTATCTTAGCTACATTATCATATCCAGTCGGCCTGTGATTACATATCATCAATATATCTGCTCTCGACTTTCCACTATTGTTTTATTCCCCAACTTAATTATGTCCTAGTTTACATTTTAGACCAGGTGTCCTCTCATCCCTAACCACAGTTATTTCTTAATTAGTCTTGTGTTGACATACTGCCACATATTTCATCACCTTACTCGCCACCGTTATCTTTCTGCTTGGTTTCATTCTAATTCTCTTCATGAATTAATAGTGATTAGGTCAAAAGTCATGGCTACATAGTGAATAGCAGTGGTTACATAGTAAATATAGAAAATATAATGTGTGCATTTGAGTAAATACTGAAATACTGTTGAGTAAATACTGTAATACATAGAAAATACAATGTATGTGTTTACATTTTCCAATAAAAATTCCAGAATAACTGTGGGGAAAGGGGAAGGAGTTCAAGCTAGAGAGTGATAGGTGAAGCCAGGTGGGTGGGAAAGTGCTGGAGAAGAAGGAATCTGATAGGAGATTTGCTAAGTATGCCTGCAGAAAAGAATCTCGGGGTTGTATGTCGTGACATGTATGTACTTTAATAATAAGTTTTACTTTGAACTTTGAACCCACCCACTAGGGTTACCAACTTTCTCACTCCCAAATAAGGGACAAAAGTAGCAGTCAAATACGGGACACTTGTGGTTACCCCGAAAAAGACTACCATGACCATGAAGCCTTGCGAGGGCACCTGTGTGCGTATGTGCTGATTTTTTGCTACAAATCGGTTTTGGCTTAATCTTCCCCTTTCTGCTTTTACTATATGCGTGTATTATTTTATGTGTTATTTGGTATGATTTGGTAGGTTATTTTTTGGGGCTGGGAACACTCGAAAATTTTTCCCATATAAATTAATGGTAATTTGCTTCTTCGATTTACGCCATTTCGTCTTATGGATGGTTTCATAGGTACGCTCTACCTTAGCGGGGGAAATACGGGACAACAGTGGTCCCGTATGGGACAAACCAATTTAGCCCAATATATGGGATGTCCCGGTTAATACGGGATGGTTGGCAACCCTACCACCCACCCATGCATATTTAGAGACCTCTAACCCCAAGGAAGGCCATCTTCGGCCTCCAGCCTCCAGCGGACACACAGAGATTTGCAGACTCGGCTGTCCAGAATCCGACTGACCTTCAGGATTAGTGCTATGTATCTCACTTAGAAATTCAGGCTGACGCACAAAAGAAGGGGAAATATTTGGTTGGATATCCTTGGCTGTAACTGGCTATTTGTGGAACTACAGAGGACCCAGGACTCACGCAGATCATTGTGAAGGGAAGAAGTCCAGGAATTTACAAACAGACCCAAAACACTGGCAGATTACTGCTCAAAAACTGTCAATCAATCTACAACTCCACTAATTTGTACCAAGGCTGGGGCTTTAGGTGGCAAAAAGAGTATGAGTTAAATATTGTTTATCAGTTATCTTTTACTTTAATGTTCTTAAACATTCATGGTTTTCAGGGATTTTCTCTTATTTAAAAAACAAAAAATTTTTAATCATTAATTAAATGTATTAGATCTTGAATACTGCTGAATATTAGAAACATTTAAAAAGTTATAAAATCCAAAGTTCAAAGTACTTTTATTATTAAAGTATGAATACTGTATACAACCTTGATGATGAGAGGCAGCCACAACACAAAAAATCCCAATAGAACCAATTAAAAAAAGACTGTCAAACACCCAATGAGCAGAAAAAAAAAAAATTGTGCAAGCAATAAAAGTAAGTAAGTAACATTCAGAACTGAAATTCAGGAAAGTGGGACCACGGCCATGAAGCCAGTCATCAGTGCAGCTGATTCAGGAACCCGGAAGTTGCAGGCCACAGCCTCAGCTCAGCGCAGAGATGAGTAAACTTTATAGAGCAGCAAGCTGAACATCGGTCCTGGCACCCTAACCTTTTCGATCTGGCCCCGCACTTAAATCGGCAAAAACTTCAGGTAATTCCTCACTCGCAGACACATGCCCTGCCACTTCGATACACACTCAGACCCAGGCCCTGCCATTTCAATTCGGCCTATACTCAGCATTTGCAATTCGGTCCAGCAATGAAATTGGTCAAACCTCGGGTCTTCCCTTGCTCTCGGACCTGGTCCCCCTCTTCACCTCTGCTTCACCTCTGCTCAACTTGCTTCGTTTCTGCAGCATCCAAGTCCACTCCAACAATGGTCAAACACTGGCTCATTCCACACTCTTGGGCCTGAGCCTCGATTCGGCCCGTACACATCACACCGTAACCATCCTGCACCTTCGAGACTTCAGTTCACACCGCCAAAATGCCAGGTTGTACAAGCAATTCCCAAGCTCAATTCCAAAAAGGAAGTTACAGGCTATTGACTGCAGTGATCGTTTCAAAAAAAAGATGTGATTAATAGGGTAATTTATAGTTTTGTTTGTATTGTTTGCTACCAGTAGATCATTGCTGTGCTTCATCAGCACCATCTTAACCTGAGAAGTCCATTTCAGCCTTGACAGTGTCAGAGCGCGGCCCCCGGCTGCCCAGTGGATTTTGTGGGGGTGGGGGGGGGGGGAGGTGAAGTCTGTTTACTGCACCGCTCAGGATCTGAAACCATTGAGGCCACAGAGCTGGGTGCCAGAACCAGAGACACAGTGAGCTTGGCCCTCCATCTTCAGAGTAAATAAGTGCAGAAATAGAGAGAAGACTGCGGGTTTGACTGAAGATTTGGAAACACAGTAAGATCAAGTAAAAGGCTTATAAATGGTCAGTGTCACCAAAAGGTCACGGAATGTTTTGTTTAAAAGCTAGCTGCTGGTAAGGTCTGAGGCTCAGGCAAGATGTTTATTGTTAGATTTTGATATTTTTCCTCTAAGGTATTTTTGGAAGTCAAGAAAGGCATAAAACTTGTTGCTTCATGACTGTTTTATTTACTGCTGACAGAAGAATCGGAATTGGAAATGGATAGTAACAGGAGAGTCCAAGAACAAAGAGGAAAAGACTGGAAATAATAAAGAGACCAAGCTTGCATATTTGACCATAGGACCATAAGACATAACAGCAGAATCAGGCCACTCAGCCCACCGAGTCTGCTCTGCCATTCCATCTTAGCTGATTCCTCTCAACCCCATTCTCCTGCCTTCAACCGTATCCTTTGTGTCCTGACCAACCAAGAACCTAACAAACTGAGCTTTAAATATACCCAATGACCTGGCCTTCACAAACATCTGTGGCAATGAATTCCACAGATTCACCAACATCTGGCGAAATAAATTTCTTCTCATCTCGGTTCCTCTATTCTAATGCTGTGTCCTCATCCTAGGCTTATCATTATAGGAAACATCCTCTCCACACCCACTCCATCCAAATCTTTCAACATTCAATAGGATTGAAAGAGATCCCCACTCATTCTTCTAAACTAATAACCCTTTCATTCCCCTAATCATTCTCGTGAACCTCCTCTGGACCGTCTCCAATGCCTGCAGATTTTTCTTCGATAAGTGGTGCTAAACTGCTTACGATACTTCAACTGTGAGCTGATCACTGCCTTATAAAGTTTCAGCTTCATATCCTTCCTCTTATATTCCAGTCCTCTCAAAATAAATGTTAACATTGCATTTGCCTTCCTTACCACTGACTCAACCTACAAGTTAACCTGTAGGGAATCCTGCACGAGGACCCCTAAGTCCTTTCGCACCTCAAATTTTTGAATTTTCTCCCCATTTAGAAAATAGTCTAACAACAGGAATTCTGCAGATGCTGGAAATTCAAGCAACACACATCAAAGTTGCTGGTGAACGCAGCAGGCCAGGCAGCATCTGTAGGAAGAGGTGCAGTCGACGTTTCAGGCCGAGACCCTTCGTCAGGACTAACTGAAGGAAGAGTGAGTAAGGGATTTGAAAGTTGGAGGGGGAGGGGGAGATCCAAAATGATAGGAGAAGACAGGAGGGGGAGGGATAGAGCCAAGAGCTGGACAGGTGATTGGCAAAAGAGATACGAGAGGATCATGGGACAGGAGGTCCCGGAAGAAAGACGGGGGGGGGGGGGGGAACCCAGAGGATGAGCAAGAGGTATATTCAGAGGGACAGAGGAGAAAAAGGAGAGTGAGAGAAAGAATGTGTGCATAAAAATAAGTAACAGATGGGGTACAAGGGGAGGTGGAGCCTTAGCGGAAGTTAGAGAAGTCGATGTTCATGCCATCAGGTTGGAGGCTACCCAGACGGAATATAAGGTGTTGTTCCTCCAACCTGAGTGTGGCTTCATCTTTACAGTAGAGGAGGCCGTGGATAGACATGTCAGAATGGGAATGGGATGTGGAATTAAAATGTGTGGCCACTGGGAGATCCTGCTTTCTCTGGCGGACAGAGCGTAGATGTTCAGCAAAGCAGTCTCCCAGTCTGCGTTGGGTCTCACCAATATATAAAAGGCCATATCGGGAGCACCGGACGCAGTATATCACCCCAGTCGACTCACAGGTGAAGTGTTGCCTCACCTGGAAGGACAGTTTGGGGCCCTGAATGGTGGTAAGGGAGGAAGTGTAAGGGCATGTGTAGCACTTGTTCCGCTTACACGGATAAGTGCCAGGAGGAAGATCAGTGGGGAGAGATGGGGGGGACGAATGGACAAGGGAGTTGTGTAGGGACCGATCCCTGCGGAATGCAGGGGGGGGGGGAGGGAAAGATGTGCTTAATGGTGGGATCCCGTTGGAGGTAGAAAATAGTCTATGCCTTTCTACCAAAGTGCATTGCCATGCACTTCTCTACATCGCCACTTCTTCGCCCATTCTCTGAATCTATGCAAGTCCTTCTGTAGACTCTCTGCTTCCACAACTCTACTTGCCCCTCTACCTATTTTTGTATCACCTGCAAACTTAGCCATAAATCCATCAATTCCATCATCCATATATATAGGCATCCATTAGTCTCATGAGACCATGGATTTGCACCTTGCAAGGTTTCCAGAGCGCAGGGCTGGGCAAGGTTGTATGGAAGACCAGCAGTTCCCCTCTCCATGCCACCGATGTTGTCCAAGGGAAGGACATTAGGACCCATACAGCTTGGCACTGGTGTCGTCGCAGAGCACTGTATGGTTAAACGCCTTGCTTAAGGACACACACGCTGCCTCAGACAAAGCTCGAGCTAGGGACCTTCAGATCACTAGATGAACACCTCAACCACTTGGCCACACTCCAACACAAATTGCTGAGATATAACGTGAAAAGAAGTGGACCCAGTACTGACCGTGCAAAGAACTGTAACCACTGAACAATTGCACGTAAATACTGTCACCACTAGGAATCACACTAAACGATTACATGTCTGTAGGTAATTGTATAAAATACTAGCAGACAAAAAAAAAAAGTTAAGCTTAAAGAAAATGACAATTAAGTAGTTTAAAGCAACACACACAAAATGCTGCTGGAGGAACTCAGCATGTCAGTTAGCATCTATGGAAATGAACAGATAGTCGGCGTTTTGAGGCGAGACCTGAAAAGGGATGGAGGAGGGGATCCTGGTGGAATTAATAGGCAGGTGAGAGGAGGTAAAAGTTAAATTGGGGGATAGAGGAAAGTGGGGGGGGGGAATTTGTTTACTGAAAGGAGAAATTGCTATTCACGTCATCAGGTTGGAGGCTACCCAGGCAGAATAGAAGATGTTGCTCCACCATTTTGAAAGTGTCCTTATCTTGGCATGAGAAGGGATCAACACGTCGGAATGGGAATTAAAATGTTTGGCCACCAGGAAGTCCAGCTTATGGCAGATAGTGCAGGGGTACTCAACAAAGTGGTCCCCCAATTTACGACAAGTCTCACTAATGTAGATGAGTCTGCATCAGGAATACCCGATACAATAGGTGACCTCAACAGATTCACAGGTGTAGTTTTGCCTCACCTAGAAGGACTGCATGGGGACCTGAATGGAGGTGAGGAAGGAGGTGTTTTTTTTAATCATTCTCTCTCTACGATTCTGCCAACCCCCAGACCTCAAGCTTATTTTTTCCTACACATTCCCCTCCTTTTTAATTGCTAGATCAACCCTACTCCTCCTTATCCTCCAGATACAGGGCTTTATAATCTGGAGCAGAGGCCACATGTTTAAACAAACATCTTCATCCTACTCAGGATCAAATGATTCTGGTTTCATTCCAGGAAACATCCCTATGGGTCTGGGTCGGGATCTTGGCATCAAGGCACAGGTGCATCGGATTACCAGTACCACTATTACAATTAACATCAGCCCATAATGTATGATGGATCTCCACCATCCTCCAATAATATTCATTAGTGACCACAAAGACCCTGGGGAATTCCTCTCCTGCTTTCTTTATCTTTTCTACTTTTTCCTGAATGTGGTTTGACAGGTTAGTTATAGTCTCAGACTGATCAGGAATATCAATCAGTACTGCATTCCTGTCCTATGATAGCATAAGCGCCTCTTCTCTCAGCTAACACAAAATCTAGCGCCATATGATTCTAAAACCACAGTACTGGTAGCTACTATTCCAGCAGTTAATTCTTTTATCTGTAATTGCGACCCTCCAGAGCTAAGGCAGTGTTCATTAGCTAACTGTGGAAGGCTGAAGCCATCTGTGTCAATTCTTGAACTGCCCTGCCTGCCCCATACATAGGAAACCTAATCATCCAGAACCTTTCTGTATCCATGATCGTCTCCTTCCTTCGCGGATGGGCAAGGGGGTATGCGTCATAAGTGTGATGTACAGCAGTACTTCAAATCCGGGGTAACAACATCCAGTCCGGTAAAGAGGTAACCAGGGGTAAGCTTGATCCCCACATATCAGTACATGCCATTTTATAACCACAGGGACCTTTCAGAAGTGTTGTGGTTACCCCTCCATAAATCAGTCTTTTCCCTGCGCCTACTCCTTCCCATTAACTGACCCATCTTGTTTTCCCAGCGCCAGCACTTTTCAGGTGTTTGTGTTGTTAAACACATCATGATTTGTTAAATTATCATATACTGATATCCCTCAAAGTAATTTCTGTTAAAGAATTCTGATCCGATCTACATTCATGTAGCCTTGTTCTTCTGTCAATGATCTGTTCCCTCCTGCATCCATTCATAGAAACATACAAACATAGAAAACCCACAGCACAATACAGGCCCTTCGGCCCACAAAGCTGTGCCGAACATGTCCTTACCTTAGAAATGACCTAGGTTTACCCATAGTTTCCTATTTTTCTAAGCTCCATGTATCCATCCAGGAGTCTCTTAAAAGACCCTATCATTTCCGCCTACACCACCATTGCCGGCAGCCCATTCCAAGCACTCACCACTCTCTGCGTAAAAAACTTATCCCTGACATCTCCTCTGTATCTACTTCCAAGCACCTTAAAACTATGCCCTCTTGTGCTAGCCATTTCAGCCCTGGGGAAAAGCCTCTGACTATCCACACAATCAATGCCTCTCATTATCTTGTACACCTCTATCAGGTCACCTCTCATCCTCCGTCGCTCCAAGGAGAAAAGGCCGAGTTCACTCAACCTATTCACTCAACTTCAATTTATAGAGGAACCAACTAGAGGGAATGCAATATTGGATCTCCTGTTAGGAAATGAGTTAGGACAAGTGACGGAAGTCTGTGTAAGGGAGCACTTTGGTTCCAGTGATCATAACACCATTAGTTTCAACTTGATCATGGACAAGGATAGATCTGGTCCTAGGGTTGAGGTTCTGAACTGGAAGAAGGCCAAATTTGAAAAAATAAGAAAGGACCTAAAAAGCGTGGATTGGGGCAGGTTGTTCTCTGGCAAAGATATGATTGGTAGGTGGGAAGCCTTCAAAGGAGAAATTTTGAGAGTGCAGAGTTTGTATGTTCCTGTCAGGATTAAAGGCAAAGTGAATAGGAATAAGGAACCTTGGTTCTCAAGGGATATTGCAACTCTGATAAAGAAGAAGAGGGAGTTGTATGACATATATAGGAAACAGGGAGTAAATAAGGTGCTTGAGGAGTATAAGAAGTGCAAGAAAATACTTAAGAAAGAAATCAGGAGGGCTAAAAGAAGACATGAGGTTGCCTTGGCAGTCAAAGTGAAGGATAATCCAAAGAGCTTTTACAGGTATATTAAGAGCAAAAGGATTGTAAGGGATAAAATTGGTCCTCTTGAAGATCAGAGTGGCCGGCTATGTGCGGAACCAAAGGAAATGGGGGAGATCTTTAATAGGTTTTTTGCGTCTGGATTTACTAAGGAAACTGGCATGAAGTCAATGGAATTAAGGGAAACAAGTAATGAGATCATGGAAACTTTACAGATTGAAAAGGAGGAGGTGCTTGCTGTCTTGAGGAAAATTAAGGTGGATAAATCCCCGGGACCTGACAGAGTGTTCCCTTGGACCTTGAAGGAGACTAGTGTTGAAATTGCAGGGGCCCTCGCAGAAATTTTTAAAATGTCGCAGTATACAGGTGAGGTGCCGGAGGATTGGAGAGTGGCTCATGTTGTTCCGTTGTTTAAATAAGGATTGAAAAGTAATCCGGGAAATTATAGGCCGGTAAGTTTAATGTCGGTAGTAGGTAAGTTATTGGAGGGAGTACTAAGAGACAGAATCTACAAGCATTTGGATAGACAGGGACTTATTAGGGAGAGTCAACATGGCTTTGTGCATGGTAGGTCATGTTTGACCAATCTATTGGAGTTTTTCGAGGAGGTTACCAGGAAAGTGGATGAAGGGAAGGCAGTGGATATTGTCTACATGGACTTCAGTAAGGCCTTTAACAAGGTCCCGCATGGGAGGTTAGTTAGGAAAATTCAGTCGCTAGGTATACATGGAGAGGTGGTAAATTGGATTAGACATTGGCTCAATGGAAGAAGCCAAAGAGAGTGGTAGTAGAGAATTGCTTCTCCGAGTGGAGGCCTGTGACTAGTGGTGTGCCACAGGGATCAGTGCTGGGTCCATTGTTATTTGTCATCTATATCAATGATCTGGATGATAATCTGGTAAATTAGATCAGCAAATTTGCTGATGATACATAGATTGGAGGTGTAGTAGACAGTGAGGAAGGTTTTCAGAGCCTGCAGAGGGACTTGGACCAGCTGGAAAAATGGGCTGAAAAATGGCAGATGGAGTTTAATACTGACAAGTGTGAGGTATTGCACGTTGGAAGGACAAACCAAGGTAGAACATACAGGGTTAATAGTAAGGCACTGAGGAGTGCAGTAGAACAGAGGGATCTGGGAATACAGATACAAAATTCCCTAAAAGTGGCATCACAGGTACATAGGGTCGTAAAGAGAGCTTTTGGTACATTGGCCTTTATAAATCAAAGTATTGAGTATAAGAGCTGGAATGTTATGATGAGGTTGTATAAGGCATTGGTGCAGCCGAATCTGGAGTATTGTGTTCAGTTTTGGTCACCAAATTACAGGAAGGATATAAGTAAGGTTGAAAGAGTACAGAGAAGGTTTACAAGGATGTTGCCGGGACTTGAGAAACTCAGTTACAGAGAAAGGTTGAATAGGTTAGGACTTTATTCCCTGGAGCGTAGAAGAATGAGGGGAGATTTGATAGAAGTATATAATATGATGGATATAGATAGAATGAATGCAAGCAGGCTTTTTCCACTGAGGCAAGGGGAGAAGAAAACCAGAGGACATGGGTTAAGGGTGAGGGGGGAAAAGTTTAAAGGGAACATTAGAGGGGGCTTCTTCACTCAGAGAGTGTTGGGAGTATGGAATGAGCTGCCAGACGAGGTGGTAAATGCGGGTTCTTTTTTAACATTTAAGAATAAATTGGATAGATACATGGATGGGAGGTGTATGGAGGGATATGGTCCATGTGCAGGTCAGTGGGACTAGGCAAAAAATGGTTCGGCACAGCCAAGAAGGGCCAAAAGGCCTGTTTCTATGCTGTAGTTTTTCTATGGTTTCTATTCTTATAAGGCATGCTCCCCAATCCAGGCAACATCCTTGTAAATCTCCTCTGCGCCCTTTCTATGGTTTCCATGTCCTTCCTATAGTGAGGCGACCAGAATTGAGCACAGTGCTCCAAGTGGGGTCTGACCAGGGTCCTATATAGCTACAACATTACCTCTTGACTCTTAAACTCAATCTCACAATTGATGAAGGCCAATGCACCGTATGCCTTCTTAACCACAGAGTCAACCTGCATAGCAGCTTTGAGTGTCCTATGGACTTCCTGCTAGCCTTATAATCTTCTAGATCTCTATCATTACCTAGTTTTTTGAACCTTTCGTCAGCTCTTCTTTTCTTCTTGACTAGATTTACAACAGCCTTTGTACACCACGGTTCCTGTACCCTATCATCCTTTCCGTCTCATTGGAACGTACCTGTGCAGACCTCCACGCAAATATCCCCTGAACATTTGCCACATTGGTTCTGTACTTTTCCCTGAGAACATCTGTTCCAATTTATCCTGCCTGATAGCCTCTTATTTCCCCTTACTCCAATTAAACGTTTCCCTAACTTGTCTGTTCCTATCCCTATCTAATGCTATGGTAAAGGAGATAGAATTGTGATCACTATCTCCAAAATACTGTCCCACTGACAGACCTGACACCTGGCCAGGTTCATTTCCCAATATCAGATCAAGTACAGCCTCTTCTCTTGTAGGCTTATCTACATATTGTGTCATTCCTTCCCTTTGTCTAGCCAGCAATTGCATTTAAAACTGCTGGTTATTTTATTGAAACAATCTTGCTCCTTCTTATTGAAGGGAATTGGCCATAAGGGTACATCTCCTGCTCCATGCATAGGGATCCCCATACACACCCAACAACTACTTTAGTCCATGTGGCATATTCGTGAGCTAAGCCCAAGGAAGTATTATATGCACCCTCCAGCATAATAAACCCCAAAAGTCCACACAACAGAAGTAATTTCTTGATAATTCATTTTTCTGTCTTCCCTTCTTCCGGAGAAGATAAGTTGCACTTGACTCCATGTATTCAATCAGGCTTCCCCTGGACATTCACAGCAGTTCTTGTCACTCGGGTCGCCTGATTGGGCCCTTTCCACCGAGGAGAAAGGGATTCTTTCTGAAGTGCTTTATATGTACATATTCTTCCGGTTTATTGGTGTTTTCTTCCCCCGGCTAAGATAATGCAGCAGCTACCTGTCCCTGGTTTGCTCTTGTTCCTTCCCCTAAGGCTTTAACAGTTTTGATGATTTTCTCATTGGTCCAGACCGATGCTCGTGCACTCGTCAAAGGGGGCCGAGACCCCGCCAGCATCAGCCTTTCCATAACGCCTTGAAGGGAGTCAGTTTAGTTGTCCAGCTCACCTGATTCCTTAGAGCGCTATGGGAAGAGTCTCTACCATTTCAATCCAGTTTCCTGACATACCTAAGCCAATGTGTCCTTCAATACTCCATTCATTCTTTCTACCAGTTCTGAGGAAGGTGATATTCCCAAGAAACCCAAATCTGAGAAGAATTTCCTTCATTAATATTTTAACTACAGTTTGTGTATGATCTTTTCTAGTGGGAAACACTTCCACCTGTTTGGAGATCATGTCCACTATTATGATAGGAATTTATAACCCAACTGCCAGGCATGTGCACAAACTCTATCTGTAAGTTGGCAAATGGTCTCTCCTTGGGTGGCAAATGGACAGATTTAGCAGGTGACTCACCCCTGTTGTTTGTCTGGCAAATTTTACAGCTTCTCACAACCTGTCCTGCAATTACTGTTAATCCTGTTGTTTTTGACGTGTAATACCCCCTTTCCTACATGTCCTTTCCCAGGTACTAGTCGAACAAGGTCTTGTCGGAGATTCCTGGGACACACAGGGTGATTATCCGGATGTCTCCACATCCCCTCAGAGTCTCTAAAGCACTGCCTTTCCTTCCATACTCCCTTCTCCTTTTCAGGGGTCCCATCTTGCGCAGAAATTAAATCTCACAGGATTGGGGTATGGCTACAGGGGTACATTATACCTGCATACGTACGAGCATAGCTTTTCCTGCACTAGTGGTTTTCCTAGAAGCCACATCAGCAGCAGCATTTCCTTTAGTTATGGGGTCTGAGGCGATAGGGTGAGCTTTGCACTTAATGACAGCAATTTGTTCAGGCAACTGCACTGCTGGTAGCTGATAGGAGGTTTGTGAACAATGTGGAGATATAAAATATTGGTCACAGGTGAGGTATTGGATTGGGTGGGAACAATAGAATCGGAATCAAAATGTCATCAGTTTCAAAGTAAATATGTAAAAAGATAGGTCTGGTCCACATGTTGTGATTCTAAATTGGATGGTATCAGAAAGGATCTGGCAACTGTAGATTGGGACAGGCTGATGTCTGGCAAAGATTGGTAAGTGGGAAGCCTTCAAAAGTAAAAACCTTGTATAAAAGGTAAAGATAACACATGTGGGGACCCTTGGCTTTCAAGAGATTCTGAGGCTCTGGTTAAGAGGGAAAAAAAGAGGTGCATAGTATGTATAGGAAAATAGGAACAAATGAGTACAAGAAATGGAATAGAACACTTAAGAAAGAAATCAGGAAGGCTAAAAGAAGGCATGAGGTTACCCTAGCAGACAAGGTGAAAGGGTATCATAAGGGATTCTACAGAAATGTTAAGAGCAAGTGGTTTGCATGGGACAAAATTGGTCCTCAGAATCAGAATGGTAATCCATGTGTGGAGC
The DNA here is from genome assembly GCF_030028105.1 of Mobula birostris. Classification (NCBI taxonomy): domain Eukaryota; kingdom Metazoa; phylum Chordata; class Chondrichthyes; order Myliobatiformes; family Myliobatidae; genus Mobula; species Mobula birostris. The sequence continues at coordinate 104,082,358 of NC_092374.1, forward strand.
CAAAGCAGATGCATGAGATCTCAAACACATTTTTTGCTTCTGTAATCACTTGGGAGACAATCACAGACTCTACAGAAGTGAGGCAAAGTGGCATCAGCTTCATGGATACTGTACAGAGGAGGTGTTTGCAACCCTGGGGCAAATCATGTTGGATATATCTCCAGAGCTTGACAAGGTGTTCCCTTGGACAATACAGAAATTGCTAGAGCCCTAGCGGAAATATTTTAAACATCCTTAGCGACAGTAGAGGTACCTGAGGATTGGAGGTTAGCCAATATTGTTCTGCTGTTTAAACATAGAAACATAGAAAATAGGTGCAGGAGTAGGCCATTCGGCCCTTCGAGCCTGCACTGCCATTCAAAGCTCTAAACAGAAACCAGGAAATTATAGACCAGTGAGTCTGATATCAGTAGTGGGAAAGTTATTGAAAGGTATTCTGAGGCACTGGATATATACATATTTGGATAGACATGAACTGATTAAGGATAGTCAGCATGGATTCATGTGAGGAAGTTACCAGGAAAGTTACCAAGGCAGTGGTTGTTGTTTACATGGACTTTAGCAAGGCATTTGACAAGATCCCATGTGAGGTTGGTCAAAAAGGTTCAGTCGCTTGACATTCAAGATGAGTAGTAAATTGGATTAGACATTGGTTTTGAGGGAGAGGTCAGAGAGTGGTGGTAGATGGTTGCCTTGCTGACTGGAGGCCTGTGACAAGTGAAGTGCCACAGGGATCAGTGCTGGGTCTGTTCTTGTTTGTCATCTGTATCAACGACCTGGATGATAATATAGTTAACTGGATCAGCAAGTTTGCAGATGACACCAACATAGGAATGTATGCACAGCAAGGAGCACTATCACGGCTTGCAGAGGAATCTGGTCCAGTTGGAAAAATTGGCTGAAAAATGGCAGATTGAATTTAACGCAGGCAAGTGTAAGGTGTTGCATTATGGTAGAACCAACCAGGTTAGTTCTTACACAGTGAATGGTAGGGCACCGAGGAGTGTGGCAGAACAAAGGGATCTGGGAATACAGGTCATAATTCATTTAAAGTAGCATTGCAGGTAGATAGGGTCTTAAGAAAAACCTTTGGCACATTGGCCTTCATAAATCAAAGTATTCAGTATAGGAGATGGGATGTTATGTTCCTGTATGAGATAATGGTGAGGCCTAATTTGGAGTACTGTGTGCAGGAAAGATGTAAATATGGTTGAAAAAGTACAGAGAAAATTTACAAGGATGTTGCTGGGTCTGGAGGATCTGAGTTATAAGGAAAGATTGAATAGTTTCAGACTTTATTCCTTGGAAGATTGAGAGGAGATTTGATAGAAGTGACAGTAGCTCAAATAATCAGATGTTACAGGAGTGGTGTTGCAGCAGAGCACCTCTGAATGCACAGCATGTCGAACCTTGAAGTGGATGGGCTACAGCCACAGAAGACCATGAACATACACTATTTATTAGGTACCTCCTGTAATTAACAGTGCATGTGTGAAGTTTGTTTTCTGGCAGTAGTAGAGTGCAAAGCATAAAAAATAAGTAACAAAAATAAGAAATAAAATAAATAATGCCAAAGAAAATTAGAGAGGTAGTGTTCATGGCTTCATGGACCATTGAGTGTGGATGTGTAGGCTCCTATACCTTCTCCCTGATGGTGGCATTGGGAAAAGGGCGTGTCCTGGATGGTGAGGACTGATCGGTTAAAGGGGATGGGCCAAACAAAGATTGAGAGCTACCACACTTATCTTTCAAAAAATGGGAGAATTAATATAGTAAGCAAGTAGGAAGTGACCACAGCAGATGGCTGTGCATTTGCTTCTGATGAGAAATATTTTGTGAAATGGAGTCATAATACTGCCTAGGGAAATCTCAAAGAAAAGTGAATTACTGTCCAAATGAAATTTTCAATGAAGGTTGTTAGAAGTTAATTCATAAACACTTTAAATATATTAAAGGAGGGTCATGCATTCCTTTATTCAGCTATTGTGCTATTATAAAGGCTGTAGGCTGGTAATCACATTGTAAGGATATTTAGTCATTCACCATTTTGTGCGGAATCATCCCAAAACTTCACCACCTACTGGCTGGCTGAATGTATTACACTTCTTGCATGTACATTCGATGATACCAGGAAAAAAAATACATTCTTGACACTTATTTTAAAAGAACACTGAGTTTCCTGAAATAGATGGAGAAATTACATATATTGTTTTCACTGGGCTTTAACTTGGGTGAACCAAATTGGTAAAGGTGCTGAGGAAGAGGATTTCTTGGAATGTATGCGGGATGGTTTTTTGAACCAACATGTCGAGGAACCAACCAGAGAGCAGGCTATTCTGGACTGGGTTTTGAGCAATGAGGAAGGGTTAATTAGCGATCTTGGCGTGAGAGGCCCCGTGGGTAAGAGTGACCATAATATGGTGGAATTCTTCATTAAGATGGAGAGTGACATAGTTAATTCAGAAACAAAGGTTCTGAACTTAAAGAGAGGTAACTTTGAAGGTATGAGACGTGAATTAGCTAAGATAGACTGGCAAATGGCACTTAAAGGATTGACGGTGGATATGCAATGGCAAGCATTTAAAGGTTGCATGGATGAACTACAACAATTGTTCATCCCAGTTTGGCAAAAGAATAAATCAAGGAAGGTAGTGCACCCGTGGCTGACAAGAGAAATTAGGGATAGTATCAATTCCAAAGAAGAAGCATACAAATTAGCCAGAGAAAGTGGATCACCTGAGGACTGGGAGAAATTCAGAGTTCAGAAGAGGAGGACAAAGGGCTTAATTAGGAAGGGGAAAAAAGATTATGAGAGAAAATTGGCAGGAAACATAAAAACGGACTGTAAAAGCTTTTATAGATATGTGAAAAGGAAAAGACTGGTAAAGACAAATGTAGGTCCCCTGCAGACAGAAACAGGTGAATTGATTATGGGGAGCAAGGACATGGCAGACCAATTGAATAATTACTTTGGTTCTGTCTTCACTAAGGAGGACATAAATAATCTTCCAGAAATAGTAGGGGACAGAGGGTCCAGTGAGATGGAGGAACTGAGCGAAATACATGTTAGTAGGGAAGTGGTGTTAGGTAAATTGAAGGGATTGAAGGCAGATAAATCCCCAGGGCCAGATGGTCTGCATCCCAGGGTGCTTAAGGAAGTAGCCCAAGAAATAGTGGATGCATTAGTGATAATTTTTCAAAACTCGTTAGATTCTGGACTAGCTCCTGAGGATTGGAGGGTGGCTAATGTAACTCCACTTTTTAAAAAAGGAGGGAGGGAGAAACCGGGGAATTATAGACCGGTTAGCCTAACGTCGGTGGTGGGGAAACTGCTGGAGTCAGTTATCAAGGATGTGATAACAGCACATTTGGAAAGCGGTGAAATGATCAGACAAAGTCAGCATGGATTTGTGAAAGGAAAATCATGTCTGACGAATCTCATAGAATTTTTTGAGGATGTAACTAGTAGAGTGGATAGGGGAGAACCAGTGGATGTGGTATATTTGGATTTTCAGAAGGCTTTTGACAAGGTCCCACACAGGAGATTAGTTAAACTTAAAGCACACGGTATTGCGGGTAAGGTATTGGTGTGGGTGGAGAGTTGGTTAGCAGACAGGAAGCAAAGAGTGGGAATAAACGGGACCTTTTCAGAATGGCAGGCGGTGACTAGTGGGGTACCGCAAGGCTCAGTGCTGGGACCTCAGTTGCTTACAATATATATTAATGACTTGGATGAGGGAATTAAATGCAGCATCTCCAAGTTTGCGGATGACACGAAGCTGGGCGGCAGTGTTAGCTGTGAGGAGGATGCTAAGAGGATGCAGGGTGACTTGGATAGGTTGGGTGAGTGGGCAAATTCATGGCAGATGCAATTTAATGTGGATAAATGTGAAGTTATCCACTTTGGTGGCAAAAATAGGAAAACAGATTATTATCTGAATGGTGGCCAATTAGGAAAAGGGGAGGTGCAACGAGACCTGGGTGTCATTATACACCAGTCATTGAAAGTGGGCATGCAGGTACAGCAGGCGGTGAAAAAGGCGAATGGTATGCTGGCATTTATAGCGAGAGGATTCAAGTACAGGAGCAGGGAGGTACTACTGCAGTTGTACAAGGCCTTGGTGAGACCACACCTGGAGTATTGTGTGCAGTTTTGGTCCCCTAATCTGAGGAAAGACATCCTTGCCATAGAGGGAGTACAAAGAAGGTTCACCAGATTGATTCCTGGGATGGCAGGACTTTCATATGAAGAAAGACTGGATGAACTGGGCTTGTACTCGTTGGAATTTAGAAGATTGAGGGGGGGATCTGATTGAAACGTATAAGATCCTAAAAGGATTGGACAGGCTAGATGCAGGAAGATTGTTCCCGATGTTGGGGAAGTCCAGAACGAGGGGCCACAGTTTGAGGATAGAGGGGAAGCCTTTTAGGACCGAGATTAGGAAAAACTTCTTCACACAGAGAGTGGTGAATCTGTGGAATTCTCTGCCACAGGAAACAGTTGAGGCCAGTTCATTGGCTATATTTAAGAGGGAGTTAGATATGGCCGTTGTGGCTACGGGGGTCAGGGGGTATGGAGGGAAGGCTGGGGCGGGGTTCTGAGTTGGATGATCAGCCATGATCATAATAAATGGTGGTGCAGGCTCGAAGGGCCGAATGGCCTACTCCTGCACCTATTTTCTATGTTTCTATGTTTCTATCCAGGGTACAAGTGCACAATCCAAGATAACACTTCCGTGCTGTCACTGGAAAGGCCACACTGTCAGACACAGAGCATTTCATAACTGATAATCAGATTTGTGTGATAACTGATGATCAGATTTGATTCAGATACGACACCGAAATGAGGCACAGTCTGTTGTCCCAAATAGATGTAAAGATTTTGATTTTTCAGTGAATGACATTCCGAAGTGTAGTTAATCAGGAGCTTCTATACATATTGAATATAGTATATTTCAGCACAGTACAGGCCCCTTAGCCCACAATATTGTGCCAACTTTATAATCTATTCTAAGATCAATCTAACTCTCCCTCCTATACAGCCCTTCCTTTTTCTATCATTCACGTGCTGAGTTTCTTAAATGTCCCTAAAATATCTGCCTCTACCACCACCCCAGCAGTGTGTTCCACAGATCCAGCATAAAAAAAGTTTATCTTTGACATCCTGCTACGCTTTCCTCCAATCACCTTAAAATTATGCCCCCTTGTATTTGCCATTTCCACCCTGGGAAAGAAGTCTCTGATTTCTCACTTATTCTCCACCTTTTATCATCTTGTACAACTCTATGAAGTCCTTCTCATCTTCCTTTGCTCCAAAGAGAAAAGCACTAGCTTTCTTCATAAGACATGCCCTGTAGTCCAGACAACATTAAAATAAATCTGCTCTGCACGCTTTCTAAAGCATCCATATCCTTCCTATCATGCGGCAAACTGATCTGAACATGATATTTCAAGTTTGGAGCAATAATTGAATTCACTATTTGATAAATTATCTGTTCAATATTACAACACTATTTATGAGATCTTGAACATAAAACTGAGAACATAGAATAGTCCAGCACAGTACAGGCCCTTTAGCCCACAATGTTGTGCTGACCCTCAAACCCTGCCTCCCATATAACCCCCCACCTTAAATTCCTCCATATACCTGTATAGTATTCTCTTAAATTTCACAAGTGTATCAGCCGCCACCACTGACTCAGGCAGTACATTCCACGCACCAACCACTCTCTGAGTAAAAAATCTTCCTCTCATATCCCCCTTGAACTTCCCACCCCTTACGTTAAAGCCATGTCCTCTTGTACTGAGCAGTGGTGCCCTGGGGAAGAGGTGCTGGCTGTCCACTCTATCTATTCCTTTTAGTATCTTGTACACCTCTATCATGTCTCCTCTCATCCTCCTTCTCTCCAAAGAGTAAAGCCCTAGCTCCCTTAATCTCTGATCATAATGCATTCTCTCTAAACCAGGCAGCATCCTGGTAAATCTCCTCTGTACCCTTTCCAATGCTTCTATATTCTTCCTATAGTGAGATGACCAGAACTGGACACAGTACTCCAAGTGTGGCCTAACCAGAGTTTTATAGAACTGCATCATTACCTCGCGACTATTAAACTCTATCCCTCGATGAAGAATATACATGAGTAAAATGTGCATACATTTACTCTTCTTGCTCCCATTGCCAGGCACAGTAATTGATTTATGTCAGCAGCTACAGCCATCAAAGGAGGTAATGCATGGTCCAACAAACAGTGTAAATGATTGTCTGGAAAGTGTTTTGTGCTCACAAGACCCTGTTGGACATGGGTAATCGTTGGGAGTGTCACAGTAGCATAGTAGTTAGAATAATGCTACTACAGCTCAGGTGTCGGAGTTCAGAATTCATTCCCACTGTCCCCTGTAAGGAGTTTCCCTGTGGAAAGTGTGAATTGTCTCTGGGTGCTCCAGCTTCCTCCCACAGTCCAAAGATGTACACATTAATTGGTTAATTGATTATTGTAAATTATCCCATGATCAGGCTAGGGTTAAATTGTGACCTGCTGGATAGTGTGGCTCAAAGGGCCAGAACATCCTATTCCATGCTGTATTTCTAAATAAAAATAAAAATGTTGCAAATTCAGTGGTTCGTTGGTTAGCCGGACTGGAGACTGCTGGAGTCTGTACAGGGTTGGGGCTGGCCCCTCCCATCAGTACTGTCCTCCAGTGTTTGCTCGGTGGAAGTTGAGTTGGATTGCATTCATATGCGGCTGTGCTGGTGCATGATGAGGACTGCTGCACCATCAATACACATGCCATGACACAAAGGGACTTGGGCTCTCTATATGTTTTTATGACTGCATGTTGTTCTGCTATCGTAAAATTATGTGCTACAGAGGGTGCCACGCCTGACTGTTTGTACCGTGTTTTGCTAATTGTCCCCAGAGGAACACTGATTTGTTTGACTGTATTCATGTGTATGGTTAAATGACAATTATACTTAAACTTGAACTTTCACAATCCGGCCTGTGCGATTCAGGTTCCAATGGTGCACTACCGGAAGGGCAGTATTTCCAGCAAATTAAATAGAGAGGCAGGAAACACACTTAGAAAAGTAGTTCAAAGTTGAAAGTAAATTTATCATCTAAGTTCATATATGTTTGCATATACTACCCTGAGACTAATTTTCTTGCGGGCTTTCACAGGAGAACAAAGAAATACAATAGAATCAATGAGAAAGCTACGGACAAAGACTGACTGACAACCAATGTGTAAAAGAAGGCAAACTGTGCAAATACAAAGAAACCCAATAAATAAACAAACAAACAAATAAATACTGAGAACGTGAGTTGTAGAGTCCCTAGGTTGTGGAATCAGTTGTGTGTTGAGGTGAGTAAGGTTATAACGTCGGTTCAGGAGCCTGATGGTTGAAGGGAAGTAACTGCTCCTTCTTCTCAAGGACAGCAGCAAGATCAGAGCATGGCAGGGATGGTGGGGCCCTTGATAATGGATGCTGCTTTTTGGGGGCAGCACTCCTTGTAGATGTGCTCACTCGTGGGGAGGGCTTTTGCTCTGATGGACTGGCAGTATTCCCACTAGTAGAGACAGTTAAAAGACGCAGAATGGTGAGGGGAGAGAAGGGATTAGACAAAGCAGTAAAATAAACCAGTCAAATATGGAATGTGGACAAAGTTACAGCAACAGCAACCTCCTCCATTTAAGGAGATGATTAAAGAATAGATTTATTTGTCATATGTAGATTAAAACTTCAAAACATACAATGAAATGTGAAGATGTGCTGGGGGCAGTCCACAAGTTCGTAAGGCCAGTGATGTTGTGGGGATGGAACTGGACTCTCTGACGGTGGTGCCTGAAAAGACGATGCTGTCTAAGTTGCATACCATCTTGGACAATGTCTCCCATCCACCACATAATGTACTGGGTGGGCACAGGAGTACATTCAACCAGAGACTCATTCCACTGAAATGCAACACAGAGCGTCATAGGAAGTCATTCCTGCCTGTGGCTATTAAACTTTACAACTCCTCCCTTGGAGGGTCAGACACTCTGAGCCAATAGGCTGGTCCTGGACTTATTTCATAATTTAGTGGCATAATTTACTTATTGCTATTTAACTATCTATGGTTTTATTACTATTTATTATTTATGGTGCAACTGTAACGAAAACCAATTTCCCCTGGGATCAATAAAGTATGACTATAACTATGACTATAAGTGTCAAGTAGCTTCTTGTTGCAACATAGCATGCCCACAACTTACTAACCCTAACCCATGCACTGTTACAACCCATCCCGAAGTACATTTAAGAAAGTCTTTCTGGATAACTGCTGTTGAGGAGAGCATCTCAGCAATGCAGAAAGCTCACAGGAGACTAAACAAATGTAGAATGTCCTTGTCGACTAGTTTTCGTCCTCACCAATTTTTAATGATGCACTACAGAATGCCTCTTATTGGGATGCATCACAGCTTGTTTTGGCAACCGCTCTGCCTGAGACTGAAGAAACTGCAGGAGAGTTCAAAGTACATTTATTATCAAAATACATACATGTCACCATATATAGAGTACAACCCAAGATTCTTTTACTTGCAGGCATTCACATAAATACAAAGAAAACAACAGTAAAAAAACAAAATAATAAGTAAGCAATAAATATCGAGAACATGAGATGAAGAGTCCATAGGTGTTGGAACAGTTCAATAATAGAGTGAGTGAGGTTATCATTTCTGATTAAAGAGAGTGATTGTTGAGGGGTAATAATGTCCCTAAACTTGGTGGTGTGGGTCCTGAGGCTCCTCTGCTTCTTTCCTTTTGGCAGTAGTGTGAAAAGAACATGGCCTAGATGGTGGGGATCTCTGACAATGAAGTTGCGATCCTGTGATAGTGCTCCTTGTAGATATGCTCAATGGTAGGCAGGGCTTTACCCATGATAGACTGGGCTGTATCCGTTACTTTGAGCTTTTGAGTTGTGGTCACAGCTCAGCACATCACAAAAACCAGCTTCTCCTCCATGGAATCTGTCCACACCTCTCGCTGCTTCTGTAAAGCAGTAAATGGAATTAAAGACCCTTTCATGCAGCACATGCTCTCTTCTCTTTCCTATCGAATGGAAGATACCAAAACCTGAAAGCATGTACCACCAGGCTCAAGGAGAGTTTCTTCCCACTGTTATAAGAATATTGAACAGCTCTCTAGTATGATAAAATGGACTCTTAACTTCATAATCTACCTTGTCACGGACCTGCATTGCACTTCCCTATACAATTACACTTTATTCTGCTTTCTGTTATTGCTTTCCCTTGACCTGTCTCACAATACTGAGCATTGTGTACTGAAGAATGTGTACGTAGTGGTGGTTCTGGCTCCTCACATCACTTTATGTACACAATATCAGCTACTGTTGCTTGTACATTGTGTTTTCTGGGATTGCTTTTATATTTACTTGACAATAGACAATAGGTGCAGGAGTGGGCCATTCGGCCCTTCAAGCCTGCACCGCCATTCACTGTGATCATGGCTGATCATCCACAATCAGTACCCCGTTCCTGCCTTCTCCCCATATCCCCTGACTCTGCTATCTTGAAGAGTCTATCTAACTCTCTCTTGAAAGCATCCAAAGAATTAGCCTCCACTGCCTTCTGAGGCAGAGCATTCCACAGATCCACAACTCTCTGGGTAAAAAAGTTTTTCCTCAACTCCATTCTATATGGTTTACCCCTTGTTCTTAAACTGTGGCCTCTGGTTCTGGACTCTCCCCAACATCGGGAACACATTTCCTGCCTCCAGCGTGTCCAATCCCTTAATAATCTTATATGTTTCAATCAGATCCCCTCTCATCCTTCCAAATTCCAGTGTTTACAAGCCCAGTTGCTCCAATCTTTCAACATATGACAGACCCGCCATCCCGGGAATTAACTTCGTGAACTCCCTCAATAGCAAGAATGCTCTTCCTCAAATTTGGAGACCAAAACTGTACACAATACTCCAGGTGTGGTCTCACCAGGGCCCTGTACAACTGCAGAAGGACCTCTTTGCTCCTATACTGAACTCCCCTTGTTATGAAGGCCAGCATGCCATTAGCTTTCTTCACTGCCTGCTGTACCTGCATGCTAACTTTCAGTGACTGATGAACAAGAACACCTAGATCTCGTTGTACTTCCCCTTTTCCTAACTTGACACCATTCAGATAGTAATCTGCCTTCCTGTTCTTGCCACCAAAGTGGATAACCTCACATTTATCCACATTAAACTGCATCTGCCATGCATCTGCCCACTCACCCAACCCATCCAACTCACCCTGTGTTCTCATAACATCTTCATTCTCATAACTTGCTTATATATTTGGATAGATACATGGATAGGAGAGGTCTAGAGGGTTATGGACTGGGTGCAGGTCAAAAGGACTAGCAGAATAAAGTTTTGGCACACACTAGAAGGGCCGAATGGCCTGTTTTCAGTGCAGTAGTTTTCTGTGGTTCTATGTGTTCTATGTTCTATTTATTTTGCTTTTATTGAGGTCTTTATGCTTATGATATTTTCATGCTGCGTTGATCCAGAGCAGCAGTCATTTTGTTCTCGTTTACACTCGTGTGTTGAAGAATGACAATCTTCACTCTTGATATGATGAAATGATTCTGAGTTGCTGGAACGAGAAACATAGATTTTCAATGTAATAAACCAATTAGCCGGTTTTAACTGATTTTCCTGCAAATGATCCGGTAAATCTGAGACTCTTCCGGCAAATGATAGAGTGGATATGTGGAGAGGGTTGCCTTTTAGTGGGGAGTCTAGGATTGAGGGACATCCAGTTGGAACAGAGATGAGGAGGAATTTCTTTAGTCATGGGATGAGAATCTGTGGAATTCATTGCCACAGACAGCTGTGGACATCAAGTCATTGGATATATTTAAAGCGAAAGTTGAGAAGTTTTTGATTATTTATGGCTTCAAAAGTTTAGGGAGAAGGCAGGAGAATCAGGTTGAGAGGAATAACAAATCAGCCACAATGAAATGGTAGAGCAGACTCGATGGACAGCAAGGCCTGATTCTGATCCTATATCTTATGGCAGTTTTCCACAAGGGCCAAATTATGTCAAGCATGCTGAGCCAAGGGCCAAAACGACCAGGGTTTTTTTCATTGCGCCAGTGAGTTGTCTTATGGGCAGATGTTGTTGTTGCTGCTATTACCATTATTATTATTATTAGTAATAGTAGGAGTAGAGGTAGTAGTAGTAGTAGTGGTAGATAGGCCTTGGATTCTCAAAGCCTGTGTTGTGGGTCACACAAAAAAAAAATGCACTCTTGAAACAAGGGTGGGGGGATGTCGACTCAGACCATGAGAGGCCTGCGTCGGGCGTTTTCATGCCTTACAAGGCGCAGATTGGAAATCTGTGTTGGGCACCACTCCTCGTACAGACACTAGAGCAATGTGTGGTTAAGTGCCTTGCTCAAGGACACAAACACACTGCCACAGCTGAGGCTCGAACTAGCGACCTTCAGATCACTAGAGAAATGCCTTAACCACGTGGCCACGTGCCCAACAAAATAAGTCCAAAACCAATTATGTAATTATGACTCTAGTTATCACAACTGTCAGCTGTCACATTGAGAACTCATCTGGGACTTAAAATACATACGCACACACACACACACACACACACACACACACACACACACACACAGAGTAAACATGGTAGTCTTCACCACTTCTCTTCCACACAGAGTTTTAGTAGTACTGCCTTTTCCACTGTTTCTGTTCTCATTTAATCTATTAGATCTTTTTAATTAAGCTAAGTAGCATTTGAAGTATAAAATGTAGCTATAAATGAAATTATCAGTATTATTGTTGTTGTAATATTATCATACCACAATAAGACTGACAAATGGATAAAAATAAATTGATTCACTCACCAATCAGTGAGAGAAGTGACAGCGACGGGATGAAGCTTTCCTTCTGATGTCGGGCCTGTATTCTGTTGTGGCAATTCTGAGGAAGTGGCCAAGATGTGCATCAGATTGTCTGTTTCTGTCCTGGTTCTTGACAGAGTTCATTGAAGAAAACGATGACTCACATATGTATGTGGAGGGGAACAGTGTGAGTAGGAGCATCGCAATAGCTCTCGTGTTTTTGAATTGAGCTTGGGGAACCACGTTGATCCAAAAGTCACTCACCCCAACATACTTGTGTTGTGATTTGAGCGAATCAGATGTTCCCATTTCCAAGACCTCCATCTGAAGAGTTGCCTCATCTATGGAAGGCACCAGCCTTTTGGCCTCTGCAGTCCACTGGCCGTCAGCCGAAATGGAGAACGGCTGTCTCAGGAAGAGGAGGATATCACCTGAGAGTTTAGGGGAGCTTTCAAATCATTCCCTGAAGTTTTCTGCCAGGCTTGTCACGAAATCCTTCATCACTGGATTCTCCCGCATTTCGTTCTTCTCGCAATGCTCCCGCAGATGTGGAAAGTGCAACTTCCTCCCATGAATGTCTCTCCCCAAAAAGTTCAGCTTTGACTGGAAAGCTTCAATCACCTTGTACATGTCCGCAACAGTGTGGTTGTTGCCTTGTAATTGCAGATTAAGTTGATTTAGATGAGACATGATGTCGGACAATAAAGAACATGTGCCATCACCTTGTTGTCACTTAAACACCTCTTAAATCCTTGGGCTTTTTGGCTCTGCAGGTGAATAAACATGACACAAGCTCATCGCGCAGGTCGCACACCCTCTCCAACACACGGCCTTTGCTCAGCCAGTGAACATCATTATGCCGCGAAAGACCTTTGTGTTCTGCTGACACTTCCTCCAGCAATGCTCTGAAAAGGCAATGTTGCACTCTTTGATTTCCCCACACAGTTTAGCACACAACACTGATTTGTGAATAATGCAATGAAATGCCAAGAGTGCTGGGTTAACAGCAGCAAACCTGCTTACCAAGCCGGTGTGTTGTCCCACCATCGACGGAGCCCCGTCAGTGACAACAGACACAATTTTGCTCACATCTGTATGGGGTCTTTCTTTTGTTACATTTAAAATGGCAATTTTGTTATGTTAATCTGTGGAATGCGGCTTTGTTGTGTTTTAACGCTGCAGAGAGTTTGCGCTAACAGTTTGTTTTACTTTAAATGAGATAACCAGTTCTATTAGCCAATGGGTGGTTATGTATCGTTTTGTTTTCGGATGCCATGCTGTATGATATGACTGTGGACTGAGTTTTGGCGGGGAGTCGGGAGGAGAGACGAGGAGGACGGCGGACGTGCGGAGAGGCTCCGGTCGATCACTCAGGGTGGTCCCGAGCTGTGGGTCGACGGAATTCGGGTGGTCGTCTGACGTCGAACTTGAGCTCCAACGGTAGCGCGCGAAGAACTTGGACTTTGATAAGTGTTGGTGCCTTTTTTTTTTCCCATTACTTTCCTCTCTGTATCAAATGTATATTAATGCCCTAGAATTAGTAATATCTATAAAGTGTATTTGTTAAAATTTACTGGGTGTGCTGGCTGATGATTGATGTTTGTGATTGATTCGGGCGACGACTGACCCTGAGGGGACTGTTGAAGCAGGTGCTGGGCGGGATTTCCCCGAGACATTCACGAGCCAATATAACGGAACGTTACAAGTGGGGGTTACCGTCAGGGATTTGGATTTTTTTTCGGGAAAGTTGTACTTGTTGTTGCGGTAAGTGGTGTGAAGATGGAGCGAGATAAGATTGTAACTTGGTGTGAAATGGAGGAGGTATCGGTGAATCATGCGTGTGTGGTAAGCGGGGTTGATTATTGCATTCCGGCAGAGGTACTGGTGCGAGGGTTGAGTTTGATTAAAGATATCGAGCAGGTAGAACTTGTAGCTAGAAGGTGTGGGAAAGAACTGGAGGCCAGCTGGATGTTGGTGCGGGCGAGTGCCGACGTCATGACTTTAGAATTACCAACGACAGTCCACGTCCAGGGGGAGGCGGGGCCGTGGGGTCTCCACAGTCTCCACACTCTCCCCGAGGACGCAAGTGAGGAGGTGCCGGAGGAGGAGGAGCTAGATGAGGCCCCAGGCCGGGTGCCCGTAGCAAGAGGTAGAGGTGTGGAGTGGGAAGGTTTGGCCAGGCCTCGCCCCCATGGGCTTGAGGAGACTGCCGAGTTAACGGCTGCCATTACCTCCCTGGCGAGAAGGGTTGAGGTGCACCGCCCGAAGCTGAGAATTTTCTCGGGAGCCGAGCCCACCCCGGAAGGGGAGGATGACTATGATACCTGGGTTGAGATACATCCCAATTGTTAGAGGTGTGGCCAGTTTCGGATGAGGAAAAGAGACAGCGATTGGTGGAAAGCTTAAGGGGCCTGGGTGGTCCGCGATCTGAGAGCGGCACGCCCCTTGGCTTCCCTATCGGAGTGTTTAGACGCTTTGGAGGAAGTGTTTGGACTGTCAGGGGATCCCTGACGGCATTTAGCAGAGTTTCAACGGATGGGGCAGAGAAGAGGGGAAAAGCTCTCCGACTATGCTTTCAGGCTGGAAGGAAAGCTTACGGGGTTGCTGCGACGAGGTATAGTGAGGGAGGACGATGTGGTGGAATTAAAGGATGAGCCAGATATGTAGCGGTTCCCGGGAGGATGACAGGGTGGCTTGGAGTGTACGGCAGTCATTTAAGCAGAGCTCCCCTCCATCATTCGGACGGCTGATCCGAGAGGTACGGGCCGAGGAGTGTGCTTTGGGCCGACCAGGGGGCTCGGACCCTCAGGGACGGTCTTCAGCGGTTCAGGAGGTGGTAGCCGGGGTGAGACCAGAGAAATCCAAGGGGTCCTCGGGGGCCCGTATCGGGAGGAGAGAGGCGGCGAGTAGTGGGTGCTATAACTGTGGGAGAGAGGGGCATTTCCGCCGGGAATGTGAGTGGCCGGGGGCGTGCTACCACTGTGGGGAAGCTGGCCACTTGCGGAAGGATTGTGAGAGATGAGATGCGCCGAGGGGGGAGGGCCCCCAGGCCACCAAGAAGGGAGAGGTGTCGGGAAACTTAAGAGAGGCTCAGTGAGGGAACGGACTGGAGTCTCGGGAGGAACACGTTCCCAGAAAACCTCTATGGAACCCCGGAACGAACAAGCCCAAATTCCTGATGGACTGGTGGGACCCCGTTCCAGCGTGTCCCTACGGATAGAGGGAATCTTTGCGAAAGCCATCCTTGACACTGGGTCGCAGGTTACCTTACTGTACCGGTCGTTCTACAACAAATATCTGAAGCATTTGGCAGTAACTCCGTTTAACGCATTGGAGATTTGGGGCATAAGTGATGGTGATTACCCGTACGATGGATACTTGTCAGTGAGATTGGAATTTTCAGAGGGAGATGTGGGAGTATCGGAAGCCTTTGAGACGCTGGTGTTGGTTTGTCCGGACCCGGTGGAGACCGGTGGTGCTGCCCTGTTGGTGGGGACTAACTCCCCTCTGGTGCTACGGCTCTTGGGAGCCTGTAAGAAGAAAGGGGGGGAAAACTTTTTGGAGACCCTCTCGGTACACCCCGTGTTCCGAGCAGTGTACGAAGGAGTGAGTGACCCCCAGGGGCTGGACCCGGAGTGCAAACGAGGGACGGTGTGGTGCACTCAGGCGAGGCCTAAGGTGATACAGCCAGGGGAGGTGGCATTAGTGATGGGAACCCCCAGATTCCCGGATTGCCGCCGGGAGAGGCCCTGCTAGTAGACGCCCCCGACGACCTGGAAAGGGAGTCCTGGTTCCCGGCTGGGGCGCTGGTGAGACCTGAATTGCAGAGGCCCTCAGCTGTACAGGCACGGCGGATGGGGGTGATGACGGAACATAACGGAGAGGGAGATCACCTTTAAGCGCGGGATGCCCCTTGCGCACTTGTTCCCGGTGACGGTGATGTCCAGCGCCCCCGTGAAGCCCACTGGAAGAGAACTATTGGGAAACGGGGGGCGGCTGACCGAGGAGGCCTTTAATTTTGAAAACTCCCCTGTACTGCCGGCGTATGAGAGCAGGCTGGTGGAGAAGATGCTGAAGTTAGGGGATGTCTTTTCTCAGGGCGAGTTTGATGTAGGGTTTTCCAAGAGCACTTGGCACACCATTCGGGTAACAAATGACACCCCGTTTAGGGAGAGGTCGCGGCGGTTGGCCCCGGCAGATGTGGAGGATGTGCGGCAGCACTTGCGGCAGTTGAAAGATGCAGGGATTATTGCGGAGTCCCGAAGCCCATATGCGTCCGCCATAGTGGTGGCACGGAAGAAAAATGGGAAGGTACGCATGTGCGTGGACTATAGGACCCTGAACCGCCGCACTGTTCCCGACCAATATACGGTCCCGAGGGTGGAAGATGCATTGGCCTGTCTGAGTGGTGCACAGTGGTTCAGTGTATTGGATTTGCGGAGTGGGTATTACCAGATTCCGATGAGCGAGACTGATAAGGAGAAGACAGCCTTTATCTGTCCCCTGGGGTTTTTCCAGTTCGAACGAATGCCCCAAGGTATCTCGGGGGCCCCAGCCACCAGTTCGTTTAGCGCACAACACTGATTTGTGAATAAAGCAATGAAATGCCAAGAGTGCTGGGTTAACAGCAGTAAACCTGCTTACCAAGCCCTTGCGTTGTCCCACCACCGACGGAGCCCCATCAGTGACAACGGACACAATTTTGCTCACATCCAAGCCCTTCTTCTGAAAGAACTGTGTCAATTTGTTAAAAATTATTTCCCCAGTTGTGCGCCCAGGCAGAAGAAGCAAACAAAGTAGCTCTTCCCGAATGGTCTTCCCATCAAAAAATCTTGTGAACACGGATAGCTCTTCCACATCGGTTCAGTCACAGGACGAGTCTATGGCCAGTGATATGGCTTCTGCTTTCTCCAAATCAATGAGTAGATTGGAAAAACACCTCTCCACTAAAACTTCTACTCTTCTTGTTGCCGTGTTAGCTAACAATGGCACCATCTTTAATAGCTCCATGACCGTTTTCTTGGTTTTCTCATCATGACTTAAAATTTCGCCAACCATATCAATTGCACGCGTTTTAATCAACTCGGCATCGCGCGCTCTACGGGGGCATAGGTCAAGTCTACAGTGTGGGATGATTTTAAAATAAATTAGAGCAGCGCGTGCTTTATTTACATGTTATGACAGATGCATTCACGTAAGTGCCAATGTGTCGAAGCGGTCCAGACATTTGGTTCTCGCCGTCCGAACCTGGCTCGCGGTCCGCCTATTGGGGTTGTCAGTCTTAAGGTCTTACGACTCTGGATATTGTGAAAACTTTCTAGGCTGTGATTATTTGCGTTTTTCTTGTTAAAAACATGTTATGAAAAGTTTGCTTATCCTTCTCTTTCAGCCTTTTTGTGAATTTCTAGCAATGTCTATTTCTGAAACATGTTTGTTCCCAGAAACTGTACAATGCTGTGTTTAGCTATAGAATGAATTAATTGATCCATATTCACACCAATCCCATAGTGTATTTAAAAGTATCTTCAACTTAACTCCAACATCTCCCTATAAATTTCAAGCTATTTTGCATAAAAAATTTTGTTTTTTTAACCATAAGACCATAGGAGCAGAATTAGGCCATTTGCCCACCGAGTCTGCTCCTCCGTTACATTATGACTGATTTGTTATCCCTTTCAACCCCATTTCCCTGCCTTCCCCTTGACTAATCAAGAAACTATCAACCCCCACATTAAATATACCCAATCACCTGGCTTCCACACCTATCTGTGTCAATGAATTCCACAGATTCTATACCCTCTTACTAAAGAAATTCCTCCTCATCTCTGTTTTAAATGGACATCCTTGTATCCTGAGGCTGAACATTTGGAATATGACTAGTATTTTCTGTCCATCAAGTTTGAGAAGGAGGTTTTTTTAAACGCAAACAACAGGAATTCTGCAGATGCTGGAAATTCAAGCAACACACATCAAAGTTGCTGGTGAACGCAGCAGGCCAGGCAGCACCTGTAGGAAGAGGTGCAGTCGACGTTTCAGGCTTCCTACAGATGCTGCCTGGCCTGCTGCGTTCACCAGCAACTTTGATGTGTGTTGCTTGAGAAGGAAGTTATGACTTAGCTATATAAACATGTCAGCAATGATCAGTGAAATTATACAAATTAAAATGATTGTAGATGGCTAATCACTTGGTATGACAATCTGGTGAAGATATTTGTGTGGTGTGCTGAATGGGATTCTAAGTCACTGTTGATGAAGGAACAATTCTGAGAGGGGGTTATATCTATGGTGGAGATATTCCTATTCCCTAAAGGTACTGCTGTCCTTCTGGTTTAAAGTGACACCACTTAATTTGCATTCAACTCTGTTTGCTGGTCATGCTTCCAATTATATCACCTTTATCATTGAACAGATATTTCTATCAGTAGTTGTGCTACATTGCAGGAACATCATTTTCTCCAATTTCAGTTAATTTTTCACTCCCACCCCCACCCCCAACTCTTGTTAATTTCCCCACTTTGGCTCCTTACCTCCAATCCTCACCTGTCTGTCACCTCTCCCTGGTGCCTCTCCTCCTTTCCTTTCTCCCATGGTCCACTCTCCTCTCCTATCAGATTCCATATTCTCCTGCCCTCTGCCTTTGACACTTATCACCTTCCAGTTTCTTACTTCATCCCTCCTCCCCCACTCACAGCTTCACCTATCACCTTCTGGCTTGTCCTCTTTCCCCTACCCCCATCTTCTTGTTCTGAAATCTTCACCCATCCTTTCCAGTACTGATGAAGGGTCTCAGCCTGAAACATCAATAGTTTATTCATTTCCACAGATACTGCCTGTCCTGCTGAGCTGATCCAGGTTTTTAGTGTGTGTTGTACCACTTTTGTATTGTTTTGCTCTTTTGTTCAAAATATAAGGCTGTGTTGGAAACAGTGTAAAAGGCTACAATGGGACAGTAGTGGGCTGAGAAGTTACAGACAGTTCAGTCTGGAAAGTGTGAAGTGATATACTTTGGAAGGTCAAACTTGAAGGAAAAGTATACTGGCTTCACAATAGTGTTGAGGAACAGGGGGAGCTTGGGTCTGTGCAAGTTGAATGGGTAGTCAAGAAGGCACAGGGTGTGCTGGCCTTCATTAGTTTGGGGATTGAGTTGAGGAGTCACAAGGTAATGTTGCAGGTCTGTAGAACTATGGTTAGACTCCACTTGTGTTCAGTATGAGTCACCTTATTTTAGGAAGAAATTGGAAGCTTTAGAGAAGGCTTAGAGTAGATTTACCAGGAAGCTGTCTGGATGAGAGAAAATGTCTTATGAGGAAAGGTTGAGTGAGCTAGGGCTTTTCTCTTTTGAGCAAAGGAAGATGAAAGGTGACTTGATAAAGGTGTATCTGATAAGGGGCATAGATCAAGTGGACAGCCTGTGCCTTTTTATTAAGGTGGTGAAGGGTATCACAAGAAGGCATGATTTAAAGGTGATTGGAGGAAACTATAGGGACGAATGTCAGAGGTAGATTTTTTTTACACAGAGAGTGTTGGGTGTGTGGAATGCTCTGCCAGGGGTTGATGGTAGAGACTGACACATTATGGACATTCAAGGGACGCTTTGATTGATAGATGGATGAAATGAAAATGGTTCATTACGTGGGAGTGATGGGTTAGGTAGAATGGTAAGCACAATATTTTGGGCTGAGAGGTCTGTACTGTTTTGTGTTCAGTGGTTTAATTTCTAACATTTAGGAACAACTGCTTCTTCTCTGTCATCCAATTTCTAAATGGACATTAAACCTATGAACACCACCTCATTACTTCTGTTTATTTGTTTTTTGCGCTACTTCTTTTAATTTAACTTAAATAGTTAAATATAGACACACGTATTAAATATAGACACACACATGTATATATACACTTACTGTAATTTGTTTTTATTCTCCATAATTATTTATCATGTACTGCTGCCATTAAGTTAACAAATTTCATGACATATGCCGGTGATATTAAACCTAATTCTGATCTAGCAGGATAGGTGGATAGACAGTGACTGTCAAAAGAGAAATCGAGTTAACTTTTCAGATAGAAGATCCCTTGTCAGAATTGAGAAAGACAGAATTTATAAAAAGGTTTCAGAGTTTCAGCATCTGTGGTTTGTTTTATTTTTCTTTTAATTCTCTTCTTGTTTTATCTTTCTGGTGAATGGGATAGTTAATAAGTCAAAGTGATGAAAGATGCGCAACGGGAGGTGTAGAGGGGAGGGGGTTATGATTGATGGTCCTACTGTAAAAATATTTATATCTCTAGGACCTAATGAAGTGGCAGGCATGTATGCAACATGGACTTAGAAGAACTCAAGTTCATGTGTATCGAGAGAGCTGGTCTCAGGTGAGGCAGCAACGAGATGTTACGTTCAACCTCATTAACCCTGATGAACGTGGAGAATAATTGCCTGAAATTTCCACTGTCTGTGAACGAGGTTCACCATCTGCGTGATCTTAGCAGTGCCTGCTATCCCTGGGATCGACTTGCTATCTGACTCACTGAGTGCAAAGCAGCAGCGCAACATGGAGAGCATGGCGGTAAAGAAAAATAAATCTGTTCAGCTTAAGAATGTTCGAACAGATGCAAGTCAACAGGACAGCTGAATCAAAACTGATCCCAAATGATGTGTATTGAAAAGTAACTTCAACTCAGTTCCAACATCTCTCTCCAAATTTCAGGATATTTTACATAAATTAAATTTTAATTATTTTCTTTCTATTAGCTTATTAATCTTAATTACGAAAATATTTTTAACAAAGAAAACGCTAATAAAAAGTTCTTGAAAGTTCTCCCAATATCCAGAGTCATTGGATTGTACTGGGCAAGTGTCACCATGCTTCTGGCACCCACAACTTACTAATTATAAACCGTACGGCTTTGTCATGTGAAAATAAAGCAGAGCACCTGGAGGAAAACCACGTGGTTATGGGGAGAACGCACAAACTCCTTACAGGCAGCAGTGGAAATCGATGATCGCAGGTGCTGTAAAGTGATGCGCTAACCACTTGCTCTGACAGAAGACTTTTAAGATTTCTCCAACCCTTTGCAGGAACAACCAGTTAAAACCGATGGGCTGGTTTATTATTAGCACATGTACATAAATACATAAATATTGTTTTGTAAAGCAGAATCTGAGGTCAAGAGGTCACATTATTGTACAAGAAGTCCATTCAAAAGTCTGATAGCAGTGAGATAGAAGCTGTCCTTGAGCCTGGTGCTTTTCTATCATTTGCCTGGTGGGAGAGGGGAGAGCCAGGATACAGATATTTAAAAGGTTAAAGTAAATAAATAGCGCAAAAAGAAAAATAGTAGTGAGTAATATTCAGGGGGTTCAGTGTCCATTCAGAAATCTGATGAAGAGAGGAAGAAGCTATTCCTGAATAGTTGAGTGTGTGCGTTCTGGCTCCTGTACATCCTCCGTGTTGGTAGCAATGAGAAGAATGCCATGTCCTTGTTAATGGGAGTCCTTAATTAAGGATGCTGCCTTTTTGAGGCATCACTCCTTGAAGATGTTCTGGATGCTGTGGAGACTAGTGCCCATGACAGTGCTAAATGAGTTCTCAACTTTCTGCACCTTCTTTCAATCCTGTGTAGTAGCTTCCCATACCAAACATAGAAACATAGAAAACATACAGCACAATACAGGTCCTTTGGCCCAAAAAGTTATGCCGAACATGTCCCTACCTTAGAAATTACTAGGCTTACCTATAGCCCTCTATTTTTCTAAGCTCCATGTACTTATCCAAATGTCTCTTAAAAGACCCCATCGTATCCACCTCCACCACTGTTTCCAGCAGCCCATTCCACGCATTCACCACTCTGAGTAAAAAAATTACCCCTGACATCTCCTCTGTACCTACTCCCCAGCACCTTAAACCTGTGTTCTCTTGTGGCAACCATTTCAGCCCTGGGAAAAAGCCTCTGACTATCCACAGGATCAATGCCTCTCATCATCTTATACACCTCTATCAGGTCACCTCTCATCCTCAGTCGCTCCAAGGAGAAAAGGCCGAGTTCACTGAACCTATTCTCATAAGGCATGCTCCCCAATCCAGGCAACATCCTTCTAAATCTCCTCTGCACCCTTTCTATGGCTTCCACATCTTTCCTGTAGTGAGACAACCGTAACTGAGCACAGTACTCCAAGTGGAGTCTGACCAGGGTCCTATATAGCTGAAACATTATCTCTCGGCTCCTAAATTCAATTTCACGATTGATGAAGGCCAATACACCATGTGTCTTCTTAACCACAGAGTCAACCTGCGCAGCTGTTTTGAGCATCCTGTGGACTCAGACCCCAAGATCCCTCTGATCCCCCACACTGCCAAGAGTCTTACCATTAATACTATATTCTGCCATCATACTTGACCTACCAAAATGAACCACTTCACACTTACCTGGGTTGAACTCCATTTGCCACTTCTCAGCCCAGTTTTGCATCCTATCAATGTCCCGCTGTAACCTCTGACAGCCCTCGACACTATCCACAACACCTCCAACCTTTGTGTCATCAGCAAACTTACTAATCCATCCCTCCACTTCCTCATCCAGGTCATGTATAAAAGTCACGAAGAGTAAGGGTCCCAGAACAGATCCCTGAGGCACTCCACTGATGATCGACCTTCATGATGCAGCCAGTTAGAATCCTCCCCGCAGTACATCTATTGAAATTTGCAAGTGTCTTTGATGGCCTACCAAATCTCTTTGAACTCTTAATGAAGTATAGCTGCTGTCATGCCTTCTTTGTAACTGCATCAGCATGCAGGGCCCAGGTTAGATCCTCAGAAATGTTGACACCCAGGAACTTGAAATTGCTCACTCTTCCACTACTGGTCATTCAATGAGGACTGGTGTGTGTGTCATTGTCTTACCCTTTCTGAAGTCCACAATCAATTCTTTGGTCTTACTGACGTTGAGTACAAGGTTGTTGCCGCAATACCTCTCAACCAGCTGATCTATCTCACTCCTGTATGCTTCCTCATCACCATCTGAAATTCTGCCAACAATGGTTGTGTCATCAGCAAATTTATAAATGGCATTTGAGTTGTGCCTATCAGCTAGAATGGAGCATTGAATTAAGCACACATCCTTGACGTGCACCAGTGTTGATTATCAACGAGGTAGAGACGTTATTTCCGATCTGCACAGACTGGTCTTCCAGTGAGGAAGTCAAGGATCCAGTTGTAGAAGGAAGTTCAGAGGCCCATGTGTGATTAGAATTGTAGAAACAATTGGGTTAAATGCTGAACTGTAGTCAATGAACAGTAGCTGGATTTGAGTATTAGTATTGTCCAGGTGATCCAAGGCCGCGTGAACAACGAATGAGATCACATCCACTGTAGACCTACTGGCGATAATTATTGAGGGACTTTTCAAACTGTCCTGGTTATGATCCACCAAAATGAAAGGCAAGGCATAAGGATACGCTGTTTCATGCCTGTGTTTATGTCGCTTAGCAGACTCTGGACTACAGCCTGTTCGATAAGGGCCTGAAGTGGAATATACACCATTAGCAAGACAATGGCTGTAAACTCCCATGGCAGTTTAAATGGACAATGCGTGATCACTAGATGTTCCAGGTTGGGTGATCAGGACTAGGAAGAACTGCCACATCTGTGCACCATGAGGAGTTAATCCTAAAGCATACTCCACTTCCTCTGCCTTTGAAATACTCTGCAGTTCTATCTTGGTGTGCGTCATGAAGCCAGCTGAGCTGGCAATGGCAGGGTAACGGCCAAGGTTTTGTGAAACAAAAAAGCACAAGTCTCTGATGTTCCTCTGGTACAGCAATTTTTCTCTGAGGTCATTGATTCCATTTTCCAGAGTTGGTACATTTGCCAGCAAAATAGACGTTAGTGGAAGATGGAATCCTCTTCTTCTTACTTGATGAACTTTTAAACCAGCACGGCATCCTCTTTTCCTCTGACATAAAAGGGGAAACACATTGCGACTGGAGACTGTTGATTTTGAGTAGGGGTAGATTTTTGAATGCCTTAAAACAATGTTGCTTATTGTATCATCCATGGCTGTAGCTAGGGATTTCAGCCACAGCAATCTAAAATAGGAATATGTGAAGACTTCCACAATTCCCTGCAGTTCCTTGCAGTCACAAACAGAGCAGTTACTCTACCAAGCTGTGATATATCCAGACTGAACTTTTTCTGTGGTGCATTGAGAAAAATTGATGAGGGTTGACGGGGACATATCAAGTATTTTATTGTCCATTACTCCTAACCAAAAATAAGGAGGAGCTTCTTTATAACTTGGTTTGTCGACTCAAAATCACAGTGGCTTTAAAGCATCACTGCCAATTGCTGCAAATAGACCAATTTTTGTTTCCTTTCATTTCTGACTGATGGAGTTCAAAGTAAATGTATTACCAAAATACATAGAGTATAGGTCACCATATACTACCCTGAAATTCTTTTTTTGTGGGCATTCATAGTAAATACAAAGAGACGTCATTGAAATTCCAAGACCACACAGAACTAGCAAATAACCAATATGCAAATTCAAAAGGGAAAAAAATAGTGATAATAATAAATAAATAAGCAATAAATATCCTTCAGAAAATCATGAAGTCACTGGTTCCTAAGACAGTTCCAAAGTATTTGGTCCGTGTGTGTGCCCTTCTAGTAGACAGATAAATCTAATGTACTGCCTGTCCTTCTCACAACAAGTACGTCCAGGAATGAGAGTCAATTGCTACTTTCTCTTTCCATTTCAACTGTGAGTCTGTCAGGGTCATCTACTGTATCTGGTATTCCTGGTGTGGTCTACTCAACATGGGTGTGACCAGTCGTAGATTGGGGAATCGCTTTGTCGTGTTATGTAACCGGCAACAATGAATATCAATCGAGACAGGTTATATAAAATCAACCAAACATTTATTAAACATTGATAAACGATAAGGAAAAAACAAACAAAAATCTTAACCGGAAATTAACCGCTATGCAGCTGTTCAACAAATCGTCACTCGGCACTGGTTCTTAAAGCGTTAAATGCAAAAACAGTTCTTAAAACGACAAAGTCAGATATAATTCTTAAAATGGTAAATTCGAAAGTCCAACAGATTTATACGTTCAATTGGGAGGGACTTCTGTGGAGAAAGATTTCTTCATAGACGTGACTTTCCTGCTGGTTCTATCCAAAGGATTCACGGTGCAGTTTAAAACAGTTTAAAATAACTGACCTTAGATTCTTTTAGAGAGAGAGAGCAAACCCTTGTATGAACTCTTTTCTCTTTTGGCAAGAGTTATCTCAATGCAGGTCGCTACTCCTTCAACGAAGACTCAATAAGGTTGATCCTTTGTTAAACTGCTGAAAGATGCTGACTCCTCTCAATCCTTCGGTCCTGTACTTCGATGAAGTCTTCACTCTCCCTTCTACTGCTGAAATTGAGTAAATTAGCACATCTAGCCAAAAATTTCCAGTCTAATAATATTGTACTTGCAACAGAACTCACAACTGTTTCAAAAATGAAACTGCGTCACAAAAACAAACACGCAACAGAAACAGAGACACAGCACATTCTACCTGGAAATCTACAAACTAAAAAATGAACTGCGATATCTGGGGTCGACCCTTATATACCCATGGTGCACATGTCATCACGTGACCTCACATCGGCGGGAAAATCACATCAGGTGACCTCCAAAAGACCATTACATCATTCTCACAAAAAAAACAGATCTCCTTGAGCACGTAACAGTCGAGCACTCGACAACTGCACCGCAAGTCCTTCCAACTGCAACAAGCAGGATTCCCTGATGGCTATCTAATTCAATTCGACTTTCCATTCCAACTCTAACATACAATACCTGTCCACGGCCTCCTTTACTGGCATGATAAGACCATTCTCAGGTTGGGAGATCAACGCCTCATATTCTGTTTGGATAGCCTCCAACCTGGTGGCATGAATATCAATTCCTTGAACATCGGTTAATTTCTTCCCCCTCCCACTTCTCTCTTTTCCATTCTCCATTCTGTTTCCTCTCTTAACCCGTCTCTTCTCCTCACCTGCCCATTACCCCCTATGGCGACCATCTTTCTCCCCTTTGCAACATTGGCACAATTTCTTATGGATATTTGTCTATTTGTACTGATCTCAGGAGATGAGGAATTTAGATGTTACCATTATCCTTGTTGTACCTGATTGACATAACAGATAATTACTGTTACTCCAGCCCAAACATTAACCCTCTTCTCACAAGTCTCAAACAACAGGAATTCTGCAGATGCTGGAAATTCAAGCAACACACATAAAAGTTGCTGGTGAAGGAAGAGTGAGCTTCAGTTAGTCCTGACGAAGGGTCTCGGCCTGAAACGTCGACTGCACCTCTTCCTAGAGATGCTGCCTGGCCTGCTGTGTTCACCAGCAACTTTTATGTGTGTTGCTTCTCACAAGTCTCAGGTCACTTCTATGCTTCCCCAGTTTTAGTATTTTTTTATTTATTGAGATGCAGTGCAGAACAGCACCCCCCCCACCCCCGGCCCTTTGAGCCGCACCTCCTAGCACCCTCCGATTTAACTCTAGCCTAAATGCAGGTCAATTTACAATGACCAACTAACCTACTAACTTTGGAAGGAAACTGGATCACCCAAAGGAAACCCATGCAGTCCAGTAGGTGGATATATAGACGCCTTACAGATGACATCAAACTCTCATTCGTGCTCACCACTACACTGCCATGCCAGCTATTGATGCTGAACACGGGGCCCCCCAGGGCTGTGTGCTCAGTCCACTGCTGTTCACTATGCTGACCCATGACTATGCTGCAACACACAGCTTGAACCACATCATCAGGTTTGCTGATGACATGACCGTGGTGGATCTTATCAGCATGAACGATGAGTCAGCATACAGAGAGGAGGTGCAGTGGCTAACGGACTGGTACAGAGCCAACAACCTGTCTCTTAATGTGAACAAAACAAAAGAGATGGTTGTTGACTTCAGGAGGACACAGAACGACCACTCTCCGCTGAACATTGACGACTCCTCCGTAGAGATCGTTAAGAGCAGCAAATTTCTTGGTGTTCACCTGGCAGAGAATCTCACCTGGTCCCTCAACACCAGCTCCATAGCAAAGAAAGCCCAGCAGCATCTCTACTTTCTGCGAAGGCTGAGAAAAGTCCATCTCCCACCCCCCATCCTCACCACATTCTACAGAGGTTGTATTGAGAGCATCCTGAGCAGCTGCATCACGGCCTGGTCCGGAAATTGCACCATCTCGGATCGCAAGACCCTGCAGCGGATGGTGAGGTCAGCTGAGAACATCATCGGGGTCTCTCTTCCCGCCATTACAGACATTTACACCACACGCTGCATCCGCAAAGCAAACAGCATTATAGAGGACCCCACTCATCCCTCATATAAACTCTTCTCCCTCCAGCCATCTGGAAAAAGGCACCGAAGCATTCGAGCTCTCAGGACCAGACTATGTAACAGTTTCTTCCCCCAAGCCATCAGACTCCTCAATACCCAGAGCCTGGACTGACACCAACCTACTGTGCCTATTGTCTTGTTTATTATTATTTATTGAAGTGCCCGCACTGTTTTGTGCACTTTATGCGGTCCTGGATAGGTCTGTAGTCTAGTGTAGTTTTTGTGTTTTTGTTAGGTAGTTCAGTGTAGTTTTTGTATTGTTTCATGTAGCACCATGGTCCTGGAAAATGCTGTCTCATTTTTACTGTGTTCTGTACCAGTAGTTATGGTTGAAATGACAATAAAAAGTGACTTGACTCGACTTGACTTGGCAACTAATGTTGCTGTATTCACACATTTATTCAGTACATTCCTTCCTTTTTCTTGTGCTTCAGATGCTTACCAAATTACTGTGAACACGGAGGAGAATGTTCCCAGTCCTGGAGTATGTTCTACTGTAACTGTACAGGGACCGACTACACTGGAGCCACCTGCCATAACTGTGAGTAAACATTGTGAGGCATTTTACTCTCATATTTTTGAGACTTTTTACAGCTCAATAGTTCCAAGTCAGACCGTGTTATTCAAGTGGTTACAAGGATGTTTTCAAATCTCGAGGGACTGAATTGCAGAGAGAGACTGGACAGACTTTATTTAATAGGAATCTGAGGACATTATTTTCACCCAGAAGGTGGTCAGTCTATGAGATGAGCTGTCACAGGAAGTGGTTGAAGCAGATACATTAACATCATTTAAAAGGTAGTTGACAAGAATACGGACAGTAAAGTTTTAAGAGAATATGGGTCAGATGTGGACAAATGGGACTAGTTAAGTTGGTAATTTTGGTCAATACAGACCAGTTAGATGGATGGGCCCCATTTCCATGTTGTGAAGCGCCATGATAGTGTAGCAGTTAGCGTGAAGCTATTACAGCTGGGGGCATCAGATTTTGGTGTTCAATTCTGGCGTCCTCCAGAAGCAAGCTTGTATGTTCCTTTCCGTTTGCATGTGGGTTTCCTCTGCATGCTCCAATTTCCTCCCACAGTCCAAAGATGTACCGGTTAGTAGGTTAGTCATTGTAAATTGCCCCATGATTAGACTAGTGTTAAATCAGGGATTGTTCGGCCGTGCAGCTTGAAGAGTTATTCCACGCTGGATCTCTAAATAAAATAAAAAATAAATATGAGACTGTGACACCTTTCTTTGGAGTGCAGGAGACTGAGAAATGATCTTATAGAAGTACCTACCTTTTTATTTTTTGGTGACAGCATGGCAACAGGACCTTCCAGCCCGAAAAGCTAATGTCTCTCAATGACACCCATGTGGTCAATTAACCTACAAACCCGCACAGACATGGGAGGAGAGGTCATAGAGAGAGCATCAAGACACCTTACACTGCAGAGGAATTGAACCCAGGTCACTAACACTGCAACAGTGCTAACTGACTCACTGCCATGCCATCCACAACATCATGAGAGGGTTTGTTCAGTGAATGTGAGCAGCCTAACCCTGACCCTAACTCGAATGCAAGGTTGGGGAATCATGAACTAGGCAGCATAGGTTAAGCATGAAAGGGGAAAGTAATGGATACTTGAAGGGTAACAGTGATAGGTATGTACTGTCAAAGCAAGTGGTTGGGATTCAAGATTCTAGATTGCTTGATGTCATTTCCTATGCACAGGTGTAAAGGAGAACAAAATAATTGTTACTCTGGATTCAATGCGGTACTAAAAAAAGATAAAGAACACAATAATATTAAAAACACAATAAATATAAAGGTAAATACATAAGATAGCTTATATATATAGATTGATTATGTGACCATTAAGTGTCAGTACAAAAGGTGACTGACAGGAATTAATTCAGAAACAAAGGTTCTGAACTTAAAGAAGGGTAACTTTGAAGGTATGAGACGTGAATTAGCTAAGAGACTGGCAAATGACACTTAAAGGGTTGACGGTGGATATGCAATGGCAAGCATTTAAAGATTGCATGGATGAACTACAACAATTATTCATCCCAGTTTGGCAAAAGAATAAATCAAGGAAGGTAGTGCACCCGTGGCTGACAAGGGAAATTAGGGATAGTATCAATTCCAAAGAAGAAGCATACAAATTAGCCAGAGAAAGTGGCTCACCTGAGGACTAGGAGAAATTCAGAGTCCAGCAGAGGAGGACAAAGGGCTTAATTAGGAAGGGGAAAAAAGATTATGAGAGAAAACTGGCAGGGAACGTAAAAACTGACTGTAAAAGTTTTTATAGATATGTGAAAAGAAAAAGATTGGTTAAGACAAAAGTAGGTCCCCTACAGACAGAAACAGGTGAATTGATTATGGGGAGCAAGGACATGGCAGGCCAATTGAATAACTACTTTGGTTCTGTCTTCTCTTTACTAAGGAGGACATAAATAATCTTCCGGAAATAGTAGAGGACAGAGGGTCCAGTGAGATGGAGGAACTGAGGGAAATACATGTTAACAACAGGAATTCTGCAGATGCTGGAAATTCAAGCAACACACATCAAAGTTGCTGGTGAACGCAGCGTCTCTAGGAAGAGGTACAGTCAACGTTTTAGGCCGAGACCCTTCGTCGGGACTAACTGAAGGAAGGCTTAGTAAGAGATTTGAAAGTGGGAGGGGGAGGGGGAGATCCAAAATGATAGGAGAAGACAGGAGGGGGAGGGATGGAGCCAAGAGCTGGACAGGTGATTGGCAAAAGGGATATGAGAGGATCATGGGACAGGAGGTCCGGGGAGAAAGACAAGGGGGGGGGGAACCCAGAGGATGGGCAAGGGGTATAGTCAGAGGGACAGAGGGAGAAAAAGGAGAGTGAGAGAAAGAATGTGTGTGTAAAAATAAATAACGGATGGGGTACGAGGGGGAGGTGGGGCATTAGCGGAAGTTAGATAAGTCAATGTATTCTGTCTGGGTAGACTCCAACCTGATGGCAACACCTTATATTCCGTCTGGGTAGCCTCCAACCTGATGGCATAAACATCGACTTCTCTAACTTTAAGCTTAAATAGTTAGAGAAATGCATGGATAGGAAAGTTTTAGAAGGATGTGGGCAAAGTGGACTAGCTTGGATGGGTATTTGATTGTATGGAAGAGGTGGGCTGAAGGACTCTGACTCTACGAGCTGGTAACATTTCTATTTACTTAGGCGGCTAGTGTAACATTGCTTGGTTCACCAATCTGTAACCTAAGTGTGATCAGTGTTACGTACCCCATAACTGGATTGCCAAATCAGCAGAAATGGACCACTTAGTTGGAGTCTGGTTCACTAGAAACTAATAAAGTTTTATTAAAGAAATAAGTAACACAGTACTCTAATCGTACGGATATAAATGCAACAGGTTAGCAATGATAAAACACACATGTACACAGAACTAGGATAATAGGAATCAACCAAGCTGTATCGCAGTCTAGGGGTAAAATGATCAGTCTCAAGTGACGCAGAGTTCAGTTCAGCTTAGTACAGTTCGCAGTAATCGCTGTTGTGCTGTTGGAGAGAGAGAGAGAGAGAGAGAGAATATGCAAATCTGATTCAGCAGACCTTTGATGTTCTTTGCAGTTGGCTTTCGGGCGGACCCCTTTTATGTCTTCTGTGGTCACCGACTATGACCCCTCCGTTCCGGAAATGACCGTTCTTCCTTGGTGATCTTGGCACCCAGGCAAGGGCGGACACACACACCAGGTTCCCGCCGATCGTACCTTTTCACCCTGTACGTCTATGGTCGGTTCCT
Organism: Mobula birostris; assembly: GCF_030028105.1. Classification (NCBI taxonomy): domain Eukaryota; kingdom Metazoa; phylum Chordata; class Chondrichthyes; order Myliobatiformes; family Myliobatidae; genus Mobula; species Mobula birostris. The sequence goes on from NC_092374.1 coordinate 104,113,447, forward strand.
GTGATCAGACCTCCAAACTACCAACAACTTGTGGGGGCACACCACTCTTCCAGGGTCTCCTTATCTCGTGATCTCATGGTTTCTCGTGCCTTAGCGAACCTGTTCTTTTTATCCCCCTGCTGGGGTATCGCCTGTCCATCAAACTTTAAACAGTTCAGGTTCAAAGCAACCGGTTTGTCAATATACTGAAATGTGTTTCTTTCTCGTTAATCTCTCTCTTCTCTCGTATTAACATTTTGAATGTTTCTCCATTGTCTCACTTATCTCTCTCTCATTAGCATCAATCTTCTGATAACTTGGTTTTTTGTCACATCAGAAAAAGGATGGGAAAATGAGACACAATACTTCCATCATGTAGTCCACAATTAGGTTGTCACTGACCTCTTGGGAACCATTTAAACCTCCAAGGGAAGGTCTTACCTAATCATTTCTTCATGTTAAATAAATGACACACACCAGAATATTCACCCTTCTCCACTTTTTTCTTAAGCATTGATGTGCCTGCTTTCTGCAGAGAATATTCTTGCTCTTCACAACCTCCCTGTATGTCTTTGAGTGTATGGTTTTCTATACAATGTTCCCAACCACTGGCAGAGCCCATTGAAGAATGGACAGTTTGATACACAGATGAAAAGGAATTAATAGAATTTGAGTGCAGTTTATAAATTTTTCAAGGACCTTTCACAGTTTGCCTCAGTATGCTGTATATGTACATTGTTGTGGACTAGCAGGGAACTTAATGCAATACTTATTTGTCACAAACAATATTACATACACTTTTAATCAATAACAATGCTAAACTTCCATTCTCTATCAGATTATTATTCAATTCCTTTACAAGCCAATCAATATTGGCTCCTCATAGAGATATAGATTCATATAGCATAGAAACAGACCCTTCAGGATAGCATGTCCATGCTGACCAAGAATCTGATTTAAGCTAATCCAACTTGTCCACGTTTGACCCGTCTAAATCTTTCCCACTCATCTACCTGTCCAAATGCCTCGGAAGTCAGAATCAAAATCAGAATCAGAATCAGGTTTATGATCACTGACATATCATGGAAAACATGTTGCTTTGCTGCAGGAGTAGTGTAAAGACGTGAAAAATCTATAGATGCAAAAATAAATAAATAGCTTAAAGGAAGGGAATAGAGAGATAGTATTTATTGGGTCATAGGCTGCTCAGTAATCTGACAGTAGTGGGAAGAAGCTGTTTCTGAATCATTGAGTGTAGGCCATCAGACTCCTGTACGTGCTCCCTGATGGTAGTGAGGCAAAGAAAGCACATCCCAATGGTGAGAGTCCTTAATGATGGATGCGTCCTTCTTGAAGATATCCTTCGTGGTGTGAGTGTTATTCCTGACTAGCTGCAACAAACTTTTACTCAGTGTCAGCAGCACCAAGGAGATGATTATTGACTTCAGGTGGTTCATGAGCAGACCTCATCAGAGGTGGAAAGGGTCAGCAACTTTAAATCCCTGGTGTTATCATTTCGGAGGATCTGTCCTGGGTCTACCATATAAGTGCCATTGTGAAGAAAGCATGGTTCTACCTCTGCTTAGAGGTTTGTGGTGTTTCACAATGACATCTAAAATTTTAACCAACTTCTATAGATGTGTAGTGAGGAGTATACTGACTGGCCGCATCACAGCTTAGTATGGAAACAACAATGCACTTGAGCGGCAAGTCCTACAAAAAGAAATGGATATGGCCCAGTCCATCAGGATAAAGCCCCGCCTTCCTCATTGAGCACATCTACATGGAGCATTGTCACAGGAAAGCAGCATCCATAATCAAAGATCCCCACCACCCAGGACATGCTCTATTCTCACTTCCGCCATCAGGTTCTGCTCATGAACCATAATTATTTCACTCAACCCATCGCTGAACTGTTCCCACAACCTAACAACTCAATTTCAAGTTTCTTCGTCTCACATTCTTGATATTTATTGTTTATTTATTTATTATTATTTTTCTCCTCAGCTTAAACTGATAAAACCTGAGGTACAGGCATAGCCAAGCATGCTCATTTGTCAATTGCTAGAAACTTTTGGATTATTCTCATGGTGTTTAGCATTTTGGTCTTCTGAAAATTTACATAGATATTACTGTGTAGCCCTAATTGTTTAATGTTATTGTGTAGTGCTTTTGGGATGATACCAGTTGTAGATATAACTATCAGGACAATGTATATCCTGTTCATGTACCAGTCTTTCAATTTCATCTCTGAATTCAGCATATTTCTTGTGTTCCTCATTTGTTGATCTCTGTAAGTTATGTGTTTAGAATGGCTAGATCTATTAAGTAAGTTGTTCTTGCTTTTTTATCCTGTAATATTATATCCAGACAGTTATTATGGATTGCCCTATATGTAATAACGGATGGGTCGTGATATATTTTGTGGTATTCTGACTCTAAAACTGGACCAAGCTTGTATTTATAGTAAGATGTGATTTCATTTATGAGTTTGTAGTTTAAAGCAAGATTTTGATGAATGATGTTTGCCCTTTCATTGTACCTGTGTAAGTAATCAGATTATTTTAAACTAGAGGATCCTGTAATGTGTTGGGTTGTTTTTGGATTTTCTTGGCATTTTCTACATTTATCATTTTGAATTTCTTGGTCTTTTATTCTGTATTTTTGCTTTTTTTGTGTTAATCGCCTAGTCCTACATTGCCACAAAGGACCCTTCTGTTTCTGGGAAGAGTTTTCCAACTCTTGAGCCAGGCATGCGATGCTTTCTTATTAACATCGAGTCTGCTGAGATCGTTGGGATGTCTTCCATGGAGGGTCGTGCTCTTCCATTGCTTAACTTTTTCTTTAATAGTGATAATACCTTCATTTTTCTGCATTTTGGTCTCATTTAAGTTTAGTGGTGCGTACTTCTTATCAGATTTGCATATGCTTGTGTGGAGGGCTGATTCCTATTTTCTTAGATGAAAGTATATCTGACTGTTGTGTAGTTTATTAATATCTGTTATTTCTCTTCCCCCTTCTATCCTAGTTAGTGTTAATCTAATCTAAGCACATACGAATGTACATAGTATTTTCTGGAATTTGTCATTGCAGTTCTTACTTTTCTTTGTAAATTTGCCAGATTGGTTCTTTCTTCCTCTTTCTTATTGTATTTCCACAGTTTGTTGTTTTCTTTTTGCCCATTGGGTTTTGTCTATACTGTTGGGGTGTGGTCTGTCATTGATTCTATTGTGTTTCTTATAGGTACTGTGATTGCCCACAAGAAAATAGATCTCAGTGTTGTATATGGTGACATATATGCACTTTAATAATAAATTTGCAAGAATTTTTGGTGAAGTAAGAAATCTTCTCAAACCCCTGATGAAGTAGCACTATTGACATGCATTCGTCATGACTTCATCAATGTGCAGGCCCAGGATAGATCATCTGAGATGTTGGCACTCAGGAACTTGAAGCTGCTCAAACTTTGCACTGCTCACTTCTCAGTGAGGACTCCTATGTGTTCTCCTGATATCCTGTTTTGAAAAATCACAATCAATTCCTTGGTCTCACCGACATTGAGTGCAAGTTTGTTGCGGAGACACGACTCAGCCGGCCAATCTATCTCACTCCTTATGCCTCCTCGTTACCATCTTAGATTCTGCCAACAAACATGGTGTCATCGGTGAATGATCTCCAGATCTCACATTGACACGGGGCCAGTCAGGCACGGTGCCTTTAAAGCTTCTCACCATGGCCGAAAGTGAGTCAGGAGAGGGAGAATCCAAGCCAGACTGAAATGCAAAGGTATGAGACCTACTCTACCCAACATCTTGTTGGCAAATGTGCATACGCTGGAGAATAAAATTAGGATTTGAGGGCAAGCCTGCTTGATCAGAGGCTGATGAAAGTCTGCTCAATTGTATGCTGTACCGAAGTGTGGTTATCTCCAGCTATGCTGGATGCAGACATCAGACCAAAAGGATTCACGATTCACAAAATGCACAGAACTCAGGTAAGGTAAAGGGAGGAGGTATGTGTTTTATGGTTAACTCCTGTTAGTGCTCCAATATGGTGGCTCTGTCAAACTTAAATTTCCCCGACTTGGAACAGCTAATGTTCAAATATCATCCATTTCATTTGCCTCAGGAATACTCATTTGTGATCCTGATCATAGATTATATATCACCAGCAGCCGACTATAATCGAGCATTTGTGACACTGCACAATGTTGTCTGCAAACAAGAAACAGTCCATCCAGAAGCATTTCAAATTATAGCTGGAAACTTCAATCAGGCCTGTTTGAAGAAAACGTTACCCAATTATCACCAGCATATAACCTAGAGCACCAGAGTCGCAACATACCAGACTACTGTTATACTAAGATAAGGAATGCCTACCATTCCTTGCCTGGACGACGTTTTGGTGAACTGGATAACTTAGCTGTCCTTCTACCTGCTTACAAGCAGAGCCTAGAATGCAAGGCTCCAGAGATTAGGACAACTAAGAGGTAGTCATGGGAGGCAGAGGGGCAATTACGGGATTTCTTTGAGTCAGTGGACTGCGCTATGTTCAAGCACTCACGTCGAAATCTGAATGAACACACCTTGATTGTAACAGGCTTTTTAAAGACAGCTGTAGATAGTGTGTCTCCACTAAATTATTCAGAATTTTCACCAGTTGGAAGCCCCGGATAAACCATGAGATCCAAAACCTGCTGAGGGCCAGATCATAGGCATACAAGTCTGGAAATCAAGAAAGCTACAAGGGTTGCAGGTATGATCTCCAGAAAGCCACCTCATAGGTGAAGTGGAAATTCAGGACCAAACTTGAACCAATAAGGGATGCTTGCCAGCTGTGGTAGAGTTTGAATACTATCACCTCCTACAAAGTTAAATCAGGCAACATGGGAAGCAGTAGGGCATTGCTTCCAGATGAGTCAATGCCTTCTATGCTCGGTCTGACTATCAGACCACGGAGGAACCATCGCAAACCCCCTCATCCCCCAATAATCCTATGATCTTGGTCTCTGAAGCTGACATGCAAACTGCCTTCAGAAGGGTGAATCTACGGAAAGCAGTCAGACTGAACAGGGTACCTGGTCACAAGTTAAAGATCTGCGCTGGCCAACTGATCTGTGTGTTCACTGCAATCTTCAACCCCTCACTTTGGCAAGATGCGGTACCCACCTGTTTCAAGCAGGCTTCAATTATACCGGTGCTCAAGAAGAGCGTGGTGACCTGCCTCAATGACTATCACCCAGTTGCACTTACATCCACAGTGATGAAGTGTTTTAAGAGTTTGCCCAAGAGGTGATTTCAATCTGCTCCAATTTGCCTTCTGGAGCAACTGGCTCACAGCATTGGCTCTTCACTCAACCCTGGAACATTTGGTCGGCAAAGATGCATGCTCTTTATCGACTACAGCTTAGCATTTAATGGCATCATCCCCTCAAAACTAATCAATAAGCTTCAAGTTGTTGGTCTTAATACCTCCTTGCACAGTTGGATTTAGATTTCCTTGCTTGAAGATCCTAGTCAGTTCAGGTTAGCAACAGCATCTCCTCCACGATCTCCATCAGCATAGGTGCACCCCAGGGATGTGTGCTTAGCCCCTGCTCTACTTGCGCTACACCTATGACTGTGTGGCTAAGTACAGCTCTAACGCCATATTCAAGTTTGCTAATGACACCACTGTTGTGGACTTTATGAAGGGTGGTGATACAGGAGCGAGACTGAAAACCTGGATGAGTGATGTCATAACAACAACCTCTCACTCAATGTCAGCAAGACCAGGGAACTGATTATAGTCTTCAGGAGAGGGAAATCAGAGGTCCATGAGCCAGTCCTCATTGGAGGATCAGAGGTGGAGAGAGTTAGCAACTTTAAATTCATGGGTGTTACTATTTCAGATGACCTGTCCTGGAACTACCATGTGAGTGCAATTGTGAAAAAAGCACAGCAGTACCTCTGCTTCCTCAGGAACCTGCGGAGATTCAGTATGGCATCTAAAACTTTGACAAACTTCTACAGAGGTGTAGTGGAGAGTGTATCGACTGGCTACATCACAGCCTGGTATGGAAACACCAATGCTTTGAATGGAAAATCCTACAAACAGTAATGGACTCATCCGCTGACATAGGAAAGCAGCATCCATCATCAAAGATGCCCACCATCCAGGTCATGCTCTCTTCCTGCTGTTGCCATCAAGTAGAAGGTACTTAGGATTCTCACCACCAGGTTCAAGAACTTTCATTATTTTTTCCACCTCTATAAGATCACCCTCATTCTCTGATGCTTCATTGAATAAAGTCCCATGCTGTTAAAGCTCTTTGCATAACTCAGTCCCTCAAGTCCCAGCAACATGTTTGTAAATCTTGTCTGCACTCTTTCCAGCTTAATGACTGTTTTCCTTCTTCAAAAAACTCATTCAAATTTGTGAGACATGATCTCCCCTAATCGATCCAGCTTTTCAAATGCATGTATATCTTCTCCTTCAGAATACCCTCTGTAACTTACCTACCACAGATGTCAGACTTGCTGGACTAGTTCCCAGGTTTTTTACAGCCCCCCCCCCCCCATAGATAAGGGTGCAAGATTAGCTACCCTGCAGTCTACTGGCACTTGATCCATCACTGACGATGATGCACATATCTCAACTAGGGCTCCCAAAATTTCTTCTCTAGCTTCCCAAGCCCTTAAGATTTCCTTACCTTCATATGTTTTAACACATCCAATCCCTCGGCTGTTTTTTTCTTTTTCTCTTAATACGCTGATAAAATCTGTCTGGATTCTCCTTCATCTGCTCCTCTAAATTCACCTCATGTCCCCTTTTATGGGGTCTCTTCCAGTTGTTTCCTGAACCTGATTATTCAAGCTTAATCCGTTAGAGTTGGCTTGCTTCATCAGTCCTGCTGATGTGGGGAAGATATTTCTCTTAATTGTGGGGGTCACAGCCTCTGGGTAAGTAATTTAAGATTCGCAGTGAGTATAGAAATAGAAGAATAGTACCAATGAATGACAGTGTAGCCCAAGTGAGCCTGGAAGAGTGGTTGCCCAGCATCCCAGCAAGAATGGACAGTGAAGAGGCAACAAACCCAGGAATGTGTAACAGTAATCGTCTACTCTACAGAGTGAAATAAAGAGAGCAGGGTGGCTGGAAGTGTATTAGACAAAATGAAGAGCTACAACATGGCAAGCCCGGAGAGGGTGGGGTAGCATGAACAGGCTGTGAAAACCAAGCAAAACCAGAAAGAAATAAGGATAGGGGACGGCAGGAAGGAATGCAGAAGCAGACCCAAAAGGGATACATCGGTGTGCCATGATAGCCATTTTAAAAGGGATGCAACAGGTATGTAAAAGATGCACAATCATGGTTCTTAGGCAGATCTGAAAGGGTGAAGGTAGGGAAGGGTTGGACCTGAGAGGGATATGCCACTGTACTGCTCGCCTCTTCTCCCCCTTTCCCTTCTTCACCGTGAACCCATGCTCAGCACCAGTAACCTGGTCTCCATGGCATTCCCCTGGGAGCCCAACCCCCACAACACTATCCAAAGCGGTATACTTATTATTGAGGGGAATGGCCATAGGTGTGCTCTGCGCTAACTGCCTATTCACATTTCTATTTCTCCTGACAGTCACCCAGCTACTCGTCTCCTACAACTTCGGGGTGACTACTTCCCTGTAACTCTGATCGACTATCTCCTCATTCTCTCGCACAAGCTGTAGGTCACCCAGCTGCTGCTCCAGATCCCTAATGCAGTCTTCAAAGATCCGCAGCCAGATGCACTTCACGTGTAGTTCCCTGGAAAATGTTGTTTCACTGAATGTTTTGTGGATTCACCATCAAGGACAGAAATGAGTCTACATTATATTTAAGGAGGATAAGGTTAAACTATAGGACAGAGCAACATTGTTAAAGAGGAAGTCTTAAATAAGTTAGCATCTTTGAGAATGGATAAATTACCATTCCATTTTAAAAGTAAAAAAAGATAATTATTTTTCAATCCTTCCTGGTGAGGAGGAGGAAATAAACCAAGTAATTACAGATCCGGTAGTTTAATTAAGTATAATTATAAGGGACGGTACAAGCCTTCATTTTGAAAGGCAATGATTAAACAATTCCAGACAGAACAAATTAGTTAGGGCAAGCTCAAGTCTGTGCAACAATTTTGAGGTTGATGAGGGCAGTGCATGCAATATAGTCTCCACGGATTTCAGCAAAATCTGGCATGGCAGGTTGGTTTTAAAAAGATAAAAAGATCATTGGATCTAATGAAAGGTGAGGAACTGGGTTTAAAATTGGCTTAATGGTGAGAAGAATGAGGGAACATCTCATAGAGATGTACAAAATGATGAGGGGTACAGATAGGGTGAATACATGCAGGCTTTTATCTCCGCAGGCTGGGGAGACAAGAACTAGGGATCATGGTTTAGCGTGAATATTTAAGGGGAAACATTTTCACTCAGGGTATGGAACGAGCTGCCAGCAGAAGTGGTAGATGTGAGTTCAATGTTAACATTTAAGAGAGGTTTATGGATAGGAGGATTTTGGAGTGTTATGGTCTGAGTGCAGTTAGATGCAACTAGGCAAAAGATCAGGTCAGAATCAGAATCACATTTAATATCACAGGCATATTTTGTGAAATGTGTTGTTTTGAGGCAGCATTTATGCAGTACATAATAATAGTGCCCATGGGTTCATTGTCCATTCAGAAATCATGACGGCGGAGGGGATAAGCTGTTCCCAAAACAATGAGTGTGTGTTTCCAGGCTACTGCACCTCCTCCTTGATAGTAGCAATGAAAGGAGGGGATGTCTTGGGTGAGGGTGGTCCTTAATGATAGATGGTGCCTTTTTGAGGCATTGCCTTTTGAAGGTGTCCTTGATGCTGTTCTTGTCGGCATGGACTTGACAGGCCATAGGGAGTGTTTCTTTAGTATTCTTTAGTGTCTCTAGTACTCAATGACTCTAAGTAAAGTGTATTAGTCAATAGATAATTTTATGAATGGAAGAATGTTACTAACAGGGTTCTTTGTTTGTAATATATTAATAATTTGGATTTAAATGTAGCAACTTGAGAACAAAACAAGAAATGGTCTGGTGGTTGAAAGTGGGGCGAGTAGGGGAGAAGTCTCTAGACTGTGGGATGATGTCAATGATTTGAGCAAAAATTGCTAAATGGATATTAATCCAGAAAAGCATTTAAGAAGATGCACTAGGGATTCAGGATCAACAACCAACTTTATTTGTCATATACCTCAGACTTCAACTACTGCACAGAGTCTTGTCATCTTCAGAAGTTTTCTGATGACTCTGCCATAGTTGGATGCATCAGCAAGGGAGATGAGGCTGAGTACAGGGCTACGGTAGGAAACTTTGTCACATGCTGTGAGCAGAATTATCTGCAGCTTAATGTGAAAAAGACTATGGAGCTGGTGGTAGACCTGAGGAGGGCTAAGGCACCGGAGACCCCTGTTTCCATCCAGGGGGTCAGTGTGGACATGGTGGAGGATTACAAATACCTGGGGATATGAATTGACAATAAACTGGACTGGTCGAAGAACACTGAGGCTGTCTACAAGAAGGGTCAGAGCTGTCTCTATTTCCTGAGGAGACTGAGGTCCTTTAACATCTGCCGGGCGATGCTGAGGATGTTCTACGAGTCTGTGGTGGCCAGTGCGATCGTGTTTGTTGTTGTGTGATGGGGCAGCAGGCTGAGGGTGGCAGACACCAACAGAATCAACAAACTCACTGGTGGCTGGTGATGTTGTGGGGATGGATCTGGACTCTCTGACAGTGGTGTCTGAAAAGAGGATGTTGTCCAAGTTGCATACCATCTTGGACAATGTCTCCCATTTGTAATGTATTGTGTGAGTATTCGTAGCGTCAGTGCGTATGACGTCAGGTTTAAAAAATGGAAGCCTGGTGAATAAACAGGGTTGTTCAATCTACAGTGGTGTCTGAGTCACATCAATATTACATGGTGTCAGAAGAAAACGTGAAAAATAAAAAGGAAGAGAAGACACGTAAAAGATGTCACAGTTACAGGCACCGTCAAGTTTAAGCCGACAAGGTAATCTAGCTGAAAACTGGAAAATATGCACCCAGAGGTTTGAGCTGTTTTGCACTGCTAGCGGCGTAGCTGAAAAGACGGAGAAAGTGCAATGTGCTGTGTTTCTGCGTGTGGTGGAGGAAGAGGCAATAAAGGCTTGCAACACGTTTGTCTTCCAAGATGATAAGCAAGATAAAACTGAAGTGTTGAAAAAAAAGTTTCAAGATTACCGCGAACCGAGAAAAAACCTACCGCACATCCGACACCGGTTTTTTACGAGGGCTCAAGGACCAACGGAGACCACAGCTGCCTACGTAACAGATTTGAAGAGCAAGGCAAAAGACTGTGAGTTCGGACAACTGCATGATTCTTTAATACGTGACAGGATGGATACGGCACACGAGACGATCAAGTGAGAGGTAGGCTATTGAGAGAGGCGGATCTTACATTAGGAAAGGCACTTGATGTTTGCCGTGCCAGTAAGATCACGTCGTCAGGTTAAAGTGCTCAATGAAGAGATTGAAGTGCACAAAATAAAAACTGTGAAAACTGACAAGAATAGGACAAAGCCAGCTCCACAGGATGATCAAAAGGAAGTTAATTGCAACAGGTGTGGTTATAAACATGGATACAGAAAATATCCAGCCGTTGGTTAGACATGCAAGTTATGCCAGAAAAGAAATCACTTTGCAAAGATGTGCAAATCAAAGGAGCACGCAAGGAAAATGCATGCTGTGGAACAGAGTGAGGGCAACAGTGACGTGTTCATTGGCACAGTTGAAGTGGAACAGGAGGTATGCATCAAGAATATTGACAATGCAGAGATGGAGGATGAAGATGATTGGAACCAAGATCTGATAATAAACGGAGGAAAGTGACATTTAGGCTTGACACTGGGGCAAAATGCAATGTAATGTCGGCAGAAACATTCAACTCACTGGACATCAGAGAAAGACCGGAAAAATCCACCTGAAAGCTTGTTGCATATTTCGGCCACAAGATGGCGCCACTGGGCAAAAAAACACTCACCTGTGTATACAAAGTTCGAAAATACAAGGTCGAGTTAGAAATAGTACAGCAACATGTTTCAGCAATACTGGGCAAAACAACATGCCCAAAGCTAGGCCTGGTGAAGCGAATCTATGGTGTTGAAAAAGAAAATGACTTTCTCAAAGACTTTGATGACTTGTTTTCTGGATTCGGATGTTTACCAGGGAAACACCATATCCAGATTGATCCAACTATTGCACCAGTTGTGCATGCCCCGAGAAAGATTCCAGTAGCTCTCAGGGATCGAGTAGTGGAGGAGCTACACAGAATGGAACAGATGGGAGTCACAACAAGACAAATAGAACCGACCGACCGGGTGAATAGTATGGTGACAGTGGTCACAGAAAAAAAGACGAGGACTTGCATGGATCCACAAGATCTCAACCAAGCCATCAAAAGAGAGCACTATCCGCTGCTCACGGTTGAAGAGGTTGTCTCCCACATGCCTAATGCAAAATACTTTTCAGTATTAGACACAAATCAAGGCTTCTGGCAGATCAAGCTGGATGAAGAAAGTTCCAAATTATGCACTTTCAACACGCCCATAGGGAGATACTGTTTCCTGCGTCTAACCTTTGGGATTTCTTCTGCATCAGAGGTATACCAGAGATCCGTGGCACAAATGATTGAAGACCTGGACAGGGTGGTCAACATCATTGATGATTTGCTGAAATGGGGTGATACAATTGAGGAACATGATCAGAGACTGAGGAAGCTTCTGGAGAGAGCATGTGAGTACAACCTAAAACTGAACAAAGGTAAATGTAAGATCATAACTACAGAGATCAAATACATAGGTCATGTGCTCAGTGCTGATGGGCTAAAATCAAATGATGAAAAGGTCAGAGCTGTGGTACAGCTACCACCACCCGAAGACAAGCAAGAACTATTGAGGTTCATGGGCATGATACAGTATCTCGCCAAATTCATTCCCAACTTATCAGAGGTCAGCACTCCACTCCGAAAGCTACTAGAGAGCAACACTGAATGGCATTGGGAAGACAAACAAAAGAAAAGTTTTGACACATTGAAGCAGTTGGTTACCAATGCACCAGTATTCAAGTTCTATGATGTCAATAAATCGGTGACGATGTCTGTGGATGCCAGTTTGGAGGGAATAGGAGCTGTTATACTGCAGGATGGGAGGCCTGTGGCATATGGATCATGAGCACTTACGGACTGTCAATGCCGATATGCTCAGATCGAGAAGGAATTACTCGCCATAGTTTATGGGTGTGAGAAGTTCCGCCAATATGTATATGGCAAAGAAATCCAGGTTGAGAGTGATCACAAACCACTTGAGAGCATCTTCAAAAAGCCACTCCACCAAGCTCCTATGAGACTGCAAAGGATGCTTCTCAGGCTACAGAGGTACACTCTCACAGTCATCCATAAGCCAGGAAAAGAACTGTACATCGCTGATGCTTTGAGCCATGCTTACCTCAAAGAACAAAAGGAAGAGTTGCTAGGAAGAGAGCTGGAGGTCAACTGGGTTACACCTCAGCTACCCATCTCTGAGGAGAAGTTGAACATGTTCAGGAAAGCGATTGCAGATGATCCTGAAATGCAAATGCTAAGAGACAATACAATGAATGGATGGCCAGCAGAAAGAAAATATGTTCCAAAGGAAATGCAGAAATACTGGACATTCAAAGAAGAAATCAGCTATGCATCAGGACTAATGTTTAAAACGGCAAAACTCGTTGTAGCAAACCAAATGAGACAGGAAATGCTCAACAGAGTTCATGAGTCACACCTGGGGATAATGAAATGTAAAGAAAGAGCAAGGGACATTCTCTATTGGCCAGGCATGTCAACTGAAGATAGAAGACATTGTGTCTCAGTGTGCTGTCTGTAATGAAAACAAAAACAGCAATCCCAGAGAGCCTCTGCTTCCCCACCCACTAGCAGGAAGACCATGGGACCATTGGCAAAGATCTCTTTCACTACAATGGTACAGAATATCTGCTTTGTGTGGACTACTATTCAAAATATCCGGAGATACCCAAGTTAAGTGACACGTCCAGTCGAGGTGTCATTACCACATTGAAGTCGACATTCACAAGACATGGTGTTCCAGATATTGTCATTAATGACAATGGTCCACAATATGCCAATGGTGAGTTCAGAGGGTTCTCAGAAAGCTGGGAATTTCAACTTGTTACTTCCAGTCCAGGGCACGCTCAGTCTAATGGACAAGCAGAGAGAACTGTACAAACTGTCAAGAACATGCTCAAGAAGGCACAGAGCAGCAACGGTGACCCTTACATTGCTCTTCTTGAATACCACAACACACCGATTGAGGGTGTATGGTTCTCTCCTGCACAGCTGTTGATGGGACGTCGTCTGAAGTCCAAACTGCCAACATGCACAACTCTAGAACTCCTGAAGGTAATGCTCAAGTACATGACAAGCAAATAAAGCAAAAGAGCTACTATGGCAGACATACAAGACAGCTGCCAGATCTGCATACAGGTGAAAATGTCAGAATACAGAGAGGAGGCACTTGGCAACCAGCTGTGGTTGTGAACAGACATCAGCAACCAAGATCCTTCATAGTTCGCACGCCGGATGGGTCTACAGGAGGAGCAGGAAGCATCTGCTGAAGACAGACAAGAGGGAATTTCCACGTACAGATGCACAGGACATTTCCACGTATACAAACATGGAAACAAACGACACCAAGAGTGATGCAGACCGCAAAGACGCAGAGGTCACTCGAGAGACTGACACTGATGAAGGACAAGCACAGTCACAGTTGTATCACACACGGTCTGGGAGACAAGTCAAACTTCCAGCTAGATACAGAGACTAGACATACATACAGTCTCACACAGTTTGAGGCAAAGTCACACATGTCATAAGTTCCAAGGTGTGAAGTAAAAGGTTTATTCGTCTATGTTAGTAAAAGAAATACACTACTGTTAGTATTGTAAACTACAATGCATAATTCAGTACAAGAAGGTAAGATTTTTTTTAGTTTATGTCATGGTTGTTGCACTGTAAGAAGGGCATACCCAGAGGCATTGTTTTGGTAATTCACAGTGTTGTAAAAAAAATCTTCAGAAGGAGGATAAACATAGAAAAGATAGAAAATAGGTGCAGCAGTAGGCCATTCGGCCCTTCGAGCCTGCACCGCCATTCAGTATGATCATGGCTGATCATCCAACTCAGAACCCTGTACCAGCACTTCCCTCCGTACCCCCTGATCCCTTTAGCCACAAGGACCATATCTAACTCCCTCTTAAATATAGCCAATGAACTGGCCTCAACTCTTTTCTGTGGCAGAGAATTAAACAGATTCACCACTCTCTGTGTTAAGAAGTTTTTCCTAATCTCAGTCCTAAAAGGCTTCCCCTTTATCCTCAAACTGTGACCCCTCATTCTGGACTTCCCCAACATCGGGAACAATCTTCCTGCACCTAGCCTGTCCAATCCCTTTAGGATTTTATACGTTTCAATAAGATCCCCCCTCAATCTTCTAAATTCCAACGAGTATAAGCCTAGTTGATCCAGTCTTTCATCATATGAAAGTCATGCCATCCCAGGAATCAATCTGGTGAGCCTTCTTTGTACTCCCTCTATGGCAAGGATGTCTTTCCTCAGATTATGAGACTAAAACTGCACGTAATATTCCAGGTGTGTTCTCACCAAGGCCTTGTACAACTGCAGTAGTACCTCCCTGCTCCTGTACTCGAATCCTCTCGCTATAAATGCTAGCATACCATTCGCCTTTTTCACCGCCTGCTGTACCTGCATGCCCACTTTCAATGACTGGTGGATAATGACACCCAGGTCTCGTTGCACTTCCCCTTTTCCCAATCAGCCCCCATTCAGATAATAATCTGTTTTCCTGTTTTTGCCACCAAAGTGGATAACCTCACATTTATCCACATTAAATTGCATCTGCCATGAATTTGCCCACTCACCTAACCTATCCAAGTCACCCTGCATCCTCTTAGCATCCTCCTCACAGCTAACACTGCCGCCAGGCTTCGTGTCATCTGCAAACTTGGAGATGCTGCATTTAATTCCCTCATCTAAGTCATTAATATATATTGTAAACAACTGGGGTCCCAGCACTGAGCCTTGCGGTACCCCACTAGTCACTGCCTACCATTCTGAAAAGGTCCCGTTTATTCCCACTCTTTGCTTCCTGTCTGCCAACCAATTCTCTATCCACATCAATACCTTACCCCCAATACCGTGTGCTTTAAGTTTGCACACTAATCTCCTGTGTGGGACCTTGTCAAAAGCCTTTTGAAAATCCAAATATACCACATCCACTGGTTCTCCCCTATCCACTCTACTAGTTATATCCTCAAAAAATTCTATGAGATTCGTCAGACATGGTTTTCCTTTCACAAATCCATGCTGACTTTGTCCGATGATTTCACCGCTTTCCAAATGTGCTGTTATTACATCTTTGATAACTGACTCTAGCATTTTCCCTACCACCGATGTCAGGCTAACCGGTCTATAATTCCCCGGTTTCTCTCTCCCTCCTTTATTAAAAAGTGGGGGTTACATTAGCCACCCTCCAATCCTCAGGAACTAGTCCAGAATCTAACGAGTTTTGAAAAATTATCACTAATGCATCCACTATTTCTTGGGCTACTTCCTTAAGCACTCTGGGATGCAGACCATCTGGCCCTGGGGATTTATCTGCCTTTAATCCCTTCAATTTACCTAACACCACTTCTCTACTAACATGTATTTCCCTCAGTTCCTCCATATCAATGGACACTCTGTCCCCTAATATTTCTGGAAGATTATTTATATCCTCCTTAGTGAAGACAGAACCAAAGTAGTTATTCAATTGGTCTTACTCACAATGCGCTGGAGGAACACAGCAGGTCAGTCAGCATCAGTTGAAAAATTAGTCGACATTTCAGACCGAAACCCTTCGTCAGGACTGCAGGAAGAACTTTGGGGAGGGTTTGAAGAATTCAGGTAACAGTAATTTTAAAGACAAAGGGGTCGGGGAGGGGAAGCAGGGAGGTGATTGGCAGAAGAACAATAGTAGAAGGAGGCGGAACTATGAGGGAGGTGATGCGAAATATCCTTGCTCTCCATAATCAATTCACATATTTCTGTCTGTAGGAGACCTACATTTGACTTTACCTATCTTTTGCTTTTCACATATCTATAAAAGCTTTTACAGTCAGTTTTTATGTTCCCTGCCAGTTTTCTCTCATAATCTTTTTTCCCTTTCCTAATTAAGCCCTTTGTCCTCCTCTGCTGGATGTAATGTATTGTGTGAGTATTCGTAGCGTCAGAGTGCGTATGACGTCAGGACGTGGAAAAGTTTTAAAAAATGGAAGTCTGGTGAATAAACGGGGTTGTTCAATCTACAGCGGTGTCTGAGTCACGTCAATATTACACCATCCACTACATAATGGACTGTGGGCACAGGAGTACTTTCAGCCAGAGACTCATTCCACCGAGATGCCACACTGAGCGTCATAGGAAGTCATTCCTGCCTGTGGCCATCAAACTTTACAACTCCTCCCTTGGAGGGTCAGAGACCCTGAGCCAATAGGCTGGTCCTGGACTTTTTTCCTGGCATAATTTACATATTACTATTTAATTGTTTATGGTTTTATTACTACTTAATTATTTATGGTGCAACTGTAACAAAAACCAATTTCCCCCAGGATCAATAAAGTATGACTATGACTGTGACTATGACTACATTTACTGTACGTGTATTGGGAATTTGCTGTGGTCTGTTGGTCAGGGCACAACTTGCAACAAAATACAATATCCAGCAATTATATTGAGAACAAGCTTGCTGTATGCCCACGAGTTGGCTTTTTAGAACAATTTGTCGTTGACCCTACAAGGGGATCAGCTATTCTGGATTGGTGTTATGTTATGAACCGAAGGTGATAGGAGAGCTTAAGGTAGAAGAACCTTTAGGAGTCAGTGGTCACAATATGATTTAGTTCAACTTGAAATATGATAGGGAGAAAGTAAAGTCTAACGTAGCAGTATTTCAGTGGAGTAAAGGAAATTACAGTGGTATCAGAGAGGAGATGGAATTGGAAAAGGACATGCTGGCAGGGATGGCAGCAGAGTGAGTTCCTGAGAAAGATGAGGAAGGTGCTGGGTGGATGTATTCCAAAAATGAAGGAAAACACAATAGAAGTCAAAACTAATGTAAAAACAGAAGGGAGGGCATACAACAAACCAAAAATTAATGAGAAGGCAGAAGACTGGGAAGCTTTTAAAACCCTATAGAGAACAACTAAAAAAAATCATTAGAAGGGAAAAGGTAAAACATGAAAGCAAGCTAGCAAACAATATTAAAGTGGATAGTAAAAGCTTTTTCAGGTATGTAAAAAATAAAAGAGAGATGAGAATGGATATAGGACCACTAGAAAATGAGGCTGGAGAAATAATAACGGAGACAAAGAGATGGCAGATGAACTAATTGAGTATTTTGCATGAGTCTTCACTGTGGAAGACACTAGCAGTGTGCCAGATGTTGAAGGATGTGAGGGAACAGAAGTGAGTGCAATTACTATTACAAGGGAGAAAGTACTCAAAAAGCTGAAAGACTTAAGTCAACTGGACCAGAAAAACTGCACCCTAGGGTTCTGAAAGAGGTAGCGGTAGAGATTGTGGAGACGTTAAGTAATGATCTTTCAAAAATCATTGGACTCTTGCATGGTGCTAGAGGAATGGAAAATTGCAAATGTCACTCCAGTCTTTAAGAAAGCAGGAAGTCAGAAGAAAGGAAATTATAGACCAGTTAGCCTGACCTCATTGGTTAGGAAGATGTTAGAGTCAATCGTTAAGGATAAGGTTATGGGGTACTTGGAGACACAGGACAAGTAGTTAGCATGGTCTCCTTAAGGGAAAATCCTGCCTGATGAACATATTGGAATTCTTTGAGGAGATTACACATAGATAAAGGGGATGCAGTAGATGTTGTACATTTGGACTTTCAGAAGGCCCTTGACAAGGTGCCACACATGAGGCTGCCTATCAAGTTAAGAGCCCATGGCATTATAGAAAAGTTACTGACGTGGTTAGAGCATTGGCTGATTGATAGGAGACAGCATGTAGGAATAAAATGATCCTTTTCTGGTTGGCGGCCAGTGACTAGTGGTGTTCAGCGAGGGTTGGCAATAGGACTGCTTCTTCTTAAGCTATATATCTATGATTTAGATGATGGAATAGATGGTTTTGTTGTCAAGGTTGCAAATGATACAAAGTTTGGTGGAGGGGCAGGTAGTGTTGAAGAAAAGGTAAGCTGCAGAAGGACTTAGACAGATTAGGAGAATGGGCAAGAGAGTGGCAAATGAAATATAATATTGGAAAAGGCATGGTTATGCACTCTGTTAGTAGAAATAAATGTGCAGACTATTTTCTAAATGGGGATAAGATCCAAAAATCTGAGATGCAAAGGGAGCAGGGAGTTCTTGTGCAGAACACCCTAAAGGTTAACTTGCAGGTTAGGTCAGTGGTGAGGAAGGCAAATGCAATGTTAGCATTCATTTCTAGAGGTGTAGAATACAAGAGCAGGGATATGATGCTGAGGCTTTATAAGGCACTGGTGAGGCTTCACCTTGTGTATTGTGAACAGTTTTGGGCTCCTCATCTAGGAAAAGATGTGCTGGCATTAGAGAGGATTCAGAGGAGGTTCACGTGGATTTTTCCAGGAATGAAAGGGTTATCATACGAGGAATGTTTTGATGGCTCTGGGTCAGTACTCACTGGAACTTAGATGGATGATGGGGGATCTTATTGAAACCTTCCGAATGTTGAAATGCCTAGACAGAGTAGATGTGTAAAGGATGTTTCTCTTTGCTGGGGAGTCTAGAACAAGAGGGCACAGCCTCAGGAGAGAGGGTTGTCCGTTTAAAACAGAGATATGGGGAAATTTCTTTAGTCAGAAGATAGTGAATGTGTGGAATTTTTTACCACAGGCAGCTGTGGAGGTCAGGTCACTGGATGTAGTTAAGACAGAGTTTGATCAGTTCTTGATTGGACATGGCATCAAAGGTTACGGGGAGAAGGCCAATACATGGATTTGAGAAGAGGAAAAAGAGGATTAGCCATGATTAAAACTAATTCTGCTCCTATGTTTTATAGTCTTATGGTCTATAAAGAATAAAGAATTATATAAAATCAGAATTACAGTATATAAATATGAAAGAGAGCTTAAGGGGTTAAAAGACAAGGGAATATATAATGGGAAGACATTAACTGAGTTGGAAACCAGAGGGACATTGCAGAGAATGTCCTGAGATCATCAAAGAAAGCAGAGTGGTCAATAAAGTGGTTGAGAAAGGCCTTATGGGATGAATTATCTATTATTCTGACATTTAATATAGCAGGAAGTTTATCACAGAATATGTGCAATGGTAGTTAGATCATAAACTGGAGCTGTTCTGTTAATAACAGAAAGGGCTGAGGTGAGACATCATTGAGACTTATTATATTATGAAGGTACGGACAGAGTAACTAGGAAGAAGCTATTAACAGTGGAATCTAAAACTAAGGGGATTTCTTTAAAATTATTGTACAAAGCTTGTCCAAAATGCAGAAAATAGTTTTTCCCTCAGAAGGTGGTAGGGATCTGGAGCTCACTATCTAGAAGTATGGTAGAGGCAAAAATCCTCACCGTAATCAACAGATATCTGGATATGTACATGAAGAGCAATGCCCGCATGGCTACAGATCACATGCTAGAAAAGGATATTAAGCTGTCTTGTAAGTCTCCTGCCATTTTCAACTGAAAGACTTAATTGTCTCAGCAGCATATTCCCTATGAATCTCCATTCTTTACCTATTTGTGCAAGGGTAACATCCATCTTTAAGGATAAATGATAAACTACAGACATGCTGTTGAAACTATAAAACACTGGTTCAGCCAGATCTGGAGAACTGTGTCTAATTTTTAGCACCAAATTTGAGAAGTATGTGACATTCAAAACAGTGCTGACTATAGTTACCATATTGGTCTCAGGAACACTAGAATCACTCTTTGGCAAAAATGCATATTTGTAAATAAATTATATATTTGAAGATTTGTTTTGGACTGTGAGAGGTTGTAACCTGTCCTTTCTTGGAGAGAAGAAAGTTGAAAGAGATTTTACTGAATGTTGGCATTCATGGGGAGCTGAACAAAATAAGTGAATAAGGATTATTTCCATAGTTGGAAGTATTTACATAGAGTTACACAGATTTAAAGTGATTAGCTAAACTATTTATTTATTTTTAATTTACAGATACTTCAGGGAATAGGTCCTTCTGGCCCAGCAAGCCATGCCACCCAGCCACCCATCAAATTACCCCAAGTGTAATCATGGGACAATTTACAATGGCCAACTAACCTACCAACAGGTGCATCTTTGAAATGTGGGAGGAAACCGGAGCACCCGGAGGAAACCCATGCACACAAGGGAAGGAACATACAAAGGCTGGAAATGAGTGCCGAACTCTGATGCCCTGAGCTTTAACAGAGTCACACTAACTGCTACGCTACAGCAGTGCCCCAAAAGGACAAGATTGACCTGAAGAATACCTTTTTACACAGTGTCAGCACAATCACTTTACAGCGTCAGCAATCACTGGTCGTGGTTTAATTCTCACTCCCGTAACCATGTAGCTTTCCGCCAGGTTCTCCAGTTTCCTCCAAAGGTTAGGGTTAGTAAGCTGTGAGGATGCTCTGTTGGCACCGGAAGCATAGCTACACTTGCAGGCTGACAAGCACAATCTTTGCTTTAATATGACACAAAATAGGCATTTCACCGTACTGTCTGTTTCGATGTACATATGACAAACAAAACTAATCTTTGAATCCCTAAATTTTGAATAGTTACGGTCTGCAATTCCACCCTTGAAAATGGCTGAAAAGACAAAGGAGATCACAAGTTTTGGAATCTGGAGTGAAAAGCATGTGAGGGTAGAGGCCTTGATTCAAAATGTTGACTTACACCTTGGCACGCTGAGTTCTTTCAGAATTTTGTTTTGCTTTTGTCCTTGAGAAAGGCTGTTGGAAGCTAATTTAACCATGAAATTTAAAAACAGATTATTTTAGTGTGCGAAAGGAAAAAAAATATATAATTCCAGAACTCCAGCTATAGTGGCATGTCATGAAAGTAACTGCATTGCTCATACTAACAGACAGCTGGGGTTCAGTGGTATAATCGCTTCCTTCTATAATGGAACAACATTACAATTCTGGCCTGCTGCATTCACCAGCAAATTTGATGTGTGTTGCTTACAATTCTGGAAGCAGTTTAGAACTGAGAAGGCCTATCATTATTTCTGCAAGGGTAGGAGGACCCTGATGGCAGTTATACACAGGCCTTCTAACAGTAACTGGGATGTGGACCACAGTTTACAACGAGAAATAGAAAAGGTATGTCAAAAGGGCAATGTTATGATAGTCATGGGAGATTTCAACATATAGGTCAATTGGGAAAATCAGGTTGGAAATGTATCCCAAAAGATTGACTTTGTTGATTGCCAGCCAGATGGCTTTTTACAGCAGCTTGCCATTGAGCCCACTAGGGGATCAGCTAAGCTGGATAGGGTGTTATGTAATCAACCAGAGGTGATAAGGGAGCTTAAGGTAAAAGAACCCTTAGGAGGCAGTGATCACAGTATGACTAAGTTCATCTTTAAATTTGATAGGGAGAAAGTAAAGTCTGACATAGCAGTATTTCAGTGGAGTAAAGGGAATTGCATTGGTACGAGAGTGGAGCTGGCTGAAATAAATTGGAAGGAGATAATGGCAGGGATGACAACAAGGAAGCAATGGCATGAGTTTCTAGGAAAAATTAGGAACTTGCAGGATAGATATATTCTAAAGACTCAAATGACAAAATAGTACAACTGTGGCTGACAAGGGAAGTCAAAGTTAATGTAATAGCAAATCAGAGGGCTTAAAACAAAACAAAAATTAGTGGGAAGACAGTATTGGGAAGCTTTTTAAACCCTACAGAGAGCAAATAAAAGAATCATTAGGAAGGAAAAGATGAAATATCAAAGCAAACTAGCAAACAATATCAAAGTAGATAGTAAAAGCTTTTTCAGATATGTAAAAAATAAAAGAGAGATGAGAGTGGAAAATGAGGCCGGAGAAATAATAACAGGGACAAGGAGATGGCAGATGAATTGAGTATTTTGCATCAGCCTTCACTGTGGAAGACACTAGCAGTGTGCCAGATGTTGAAGGGTGTGAGGGAAGAGAAGGTGCACAAAAAGCTGAAAGACTTAAATCATCTAGGACAGATGAGCTGCACCCTAGGGTCTGAAAGAGGTAGCGGTAAAGATTGTGGAGGCATTAGTAATGATCTTTCAAAATTCATTGGACTCTGCATGGTGCCAGAGGAATGGAAAATTGCAAATGTCACTCCAGTCTTTTAGAAAGGAGGAAGGCAGCAGGAAGGAAAGCCTTTGATAATCTACCACACATGAGGCTGCCTTCCAAGTTAAGAGCCCATGGCATTACAGGAAATTTACTGAAATGGTTAGTGCATTGGCTAATTGGCAAGAGACAGCAAGTTGGAATAAAAAGATCCTTGTCTGGTTGGCTGCCAGTGACTAGTGGTGTTCCGCAGGGTTTGTTGTAGGAACTGCTTCTTTCTATGCTGTAGATGGCTTTGTTGTCAAGTTTGCAGATGATATGAGGATTGGTGGAGGGCCAAGTAGTGTTGAGTAAACAGGAAGGCTGCAGAATGACTTAGACAGATTAGGAGAATGGGCAAGAGAGTGACAAATGAAATACAATATTGGAAAAAGCATGGTGTTGCACTTTGGTAGTATAAATAAGTGTACAGACTATTTTCTAAATGGAAATAAGATCCAAAAATCTGAAATGCAAAGAGACTTGGGAGTCCTTGTGCAGAACACCCTAAAGCAGGGTTCCCCAAATAGTTTTCCACAAGGGCCAAATTATGTGGAGCATGCCAAGCCAAGGACCAAAACGTCCAGGGTTTTTTTTTCATTGCACCAGTGAGTTGTTTTATGGGTAGGTGCTGTTGTTGCTGCTATTATCATTATTATTATTATTATTATTATTATTAGTAGTAGTAGTAGTAGTAATAATTTAGGCCTGGGATTCTCAAAGCCTGTGTTGTGGGTCACACAAGAAAAAACAATGTGCTCTTGAAACAAAATAAGTCCAAAACTAACTATTTCCTCTTCCTGGAGATGCTGCCTGGCCTGCTACGTTCACCAGCAAGTTTTATGTGTGTTGCTTGAAATTCCAGCATCTGCAGATTTCCTTGTGTTTGCATTTAATTATGACTCTAGCTATCACAACTGGCAGCTGTCACATTGAGAACTCATCTGGGACTTAAAATATACACACACACACACACACACACACACACACACACACACACACACACACACACACACACAGTAAGCATGGTAGTCTTCACCACATCTCTTCCACACAAAGAACACTTCTCTTCCACACAGAGAGTTTTAGGAGGCCTTTTCTACTGTTTCTGTTCTCTCGTTTAATCTATTAGTTCTTTTTAATTAAGCTATGTGGCATTTGAAATATGAAGTGTAGCTATCAATGAAATTATCAGTATTATTGTTGTTGTAATATTATTATACCATAATAAGATTGACAAATGGACAAAAATAAATTGATTCACTCACCAGTCAGTGACAGCGACGGGATGAGGCAATCCTTCTGATGTCGGGCCTGTATTCTGTTGTGGCAATCCTGAGGAAGTGGCCAAGATGTACATTGGAGAGTCTGTTTCTGTCCTGGTTCTTGACAGAGTTCTTTGAAGAAAACGATGACTCAGATATGTATGTGGAGGGGAACAGTGTGAGTAGGAGGATCGCAATAGCTCTCGTGTTTTTGAATTGAGCTTGGGGAACCACGTTGATCCAAAAGTCACTCACCCCAATGACCTTGTGTTGTGATTTGAGCAAATCAGATGTTCCCATTTCCAAGACCTCCATCTGAAGAGTTGCCTCATCTATGGAAGGCACCAGCCTTTTGGCCTCTGCAGTCCACTGGCCGTCAGCCGAAATGGAGAATGGCTGTCTCAGGAAGAGGAGGATATCACCTGAGAGTTTAGGGGAGCTTTCAAATCATTCCCTGAAGTTTTCTGCCAGGCTTGTCACGAAATCCTTCATCACTGGATTCTCCCGCATTTCGTTCTTCTCGCAATGCTCCCGCAGACGTGGAAAGTGCAACTTCCTCCCATGAATGTCTCTCCCCAAAAAGTTCAGCTTTGACCGGAAAGCTTCAATCGCCTTGTACATGTCCACAACAGTGTGGTTGTTGCCTTGTAATTGAAGATTAAGTTGATTTAGATGAGACATGATGTCGGACAATAAAGAACATGTGCCATCACCTTGTTGTCACTTAAAAACCTCTTAAATACTTGGGCTTTTTGGCTCTGCAGGCTGGATGAAAATGACACAAGCTCATCGTGCAGGTCGCACACCCTCTCCAATGCACAGCCTTTGCTCAGCCAGTGAACATCATTATGCAGCGAAAGACTTTTGTGTTCCGCTGACACTTCCTCCAGCAATGCTCTGAAAAGGCAATGTTGCACTCTTTCATTTCCCCACACAGTTTAGCGCACAACACTGATTTGTGAATAAAGCAATGAAATGCCAAGAGTGCTCGGTTAACAGCAGCAAACCTGCTTACCAAGCCGTTGTGTTGTCCCACCATCGACGGAGCCCCATCAGTGACAACGGACACAATTTTGCTCACAT
This sequence comes from Mobula birostris, assembly GCF_030028105.1. Classification (NCBI taxonomy): domain Eukaryota; kingdom Metazoa; phylum Chordata; class Chondrichthyes; order Myliobatiformes; family Myliobatidae; genus Mobula; species Mobula birostris. The sequence goes on from NC_092374.1 coordinate 104,138,224, forward strand.
CCAAGCCATTCTTCTCAAAGAACTGTGTCAATTTGTTAAAAATTATTTCCCCAGTTGTGCGCCCAGGCAGAAGAAGCAAACAAGGTAGCTCTTCCCGAAAGGTCTTCCCATCAAAACATCTTGCGAACACGGATAGCTCTTCCACATCTGTTCGGTCACAGGACGAGTCTATGGCTAGTGATATGGCTTCTGCTTTCTCCAAATCAATGAGTAGATTGGAAAAACACCTCTCCACTAAAACTTCTACTCTTCTTGTTGCCGTGTTAGCCAACAATGGCACCGTCTTTAATAGCTCCATGACCGTTTTCTTGGTTTTCTCATCATGACTTAAAATTTCGCCAACCATATCAATGCACGCGTTTTAATCAACTCGGCATCGCGCGCTGTACGGGGGCATAGGTCAAGTGTACAGTGTGGGATGAGGTTAAAATAAATTAGAGCAGCACGCACTTTATTTACATATTATGACAGGTGCGTTCACATAAGTGCCAATGGGTCGGCGTAGTCCGGACATTTGTTTCTCGCGGTCCTGACCTGGCCCGCGGTCTGCCTATTGGGGTTGTCTGCCCTAAAGGTTAACTTGCAGGTGAGGAAGGCAAATGCAATGTTAGCATTCATTTCTAGAGGTCTAGAATACAAAAGCAGGAAGGTGATGCTGAGGCTTTATAAGGCACTGGTGAAGCCTCACCTTGAGTATTGTGCACGGTTTTGGGCTTCTCAAAGAGATGAGCTGGCATTGGAGAGGGTTCAGAGGAGATTTATGAGGATATTTCTGGGAAAGAAAGATTTATCATATGTGGAACGTTTGCTGGCTCTGTGTCTGTACTCGCTGGAGTTTAGAAGGATCTCATTGAAACCTTTCGAATGTTGAAAGACCTAGACAGAGTAGATGTGGAAAGGATGCTTTCCATGATGAGGGTGTCTAGGACAAGAGGGCATAGCCTCAGGAAAGAGGGGTGTCCTTTTAAAACAGAGATATGGAGAAATTTCTTTTGCCAGACAATCAGCCATGATGAATGACAGAGCAGACTTGATGGGCCAAATGGCCTAATTTCTGCTATGACTTATGGTCTTGTACCTGAGCTGGCTCCTTCCTTGAGCAATCAAAGTTAATATGATAAAATAAACCAAATGTGCTATTTATGCTGTTTGCTGTATACGCAGTTTTGTTTGGCAATATTCATGTATGGTTGAATGATAATTAAACTTGATCTTGGACTTGAGTTTGAATCCATGGCCCTCAAATCTTTTTCCTCGCTTGTAGAATATAGACATAGAGCATACAAGATTACAGTACAGGATCAGGCCCTTCAGCTTACATTACCATGCCAAGCCAATTAAATTAGTATTCAGAAGGCCAACAAAACTAGTCCCTTCTGCCCACACAATGTCCATATCCTTCCATTTTCCTCACATTCATGTGCCTATCTAAACATCTCTTAAATGTCCTTACAGCATCTGTGTCTACAAACACCCAAGGCATCCACCGCTATGTGTAAAAGAAAACTGCCTATCACGACTCCTTTGAAATGATTCCCCTCTCACTTTAAATGCATGACCTTCATTTGCTTTCAGGAAATAAGGGTTTCTGCTTCAATGTGCTGACACATCCCATCTTCCAAAAACTCTTTGCATAAAGCTTCTCCATACTCAGCTCATCTTAAATCCTCACCACTGACTTTTAAACCAGAACTTATCAATAGTCTTAATCAATAAAGCATCAGCTTTAGAGTTCTGAGTTTTCTTCAAAAATGTAATCTGTTTAGTAATACGTATTTTTGATCTGGAATGATTGTAAACATGTAGTTCTTACTGACTTGCAGAATATTTTCCTTTATAAATAATTTATAGGTTTAAATCGCACTGTCAATTAACTTAAACTGTAAAGGTAAGTCCTAAAGATGGGTTTTGGCCCGACACGTTGACTGCTTACTCTTTTCAACAGATGCTGCCTAGCCTGCTAAGTTCCTCCAGCATTTTATGTGTGTTGCTTTGGATTTCCAGCATCTGCACATTGTCTCCTGTTAAAGATTCTCACTATTTTGTTCTCTCACTGCAGCGGTGCATGAGCAATCATGTGAAGCTTACAAACACAAAGGGAACACATCAGGTTTCTTCTCCATTGATCCCGATGGCAGTGGGGCAGTGGGACCTCTCTTTGTGTACTGTAACATGACAGGTGAGCTGCTTTGCATTGGACTTGCTCTGAAGAAACAATATACCAATTCCTTTAGGAAATCAAAGAAAAAGTATGGGATATTCAGCAATTCCTTCACACTTCCACAGATTTATCTTTTGGTAATTAAAGTAAGCATATAGCACATAAAAATAAAGTGCACCCATTCATTTGTCATCTGAATGATCCATGAGCCAATGAAGGAGAGATTCTGCAGCAAATCAATGCTATGATTTCAAACCAGTGTTTTGTTTCTAGTAGTGAACTATGTTGTTAAAATATAGTTCAGTAGGTCTTAGTAACAAGGCATCAAAACCTTCAACTCTTATGAATGTTCCGTCCACACACAACCCTGAGTGATACACTGTGTATTTCCACAGCTTCTGATTGCACTGTCATGTTTAAGCTTTTTGAAAAAAAAAATTAACTTCATAAGAAGTATTTGTTCAGTTTAAAAACAACCACTTAAAGTTGTTATTCAATTCACAAACGAATATATATTGTTTTATCATGGATGCCTTCAACTATTAATATTTTTATCTGATATTCTAAATTTGCTCTTCCCTCTATATAATCCAGTAGTAATAACCCTATGCTTCCACCAGTGACAGCAATCAGAGATGGTACATTCTGAAAGGTTGCTACCGTGCCGATGGCTAGTTAAGTTTCCACTGAGCACAACGTACTGAATATATATTAATATAAGACATAGAAATGGGGTATTTATGTCTTAGAGCTGGGGTTGGATGTTTACGATTTTAAGACTAGTCATAATCTGGGATGCCACCCCAGTAATGAGATTTACACTTTTATAGATGGAATGTTAAGCCAGTCTGCTTATTGGTTGGTTAGTTGGCATCTGTCTTGAAGGACAATGGGTGATGATGATTATCATCACAAGCCTGGGTCAAGGTATGGAGATCCCTCTCTCGGCCTCACCAGTATAGTCCAAAGGAAAGCTTATGAAGCATTATGTTTGGCATCAGCTTGGCAAAAGGGGCTGCTGGAAGGATGTTCAATGACATCCATTCATCTTAGGGGCTCCCCTCTGAATTTGCTGTCTGGGTTTACTCCCGTAGCCTTCATCTCTCCTGAGGCCGCCCACAAGACAGTGGGGCTATTTACCCATACCTAGGGATATGGTTCACAAGCACCAAGGCATGACCACACACCCAAAAGCCTGCATGCTACATTTGCAGGGGCCAGACCTCCTCCCCATCCTCTGTAGTTCAGTCACAGTCTGAAAGCAATTCAATTTCCATGAGTCACTCACTACATGAGGCTTGCTGCTGGAGGAGCTATGTACTGGCAGAGAGAGACTTAGGCATTCAGCACTCCTTTTTGCAAAACTGCTAGCCAGTGGTGGAAGCTAAAAGTGAGAATGACAAGCACTACCAACTACACTACCACACTAGATGCAACACAACAACCATTTTGACACTTTATTAACTGGATGTAAAAGATCTCATGCCACTATTCTGGAGAAAAATAAAGGAGTAAACACCAATGTCGTGATTAATGTTAAGTCCAAGTTTATTGGGGATCCTAATATGGTATCCATCATTAGGGACCCCCATCACCCAGGTCATGGCTTGTTCTCATTGCTACCAACAGGATGGAGGTACAGAACAATGAAGATACACACTGAACAATTCACGAACAGCTTCTTCACCTCTGCCATCCAATTTCTGAATGGACATTGAATCCAAGAACACGATCTCATTACTTTTTTATTACTATTTTTGCACAACTTATTTATTTTAACTAGTTAATACATACATAGCTATGTACTGAAATTCACATTTTTCTCTATTATTATCAAATGCATTGTACTGCTGCCACAAAGGCAATGAATTTCACAAAGTATGCTGGTGATTCTGGCTCTGATTGCAATTCAACTGTACATGCATAAACAGCTAAATGAAAGAACATTCCCCTGAGACCAAGGTGAAAACACATGAGAGTCCACCTTCAGGGAACTATGCACCATTATTCCTAGCTCCCTCTGTTCTACTGCATTCTTCAATGCCCTACCATTTACCATGTATGTCCTACCAAAATGTAGCACCTCACATTTATCAGCATTAAACTCCATCTGCCATTTTTCAGCCCACTCTTCTACCTGGCCTAAATCTCTCTGCAAGCTTTGAAAACCTACTTCATTATCCTCAACTCCACCTATCTTAGTATCATCTGCATACTTACTCATCCAATTTACCACCCCATCATCCAGATCATTAATGTATGTGACAAATAACATTGGACCCAGTACAGATCTTTAGATAATACTGCACAAGAACTCCCAAGTCCCTATTCACTTCAGATTTTTGAATTCTCTCTCCATTTAGAAGCCATTACTTTTATTCCTTTTACTAAAGTGCATGACCGTACACTTCCCAGCACTGTATTCCATCTACAACCTCTTTGCCCATTCTCCTAATCTACATTTGTATTTCTGTATCGTCTCTGCTTCCTTAACACTACCTGACCCTCTACCTATCTTTGAATCATCCACACACTTGGCCACAATGTCATTAATTTCTTAATCCAAAATACTGACATAATAATGTAAAAAGAATCGGTCCCAACACAGTCCCCTGTGGAACACCTCTGGTCACCAGCAGCCAATTAGAAAAGGCTCCCTTTATTCTTCATAGTAGTAGTCATATTCATACTTTATTGATCCCGGGGGAAATTGGAAATTCTCACTGCTTGCCTCCTGCCAATCAATCAATGCTCCATTGATGCTAATATCTTTCCTGTAAAACCATGGGCTCTTAACTTGTTAGGCAGCTTCATGTTTGGCACCTTGGCAAAGGCCTTCTGAAAATCCAAGTACATGACATCCACTGATTCACCTTTGTCTATCCTGCTTGTTATTTCTACAAGAATTCCAACAGATTTGTCAGGCAAGATTTTCCCTTAAGGAAACCATGGTGACTTTTGCCTATTTAATCATGTGCCTCCAAGTACCCTGAAACAAAATATTTAACAATTGTCTCCAACACCTTCCCAACCACTGAGGTCAGACTAACTGGCCTGTAACTTCCTTTCTTCTGCCTCTCTCCTGTCTTAAAGGATGGAGTGACATTTTCAATGTTCCATTCCTCCAGAACCATGCCAGAATCCATCAATTCTTGGAAAATCATTACTAATGTCTCCATTATCTCTTCAGCCACCTCTTTCAGAACCCTGGAATGTAGGACATCTTTTCCAGGCTTATCTATCTTCATTCCTTTCAGTTTCTCAAGCACCTCTCTCTAGTAATGGCAACTTCACTCACTGCCCCAATACCCTTGAACTTCTGTCATACTGCTAGTATCTTCCACATTGAAGACTGATGGAACATACTTATTCAGTTAATTTGTCATTTCATTGTCCCCCATTACTACCTCTAAAGCCTCTTTTTCAAGCAGTCTGATATCCTCTCTCATCTCTCTTTTACACTTCATGTATCTGAAGTATTTGATATCCTCTTTAATATTATTGGCTAGTTTACCATAGTATTCCATTTTTCTTTAAAGTCATAGAGATATAGAAACTAGCTTTTCAGCCTATCCAGTTTGTGCTGAGCCATTTAAACAGCCTACTTCCATTGACCTGCACCATACAATGGCTGTCCATACCCCTATCATCCATGTACGTGTCCAAACTTAATCATTGAAATCAAGCTCACATGCACCACTTGTGCTGGCAGCTCACAGCAACTCTCACAGCCCTGCATGAAGAAATTTCTCCTTATGTTCCCCTTAAACTTTTCACCTTTCACCCTTAACCCATAACCTCTATTTGTAGTCTTACCCAACTTAAGTGGAAAAACATTACTTGCATTTACTCTATCTATACCCCTCATAAAGTTGTATACCTCTATCAAATCTCCTTTCAATCTTCTATGTTAAAGGAATAAAATCCTAACCTATTCAATCTTTCCTGTAGGTAGCTGACCAGAACAGTGTACAATATTCCAAATTAGGCCTCACCAATGTCTTATACAACTTCAATATATATGAGTATTTGGATAGACGTGGATTGATCAAGGGTAGTCAACATGGCTTTGTGTGGGTAGGTCATTTCTAGCATTCTGTGGAAAGCTAAAATCACCTACTAGAACAACCTTGTGTTTCTTGAAACAGTCTCTACAAATGTGTTCCTCTAAATCCTTCGGACAGTTGGGTGGTCTGTAACACGGCCCCATTAACGTGGTCATACCTTTCTTATTCCTCAGTTCCACCCATCATGCCTCACTAGACAAGATCTCCAGTCTGTCCTGACTGAGCGCTGTCGTGACATTTTCCTTGACAAGTAACAGAACCCTTTTTCCACTAATTCCTCCCGCCCTGTCACATCTAAAACAACGGAACCCCAGAATACTGAGCTGCCAATCCGGCCCCTCCTGCAACCAAGTCTCACTGTTGGCTACAATATCACAATTCCAGCTGCTAATCCATTCCCTCAACTCATCTGCCTTTCCCATGATACTTGCTTTGAAATATGTATATGCTGCTCAGGACATTAGCTACACCATGCTCAACCTTTTGATTCCTGACTTTGTCTGAGTTCTTAACAATGTCTGTCCCCACAGCCTCTTCACTATCAGTGTTCTGGCACTCTGGTTCCCATCCCGTTGCAAGTCCGGTTTAACCCCCGTGCACCCCACCCCCTTCCCATGCAGCACTAGCAAACCTTCCTGCTAGGACATCAGGCTTTCTTTATGACTATTTTAGTTGCCTTCTGTTCATTTTTAAAAGCTTTCCATTCCTCTAACATCCCACTTATTCTTGCTTTGTAATATGTCTTGGCTTTTATGCTGGCTCTATGTCCGATCCTATGTCACTTCTTTCTAATGCTTTGATTTCATTTTTTACCAACAGAGCCATCCCAGCCCCTCTACCTACCTGCATAAAATGCATATACTGTACAACATATAGTCAAATATACAACAGTATAATCGTACTGGTGCTGTCGCAAATAGTGTGTGTTGGGTGGGAGCAGGGCGTTCAGAGTATGGGGAACAAGCTGTCACCCATTAATTGAGCCTCTGTACCATATTTACCGGTCTTGATTGCATTGAGCTTTATAACAACTTTTTATGCACAATTTAGATATTGTGTACTTTTCAACAGTGGAGGATTTGTATGTATATCCTTCAAAGATATCAATGTCGAGCTTATTGTCATTTGCGCAAGTGCAATGAAAATCTTACTTGTAGCAGCATCACAGGCACGGAGAATTAAATACGCAGCATTCACAAGAAATCATAAAAACATTTTTTACAAAAAAAAAACATTAGAACAAAAATACAAGGTTAATTCTAGTACAATGTGATCCAAGTGGTGATAGTGTTGCTGAACTCTAGTGATTAGGGTTATGCCGGTTGGTTGAAAAAGCAAATGGCCGAAGGGAAGTAGCTACTGTTGAGCCTGGTGTTGGGACACTTCAGGCATCTGTACCTCCTGTCCACCGGCAGCTGCAAGACTCAGGTAATGAGTTACTCCAAAAGGGAGCTGAATGAGATCAGACTTACTATTTAGATACAAGGAAGAGCTCAATCAAGTGTGACTTCCACTGCATGTTGCACACAGGAGTAGTCAACCCTGGAGTTTCATGCCAACGAATAGGAAAAGGTACTGATTTTCCACACTGGGTCTAGCAGTATAGTAGTTAAATTACTTGAGTTCATGTTTGTTAATCTAGAAACCCAAGTTCCCACCATGGAAGGTACTAAACTTAAAACTAATGTATTTAAAACATAGGAAATTCAATGTTCAATATTTTATCATCCAAATCCATGACAAAATTTAATGATTATATGATTGCAGTGAATTTTTATTTTTTATATTTAACTTTTAGAGTTCCAGCATGGAATAAGCCCTTCTGACCCTTCAAGCCACACTGCCCAGCAAACCCCAGCATAATCACAGGAAAATTTACAATTACCAATAAACCTACTAACTGGTACGACATTGGACAGTGGGAGGGAAACCGGTGCACTGAGAGGACACACATGCAGTCACGGTGAACGTACAGGCTCCTTACAGATGATGTCAGAATTGAACTCTGAACTCTGACATCCCAAAATTTAATAGCACTGCACTAATCACAATGCTACTGTGGATGATATACCATATGATTTACGAAAAATTGTATACAAGCAATTTTATTTTTCATTTATTAATGGGAGGTTGATGTCACTAACAAGATCCATATTCGTTTCATTGATCTCCATTGCTCAGACAGGGTTGTGATAAATCTGAGTGCCTTTACCACTAACAAGGAGCTTAAACATCAAAAACAGTTATATGGTTCTATATCATAGGACAGACTAACTAATGCTGATATTCAATGGTTCTTGGGTGTCAACATCTTTGAGGATCTAACCTGGGCCAGCATATTGATGCAATTACAAAAAAGGCACGACATCAGCTATATTTATTAGAAGTTTGAAGAAAATTGGTATGTCACCAAAAGCAGTCGCAGTTTTCTACAGATATACTGTGGATAGCTTTCCAACTGGTTGCCTCATCATCTGGGTAGGAGGGGCCATGGCACAGCATTGGAAGAAGCCTCAGTAAGTCATAATCTGAATCATGGTCACTAGCCTCCCCAGCATCAGGACACCTTCAAAAGGCGATGACTTAAAAAGGCAGCATCTATTGTTAGGGAGCCTCATCACACACGATAGGCCCTCTTCACGTTGCTATCATCAAGAAGGAGGCAAAGGAACAGCTTCTTCCCTTCCACCATCGGATTTCTGAATGGATGATACCTCAGTATTTTTTTATTTTTCCCCTCTTTTTGCACTACTTATTCAACTAATTTTTTAATATATACTTTTAATATTTTAATATACACTAAATGTAATTTACAGTTTTTTTAAGAATCATTATGCATTGCAATGTACTGCTGCTGCAAAACAACAAATTTCACAACATATGCCGGTGATATTAAACCCGATTCTGATCTTTCCCATTTGGCTAGAAGATTAAATTAATATAAAGTGATCTTGTTCTTGGTAGAAATCTGTATATATTGTAAAATATGTTAAATAGGTCATTTTTCATATACTTTTTTTTAACAGAGTTGGGTAATCAGCTGATCATTTCTTGCAACCTGTTGGACAAAGGGTAATTTGTGAAATTAAGGCTCCTTCTTATAGTTCACCTTCTGATCAGGTTTATTCTACCAAACTAACTGGCTACAACTCCAGACTAGTTGAAAGGGTTGAACTCCTCTGCTCTCTTTCTCCATAACTAGATTGAGTTCACAGAACATGACCATATCTGAGACAGCTTATTTTCAATGTATGTTTCTTGAGGGCAGATTTCACATTCACAAGAACAAACTGCAGTTAGTTGACTTATAATATTTTATTTAAATATATTCAGAGTATGCAGACATCTCTAGCTTTGCTGGCATTTCACTAATCATCCCTAAAATGAGAAGTTAGGTAGCAGGCATAATTAGAGATGGACAAGAGATTAGTCTGGAGGCACATATACAGTGGTACTAGAAAGTCTATGAACACTACAGAATTTTCTTTAGTTCTGCGGAACGATGACCTAAAATGTGATCAGATCTTCACGAAAGTCCTAAAACTAGATAAAGAGAATCCAATTAAATAAATAACACAAAAACATTATACCTGTTCATTTATTTATTGAGAAAAACGATCCAATATTACATGTATTTGTTGGGAAAAGTATGCGAATCTCTGTGATAATGCATTCTGCAAAAGCTATTTGGAGTCAGGTGTTCTGATCAATGAGTTGAGATTGGAGGTGTGAGTTGTAGAGGTGCCCTACCCTATAAAAAAGTCACACAAAGTCAGGTTACTGACAGAGCCTGCTCTTCTCAAGAAAGGTCTGCTTATGTGCACCATGCCTCAATCAAAACAACTTTAAGAGAAAATTAGAGGAAGAATTGTAGAGATGCATGAAGCTGGAAAAGGCTACAAAAGCATTTCTAAAGACCTAAGTGTTCATCGGTCCACAGTAAGAGAAATTGTCTACAAATGGAGGAAACTCAGTACTGTTGTTATTCTCCTAGGAGAGGGCATCCTGCAAAGATCACACCAAGAGCACAAGGTGCAATGCTGAAGGAGGTGAAAAAGAACTGCAGAAATCTCTAGAACTTGCTAAGCTTTCTATTCATGTATCCCTATAAGAAAAACACTGAACAAGAATGGTGTTCATGGAAGGACACCACGGAGGAAACTACTGCTCTCCAAAAAAAAAAAATGCTGCATGTCCCAAGTTTGTAAAAGACAATCTGGATGTTCAAAAATGGTTCACGGGCAATGTTCTGTGGACAGATGAGACAGAAGTTGAAATTTTTGACAGAAATGCATATTACCTATGTTTGAAGGAAAAAGGGCACTGCACACCAACACCAAAACCTCATCCCAACTGTGAAGCATGGAGGAAGGAACATCATGGTTTTGGGCTGCTTTGCTGCCTCAGGGCCTGGACAGCTTGCAATTATTGAAGGAACAATGAATTCAAAATTGTATCAAGATGTTTTACAGGAGAAGATCAGGGTAACAGTCTGCCACCTGAAGCTTAATAGAAGTTGCAAAGTGCAACAAGACAATGATCTGAAAGACAAGAGTACATCAGAAGAAAATTTGTGTTTCGGAATGGCTGAGTCAAAGTACTTACCTTCATACTCTAGAAGTGTTGTGGAAGGACCTGAAGCAAGCAGTTAATGCAAGGAAGCCCACCAACATCCCAGAATTGAAGCACTTTTGTAGGGATAAATGGCCCAAAATTCCTCCAAGCCGATGTGCAGGACTGAACAACAGTTACCAGATATGTTTGGTTGAAGTTACTGCTGTACAAGAGGGTTACACCATTTACTGAAAGCAAAGATTCACTTACTTTTTCCAACAGATACATATAATATAGGGTCATTTTTCTCAGTAAATAAATAAACAAGTATAGCCTTCTTGTAACACACACAAAATGCTGGTGGAACGCAGCAGGTCATGCAGCATCTATAGGAGGAGGTACAGTCAACGTTTCGGGCGGAGACCCTTGGTCAGGACTAACTGAAAGAAGAGATAGTAAGAGATTTGAAAGTGGGAGGGAGGGGGGAGATCCAAAATGATAGGAGAAGACAGGAGGGGGAGGGATGGAGCTAAGAGCTGGAAAGTTGATTGGCAAAAGGGATACAAGGCTGGAGAAGAGAGAGGATCATGGGATGAGAGGAGAGGAGCACCAGACGAAAATGAAGAACAAGCAAGGAGTTACAGTGAGAGGGACTGAGGGAGAAAAAATAATATTTTTGTTTTATCTATTTAATTGGGTTCTTTTTATCTAGTTTTAGAACATGTGAAGATAAGATCACATTCTAGGTCATACATATTTATGCAGAAATACAGAAAATTCTACAGGGTTCACAAACTTTCTTGCACCACTGTAAGACAGAAAGGACGTCACATTTTCATAAGCAAGAGAAAATCTGCAGATGCTGGAAATCTGAGGAACATACACAAATTGTTGGAGGATCTCAGCAGGCCAGGCAGCATCTATGGAAAAGAACAGTTAACGTTTCAGGCTGCAGGACTGGAGAAAAAAAGATTGGGGATCAGAGTTAGAAGGTGGGGGAAAGGGAAGAAGAAACACAAAGTGAAACCGGGAATGGGGAGGGGTGAAGTAAAGAGCTGGGATGTTGATTGGTTAAAGAGATACAGGGTTGGAAAGGGGGGAATCTGATAGGAGAAGGCAGAAGGCCATGGAAGAAAGAAAATAATCCGGTATAAGAAAATTCAGTAATTTAACCCTTTTGTTACCACATTCACAAATGTTCTTTCTGTTTCAAGATAGGGTCTTGGTTTGGACCTCAAAGTAGGTGGAGATACTCAATTACTGTCCTGCTTTCATTTTCAGGGAACAGCAATTAGGATGTCCAGCCTATTTAAAGCATTTCTTGAATCTGTGCTATTTCTTCTCTTAAATGTGTATGAAAGTGGGAGACAGGGTACTGTACACCAGGGAGACATGAGACCATCAAGGTATTACTTGTGTAAGAACATAAGGAATTGAAGCCGGTGTAGATATTCTGCCATTTAACAGAATCATGCCTGATCTTCTATCTTGAACATGATTTTCCTTAAATCCTCTCATATCAAGATACAATCATTTGCAGTGCTGAATGAATTCAGTGACTGAACCCATAGAAAGTTACAAAGCCTAAATTTACACCACCCTTTCAGTGAAGAAATGTCTTTGCATTTCCCATATGGACCCACTTTCAAAGACTCTTCATCTCACGCATTTGGTAGTTATTTGTTATTTATTATTATTTCTTTTGGTATTTTCACAGTTTATTGTATTTACTGTAAATGCCCAAAAGAAAATGGTGACATATATGTACTTTGATAATAAATTTACTTTGACCTTTGAAATGCTCTTATTTTGAAATTACTTAATGTGCCCTTCTCCCAAAATGTGTGATCAAATTTAAATTCCTGCATATGCCATTGTCAGAATGTGAATCAGGTTCATTGCCACTGATGTAAGACCATAGGACACAGGAGCAGATATCTGGTGAAATGTTTTGTGGTAGCAGCAAGACATAAAAATTACTGCAAGTTACAAAAACGAAATAAGTAGTACAAAAGATAAATAATGAGTTTGTTTAGAAACCTGATGGCATAGAGGTAGAAGCTTTCCCTAGACTGTTGAGTGTGGGTCTTTTGGCCCCTGTACCTCCTCCCCAATGGTGGTAATGTGAAGAGAAGATGCCCCAGGTGCTGAGGGTCTTTGGTGATGGTTGATACCCTTTGATTTGGTGCCTCTTGACAATGTCATTGATGCAAGGGTGATGGAAACATATCCAGCAAACAGCACAGAAAATGCTAGAGGAACTCAGCAGTCAAAGACAAAGGGAAGATGAAGGGTCCTGATGGAATATTTCAACCCAAAATATTAACTGTCCATTTCCCCCCATAGATGCTGCCTGATGTGCTGAGTTCCACCAGCATTTTGTTGGCTGCCTGCTGAATTTATTTCCATCACCCTTAAAGGTAGTGAAGCCCACAAAATATCAAAAAGAAATAGCACTTTAGGATCAAACGTTATGTGCAGGAAAATGATGTGGCCTGCTAAGTGAATGATTCACCTGTCATTATCAATGAATAACAACTGTCTTAATACTATATGGTTTGTTGACAATTATGTTTTATTTCCTTAACTTAAAAAACAGAAGATAAAACATGGACTGTGATCCAGCACAACAACAGTGAGCTCACCGTCATACAAGACTCCACTGCAGAAAGACCCCATGTCGCTCTCTTTAATTACACAGCCAGCATGGAACAGATTCAAGCCATGATTAAGAGCATGGAGTATTGTGAACAAGAAATGGCCTACCACTGCAAGAAGTCACGCCTTTTAAACACGCAAGGTAAATATAAGCAGCACATACTTTAATTTCAGAGCATCAAAGCTCAACACTTTTCTTGTTAGCATGGGGAAGGGATATCAACCTTGAATTTGACATCAGTCAGAAAGCATTACTTCTGTAATGTCACATGCTTGCAGTGTCATCCTTAGAAATGGAGGCCCTTTACACTTGATCTATGATTGCATTATATCATTTTTTATATAAATCTACAAAGATCAAGAAAATATTAATTGTGCTCAACAATTACTCTAAACCATTAGTTATTGTGATTCACACAACTGTTAATTATAATTCAATTAACGTGTAAAATACTGTTTTAATCATGTTTACTGGTTCTGAGATATTCTCTATAGTTGGATTGCATAGAGTGTACTTAGCTTTCAGGGGTGAGATTTTAAAACAAGGCACATATGCTTTCGAGGAAGTGTATAATCTGATATTCTGTTGCAGTACGTTGGTTTGTTAGTAACTTAGAGAATAGACTTAATTTTTGCCTTGTTATTGTATTTTGGCCAGCATTGCACCCAAACTGAGCTCCCCTGAACATGATAAATTGATGCAATTACTGTGCAATTGCCTCAGGATGACATGATTCCCTTCCAAAGAAGGGTCTCAGCCTGAAAAGTCACCTGTAAATCATTTCCATAGATGCTGCCTGACCTGCCGAGTTCCTCCAGCATTTTTTGCATATTGCTCGGATTTCCAGCATCTGCAGATTTTCTCGTTTGTGATTTCCTTCCAAAGATGATGTGTTAAGTTTGGCCTAGCATTCAGAGATGGGCATAAGTCCTTAAGCAATACACACAAAATTCTAGAGAAAATGATTAACAGGTGACGTGTCAGGCTAAGACACTTGGTCAGGACTGCAAAAGAAGGGGGGAGATGCCAGAATAAAAAGGTGGGGGGAAGGGAAGGAGGAGCATCAAGAAGCTAATAGGTGTAGCCAGGTGGGTGGGAAAAGTAAAGGGCTGGAGAAGAAGGAATCTGATAGGAGAGGAGAGTAGACCATGGGTGAAAGGGAAGGAGGAAGAGCACCAGAGGGAAGTGATAGGCAGGTGAGAAGAAGTAAGAGGCCAGAGTGGGGAACAGAAGAAGAGGGAAAGGGGAGGAAAAACAAATTACCAGAAGGAGAAATCGATGTTCATGCCATCAGGTTGGAGGCTGCCTAAACGGATATGAGGTGTTGCTGTTCCACCTTGAAAGTGGATACATCATGGTCTCAGAGGCACGCTTGGCATGATTCATTCACACACACACACACACACACCTTATCCATACTTTTGATTCCAGGTTACTGTTGATTTATGCACAGAGCAGGAATGAGTTGGTTGATTCTGTTGTTAATACATGTTGAAATTCTTTCTGGATCATCTAAAATCTGATGACTCAATGGACTTATGAGCTTGGTCAGTGCCAAATGCTCCGATGAAACTCTGATATTTGCATTATATGTAATATGGTATTGTAAGCTCTACTGCAATCTCAGAAGCCAAAATTCTGAAGTGAATTTCAGTGTGTAAAATTTAATTATTCAGTGATACAGTGTGGTTAGGCTTTTCCAGCCTTTTGAGCCACGCCACCCTAGCAATCCCGCAATCCTTATTAACCCTAACCTACTCACTGGATAATTTACAATGACCAATTAACCTACCCAGTATGTCCTTGGATGCTGGGAGGAAACCGGAGCACTTGAGGAAAACCCACACACTCCACGGGGATGACGCACAGACTCCTTATAGAACAGCTCCAGATTTGAACTCTGAACTGCCGAACATCCAAGCTATAACAGCATCCACTAACTGCTATACTACCGTGGCACCCCAAAAATCTATTTTACTGTACATACAATAGGTGATTAAGGTCACATTGATATTGTTTTATTGGCTCGCAGAACTGCATCATACTAAATTTAAGCAAAATCAGATACCTCTCTTGACTGGTGGGGCCTAGTAGTCCAGTGATTAGCATAATCCTATAACAACACCATTGCTGCTGTCAGTAAGAGGTTTGCACATTCTTCCCAAGACTGCGTCTGTTTCCACCAGGTCCTCCAATTTCCTTCATAAGAACATAAGAAATAGGAGCAGGGGTAGGCCATCTGGCCCATCGAGCCTGCTCCGCCGTTCAATAAGATCATAGCTGATCTGGCCATGGACTCATCTCCACCTACCTGCCTTTTCCCCATAACCCTTAATTCCCCTACTAGACAAAAATCCATCCATCCTTGTCTTAGATATATTTACTGAGGTAGCCTCCACTGCTTCGTTGGGCAGAGAATTCCACAGATTCACCACCCTCTGGGAAAAGCAGTTCCTCCTCATCTCCATCCTAAATCTACTCCCCTGAATCTTGAGGCTATGTCCTTTAGTTCTTGTCTCACCTACCAGTGGAAACAACTTTCCTGCCTTCATCTTATCTATCCCTTTTATAATTTTATATGTTTCTATAAGATCTCCTCTCATCCTTCTGAATTCCAGTGAGAACAGTCGCAGGCAACTCAATCTCTCCTCATAGTCTAATCCCCTCATTTCTGGAATCAACTTGGTAAACCTCTTCTGCACTGCCTCCAAGCCATTATATCCTTCCTCAAGTGAGGACACCAGAACTTCACACAGTACTCCAGGAGCAGCCTCACCAGTACCTGGTACAGTTGCAGCATCACCCTGCTCTTAAATTCATTTCTTCTAGCAATGAAGGCCAACATTCCATTTGCCTTCTTGATAGCCTGCTGCACCTACAAACCAACCTATTGTGATTCATGCACAAACACTCCCAACTCCCTCTACACAGCAGCATGCTGCAACTTTTTACCATTTCAATAATAATCTGCTCTTTTGTTTTTCTTTCCAATGTGGATGACCTTGCATTTACCAACACTTGTTTCCATCTCCCAGACCTTTGCCCATTCAATTAATCTATCTATATCTCTCTGCAGACTCTCCATATCCTCTGCACAATTTGCTTTTCCACTCAATTTAGTTTCATCAGCAAATTTAGATACACTACACTCAGTCCCCTCTTCCAGATCGTTAATATATATTGGGAACAGTTGTGGGCCAAGAACTGACTCCTGCAGCACACCGCTCACCACTCACCACTGATTGCCAACCAGAGTAACACCCGTGTGTCCCAACTCTCTGCTTTCTATTAGTTAACAAATCCTCTATCCATGCTTATACATCACCCCCAATTCAATAATCCTTATTTTATGGATAAGTCTTTTATGTGGCACCTTATCGAAGGCCTTCTGGAAATCCAAGTAAATAACATCATCTGTTCTTCTCTGTCCACTGTGCTCATTATATCCTCAAAGATCTGCCTTTGCTGAATCCATGCTATGTCTGCCTAATGGATCCATTTCTTCCCAGATGCCTCACTATTTCTTCTTTAATGATAGCTTCAAACATTTTCCCAACTACAGATGTTAAACTAACTGACCTATAGTTACCTGCCTTTTGCCTACATCCTTTTTTGAATTTCACATTCTTCCAATCTGCTGGGACTTGCCCAGAGTCCAGAGAATTTTGGTAATTATCACCAAAGCCTCAACTGTAACCTCTGCCATTTCTTTCCGTACCCTGGAATGCATTCCATCAGGACCAAGGGACTTATCTATCTTTAGGCCCACAAGTTTGTCAGCACCACCTCTTTAACGATAGCTATTGTATCGAGGTCCTCACCTCCCATCACATCCATATCATCTCCCTTCAGCATGTTAGATGAATTATTTATTCCAAATTGGTCACGTGTGTAACTGAGCGGCTCATATGCATTGGGCCAGAAGGGCCTGTTACCGTGCTGTATTTCTAAATTTTAAAATAAGGCAGGTTTGATTTTCCAGTGAAATGCATTAATTGTGATAATCATGTACTTGACTTAGTACAGTGCAGTTGGCCATAATGTCTCTTTGTTGCAGCCAGAGGTAGCATTGCTAGTGAATGCACCAGCTAATAATCTGGCTCACTACACCACCTAGTGGCAGAAGAAATATTGCAGATACAAAACAAAAACTCAACAACATATGCCTCCCTTCGGTGTGAGCAGTGAATTCAGCTGGAACGGTGCATAATGCAACCCTCATACAAATGGCGTGAAAGCAGAAGGTTATTGAAGAAGCTTGCAATAGCAGATTTAGAGGCTTGCAGAACTAACAGAAACTGACTCGGCTGGCATTTGTTTCAATGATTTAAAAACTGCTTTAGAATGAGCAGCACATGCAGAAATTGAAACATTTTAAATTAAAAAGGACCAACGTCGATAACAGTGCTACATTAAATACGTAGAGCCATTATAAACAAATTAGAAATAGCAGTTGGCCGCTCTCTCCCTGAAGCCTGTCTGATGCCATAGAATAGGGTTGAGACAGAAAATAAATTCCCTCTGCAAGTTATTCAAAAGTCAGAGACCCAATGTTTGGTAGAATTCATACCACAGAGGGCTGTGGAGGCTAACTCATTCTGTGTATTTAGGGCAGAATTTGAAAGGTTTTTGATTGGTAAGGGAGTTAAAACTTTGGAAGAGAAGGTGAGAAAATCAGTTTGGGAAAAGGAAAAAGGAAATCAGCCATGATTGAATAGTAGAGCAGACTTGATGGGCTAAACGGCCTAATTCTGCCTCTATATATCTCATGGCTTTATGGTGTAAGAGTATTAACTACCAGTAATGTTCCTTCCACACACATTGATTTCATATCTTCCAAATCTGTAAAGGAGAGAGCACATATGCTGGTAACCAAAATTTAATTTCTGTCCCAACGTTCCTTATTCTGAATTACAGACCACATTCTTACATTGTAAAACACAAACTACAGTACATATTGTAATACCTGAAGGTAAGCAATGCTGGAAGTAAGTTTTCCTTATTGCTTTAGCTCATGTGAAAATTTGAAAATGTCACTTTTATAATTTGACAAAATATCTAAAGTCAAAGCAGCAACTTGTCATGTAGAAAAATGCAAAATACAGATTTTAGAGGCTTGCAAAACCAGCCTCTAAACTGCAAAACTTCTGCAGAAGAGCAAAGAAATTCATTTCAGGTCAGTAATTGTTTCAAACTCATTCCATTTGGAGTTATTTCTTGGAGTCAGTATCAAGACATTCGGCCTGCTCCACCATTCATGGCTGACTTGTACGTTAATTTTATCTATAATGCCATAATTCCAGAGTACTTTACACCTTAGCCAAACAAAAACCTATCAATTACTAATTTAAAACAATTATGTATCAAGCATTTACGTTTGTGAGGATGAAAGGAATTCCTAATGTTTACACAGCACAAAATCCTGCAGGAACTCAGCAGGGCAGGCAGCAGCTTCTGAGCAGAATATACCACCAACATTAGGGGCTGAGACAATTTGTCAGGGTCTGGGCCCTAAATGTTAACTGTTTATTCCCTTCCATAAATACTGCTTGATCTGCTGGGTTTTTCCCAGCATGTTGCATGTTGTGTGTTGCTCTGTATTTCCAGCATCTGCAGAATCTCTTGTGGTTATCCAAATATCCATCATCATTTAGGAGAAAAGAAACCTAAATATCCTGCCAGTGATTTTAATGGTTAGCAGAATCAGAAACAGATTTATTATCACTGGCTCATGTGAAATGATATTTGCTGTTTTGTGGTAGTAGTACAGTGCAAAGACAGTGAAAATTATTAGTATAAATTACATGATATTATCAAGAAATAGTGCAAAAAAAAAGGAATAATGGATCATAGGTTCATGGACAAGAAGTGGTTGACGCAAGTAAAATTGCAGCATTTAAAAGACATTTGGATAGGTAAATGATAGACCATAAAATATAGGAGCAGAATTAGGCCATATAACAATTACAGCATGGAAACAGGCCATCTCGGCCCTTCTAGTCTGTGCCGAACTCTTACTCTCACCTAATCCCACAGACCAGCACTCAGCCCATAACCCTCCATTCCTTTCCTGTCCATATAGCTATCCAATTTAATTTTAAATGACAACATCAAACCTGCCTCAACCACTTCTGCTGGAAGCTCATTCCACACAGCTACCACTCTCTGAGTGAAGAAGTTCCCCCTCATGTTACCCCTAAACTTTTGCCTTTGAAATCTCAACTCATGTCCTCTTGTTTGAATCTCCCCTACTCTCCATTTGGCCCATCAAGTCTTAATTTGCCATTTCGTCATGGCTGATCCATTTTCCCTCTCGGCCCCAATCTCCTTCCTTCTCCCATTTCCCTTCATGCCCTGACCAATCAAGAATCTACCAATCTCTCCCTTAAATATACATAAAGACTTGACCTCCACAGCTGCCTTGGCAAAAAAAATTCCACAGATTCACCACTCTCTGGCGAAAGAAATTCCTCCTCATCTCCATTCTGAAAGGACACCCCTCTATTCTGAGGCTGTGCCCTCTTGCTTTAGACTCTCTCACCACAGAAAACATCCTCTCCACATGCACTCTATCAAGGCCTTTCACCAGTCAATAGGTTTCAATGAGGTCACCCCTCATTCTTCTGAATTCTAGTGAATACAGGCCCGGAGCCATCAGATGCTTTTCATATGACAAGCCATTCAATCCTGGAATCATTTTTGTGTACCTCCTTTGAACCCTGTCCAGTTTCAGCACAATCAAATTAGTACTTAATCTTATTTTGTATTCTCAGAATATTGCTGGCGTAATATTTTCTGTAATCTAATTTAAGGGCCTTGATAATATTCAGGTATTTTTGTGCTGTTCTCCCAAGATGTTTACATTTCTTTTAAGTCATAGTGGCTATGCATGCAGTGTAGATTAGTTCCACAAAGTTGTTGGGAGCTGCAAAATTTCAGTTTTGAAGTTTCTACTTTTTACCCTTTTTCAGTTGTTTGACAAGTTTTTTTTTTGTATATGCCAACAGAATTTGGCCTGTGATTTTACAAGCTGGCTGCTTAATTGGCCAAGAAACTGGCAGGCAATTCATTCACAGTGCTAAATGTAGACCGGTATCAGTGCCTTTCATTCTGCCTCAAACATTCATTCCATCCAAGACAGCTGATTAAATTTCAGAGAACCAGTTCAAAGTACTGACCCCAGCTTATGGTATTACTGAACAGGACTGGGTGTCTAGGTAGCATGCTGAGTCTATGATCTGAGCAAATATCTCCCATAAGTTTGCCAATAACAAAGTGATGGTAATGAGGAGGCATAAAGGAGCGAGGTAGATCACCTGGTTGAGTTGTGTTGCAATACCAGCAAGACCAAGAAACTGACGGTGGACTTCAGAAAGGGGAAGTCACGGGAACACACACCAGTCCTCATTGAGGGCTGAGCAGTGGAAAGGACAAGGAGTTTCAATCTCCTGGGTGCCAACATCTCTGAAGATCTATGCTGTGTCCAACATATTGATACAATTGTGAAGAAGGCATGCCAGTGGCTATGTTTCATTCGGAGTTGGAGGAGATTTTGTATGTCACCAAAAACTCTAGTAAATTTCTACTGATGTAGTATTCAACTGGCTGCATCACCTTCTGGTAATGCAGCCAGTTAGAAGGTGACATCTGTAGAGGGACCAGAAAATATTGCAGAGAGTTGTAAACGCAGCCAGCTCTATCACCTTTTGGTAATGCAACCAGTTAGAAGCGGCATCTGGAGGGACCACTGCACAGGCTTGTAAAATACTGCAAAGAGTTGTATGTAATCTCAGCCAGCTGCATCATGAGCACTAGCCTCCCCACCATCGAGGACGTAGTCAGAAGGCAATGCCCCAATAAAGCGACATCCATCATTAAGGACCCCTCCACACAGAACCTGCTCACTCAATATCTCCATCAAAGAGGAGGGGCAGGAGCCTGGGGACACATACTCAGCATTTTAGGAACAACTTCTTTCCACCTGCCATCAGATTTCTGAATGGACATAGAACCAATAGAACCAATTGATGCCTCACTATACAACATGGAACCAGCAAGTCCATGACAACCAATATACCACCTACTCACATTTGGCCCATATCCCTCTAAATATATCCTATCCACATACTGATTCAAATGTCTCTTCAATGTTGCTTCCTCAAACATTTTCTCTGGTAGCTCCTTCTATATGTTAGTGCCCTCAGCATGAAAAAAATGCCCTTCAGGTACGTTTTAAATCTCTCCCCGTCACCTTCAACCTACACCTGCTAGTATTTGGTTCCCTTTCATTGGAGTATAAGGAACTCTGTGTGTTCACCCCATTTATGGTCATTGTATTTTTATACACATGTATAAGGTCTCCCAAGCTCCAAGAAATAAAGTCTGAGCTTACCCGTACATAATTTATCAAGCAAGCCCTCTAGTCCTGGCAACAGTTGTTACCCCTCAACCATCAGGCTCCTAAACCAGTGTGGATAACTTCACTCACCTCAACACAATCTACAACTCATCATTATTTATTTATTATTTGACTTTTTTTTGCATTCACACAGTTGGTCTTTTGCACATTGGTTGTTTGTAAGGCTTTGTATGTAGTTTTTCATTGATTCTATTGTATTTATTTGTGTTGCTGTGAACATCTATAAGAAAATGAAACACAGGCTAGTATATGGTGACAAATACATACTTTGGTAATAAATTTACTTTGAACTTTGAAGATTCTGCTAAATCTTGTTCAGTGGATTTTGGGACTGGCTGAGGTTCCTTTTTTTTTAAACCCATTTTTTAATCAGATCCAAATGCTCATTTACAGACTTCATGTATGAAACTTGCTCAGAATGGTCTGTTCATCCATATGTACTTAAAATCAGCTTTGTTATTTCTGTGTTGGGTTAATGCTGGGTGAAAAATCCCAGAGGTATTGCCAGCTTCTCTCTGGATATGTGTTCAGGTGCTTGATGCCCTGTTGCATGGTTCACCGTCAACATCAGCATTCTTGGGCCAAGAATTACCATATGTTGAAGGGAAAGTTATGGACCCTCAGTGGCCACTTAATTAGGTATCTCCTATATCTAATAAAGATGCCACTGAGTGTATGTTCATGGTCTTCTGTAGCCCATTGACTTCAAGTTTTGACCTGTTATGTGTTCAGAGATGCTCTTCTGCACGGCACTGTTGTAACACATGGTTATCTGAGCCACTGTTGCCTGTCAGTCTGACTATTCTCTTCTGACGTCTCTCATTAACAAGGTTCACTGTTCACTGGATTTTTTTTTTGTTTGTTTTTTGGACTGCTGCGTGTGAAAATTCCAGGAGATCAGCTGTTTCTGAGATACTCAAACCACCCAGTGGGGCACCAACAATCATTCAACAGTCAAAGTCACCTGGATCACATTTTTTCCCCATTTTGATGTTTGGTCTGAACAACAGCTGAATCTCCTGACCACATCTGCATGCTATTATGTATTGAGTTGCTGTCACATAATTGGCTTTTAGATATTTGCATTTCTAAGAGGGTGATAATGTGGCCCCTGTGTGTATTTTCAAGGACATTTTAAGGATCTGGAACCATTTTCTATATTATCCTGGGATCAGCTTGCTAAGTCATGTCTGAAGTAGATTGATTGCTTCTGAAGAACATAACTGGCCCTTTGAGCCTGCATCATAAACATTGCTTACCATCTACAGTAGCTTAGTACCATTTTCCAGCAGTATCCCTATAAACCTTGGTTCACTTAATGCTCAGAAAATTACCCATCTCAGATCTGAATGAGTATAAAGGCAGAGCTTTCATAGGTGTCAGTGATCCAAAACTCCGAAGGTTCGCTATACTCTGTGTGAAGAAATTTCAGTTTCAAGTTTATCTATCATGTGTACATCAAAACATGTTGAGAAATGCATCATCATATTAACAACCAACATACCCTAGAGCCAACATAGTATGCCCACAATATTTGGCACAACACCACAACACAATAAAACAAAATTAATACAAGCCCAGTTCATCTTTCTATCCACACATACAGTTCTCTAACAACAAGGCAGGCTGTCTTCTTCAGCCTCCAGCAGACTTGGATTTAATAAGAACATGTCAACGTTGAGCCTTTGAGTACCCAGAGACTCACAGACCCAGGCCGCTGGCCAACAGGCCTCAACTTCCAGACTTCTGCTTTGACCCTCGAGCCTTACCCCTTGGCATCAATGCCAGGATCCATCAATCACTGAATACCAGGCCTCAAACACTGCATCCGCCGATGAGATCCCAAACACGAGGCCTCAAACTTTAATCTCACCGATTCATGAACACAGAGGATGATCATACCCCATTCCTTCTGCTCGCACAGAATTCTGACTCCAGAACCTGTCAACAACTCCTTGGCTCTGGGAGGGCCACAAGCTTTCATCAATGCTAGACTCCTCAGCCAGTGTAAATATTTGTCCTGAACTTATCCAGACAAGCTGTGCTAGAATTCTATTTATCAGACATGTACACAATATTGCTGAGCTGCCAGAGCAGGTTGAGCATTATTTAGCTTCAACTGGAAGGCAAAATAAAACATTTTAGCCTCTGTAAAACAGCAATTTAAAACAAATGGAAAATACCTCTTTTAGATTTTTGCATAATCGAGGAATTAAGGGTTATGGGGAAAAGGCAGGTAGGTGGAGATGAGTCCATGGCCAGATCAGCCATGGTCTTATTGAATGGCAGAGCAGGCTCCACCGGCCAGATGGCCGACTCTTGCTCCTAGTTCTTGTTTTTCTATGACAAGAAATGATACAGTGATACAGACTTCCTTGGCCTCAGTCTGCACTGTCGCTGATTCTGCAGCATGGCTGGTGTTGTTGTGACTTGTATTATAACTGTTAACTTTCTTTTGCTTCTGAGCATTATTGAGTCAAATGAGTAATCCTTGATGATGCCATAAATGCCATTTTGCTTCTATACACCAGGTCAGGGGCCTAGTAAAGATAACTCATTAATCCATAGCTCATTGTCACGGTAGGCTTTTTAGTAGCAGCCTATTTTTAACAATCTCCACATTGTCCTAGAGTTGGGACTGTTAAAGCGAAAGACATTGGTCCCTTCACATGAGCAAAGTTGGCATAATATCAAGGAAGTGTCTGTGGATCATCTTCTACACATAACCATTTCTTGCATTTCCCCCTTGTGGGATACCTGTGGCTCCTGATCTTTACAATGCTTGGCTTTCGATTACCTCACAGGCATATTGCCACCGCTAAAGTACATGCATTTAAAGTTAATAGAGTAATATATTTTTGTGGGTTTCCACCCACAGTCCAAAGATGTACCAGTTTGTAGGTTAATTGCTCATTGTAATTTGTCTGTGAATAAACTGGGGTTAAATCAGGTGCTGATGGCAACACAGCTTGAAGGGCTGGAAGGGCTTGTTCCACACTATGTCTCTAAATAAATAACATGTAAAGCAAAATCCACATCAGTTAAATACATTCACATGCCTTTTTAGTGCAGGTTGATAGCCCCATTCAGATGAATAGATCATGCAAAATGTGCCAGGAAACAGACTGGCTAGCTTGTCTATGCCAGTCAAATGGCACTTTGAGCTGGTCTCATTTAACTGTGTTTGACCCATATGCATCTAGCCTTCTCTATCCATGTACCTGTACAAATGTCTCTTAAACATTGTAATTGTACTCTTTTCTACAGTGTCCTCTGGTAACTCATTCCATTCCATACACCCATCACTCTGTGTGGAGGTAAACTTACCCACAGGTCCCTTTTAAACATTTCCTCTCAGCATAAATCAGTCCTCTAGTTTTAGAGTCCATAATCCTTGGAAAAATAAACTGCAACTCTCCACCTCAGCTATGCCCTTCATTACTGGGTGGCATGGCAATGTTATCACAACTTGGGGTGTCGGATTTTGGACTTCAATTCTGACACTATCTGTACCTCCTCCCCATAGAATGCATGGGTTTTCTCTTCCTCCCCACAGAATGCATGGGTTTTCTCTGGGTTTTCTCTTCCTCCCCATAGAATGCATGGGGTTTCTCCCACAGTCAGGAGATGTACTGGTTAGTAGGTTAGTTCATCATCGTAAATTAGGCTGGGGATAAATCATGGTTTTCTGGGCAGCACTGCTTGAAGGGCTGGTAGGGCCTATTCCACACTGTATCTCTAAAATACATATACCTCTAAGGTCACTTGCACAACCTTCTGCACTTCAGGAAGAAAAGTCCCAGCCTATTCAGACTCCTCATGATTCAAGACCTCCAGTACAGGTAACATTCTTGTGAATCTTTTCTACATCTTTTCCAGATTAATGACATCCTTCCTATATCCCAGCAACCGAAACTTCACAAAATGCTACAAGTTTAAACTCTCCAGTGTATTCAACTGCTGTAACATGACATAATAACTCTCATCTTAATACTCTGAGGGCCAAATGCCTTCTTTACTGCCCTACCTTCCTCTGTTGTCACTTCAAGGTAACTTTTTGTCTGTTTCTCTATGCTGCAAAGTTCAAAGTATAGGGTGTCAGGGAGGGGTAGCACCTCTGGTGGGGGAACATATCACGTCCTTTTCAAAATGGTTAGTCCAACTTTGGTCCCCACCTGGCACTCAGGTCTCACCTGTGGCTCCCCGTAACTATTTGCTGGTATCAAATCAATAAAAAGATGTGACATAGGATCGGAAGATGTTGAAGATGTTAAGAAACTGCATGGGTAAAAGGGCCCTGATGGCAGTTATACACAGGCCTCTCAACAGTAGCTGGGATGTGGACCACAGATTACAATGCGAAATAGAAAAGGCATGTCAAAAGGGCAATGTTCTGATAGTCATGGGAGATTTATACATGCAGGTCAATTGGGAAAATCAGTCTGCTAATGAATCTCAAGAAAGTGAGTTTGCTAAATGCCTACAAGATGGCCTTTTAGAGTAGTTTGTCTTTGAGCCTACTGGATGATCAGCTATACTGGATTGGATGTTATGTAATGAACCCAAGGCAATTAAGGAGCTAAGGTAAAAGAACCCTCAGAGACAGTGATCACAATGATTGAGTTCAATTTCAAATTTGATAGGCAGAAAGTAAAGTCTGACATAGCAGTACGTCAGTGGAGTAAATGGAGTTACATTGGTATGAGAGAGGAATTGGCCAAAGTGAATTGGAAGGAGATGATGGCAGGGATGACAGCAGAACAGCACTGGTGTGAGCTTCTGTGAAAATGAGGAAGGTGCAGGATAGATGTATTCCAAAAACAAAGGAATGCTCAAATGGCAAAATCGTACAACTGTGGCTGACAAAGGAAGACAAAGCTAATATAAAAGCAAACAAGAGGGCATACAAGAAAGCAAAAACTAATAGGATGTCATGGTCTGGATCGGGGTCCCTTTAAATTTAGCTTGTTTATGTTACGATCCAGACCGTTGATTCCCTGTTTTCCCGTGTCCCTTGACTTTGGTGATAAGAGGCAATTAACACTCGGCTGAACCTGTAGTTTATAGTCTCCGGCTTTCAGCCGTTCGGTGCGGGAGCATTTGCAAAGTCACCAAGGTACAGCGTGCCAATGTCATCTGGCCGGAGCAAACCTAGTCTCCGCCCGAAGCGGGTACCGGTAATTCGCCTTTCCTCACTGGAGCAACCTTGTCAAGTTACCTCGCCAAAGCGAGCCTGCAAAGTTTCCTCACCGAGGTGGGTCTGTCAGTTAACCCGCCGGAGGGAATCAAGAACCGCTGTCTACTGTTCCCAAGCCGAGTCGAGAGCCCGCCACTACCCGGAGGCTCTAAGTCAAGTCTTGGCTCTGGGGGCATTCAAGTACCAAGTCAAGTCCTGGCCCTGGCAGCTTCCCAGATCAGAGTCAAGTCCTGGCCCTGGCGGTCTGTGATTCCTGTCCTACCCCACTGTCTGAATCCCTTCTCTGCCCCTCTCGCTTCTAGCCCTCATCTGCAGCCCTCGCCTGCACTTCGGTCTAGTTCTATTGCCGGAGCTAGATAGGTACTGTCTGGTGTTCTTTCGTGTTGTCTAGTCCTTGCCTCCGTGGGGTAAGTCTGGCTGTCTTGCCATTGCCCCGCAGGGAGTTATGTCTTGTCTTGTCCTTGCCTCCGTGGGGTAAGTCAGGCCGTCTTGCCGTTGCCCTACGGGGGGTCATGCTTTGTCTTGTCTTGTCCTCACCTCCATGGGGTAAGTCAGGCCATCTTGCTGTTGCCCTGCGGAGGGTCATGAGTCCCAGCCCTATGTCCTGTACCCAAGGAGGGGTCCCAACTCTGTGTTCTGTGTATGTGTCCATGGTTCCATGTACCTGCTCCCCGAGACCGAGGCTGTGTTCCCATGTTCCTCCTCTCCCTAGCCCATGTCACGTCCTTGCCTGGTTCTGGGGTCCAAGTCACAGGCAAGACCCAGGTGCTGGGTCCTTGCCCAGTCTCTGGCTCAGAGTCCATACCCTAGCCTCTTCATGTCTCCTCTAGTTCTGGGAGTCGATTCCGAGATGAAGCCCAGACCCTGTGTCCCAGCCTAATCGTAGTCCTGAGTCCTTGTCCAGTTCGCTATTTCCTGCTCCTGCCTTGCTCTCCTGGTATCGAACAATAAACTAAATCTAAGTAACCTCACAAGATGTGTCTTACATTTGGGTCCACCCTTGCTCCCAATGCGCTGCCATTGTGACATAGGAAGATTAATGAGATTGGGAAGCTCCTAAAAACCTACAGAGAACTAAAAGAATCATTAGGAGAGAAAAGATGAAAGCAAGCTAGCAAACAATCTCAAAGGGGATAGCAAAAGCTTTTTCAAGTATGTAAAAATTAAAAGGAGAGATGAGAGTAGATACAAGACCACTAGAAAATGAGGCTGGAGAAATAATAACAGGGAACAAGGAGAGGGCAGATGAACCAAATGAGTATTCTGCATCAATTCAATCTTCACTGTGGAAGCCATTAGCAGTATGTCAGATATTGAAGGGTGTGAGGGAAGAGAAGTGAGTGCAGCTACTATTACAAGTGCTCATAAAGCTGAAAGACCTTAGGGTATGCAAGTCATCCAGACCAGATAAACTGCACCTAGGGTTCTGAAAGAGTTAGTGGTAGAGATTGTGGAGGCAATAGAAATGATCTTTCAAAAATCAATGGACTCTGGTATGGTTGCAGGAGACTGGAAAACTGCAAATATCACTCCACTCTTTAAGAAAGGAGGAAGGCAGCAGAAAGGAAATTATAGACCAGCTAGCCTGACCTCAGTGGTTGTGACGATGTTGGAGTCAATTGTAAAGGGTAAGGTTATGGAGTACTTGGTGACAAGTACAAAGTCACTAAGTAGTACAAAGTCAGCATGGTTTCCTTAAGGGAAAACCTTGCCTGACAAATCTGTTGGAATTCTTCAAGGAGATTACAAGTAGGATAGATAAAGTGGATGCAATAGATGTTGTACATTTGGACTTTCAGAAGGCCTTTGATAAGGAGCCACACATGAGGCTGCTTACCATGTTAAAAGCCCATGGTATTGCAGGAAAGTTACTGGCATGGTTAGAGCATTGGCTGATTGGTAGAAGGTAGCAAGTGAGAATAAAAGGATCCTTTTCATGTTGGCTGCCAGTGACCAGTAGTTTTCCACAGGGGTCCGTATTGGGGCCGTTTATTTTTATGCTGTATACCAACGATTTAGATGATGGAATAGATGGTAGTGTTGAGGAAACAGGTAGGCTGCAGAAGGACTTAGAAAGATTAGGAGAATGGGCAAGAAAGTGGCAAATGAAACACAATGTTGGAAAATGCATGGTCATGCACTTTGGTAGTAGAAATAAATATGCTACCTATTTTATAAACAGGGAGAACATTCAAAAATCTGAGATGCAGAGACTTGGGAGATCTTGTGCAGAACATCTTAAAACGTAAATTTGCTGGTAGAGTCAGTAGTGAGGGAGGCAATTGCAATGTTAGCATTCATTTCAAGAGGTCTGAAACACAAAAGCAAGGACGTTAAGCTGAGGCTTTATAAGGCACTGGTGAGGCCTCACATTGAGTACTGTGAACAGTTTTGGGTTCCTCATTGAAGAAAAGATGTGCTAGGATTGGAAAGGGTTCAGAGGAGGTTCCCCAGGATGATTTTGGGAATGAAAGCATTATCATATGAGGAATATTTGATAGCTCCATGTCTGTACTTGCTGGATTTTAGAGGGGTGGGGGGGGGGCGGAATATCATTGAAACCTTCTGAATGTGGAAAGGCCTAGACATAGTAGATGTGGAAAGGATGTTTCCCATAGTGGGAGAGTCTAGGAGAAGAGGGCACAGCTTCAGGATAGAGGGGCATCCATTTAAAACAGAGATGCAGAGAAACTTCTTTAGCCAGAGGGTGGTGAATTCATAGGATTAATTACCACAGGCAGCTGTGGAGGCCTGATTGTTGGGTGTATTTAAGGCAGAGCTTGATAGCTTCTTGATTGGGCATGGCAAAGGTTACAGAGAGAAGGCCTGGGAGTGGGGCTGAAGAGGGGGAAAAAGGATCAGCCATGATTGAATGGTGGATCAGGCTCTATGGGCCAAATAGCTGAATTCTGCTCCTATGTCTGAAAGTCTTATAACCTTTGAAGGAGTGAAGTGCACCTGGCTTCTCAACTAAGTTCAATATAGAGCCGTTCAAGACTTGATGCTGGAATCAGGAATGGAGCAGAGGTGCACCAGACAGCATGTCATAATTGGGGGTGCTGGGAGTGGACCCAAATGCAAGACACAGACAGTGAAGTACCAGGAACAGGACTAGGCGTGACAAGGAAGCAAGGGGAGAGGGGAAGCAAGGACGTTGGACATGACAAAGGCCCTGGACAAGACAAGGATACAAGGCCTGGGCTAGGACTTGACTAGTATAGTGGAAGCATACTAGTCAATGGAACCATACTAGGACATGGAACTTGGAACTAGGAGCCTGGGCTTGGACTCCGAGCCAGAGACTGGACAAGGACCCAGAACCTGGGTCTTGACTCGGGCTCGGACCCCGGAACTAGGCGAGGACATGACAAGGCTACAGGACGGGACAAGACACTCCAGGACAGGACAAGCGAACCCCCGCGCAGGATGAGTGAACCCCAACACCAGGCTGGGCAAGGTACTCCTGGGCTGGGCAAGACACAAAGCTGTGGTTTGGACAGTCCAAGGTTCTTGGTCGTGGCTAGGACTGGATGAGAACCCGAAGCCTTGACTTGGTGAAGGGAGAGACAGGAAATGCAGAGCCTTGGTCAAGGGAGAGACAGGAACTTGGAACACAGAGCCAGGACCCTTCCTTGGAAATAGGATGTAGGGCCGGGACTCATACACAGAACACAGAGCCAGGACCCCTCCAAGGGTGCAGGAAATAGGGCCAGGACTCATTACACAGAATGCAGAATATGACAAGAAAGTTCCCAACACTAGGTAGTGGCAAACAGCCAGACCTACCTAGCAAAGGCGTAGACACAGATGGTTCCCAATGCTAGGTAGCGGCAAATAGCCAGACCTACCTAGCAAAGGCAAGGACACAAAGACAGAACCCAACACTAAGTAGCAGCAAACAGCCAGACCTGCCTAGCAAAGGCATGGACACAGAGACAGTTCAAAACAATAGACAGTTCCTTATCTTGCTCCAGCAATGGAACTTATCAGCAGTGCAGGCAAGGGTTACAGGCGAGGCAAAGCAAGGATTCAGGAGGAAGGGGCAGAGAAGGGATTCAGACAGGAACAATCCAGCAGCCAGAGGTTGTTGTTTCTTCCTCCTCCTCCTCCTCCTTCACACTGTTGCATTACTGCCATCTTCAGGATTTATTGTCCCCCATTGTCCATTCACTTTAAAGCCATCTGTCCAGTCCCGCCGCCCTTAAAAAACTAAACAACCATTTCCTCCCCTGCTCACGCTCCCCACATTCCAATAAACCTTTAACACTGTTCTCTACCAGTCCTATTTTGCGTAATCGTTGTAACATTTATTGCCTTTCCTGTGCAAATTTCCTGCATGAAATAAGGATATGCTCTACTGTTTCAGTCTCCTGATATAGATCCCAAAAACCTGTTGGATGCTTATTTATGATGGCCAGAGTGCCATTAAGGTTGCTGTGCCCAATTCTCAGTCTACTTATAATTTCTTGCTCCTTCCACTTTACTGCCCTACTTCTTCCCATATCTACTGCGTTCTGAATTGAATGTAAATGTCTTCCTTTTATTGCTGTATCCCAATGCTGCTGCCACTGTTGATTTATCCTTCTCCACACTATGCTGTTCCCCTCTGATTTTGATAGTTTAATATTGACCTCTATAGATCCTTTTTTGACTGCTGCTTTTGCCAGCCTATCTGCTGTCTCACTTCCCATAATACCCGAATGTGCTGGAACCCACATAAATGCGATATTTTTGCCTTGTCTAGCCAGTCTTGAATTTGCAAACAGAATTTCATAAAGCAGATCCTGGTGACCTCTTGATGTACCCACCTTAATGCTTGCAAGGGCCGATACAGAATCGCTACATATCACAATATTATTACAATCAACCTGCTCACTCCATTCTAGTGCTAACAATATGACAAACATTTCAACTGCATATACACTCAAGCAATCAGGTGTTCTCTTGCTAATTTCCACTTGATAACTTGGTACAACAATCGCAGACCCTGTTGCACCTGTTTCTGGATCCTTTGATCCATCTGTAAAAATCTGTATGCCTTTATATTTACATTCCCTGTAACTATGATACTCACTAGGTATATCAGCCATCTTATTACTGTGTTTAATCTTAAGCAATTCCAAATCTACAGAGGGATTTTCTAATACCCAGAAAGGTCTGACAGGCCACACCACACTTGGACAAAACTCTTTATCGTATACACCCATATCTTTTGCTGTTTGCTCTCCCGTCCAGCCGAAACTTTCCTTTTGTGTCCTCTCCTTCTCCCAGCATGTCTGTAACACCCTTTTTGTAGGATGGCTATCACTATGCCCCCTTAAACTAATCCAGTAATTGGCCTTCAGCTGTTTACGCCACAGCCCCAATGGCATTTCATTTGCTTCAACTTGGAGTGCACACACTGGGGAAGTTCTAACCGCTCCCAACCACACCCTTAGAGCCCGAGCTTGCATGATATCCAGTTCTGCTAGCACAGATTTTGCTGCTGACTCGTATACAATACTTCCATAGTCTAATCTTGATCTTATTAATGCTGCACAAATATACTTCAGTGATGTAAAATCAGCACCCCATTCCAATCCAGCAAGACACCTCATGAAATTTATCACATTTTTACATTTAGTAACTATATATCTAACATGTTCTTTCCATGTTAATGTCAAATAAAAGTGCACTCCCAAAAACCAAAAACTTTCAACTCTCTCCAGGTTACTTCCATACAGATTCAAATTAAGTCCCCTGAACTTTTTCCTTGTAAAGAACATGGCTTTTGTCTTCTCCACTGAAAATTTAACACCCCACTTTGTCCCCCACTCTTCAACTTGATTAATTCCATCTTGCATTTTCGTAACTATATGTTCAATATTTCTCCTTCTTTTCCACAAAGCCCCGTCATCTGCAAACAATGACCTCCTCACTTCCATTTCAATGTTTATGAATACATCATTTATCAAAATGGAGAATAAAGTTGGTTCACTACACTCTCCTGAGGCGTCCCATTTTCTACAACATACTGGCTCGATAGCTCTGATCCTATCTTCACCTGAATAGTTCTCCCGTTTAAAAAGTCCTTAACCCAGTTGAACATCGCTGCTCCCCGATTCCCATTAAATATATGTAGCTTGATTAGGAGTCCCTCTTTCCATAACATATCATAAGTTTTCTCAACATCAAAATAAAACTGCAACCACTGTCTCTTTATTTACTTGAGCTTTTCGTATTTCATCCTCCAGACACAACACTGGATCCATAGTATTCCTTCCTTTCCTGAACTCACTTTGGTACGTACCTCTACTTTCCAAGAAGTACACTAACCTCTCATTTATCATACGTTCCATAAGTTTACATACATGTGACGTCAAGGCAATTGGCCTGTAGTTTCCTGGCCTGCTGGCGTCTTTTCCAGGATTCCTTCTTGGAATAATTATTGCCTCTTTCCAGCTCCCTGGTATTCTCTCTTCACCCCAGACTGTGTTATACAGAAGCAGTAATTTCTCCAGACTTCCTTCACTCAAGTGTTTTATCATAGTATAACATATTTCATCTTTACCTGGCGCAGTCTTTCCTGTTTTATTTAGTGCTTTTCTTAATTCTCCCATGCTGAAGGGGACACCTTGCATACCATCAAGGTTAGTTTTCCCACATAACGTCTCCATATTTTCAGCTTTTATTCTCTCTCTATTTCTTCTTCCCTTCTCAGATAAATTGTTGGAACTATGTACCATAACAAAAGTGTTTGCCAACAACTCTGCCTTTTCCTTATTTGTTACTGCAGTCATATTTCCATCAACCAGAACAGGGTACCTCCACTCCCTCCTGCCCCTCCCATCCTTTTTATCATCCTCCATACCTCTCCTACTTGCGTTGTGTTTCCGATTGAATCACAATACTTTCTCCAGTGCGTCACTTTAGCAAGTCTTATTGTCCTCCTTACTATTGCCTGAGCTTGTTTGTACTGAATCATGTGCTGCAAGTTATGAGTTCTTTTAACCAGTTTAAATGCCTTATTTCTCTTTCTCACTGCTTCCTTTCAGTTATCATCCCACCATGGTATTATTCTTTTCTTTATTCTTCCTTTACTTTTAGGAATGGATTCTAATGCAGCTGATATTATATCTTGTTTTAATATGGCTCTCAAGTGTTTCTATGTCCATGCCACCACTGACCTGACTTAGATATCTATCACTTTTTTCCAGAAATTTCTCCCAATTGGCTTTCTCAAGGATCCATTTCCCACCTGTATTCTCTGACCAATGAGACAGAAATATTTATCTTGCACCAGATTGGGTAATGATCACTCCCTGCAGTTCCTTCTTGGTACACTAACCAATCACACACTGATGCAATGGAGTTTGATACTAATGTAAGGTCAAGCACAGATTCGTTACCTGTATTAACATCAATTCTAGTACTACTGCCATCATTTAGGCACACTAAATACTTCTCATCTAGCAACTCCTCTATTAACTGACCATTGATGTCTGTTCTGTCACCCCCCCCATAATACATTATGTCCATTAAAATCACTACACCAAACAACGTTACTACTATTCTGCCCTTCTATCTCCTCAAGCTTGTTTAACTCTAGTCTTTTGCATGGATTATAATAATTCACAATCACCAACTGTTTCCTTTCAGCCCATAGATTTACTACCACATACTCTTGTTCACTTCCTATTCCTAGTATTGTATAAGGAATACCTTGCTTTACATAAGCTGCACATTCTCCTCCTCCCCCCTCTCTCCTGTCTTGCCTTACTGCCTCATAACCATATAAAACACAATCTAAATTTGGTTTTAACCAAATCTCCTGGATACATACAACATCTGGCTTTTCTCTCCTACTAGCTATAAACTGCGTGAAATCTTGTCCATTAACAATCAGGCTTCTTGCATTCCATTGAAGAAGTAGCATTATTAGTAATATCAATCCACACATACTGTCTCTTGACTTGACTGTACCCTGAGTTCATTGTTTACTTCTTCCCATTTTAATCCTATCATACCCAAATAGTGCTCTGCAGCTTTCACAATAATTTGAATCCTTTCAGTTTTAGATTTGATCCATAAGTTGTGTTTACCACTCCTGCTATAATGGTCACCAATTTCTTCTTCTCTATCCATGCATTCTTCTTATCTTGCCTTTCTTTAGCAGCTGCTTGCTCTTTGCTACATCCTCCCTCATTCATTTTCTTCTGTCCTGCCAACTTGACTGCCTCAGCATGAGACTTTTTCCTTCACCCTTATCTGCTGCACCTCCACCTCTTTTTCAACACTTCACATCCCCCAGT
This sequence comes from Mobula birostris, assembly GCF_030028105.1. Lineage (NCBI taxonomy): Eukaryota > Metazoa > Chordata > Chondrichthyes > Myliobatiformes > Myliobatidae > Mobula > Mobula birostris. Next base: position 104,173,572 of record NC_092374.1, read on the forward strand.
ACGCTACACTATGCTCACCTCCACAATTACAGCACTTTGGTCTTACTCCCTCTCCACATTTTCCATATTCATGTTCCCCACCACACCTTGCACATCTTCTCTTTCCTTTGCACACTTTGGCCATATGCCCAAACTCCTGGTAATTGAAATACCTCATAGATTTTGTTATATATTCCCTTACATTGTATCTTAGAAATCCAAAATATAACTCCTTTAGAGGCACCTTATCCTCAAATTCTACCAGAACAGTTTCAGTCTCCCTTTTCTCTGCTCCCCTTGTCATTCTTTTCACACTCTTTACTGAACTATTCCTCACCCTCAAATTTCCCACTAGCTCCTTCATATTAACACTGAGGGGAACCCTGGAGATCACCCCCTTGCAACCACTGACCCTTTGTGCTCCAACTCTTACAATCCTGGACACTTTGACTTTCCCAACATTAGTCACCTTCATTGCCTTCTCCATCTGCTCTTCAGTTTTACATCCTATCAGCAGGTTTCCATCTCCTAAAATTCTCACATGGTTCACTTCCCCTACTTGCCCTCTGATGATTTTTGTTAGCTTAAGCAGATCAATTTTCTTTACTCCCCCTTCCCCCTCAAATCTTACTACTACATTTAGCAATTTTGCCCCCAGGCCCTTCTCCTCAACTTCTGTTCCCTCACTTTCCTATCCACCTACACTAGACTCATCTCCTTTCTTTCTCTTTCGACCCATTACCTTCCTGTTCTTAGTCCCTTTCCCCACCTCTTCCCACTCAAACTCCGTGCTGTTGCTGTTACCATCAGTCTCCATCCTATCAGAGTTGGCAAGGAACCATGTACAAATATCATTCCAGACCTATACTATACTAAATATCATTTCAGTCAATATTCCTACAGAATGTCCCCCACAGCACCCCAGCAGTTCCAGCACCTCCTCAGCTAGTCCAGCCAGCCCAAAAACCACCCACGAGCCAAGCACAGCCAGAATCCAACCCACCAACCCCAGCCACCTGACAGCCAGAGGCTGTATCTTGTTTTTACGGCGGTTGGCATCCAGCTTAATGGTGCATTACCGCAGAGGCTGAATCCTGAAGGTACTTATGAAGCCAGCCCAAACAAGAATCAGCTGCCTCAACAGAAACTGAGGAAAACCGGATGACCTGGAATAAGAACATGGACCGGACCGTGAACCTGAATGCGGATTTCACGGACCGGACCATGACACTGCAGACCACCTTACTGCATCGCACAGTTGTAAACGTCTGGAAGTTGCTGACTGTTCTCAGCCAGTAGTTCTCTAAGGAAAATTTAATGCTCCCCTGGCTAAACATTTGTTAGCAACTGTACAGAATATCTGGTAATATATCTAACATGGGAATAAGTAATTGCTATTGTCAATGCATCTTAACAATGTATTTGCATCTTAATAATAAAGAAATACTGCATTTTTAAAACAAAACTTTAAATATCATATTAAATTTAAATTAATACTTCTGCAGTTATCATGTAAGAGTAATTTCAGCACCACCTCATTAGAGTGGCTGCATCTATTAGTGAAATTAAATTTGAACCACACAATATGACAAAGTTATCACCATGTGCTGAAGTGAATTACTTTATTGTGCTATGTGGTTTTAATTCATTAAATTCTCAGATGTGCTCTCACACTTACAAATAACATTCCAAGATAATAATGTTTATTAATTCTTCAAATTGTTTTTTTTCTACAATTAATTATTACAAAGTTCACAGCTATGTCTTATGTACCAAGGCTCCAATCTTGGAATCCCCTGCTTCAACCTCACTGGCTTTTACCTCTATGAAATAAGACCATAAGGCTATAAGTTATAGGAGCAAAATTAGGCCATTTGGCCCATTGATTCAGCTCCACCATTTCATCAGAACTGATCCAATTTCCCTGTCAGCTCCAATCTCCTGCCTTCTCCCTATATCCCTTCATGCCCTGACCATTCAAGAATCTATCAACCTTTGCCTTAAATATACATAAAGCCTTGGACTCCACGGCTGCCTGTGGCAAAGGATTCCACAGATTCACCACACTCTGGCTAAAGAAATTCCTCCTAATCTCTGTTCTAAAAGTCCCGCTATTTTGAGGCTGTGTCTTAGACTCTCCCATCACAGGAAGCATCCTCTCCACATCCACTATCAAGGCCTTTCACCATTTGATAGGTTTGAAGTAGATCACCTCTCATTCTTCTGAATTCTGGTGAATAAAGGTCCAAAGCTATCAAACACTCTTCTTATGACAAGCCATTCAATCCGGGAATCATTTTCATGAACATCCTTTGAACAATCTCCAGTTTCAGCACATCTTTTCTAAGATAAAGGGCCCAAAACTACTCACAATACTCTAAGTGAGGCCTCATGAGTGCTTTATAAAGAATCAATGTAACATCCTTGCTTTTATATTCAGGTCCTCTTGAAATGAGTGCTAACATTGCATTTGCCTTCCTCAACCAGACTCAACCTGCAAATTAACCTTTAGAGAATCCTGCACAAGGACTCCCAAATTCCTTTGTGCCTCAGTTTTTTCTTGCTCTTTTAGAATCTATGCCTTTCACCTTATCTCTTTTAAGTGGCTTTATCTTCTTGTTAATACCTTTGGAAAGCACTTTGAAATGTGGCCACTATGTAAACATTGCTAAATAGTAGGGGGGTCTGCGGCTATGTCCACACTAGACCGGATAAATCCGTAATCAAAGATTTTTCTCTTCGTTTTGACCCTCCGTCCACACTAAAACGGCGTTTTCCTCCCCAGAAAATGGAGATTTTCAGAAACGCTCTCCAGAGTGAATAAATCTAAAAACGCCTAATATCTGGCGTAGTGTGTATGGGGTAACCGGCTATTTATAAAACCGCTGTCATGACGTGCTGGAACAAATGGTGGCGGCAGTGCGGCATTTCATTGTTCTCTTGAACACAACCTCCAACATCACAACAATATCTGACAATAGATGTGTAGCAGCCTAATGTAACGTTGTATGGAAATACAAGATTACACTGATGCAGACATGTTTTATACATTTAACAAGGTGCTTTATTAATGCATTGCTTGTGCAAACATACAATTGATGCAATTGTCACTTTTGCCCAGTAACTCGTTTTATTGCACATGTTAAATACAGCAAAATAATACACAAAGACATGGCAAACGTAAAGGCAAACAAATGAGGTAACAGCAAATTTCACTTTTGCCAATAAGGCAACAAGCCTTATCGCATTTAGTTGTAGCTGTCGTCCCTTTCAATTGCAGAGGGAGGTACAGTGGCCCAGGTTCTGCAACTTCTCAATCAGGATTATGGGAATGATGGTATTAAATGCTGAGCTGTAGTCGATGAACAGCATCCTGACATAGGTTTTGTGTAGTCTAGGTGCTCTAAAGCCGTGTGGAGAGCCTTTAAAATTGCATCTGCTATTGCCCTATTAGGCACATAAATAAACAGAAATGGAGGGATATGGACTTGTGAAGCCAGAAGGGGCTAATTTAGAAACATGTTGAATTGCTAGCTTAATTCAGCACAACATTGTGGGCCGCAGTTCCTGTTCCCTTACGATACTCCTCTGCACTCAATGGCCACTTCATTAGGTACACCTGCATACCTGCTCACTAACGCAAAAATCTGATCAGCCAGTCATGTGAGAGCAACTCAATGCATAAAAGCATGGTGAAGAGGTTCAGTTGTTGTTCAGAGCAGACAATAGAATGGGGAAGAAATTCTGATCAAAGTGGAATGATCGTTTGTGCCAGATGGGGTAGTTTGAAATTGCTGATCTTCTGGGAACAGAGAATGGTACCAAAAAAAACCCAGAAAGCATCCAGTGAGCGGCAGTTCTGTGGGTGAAAACACCTTATTAATGAGAGAGATCAGAGGAGAATGGACAGACTGGTTCAAGCTGACAGGAAGGCAACAGTAACTCAAATAACTATGCATTACAACAGTGATGTGTCAAAGAGCATCTCTGAACACACATGTCGAACTTGAAGTGGATGAGCTACAGCAGCAGAAGACAATGAACAATGCACTCAGTAGGAGGTACCTAATAAAGTGAATTTTCTGTAAGTGCATACAGTTAAATTTTTTTCTGGAAAGATGAATATTAATTTTAAATTCAGAAGTGGTAAGCAGTCCTTTCTCTTGTGATTTTAGCTCACGTGATGCAATTAGTATGTATATTTGTGACAGATAATTTGAAGAGTCGATGCCACTTCTGGTCAGAATACTTCCTCAATGAGATGAATTGTTTGTCCAGCCCAACCAATTCATCTCAATGCAAAAATATTCTGACATGAAGTGACTGGTTAGTGAGCACCCTCAAAATGGCTACAATTTAATAGGGTGGTAAATAAAGAGAATGCCATTGTATTAATCAAGGCATTGAATCCAAAAGTAAAGTTATGTTGCTGTTTTATAAAACTCTGTATCTGGAGCATTGCATTCAATTCCAGTCACCCTATTATAGGAAGGACATTGAGGGGTTTGGAGAAAGTTCAGAAAAGGTTAACCATGATGTATCCCGGATTAGAGGGCATGCTTAAGGGAGGCTGGGTCAGCCTGGGTTGTTTTCATTGGAATGACAGAAGTTGAGGGGAGATTTGATAGAGGCTTATAAGATTTTGAGAGGCACAGACAGTTAGTATCTTGTTTTCCTGATTTGAAATGTCTACCATGAGAGGGCATGCATTTAAGGAGAGACGGGGCAAGTTCAAAACAGATGTGCAGGGCAAGTTCATTTTGCACAGTGTGAGATGCCTGGAATGTGCTGGCAGAGGTTGGGTGATGGTGGAGCAAAATACAATACAGACATTTAAGAGACTGTTAGATAATCACATGAACATGCAGAGAATAGAAGGATATTTTGAAGGAATTACAATGTATTTCCAAGATGGTGACAGGTTGCAGGGTGATGAAGAGGATGCAATTTGTGGTAACCCATGCATTTTGCTTTTGCTTTTCTTGTGGGCTTCAGATCCCAGGTTTGGGAGACGTTCTTTGCGTATCTTTAGTGCATAGCTACAGTGCAGATGTAAATTGTAAATATTTAAATGGTGGATGGTATGCCAATCAACTGGGCTGTTTTATTCTGATTGGCATTGAGATCTTGACTCTTGTTGGTATTGTTCTCATCCAGATGACTTATCAGTGGACACTCCCTTAACAGTGCTGCCATTTTCTTGTTCTCTTAATCCAGTCTCTCCCAAATATTTTGTTACTGTCACCTTTTGCACTAATTCAAATTGCACTACAATCTTTGCAATGTTCTGGTGTTTACACTTGTTGTACTTATTATTGTTGAGCTTCTTTCAAATGCACCCTGGTGTAAATGAGAATAAACTAAACTAATCTAATCAGACACTTCAACACCAGTCCAAAACACTTACAATGCAGTTTTTGCAAAGTTACCCAAGCTAGGAGTGATTCTGACATTAGGAATTCATTGTCTTGTTTGTTGGGATTCTGGGGATCCTATATTTAATCCAAAAGCAAAGAGATTAATCTGAACTTGTAACCTGAACAAAGATTATGGTACAAAAGGCACGGTGCATCCAATTCTCATTTCTTATCAGAAGGATGCAAAGGTCCCACAAAAGGTCCAGAAAAAGACTTACTGGAATGCTTTCAGGGAAGAATAACTGGTAGAAGAGATAAGGACAAAGAGTGGATGTGATTGAGTTGTTTCAAGCCAAGCCTGATTATGATTATCACTCTATGTAATGGAATTGATATCATCGCTTAAAAGATCGCACTCCTGTTATTGTGCTACTGTCAGTGGGTCTGAGGCATTATTAACAGTGTGCTCATTTTTATTATAAAATAATTTACCAAAAATAACACTATTGCAGAATTATATTTCCAAATTACTATAATGTGTTGATTTAATGCATGTGACACTCAAGTTAAAAAAAACTTACAAATCAAAACAAAAGACACAAAAAAAATGCTGGTGGAACGCAGCAGGCCAGGCAGCATGTATAGGAAGAGGTACAGTCGACGTTTCGGGCCGGGACCCTTTGTCAGGACAAATCAAAACCTTTGTCATATGAATTTGCTTTAAAAACAAAAAGATACAGAAATTAACTTTGGCCCCTTACCTTACTTTTCCAATACGAGTCAAGTGCAACATTTAATTATCCTTGAGCATTTTTATTTTAATGCACACAAGGTGATTTAAATGCTAATAAGTGATATAAACTATTTTGTATGTTGCACAAACTGTGAAAAATAATCATGATCTTAATTATCATTCCTTTTTATTAATTACAATTTTAATAGAAAATCTATTAGCCAAGTTTTCATGCACAAGTCTCCAGAGTTGATGAGAATAGTGTGAAAACCAAAAAAAGATCCAAAAAGCGGCAGTTCTGTAGGTGAAAGGACCTCGTTAAAGAGAGGGGTAGAAGGGGATTGGCTAGACTGGTTCAAGCTGACAAAGGTGAGAGTAATGCAAATAACCATGAATTACAACAATGGTGCGCAGAAGAGCATCTCTAAACACAAAACATGTCTAACCTTGAAGTTGATGGGTTACAGTAGTAGAAGAGCATGAACATACACTTAGTGTCCACTGGTAGATACAGAAGGTAGCTAATAAAGTGGCCGCTGAGTGTACATTGCCTGCATGGACATAAGCTGCTGGCAGTCATAACAAAGTCAAAAGCATGCAACAACCTTTAATTGTTGCATCTCTCAATTCTGCTTCATGGATACACTGGGATCATCCTGCTATCAGTCATAGAATCAAAGTCAATTTTATTGCAATATACACCGGCACATACTGTAGGATCAGCAAGAAAGAAAACATTTCTTGATTTCATGAACATTACCTTCCTAGTTTTTGCACTATTTATTTTATTCTTATTTTAACTTGTAATTTTTTGCACTGTTCTGTTCCTACAAAAACAAGTTTCACAACATGTCAGTGATAAACCTGATTTTGATTCATACACATACACATACACACACACATACACCCACCTACAAAAAAAAAAATCTTGTTATCTCCATATTTATTCCTCTCAATTTTGAGTACCTCTGTCAGGACAGCCATCAGTCCCTCTGTTCCAAGGAAAGCTAAACATTCCTATCCAGTCTCACATAACTGAAACATTTCATCCTGGGTAACATCCTGGTGAATCTCCTCTACACCCTCTTTAGTGCAATCACCCCTTTCTGCCGACAAGGAGAATGTACAAACTCCACACCGACAACAATGGAAGTCAAGATTGAACTCTGGTCAATAGAGCTGTGAGGTATTGGCTCTACCAGCTGTACCACTTTAGGTACCATTCCGAGGTGGTCCTCACAGCCTTCATTCTTTCTCCCTCCCAATCATCTGTTCAAAATATCTCACATATTTTCTCCAGTCTAGTATTCCCATTAATCATCCCCCCCTAGTCATTTTCCTCGACTATACATTCTCTCTCATCTTCACCCTGTGCAGCAGGAGAACAATGCAATTGGTAGTCTCCTGCCCCTTGGTATGAACATAGAATTCTCCAACTTCTGGTAATTCCCTCCTCCTCCCTTCCCCTATCCTTATTTCACTCTGCCCTCTCCACCAACTGCCTATCACTTCCCTCATGGTTCCGCCTCCTTCTACTACCCATTGTGTTTTCCCCTATTCCTTCTTCACCTTTCCTGCCTACCACCTCCCTGCTTCCCCTTCCCCCACTCCTTTATCTTTTCCCTTACTGATTTCTCACCTGGAACCTACCAGTCTTCTCCTTCCCACCCTCTCCCCACCTTCTTTATAGGGCCTCTGCCCCTCTCCTCTTCAGTCCTGACGAAGGGTTCCAGCCCAAAACATTGACTGATCGTTTCCACGGATGCTGCCTGATCTGCTGGGTTCCTCCAGCGTGTTGTGAGTGTTGCTTTGAACCCAGCATCTGCAGAGTATTTTATGTTTACAATTGGCATCTAACCTGGTGCAGTCGTTCGTAATATATTTTTTATGCAAAGTACATTCCCTTCTCTACTGTCAATTCAATGCTTTAATTTTTTAAAATTATTAACAGTGCCAAATTTTGTGCAGGTAAAAAAAGAGAATAAGATGTGAGAGAATAGGACCAATCAAGTGTGACAGTGGAAAAATGTGTATGGAACTGGAGGAGATAGAACAGATACTTAGTGAATGCTTTGCTTTGTGTTCACTACGAAAAAGGATTGAAAAGCTTGAGCATATAGACATTAAGAAAGAGGATGTGCTGGAGCTTTTGGAAAGCATCAAGTTGGATAAGTCACCAGAACCGGATAAGATGTACTCCAGGATACTGTGGAAAGTGAGGGATGAGGTTGCTGAGCCTCTGGTGATGATCTTTGCATCATCAATGGGGACCGGAGAGGTTCCGGAGGATTGGAGGGTTGTGGATGTTGTTCCCTTATTCATCAAAGGGAGTAGAGATAGGCTAGGAAATTATAGACCAGTGAGTCTTACTTCAGTGGTTGATCAGTTGATGGGAAGGATCCTGAGAGGTGGAATTTATGTACATTTGGAGAGGTATAATATGATTAGGAATAGTCAGCATGGCTCTGTCAAAAGCAGGTTGTGCCTTATGAGCCTGATTGAATTCGAGGATGTGACTAAACACATTGATAAAAGGTTTAGAGCAGTAGGTGTAGTGTATATGGATTTCGGCAAGTCATTTGATAAGTTACCCTATGCAAGGCTTATTGAGAAAGTAAGGAGGCGTAGGATCCAAGGGGACCTCGCTTTGTGGATCCAGAACTGGCTTGCCTACAGAAGGCAAAGTGAGGTTGTAGACAGGTCATAAGCTGCATGGAGCTTGGCAACCAGCAGTGTGCCTCAAGGATCTGTTCTGGGACCCCTACTCTTCATGATTTTTATAAATGAGCTGAATGAGGAAGTGGAGGGATGGGTTAGTAAATTTGCTGATGACACAAAGGTTGGGGGTGTTGTGGATAGTGTGGAGGGCTGTCAGAGGTTACAGCGGGACATTGATAGGATGCAAAACTGGACTGAAAAGTGGCAGATGGAGTTCAACCCAGATAACTGTGAGGTGGTTCATTTTGGTAGGTCAACTATAATGGCAGAATATAGTATAAATGGTAAGACTCTTGGCAGTGTGGAGGATCATAGAATCTTGGGGTCTGAGTCTGCTGCACAGATTGACTCTATGGTTAAGAAGGCATGCAGTGCACTGGCCTTCATCAACCAGGGGATTGAGTTTAAGAGCTGAGAGATAATGTTACAGCTATATAGGACCCTGGTCAGACACCACTTGGAGTATTGTGCTCAGTTCTGGTCACCTCACTACATGAAAGATGTGGAAACTATAGAAAAGATGCAGAGAAGAGTTACAAGGATGTTGCCTGGATTGGAGAGCATACCTTATGAGATTAGGTTGAGTGAACTTGGCTTTTTCTTCTTAGAACGACAGAGGATGAGAGGTGACCTGATAGAGGTATATAAGATGATGAGAGGCACTGATCGTGTGAATAGTCAGAGGCTTTTTCCCAGGGCTGAAATGACTAACATGAGAAGGCATAGTTTTAAGGTGCTTGGAAGTAGGTACAGAAGAGATGTCAGGGGTTAAGTTTTTTTTACATAGAGAGTGGTGAGGGCATGGAATAGGCTGCTGCTGATAGTGGTGGTGGCAGATACAATAGGGTCTTTTAACAGATTCCTGGATAGGTATATGGAGCTTAGACAAATAGAAGGCTATGGGTAACCCTTGGTAATTTCTAAAGTAAGTACATGTTCAGCACAGCATTGTGGGCCGAAGGGCCTGTATTATGCTGTAGGTTTTCTATGTTTCTTCTATTATTAGCACTTACAGTTGTGAAAAGGATTTATTGATATTATGCAGAATTTTTAATTTGTCATTTCATGAGTTAAGGAAATTTTTCTCCATTCACTAAGGTAATCATAAATCCCATACATTAAAATCACACACTGTCAGTAAATCATTCACAGGAATTGCAAGTTGTGATAAAATTAATGCCAATCAGAATTAAATATACTGTAAGAATTTTTAAAACTCTTGAATATTGTCTCTTTCCCTGATCGTTTTACATTGAAAATATTTATTCTGTCTCTCTCCATAACACTTAAGCATCCTTCAATGGATTTGTGCTCAATTTAGATCAATAGAACCTAATATGAACTCCGTTTCCTAAATGATCCATGCAAAACTTACAATACCTTGCGTTGACATCATGAAATACTCTTCTGATGAACTCATTTGTTTGCTTCAGTATAAAATTTCAAGGAAGGTGTAAAGCAATAGACCAAAATAGTCAATGTTTTTTCCACAGGAATGAGCAGATATTTTCCATAAGTTAGTGGTGGTTAAGAAAAACTTGTTCAAACATTCATGTTTTGACTATTTTTGTAAATGTCAATGGTAGACACCTTGGCTAAAGATTCACTGTCAGATTAGATCATCGTCTTTGGCTGCAGTTGTTAAGCATATATATACATTCAGCAGCCTCTTTATTAGGTGCCTTCTGAAACTGATGAAGTGGCCTCTGAGTGTACGTTCATAGTCTTCTGCTGCTGTAACCCTTTCACTTCAAGGCTTGATTGTCTTGTGTTCAGAGATGCTCTTCTGCACCCCACGTGTGTTTATTTGAGTTACTGTCACCTTCCTGTCAGCTTGAACCAATCTGGCCATCTCCTCTGACCTCTCTTAGTTAAAAAGCCATTTTTTTCCCTACAGAATGGCTGCTCATTCGAGTTGTTTTTTTTTGTTTCTTTACACTACTCTCTGTAAATCCTAAAGAGAGTTGTGCTTGAAAATCCCTGGAGTTCAGCAATTTCTGAGATACTCAAATCACCCTGTCTGGCACTAACAATTATTCCACAGTCAAAATCAATTTGATCACATTACTTCTCCATTCTGATGTTTGGTCTGAACAACAAGTGAACCTTTCGACCATGTCTGCATGCTTTTAGGCATTGAGTTGACACCACATGATTGGCTGATTAACTATTTGTAATAATGAGCACATGTACCTAATAAATAGCCACTGAGTGTTGTAACCCATGTCTGGAATTTGATTCTATTACTTCCTTTAGAACCAGATTTAAGAAGCAGATGATAATGTGCACATTTTATTACAGTGGTATTAGAAATTTGTAAACCCAGTCAAATTTTCTCTATTTAATCATAAATATGACCTAAAATGTGATCAATCTTCATGAAAGTCCTAAAACTAGGTAAAGAGAGCCCAATTAAATAAATAACATATTATACTTGTTCATTTAGTTTTGAGAAAAATGATCCAATATTACATTTGTACATGTATTTGTTGGAATAGTATGTGAACTTCTGGGGCAATGCTTTGTACAAAAGCTATTTGGAGTCAGGTGTTCCAGTCAATAGGATGAGATTGGAGGTGTGGGTTGTCGTTGTCGAGGTAACTTGTCCTATAAAAAAAGACACACAATGTCATGACACTGACAGATCTCGCTCATCTCAAGGAAGGTCTGTTTATGTGCACCATGCCTCGATCAAAACAACTTTCAGAGGACCTTAGAGGAGGAATTGTAGAGACATATGAAGCTGGAAAAGGCTACAAAAGCATTTCTAATGTGTTCATTAGTTCCACAGTAAGAGAAATTTTCTATAAATGGAGGAAACTCAGTACTATTGCTACTCTCCCTAGGAGTGGCCATCCCGCAGAGATCATACCAAGAGCAAGGTGTGCAATGCTGAAGGAGGTGATAAAGAACCTGAGGGTTACTCCACTCTGTAAGAAGGGAGGAAGGCAAAAAAAAAGAAAATCATAAGCTAATCAGACTAACCTCAGTAGTTGGGAAAATGTTGGCGTCCATTATTAAGGATAAGGTTTCGGGATACTTGGAGAAAAATGATAAAGTAAACTCAAAGTAAAGGGAAATCTTGCCTGACAAATCTGTTAGAGTTCTTCGAGGAAGTAACAAGCAGGGTGGACAAAGGAGAGGCAGTGGATGTCAGTTACTTGGATTTTCAGAAGGCATTTGATAAGGTGCCACACATGAGGCTGTTTAAGGAAATAAAATCCTATGGCATTACAGAAGAGATACTGGCACGGATAGAGGAATGGCTGACAGGCAGGAGGCAGCAGCGGGAGTAAAGGGGGCCTTTTCTAGTTGGCTGCCAGTGATGTTCCTCGGGGATCAGTATTGGGACGACTACTTTTCACATTGTCTGTCAATGATTAAGAAAATGGAATTGATGGCTTTGTGACAAAGTTTGCAGGTACGAAGATAGGTGGAGGAAGCAATGCGATTGCAGAGGACTTGGACAAATTGGAAGAATGGGCAAAGAAGTTGCAAATGAATGAGTGATGAAAATGTATGATCGTGTATTTTGGTAAAAGGAACAACAGTGCCGACTGTTATCGAAATGGAGAGAAAATTCAAACATCAGAGGTGCAAAGGGACTTAGGAGGTCTCGTGCAACACTCCCAGAATGTTAATTTACAGATTGAGTCAGTGGTAAAGAAGGCAAATGCAATGTTGGCATTCATTTCATGGGTAATACAATAGAAAAACAAAGAGATAAAACTGAGGCTTCATGAGACAGTAGTCAGGCTGCACTTGGGAGTTTTGTCAACAGTTCTGAGCCCTATATCGCAAAGGATGTGTATTCATTGGAGAGAGTGCAGAAGAGGTTGACGAGGATGATTGGGGGAATGAAGGGGTTAGCACATGAGGAGCATTTGGCAGCGTTGGGCCTATACTCACTGGAACTTGGAAGAATGTGGAGGGATCTCATTGAAATCTACCCAATATTGAAACCTACAGAATAATGGGGAGGATGTTTCCTATGGTGGGTGTGTCCAGAACTCGAGGGCACAACCTCAAAATTGAGTGGTGACCCTATAGAACTGAGTTAAGGAGGAATTTTTTTTTTAGGCAAAGATTAGTGAATCTGTGCAATATTCTACCACAGACAGCTGTGGAGGCCAAATCTGTGAGTATATTTAGAGTGAAAATTGATAGTTTACTGATTGTTCAGGGCATCAGCGGTTATGACGAGAAGACAGGTGTATGAGGTTGAGTGGGACCCAAGATCAGCCATGATGGAATAGTGAAGCAGACTCGATGGGCTGAATGGCCTAATTCTACTACTATGTCTTATGGGCTTATGGTAACAATAGAAGACCTGCAGAACTCTCCATAACTTTCTAAAGTCTTGTTCATGTATCCACTATAAGAAGAACACTGAACAAGAAGGGAGTTCATGGAAAGATGCCATGGAGGGAACCACTGCTCTCTGAAAAAAAAACAAACATTACTGTACATCTCAAGTTTGCAAAAGACCACCTGAATGTTCTACAAATGCTTCTGGGACAAAAATCTACGGACAGATGAGAGAGAAGTTGACTTTTTGGCAGAAACACACATTGCTATGTTTGAAGGAAAAAGGGCACTACATACCAACACCTCACCCCAACTATGAAGCATCATGTTTTGGGGCTGCTGTGCTGCCTCAGGGCCTGGACAGCTTGCAATTGTTGAAGGGACAATGAATTCAAAATTGTATCAAGACATTTTACAGAAGAATGTCATGGTAGCAGTCCATACCTGAAGCTTAATAGAAGTTGGATGATGCAACAATACAATGATCTGAAAGACAAGAGTAAATCAATAACAGAATGTCTTAGAAAAGAGAGGAAAACTTGTGCTTTGGAATGGCTAAGTCAAAGTCCTGACCTTAATCTATAGAAAATGTTGTGGAAGCACCTGAAGCAAGTAGTTCATGCAAGGAAGCCCACCAGCATGCCAGAGTTGAAGCAGTTTTGTAAGGAGAAATGGCCTAAAATTCTTCCAAGCCAATATGCGGGACTGATCAACATTTACCGGAAACATTAATTTGAAGTTATTGCTGTACAAGGGGGTCACACCTGTTACTGAAAGCAAAGGTTCACATACTTTCTCCACAAAATATGTAATATTAGATCATTTATTTCAATAAATGAACAAGTTTAATTTTTGTGTGTTATTTAACTGGGTTCTCTATCTAAATTTAGGACTTGTATGAAAATCTGATCACATTTTAGGTCATATTTATGCAGAAATAGAGAAAATTCTACAGGGTTCTCAAACTTTCTAGCATCACAGTATCTTATGTGTAGATCACATATTGACAGAGGATAAATTTCTGTTACATTCCTTATCTGGGGACCATATATTAAATTTCTAATCACCATCTTTTCGACTTACTTCATGAATTAGAAAAACCAGCCTTTTGTGTAAAGAATTTTACAATTGTCTCTCCATTTTAAAGATTATGCATTTGAACAAAGCATGACACTTGCCATTTCTTTAATCCCTAAAGGCATCACACAAATTCCATTAAAGGAATGGTAAATCCAGCATTGTCCTTGTAGTTAGTTTTCAAGGGCAAAATTGTAAAGTATACAGACAGCTGAAAAGTCCAGTTAATTAATGATAATAACCCCATCTTTCAACATGAGGTCAACTGGCATGATTGCAAACTATATTTTGAAATTGGATTCATTCCAAACACTTTAATTAATTACTCTGTTAATATTCTGCATCCTCCAACATTATTTATAAATAGGGACATATGAGCAAAACTGCTACGAGGTCAGTTGTTTCCTTCAGCAGTTCTCCAATAAACTTCTAGATACCATCTGTACATTTGAAAGATGGGTCATTGAGTTCAGGATTCATGTGGTCATCATTTTACAGTTTATCAACAGTAATCTTTCTTAATGATTTGTGAAATCATTTATTTTTTCAAAATGACATTTTCTCCAATGGGAAATAACGTGAGGTGAAAGGTTACTTCAAGCTTATGACAGGTTGGTATTCTATGTCAAAGTCAAGATGATTGTAAAAGGAACAGCTAACGTGGCTCTGATATTTAACAAACAACTTTCTATAGTGTTCCTGAAAACTCTTCCACTCGGAAAAGCTCAGGCATTGGTTTGAAATGTTCTCTAAGGACTTTAAAGATGTTCCATAATGGGGATATGGAGAACAAAAGTACATTGTCTGCTTTGATGTCTCCCCTGACACCTTTAGACAGACAGGAGAGAAGGGATTCACGACCTTAGGTAAATAGTGTGGTTCTGAGATCCCACACCATCAGGTCCAGGAACAGTCATTACTCTTCACACATCTCAATACTGAACTGATTACACAACTTATGGAGTCATTTTGATGCACTCTACAACTCAAGTTCTCAATTTTATTACCTTTTTTATATATATTTGCACAATTTATCTTCTTTTCAACATTGGTTGTTCATCTTTCACGTGTAGTTTTTCATTTATTCTATTGTTTCTTTATATCTACTGTGAATGCCCACAATAAACTGAATCTCAGGGTAGTTTATGCTGATATATATGTACTTTGATAATAAATTGTCTTTGAACTTCAAAATTTAGATGTCCTTCCCTACTTCAGTTAATTGATCAGTTTGGACCACTCTGACTATGGTACAGTCTGTTAATGATATGCAGATTGGTAATGACTTGGGGTCAGTGAAGTGAATTGCAACTGCCACAGTGTGCAGATTAATTTGTATTGGTACTAACCCATAATATTGGATAAATTGCATTCTGCCCACGGATTCCCTCTGGTTTTGATTTCAATGATTAACCATTAATTATCCATTGCATTAGAGTCTGAATTAATGCCTACAGAATCTTTGGTCCAGTGATTCATGTTAATGGAAGTTAAATGCTGTTGCCAATCTACTGTACATCTTTTATCGTGAAATAGACAACTAGAATCGTGGGGTTTCAATTATTCAGGTTGTCACAATGAAGTTTAAAAGGCATGTGGGTAGGTACATGGATAGAGGTCAAACAAGAGGAAATGGGACTTGCTCTAGTAGACAACTCAAATGGCATGGATAAGTCAGGCTGAAGGATCTACTTCCATTCAATGACTCCAGCTGTTTCACAGATCGTATAAAAATGAACAATGCTTTGCTTTTCTCTCAGAATTGAATCTTCCTTTCATTACCTTAATTTATATTTCTAGACCTGATTAAATGCCATTGAATTTGCCTAATCCATCATCCTCTTTCTCAGTTATTCTTTTGTTTTAATAGTAATTGGTTCAGGAAAAAAAGAAGTTTTCATCAATTCCCCATTACCCATTCTTACATTTCAAGAAAAAAATCAGAAACATAAACCTGCACAAGTGAATAGGAAAGGGAAGACACAGGGGCAACAAACATGGAACACTACAGGAGCTCATCAAGTCACCAGCATCTGTAGAGAAAAGAAGACAGTCAAGGTTTCCGACCGAGACACTTCATCAGGGTTCTTCCTCTGCCCCCAAAGTAGCTGACCTCTCAACACCGTTCCACCATGGATGATCACTGATCATGGGAAAATATAGATTGACAATTTATTGACCCAAGGAGATTAGTGTCACAGATATACAAATATTAGAAGAGAAGTAGGAAAGAATTTTAAAAGCTACCTTAAAACTAAGATGGACAAAAATTACAAGTCAAATATTACAAGATTTCCAGGTTCACACTGACAACATGGTAGTGCAAGAATTACCGTAATGTTATACAGTAACAGGCGCAGTTCAATAGTGATGGTGGTATTGCATAATACTGCACAGGGTGTCCGCAATAGCTCTGCTTACCACATCCTGCTAAACAGAGCTCTGGTAAACAGAGGTTAGTTTCACGGGAGGGGGTCATCACTTCCCCAGCTATAGGTTGACTCATTATAGAGCCTAATGGCCGAGGGTAATAATGACCTCATATGGTGCTCTTTGGAGCAGCACAGTTGTCTTAGTCTATTACTAAAATTGCTCCACTGTTCAGCCAAGGTGGCATGCAGTGGGAGAGAAACATTGTTCAGAATTGCCAGGACTTCCCGTAGGATCCCTTGTTCTACCACAGTCTCCAGTGTGTCCAGTTTGACAAAGCCAGCCTTTCCAATAAGTTTATTGAGCCTGAACCGTGTTGATGCCATTGCCCCAGCACACCGCTGCACAGAAGATTGTGTTGTGACAACAGACTGGTAGAATATATATGAAGAAGAGGCCTGCATACTCCAAAGGACCTCAGTCCCCTCAGGAAGTAGAGGCGATTCTGGCCCTTCTTATACACAGCCTCTCTGTTGGTGCTTCACTCAAGTCAGTCATCCAGGTGTACCTAAAAACGCAAACATGAGGAAATCTGCAGATGCTGGAATTTCAAGCAATACACATAAAAGTTGCTGGTGAACGCAGCAGGCCACGCAACATCTCTAGGAAGAGGTACAGTTGTCGTTTTGGGCCGAGACCCTTCGTCATGACTAACTGAAAGAAGAGCCAGTACACCTAGGTATTTGTAGGTCCTTACCATCAATAGTAACAGGAAACATTGGCTTGGTCTTCCTAAAGTCCATCACCATCTCTTTTGTCTTACTGATGTTGAGCTGCAGATGATTCAACTTACACCATTCGACAAAGTCCTCCACCAGGGCCCTGTATTCCTCCTCCCGTCCTCCCTTTATACACCTAACTATTGCTGAGTCATCAGAGAATTTCTACAGATCATGACTCAGAGTTGTATCTAAATTCCAAGCTATACAAGATAAACAGGAAAGGAGCCAATACAGTCTCCTGTGGGCCCCAGTGCTACTTAAACCCATGTTCGACACAGTGCTGAAGCCATACAATCTGTTGTCTGCCATTCAGATAGTCATTATCTAGGCCAACCTGCGCTGAACAGAGGTTTTCCCCCAGTACTGAGGGCTGCATGGCATTCAAGGCACTTGAGAAATCAAAAAAAAAATCACGATCCTCACAGTGCTGCCCTGCTTATCCAAATGGGAGTAGGCTCTGTTCAGCAGCGTCAACTCCAATGTGCTCCTGGTAGGCAAACTGCAGGGGATCGAGGGCTGATCTGACCAGGGGTCGGAGGTGAGCCAGGACCAGCCACTCTAGGGTCTTCACGATGTGTGAGGTCATGGCCACTGGACGGTAGTCACTCAAGACTTTCGGTCGGCCCTTCTTGGGTGCTGCGACCACACATGATGTTTTCTACACAGTCGGGACCCTTTCCAGGCTGAGACTCAGACTTAAATGCACTGGAGAGCTCCACACAGCTGCTCAGCACACTCGTTTTGTATCTTGGAGTTCACACCGTGCAGTCCTAATGCTTTGCCTTGTCACAGCCCTTCTCACCTGCTCAGTAGTGAAGGTGAGTCCATGATGACCGGAGTTGGTGAAAGGTGAAGATCGGGACGATAGCAGTTGTTATGTGAAGGTGTGGATGGTAGATGCAAGGGAGGAAGGGGGTGTAGACAATGGCAGCCTGTATTGTTTATCCTCGTATTGAACTGGAGGAGTGGTAGGGAGAAGGGGAGCTATTGGTGCTGGGGGAGCATTGGGCGCCTCGGCACCTGGGCTGGTGTGCTAAGGTGGGGGGGGGGGGTGAACAGGAGGGCAATTGTCATACCTCTAGAAGAATTGGTTTAAGAATTAGTCCAATCACAGCTATATTCCAAGGCTCTATAGCTAGGCTGATTGAAGCCACTGATGTTCTTTTTGCCTCGCCATACCCCCCACGTGTTACTCTGCCCTAGTTTGTTTCCAGCTCTTCCCTGTATTCCTGTTTAGCCACCTTGATTTTCTCCTTTAGCTTCCTATGCACATGTTTGAATTCTATTTGTCTCCTAATCTAAAGGCTCTCTTTGTGGTTGAAAAGAGCTTTTAGATCACTGGCTACCCATCGTTTGTTGTTAAGGAAGCAGCAAACAATCCTTGATAGAGAGCCATCTCTCTAGCCCTACATTCCTCCTTAGAACACCTGGAGAATAAAGACGCATAGATAAGGCTCCTTTTCATTGACTACAGCACTGCCTTTAATGCTATCATTCCAAATAAACCGATTCCTAGGCTCTGGAACCTGGGCCTTAGCACTCAGATCTGCAGCTGGATCTTCATCTTCCTCAAAGACAGGACCCAGGCTGTAAAAATAGGGGACAAGCTCTTCTCTACAATCATTCTGAGCATCGGCGCCCCACAGGGCTGGGTACTCAGCCTCCTGCTGTACTCACTGTACACCCATGATTGTGTAGCCAAGTTTCCATCAAACTGAATATATAAGTTTGCTGATGACACAACAATTGTAGGCCGTATCTCGGGTAATGATGAGTTTGAGTACAGAGGGGAAATCAAGAACCTGGTGGCATGATGCGAAGACAATAACCTATCCCTCAACGTCAGCAAGACGAAGGAATTGGTTGTTGACTTCAGAAGGAGTAGTGGACCGCACGACCCAATTTACATCGGTGGTGCGCAAGTGGAACAGGACAAAAGCTTTAAGTTCCTCAGGGTCGATATCACAAATGACCTAACTTGGTCCAGCCAAGCAGAGTTCACCGCCAAGAAGGCCCACCAGCGTCCAGGATCAGAAGAAGCTGCAGAAGATCATGAACATGGTGCAGCACATCACACAAACCAATCTTCCATCCTTGGACTCACTTTACACCGCACGCTGTCGGAGCAGTGCTGCCAGGATAATCAAGGACACAACCCACCAGGCCAACACACTTTTCGTCCCTCTTCCCTCCGGGAGAAGGCTCAGGAGCTTGAAGACTCATTTGGGAACAGCTTCTTTCCAACTGTGATAAGACTGCTGAATGGATCCCGACCCGGATCTAGGCCATACCCTCCAAATATCTGGACCTGCCTCTGGATTTTTTTGCACTACCTTACTTCCAATTTTTTTATTTTCTATTTATGATTTATAATTTAAATTTTTAATATCTATTATCAATTTGTAATCCAGGGAGCAGGAAGCGCAGAATCAAATATCGTTGTGATGATTGTACGTTCTAGTATCAATTGTTTGGCGCCAACAAAGTGTAAAGTATTAATGTCCACACAGAAGTTGATGCAATCAGTAAGTCCCTGAATGTCCTCTCCAAATCATTCAGAAAGCCCATTCCAGTTAGTAACCTCAAACAAGCTTTTCAAGGCCTCGATGGCCTCTGGAGACCATTTATTTACTATCTTGGTGGTAGCAAACTGTAGCTGTACTTTGGGCTTCTACAAGGGCATGAGGTCAACTGGGTTGTGATCTGATCTTCTGAGGAAGAGCTGTGGAGCTGTATGAACCTTTAACATTTGCATACAAGAGGTCCGATGTTTTATCTTCTCTTGTATGACACTTTAACAAACTGATCGAAGGTGAGTGGGGTTGTCAAGAGAGAAACATGGTTGAAATCTCTCGATACTGCAGTGAATGCATTGTAGTGCTGAGTCCAGAATCTCACAATGGGAATATGTATGGCATCACACGCAGCATCGGCATTGTGTTGTGAAGATGGAATGTAGACAACAAGCAATATGGTGTGGCTGAACTCATGTGGTTGGTAATATGGACAAACTCACAGGAAGCAGTTCGATGGAATGAAAGGCTGAACAGTGAGAAAACTACATGCACTTACATTTTATGCCGACTTTTTGTTATTACAAATCTATCAATTCGGATTAGAATTGTACATTAGAAGAGGGAGTTCCAACTATCAGCCACCTCTGGATGTAGAAATATTAATTTAACATGAAAAAGAAAAATATTTCTCCAATTTTTATATCATTTTCTGCCCTGTTCAAGCAGCTGATCGACTCTCTTAATTCCCTAAGATAGCTTGATTATGCAAGTCAAATGTAAGTAACTTTCCTTTAATGTTCTAAGCTCCAGGGATTTAATCCTGGTTTCTGTAATTGTTTCATTTGATCACCTGGAAGAACATATCTCAGATGCTGTTTGTCGTGTACGTGAGAGTGATGGTGAATAGCCTCACATCCAAACCCAACTAGCATCAGCCAGTGAGTGACACAGGATCAGAGACAAAAGGGACAAAGCCAGTCAGCACATTTGGTCCATGTTGACTCAGTGCCAAACCAGTGCTTCTCAGATCAACAACCCTGCAATATCTTCTCTTTCAGATACACATCCATTAATATAAGACATTGGTAATGCCCAATTTGGAGTATTGTGTGCAGTTCGGTCATCTCGCAACAGGAAAGATATCAATAAGACTTGAAACTTCACAAGGAATGTGTCTGGACTTGAGGACCAGAGTTACAGGGAAGGGTTGAATAGCTTAGGACTTTATTCCCTGAAGTATAAAAGATTGAGGGGAGATTTGATAGAAGTATACAAAATTATGAGGGATATAGATAGGGTAAATGCAAGCAGACCTTTTTCACAGAACAAGTGTGAGACTAGAATTGTAGGTCATGTTGAAGGGTGAAAGGTGAAATGTTTAAGGGGAATATCTTCATTCAGAGGGTGGTGAGAGTGTGGAACGAGCTACCAGAAGTGGTGGATGCTAGTTCAATTTCAACAGTTAAGATATATTTGGATAGGTACATGGTTGGGAGGATGTATATGGAGGGATATGGTCTAGGTGCAGGTCAATAAGATTAGGCAGAATAATAGTTTGGCACAGACTAGATGGGCCAAAGGGCCTGTTTCTGTGCTGTGGTATTCTGTGAAACTATGACTCTTCTCTTTTCAAAGCCAGGATTGAAATCAATTCAACTGCCTTTAGCAGCACAATCCAGATGCTAGTCACTCTACTCTGTTAAAGGTTTTTCTCATGTCATGGATACACAAGAAAATGCAGATGTTGGAATCAGGAGCAATAAGCAATCTGAAGAACTCAGCATTTTGAGAACTCCTTTAGGTTATGCTTAGTAGTTCTTGACCACAAGACATGGGAGCAGAATTAGGCCATTCAGTCCATCGAGTCTGTTCTGCCATTTGATCCTGTCTGATCTATTTCCCTCTGAACCCCATTCTACTGCTTTCTCCCCATAACCTCTCATGCCCTGACTCATCGAGTCTTATCAACCTTCGCCTTAAATACATGTAATTACCTGTCCTCCAGAGTCACCTGTGGTAACAAATTCCATAGATACACCAAACTCTGGCCAAAAAAATTCCTTCTCATCTCTATTCTAAGAGAACATCTCTATTCTAAAGTTGTACCCTTGGGATCTACACTCCCACACTACAAGAAACATCCTTTCAACATCCACTCTATCTAAGCCTTTTAACATTCAATAGGTTTCAATGAGATGGCCCTTTATTCTAAATCCAGTGAGTACAGGCCCAGAGATGTCAAAGCCTTTCATTAACGGAATCACTTTTGTGAACCTACTTTGAATCCTCACCAATGGCAGCACATTGTTTCCTAGGTAAGGTGCCTAACACTGCTCATAATACTCCAAGTGAGGCCTCACCACTTCCTTAAATCCTCAACATTTTTTCCTTGTTTTTATATTCTAGTCATCTTGAAATGATGTGTAATACTGCATTTGCCTTCCTCACCACTGACTCAACCTGCAAACTAACCTTTAGGGACTCCTGCACAAGGACCCCCCCAAGTCCCTTTGCACCTTGGATTTTTGGATTTTCTCCTGGTTAGAAAATAGTCTATGCTTTTATTCCTTCTACAAACTGCATGACCATACACCTCCCAACATTATGTACACTTTGCCTGTTCTACTAATCTATCCAAGTTCTTCTGCATCCTCAACAAGACCAGATCCTCCACCTATATTTGCATTGTCTGCAAACATAGCCACAAGGCCAGAATTTCTGTTATCCAAATCATTAACATATAAGATAAAAAGAAGCGGTCCCAACACAGATCCCTACAGATCACCACTTGTCTTCGGCAGCCAGTCAGAAAAGGCTCCCTTCATTCCCAATCTTTGCCTCCTGCCAGTCCCCCAATGCTCAATCCATGCTATATGTCCTGTAATACCATGGGCCCTTATCTTGCTAAACAGCCTCATGAGTGGCATCTTGTCAAAGGCCTTCTGAAAATACAAGTACACAACACCCACCAATTCTCCTTTGTCTATCCTCAAAGAATTCCAACAGATTTGTCAGGCAAGGTTTTTCCTCAAGGAAACTATGCTGACTTTGGCCTCCAAATATCCCAAACTCTCATCCTAACCAATCGACTCAAACATCTTCCCACCACTGATGTCAGGCTAATTGGCCTATAATGTCCTTTTGTCTGCCTTCATTCCTTTTGAAGAGTGGAATTACTATTGCAATTTTCCTGCCCTTTGGAACCATGCCAGAGCCTATTGATTCTTGAAAGATCATTGCTAATATCTCCATGATCTTTTCAGCTGCCTTTTTCAGAATCCTGTGGTATAGTCTATCCAGTCCAGGTGACATACCAATTATCTCCCTGTTCCTATACCATTTTAAAAATGCACAGTCAAGTTTCTATTCATTTGCTCTACTGAAGTGCAACACTTCCTATTCTTCTGTGTCAAATATCATGTGCATATCAGTATACTCTGCCAATGCTCTTGTAGTTCTCTACGTTTTCACGTCTTACATCATTTGGAGATTTGCAAAATGCACACTCAATTGCCATTTTAGCATTACACTTGCTCGATAATGCAAATATCCAATCAGCCAATCATGTGGCAGCAATTCAATGCATAAAAGCATGCAGACATGGTCAAGAAGCTTGTTTGCCATACAGGCCAAACAACAAAATAGGGATAAAGTATCTTGTAACCAGCGTCATTTTCTCAGGGGAAAAATCATGCCTGATAAATCTTGATGGAATACTTTGAAATAGCAGCAAGCAGGATAGGCAGAGGAGAATCGGTTGATGTTACGCATTTAGATTTTCAGAAGTTGCCACACGTGAGGCTGCTTATCAAGCTACAAGCCCATGGTATTACAGGGAAAAGTGGTTGACTGTCAGGAAGCAAAGAATAGGAATAAAGGGAGCTTATTGTAACTGGCTACTGGTGACTAGTGGTGCTCCACAGGGGTCTGTGTTGGCTCTGATTCTTTTTATGTTACATGTCAATGATTTGGATGATGGAATTGATGGCTTTGTTGCAAAGTTTGCAGACGACATGAAGATAGCTGTGGAGTGACAGGTAGTTTTGAGGAAGTAGACAGGCTACAGAGGGTCTTAAGACAGATGAGAATGGGCAAAGAAATGGCAGATGGAATGCGGTGTTGAGAAGTGTATGGTCATGCACTTTGGTAGAAGAAATGAAAGGGCTATTTTCTAAATGAGAGAAAATACAAAAAAACCTGATGCAAAGGGACTTAGGAGTCCTTGTGCAAGATTCGCTAAAGGTTAATTTGCAGATTGAGTCTATGGTGAGGAAGGCAAATGTGATGTTAGTACAATGTTCATTTTAAGAAGACTAGAACATAAAAGTAAGGATGTAACGTTGAAACTTTACAAAGCACAGGGGAGGCCTCACTTGGAGTATCGTGAGCAGTTTTGGGTCCTTTATCTTCAAAAAGATGTGCTGAAGTTGAAGAAGGTTCAAAGGAGGTTCACAAAATTGATTCCAGGATTAAATGACTCGTAATATGAAGACCATCTGATGGCTCTGCGCCTGTATTCACTAGAATTCAAAGGAATTGAGGGTGACCCAATTGAAACCTATCAGATGGTGAAAGGCTTTGATAGAGTGGATGTGGAGATGATGTTTCCTATGGTGGGAGAATCTAAGACCAGAGGACACTTCCTCAGAATAGAGGGGCATCCTTTCAGAATGGAGATGAGGAGGAACTTCTTCAGCCAGATGGTGGTGAATCTTTAGAATTCTTTACCAAAGGCCACTATGAGGACCAAGTCTTTATGTATTTTAAGGCAGAGGTGGACAGGTTCTTGATTGTCAGGACATGTAGGGATACAGGAAGAAGGCAGGAGACTGGGGCCGAGAGGAACTCTGGATCAGCGGAGCAGACTCGATGGGCCAAATAGCCTAATTCTGCTCCTATATTTTATGGTTTTCTGGAAGAAATGTGATGTAAATGACTTTGACTATGGAATGATTGTTAGTGCCAGATGGTGTGGTTTGAGTATCTCAGAAACTGCTGAGCTCCTGAGATTTTCATGCATATCAGTCTCCAGACTTTACAGAGAATGGTGTGAGAAGCAAAAAGAAACATCCAGTGAGTGGCAGTTCTGTGGGTGAAAATGCCTTGTTAAAGAGAGAGGTCAGTAGAGAATGGCCAGACTCATTCAAGCTGACAGGCAGGTGACTTCAATTCCAACCACAGTTGCGAGCAGAAGAGCATCTCTGAACGCACAATATGCTGAACTTGAAGTGGAAGGGCTACAGCAGCAGAACACCACATACAAAGACTAATAATGTGACTACCAAGTGTATCTTGTAGAACAAAGATAGTACCAGAAAGGCAATGGGCATGTATGATCCCTGGGGAGCTCCTGTAAGCTAAATTGCATTCCATGCAAAAACTTACCTCTTCTTTATCTCATTTAGTTATTCTTCCAAATTTTCCACTTAAAATGTTGTTTCATAGTGTTCAAAATAATGACAATCCTATGATGCAGAACATTATTGAATGACATTTGAAAATTCCCTTGCGCTACATCACCATGTTTCCGTCACATTGTCCCTGTCACTGGCAAGTTGATTGAGTGTGATTTGAATATACTGTCCTTGATTAATCTGCTTGATTTAACTTTATTGATCCCTGATTCTGGTCAATAATCCTCTCCCAGTTGTGCCTTGGCAGTGATTGGAAAACATTGAAAAATTGCAACTCCTCTTTGCCCATTTTGTTTGCTAATCCAATGAAAGGCTGTCCCTACAAGAAAATTTCAAATAAGAAAATGGAACAAAATTTTATTTTTGAATGCAAGTACCTTAAAACATTAACTCTATACATTTGCACTTAGGAGTGTGATCACTCGTGTTGAGAATGATGTTCCCCCCAGGGACCTTCCAGAGGATGATTAATTCAGTGATAAAGGGATTAAGGAACACAGAAGCGTATATTGCAAAACTTCCTATAGTACCCCACCATCCCCAAGAACCTTCTCAGGGCTCTCTTGTCTGTCGGGGTGGGGACTTCCGAGTTAGCCCGCACCTTAGCCTGCATCGGAGCCAGCTGCCCCTGTCCTACCACAAATCCCAGATAAGTGACCTTCGCGTGGCCGAACTCACTTTTTGCAAGGTTCACTGTCAGGTTGGCTTTGGACAGCCGTTTAAACAGCTCCTCTACTGCCACAATGTGCTCCTCCCACGTGTCACTCCAGACCACTAAATCATCAATATATGCTTCTGTGTTCCTTAATCCCTTTATCACTGAATTAATCGTCCTCTGGAAGGTCCCTGGGGCATTATACTCGTATAAACCAGAGGGAGTGACAAATGCTGAGATTTCTCTAGCCCAGTCGGTTAAAGGAACAGACCAGTACCCTTTCAGCAAATCGATCTTTGTGATGTACTTAGCTCTCCCCACTTTATCGATGCAATCGTCTACCCTTGGGATGGGGTAAGCATCAGTTTTTGTGATGGCGTTCACCTTTCTGTAATCTGTACAGAATCGGATACTCCCATCGACTTTCGGGACAACCACACATGGGGACGCCCATTCCGACTTGGATGGCCTAATAATATCTGTGGCTAGCATGTGCTCAGTCTCTTTCTCCACTAGCTTGCCCTTCTCCAAGTTCATCCTATAGGGGTGTTGTTTAATAGGCTGGTCTGAGGTGACAACAACGTCATGCACCGTCCCTTTGCATCGCCTCGGGACATCGGGACATACATCTGCGTGCCGGTTAATTAGCTTTATCAATGGCCCCCTTTGTTCAGGGGTTAGGTGAGAGACCTTATCAGCAAAATTAGCCGGAACAATAGAGTTCTCCAATCGGGTCGGCACCATATTCATCTTTTCAAGATGGGTTTTCCCCATATCATTCGACACCCCAGTCTCATTAATTTTCGTGATAACACCAACCAGATTTGCTTTCTGATCGTGGTAAGCTTTTAACATGTTAATGTGTACCAACTGTGTGGGTTTATGCCTGTCCGGCGTTTCGATAACATAATTCAAAGGGTCTATCTTTTTAATTACTTTGTGCGGACCGTTAAATCTCGCCTGGAGGGGATTGGTTACCACTGGGCACAGAACTAAGACCCGATCGCCCACTTGGAACACTTGTTCGCGGGCACGCCTATCATACCATTGTTTCATTTTAGTTTGGGAGTGTCGCAGATTTTCTTTGGCAAGGTCACAGATCCTTTCAAGCCTCTCACAAAATTTTAAAACATAATCAATCACATTAACTTGGACTGCCAGACTGGACCATTGCTCTTTCAGTAGGGTTAGGGGTCCTCTGGGTCGATGACCGAAGCACCAGCTCGAATGGGCTGAACCCCAATGACTCTTGAACCGTGTCCCTCACGGCAAATAACAAGAGGGGCAAAGCATCATTCCCACTTCTAGCGTTCTCTTGACAGTAAATTTTAATCATGGTCTTTAATGTTGTGTGGAATCGTTCCAACGCCCCTTGGGACTCTGGGTGGTACACGGAGGACAAAATCTGCTTTGCTCCCATCTCATCCAACATCCGTCAGAATGTATGAGATGTGAAGACACTCCCCTGATCTGACTGGATTTCACCGTAGTGAAAAATTTTACAAGAGCCTTCACCACCGCGGGGGCCTTGACGCTTGCCAGGGGCACAGCCTCTGGAAACCTGGTGGCGGCACACATCATAGTCATCACATACTCCCGCCACTCGCAGTTCTGGGCAGGGGACCGACAAAATCCACAATTATTCGGGAAAAAGGTCCCCCAAAAGCGGGTATCGGTCGAAGGGGCACTTTTGGCAGGACCTGATTTGGCTTTCCTACCACCTGACATAAATGACATCGCCTACAATATTCAACAATATCTTTCCTCATGTTCGGCCAGTAAAACTCTTTCATAATTCTGTCGACTGTCTTCCTCACCCCAAAATGTCCACCGAGGGGTACCTTGTGGGCCAGGTTAAAAAGCTTGCCCCTATAAATTTTCGGCACTACCACCTGGTGTACAACTCCCCATTCCTCATCTGCGGGCACGGTACGTGGTCTCCATTTCCTCATTAGTACTCCCTCCTTCACATAATAGCCCACTGGCTCCCTTTTTAATTCTGTTTCGGAGAGAACCGTCTCCGCCAAAACCATCAGCTCCTCGTCTCGCTCCTGTGCCTGTATAAAGTCCTTCCTTGCTAATGCTAAGTCTGCCTCAACTCCCTCACTTCCTCCTGTTTGACTACGCTCTTTCTTTTCACTTTCTAACCCCCTCCCCCCCAGTACAAGGCTGGTAGAAACGTCTCAGCTAAATCTATATCAGCTTCGGCAGCCTTTCTGGACGTGCGCTGAGTCACTGCGCAAACGGGATAAAACTGTGAGTCC
This sequence comes from Mobula birostris, assembly GCF_030028105.1. NCBI lineage: Eukaryota > Metazoa > Chordata > Chondrichthyes > Myliobatiformes > Myliobatidae > Mobula > Mobula birostris. The sequence continues at coordinate 104,201,745 of NC_092374.1, forward strand.
ATGGGCGGGGCCTCAATGCTGGCAGACTGGCTTGTCAATCTCACTGCTGGGTACACCTCTCCGCCGGCGAGGTAATTACCGAGTAAGACCTCCACGTCTTCCATCGGTAGTTCGGGCCTCACCCCGATCGTGACCGGTCCGGAGACCAAGTCGCTTTGTAGGTGTATCTGGTGCAAAGGTACTGCTTCAGTCCCTTTCCCAAGCCTTTGATCACACTGACCTCCCCAGTCTCGGTCTCTGAACTAAAGTCTAAAACACTCCTTAAGATCAGTGACTGACAAGCTCCCGTGTCTCTCCAGATCTGCACTGGAACTGGGTTTAACCCCTCCTTCACCGACACCAATCCGGCCGAGATAAACCCCTCGCGCCCTTCCTGAACCTTATCAGACCTCTTCTCCCCTAGCGGTTTGTTTGCTGGCTCAATACAGCCAGTCGGTACCGCCGTTTTTCCTTTTCTCGTCTCCTTCTTTGGGGCAAAGCACCTGGACGCAAAGTGACTGGCTTTCCCACAATTATAGCATACAACCCCAGGGGACTTCCTACCAAACTGCCCATGGTCTACTTTATCCTTCTCACTAGTCCCCGGCTTACTTACTGACTTTTCTGGCAGACTCTCCCTGCCGTCCTGACTACCCTTCTAGCAGTCTGTCATAATTCCCATTGACCCCTTTCGAGGCACACCAACGCTCACAATATGTCTGCAGCTCAGGGGCAAACTCTAAATACGTGCGGCCCCACTGCTTCCTCGCATTCCGGAACCTCTGCCGGTATGCCTCCGGGACCAACTCATAAATCCTGAGTATGGCCTCTTTCACCACCTCATACCTCTGGGCATCTTCTGCGGACAAAGCCGAGTAAGCTTGTTGGGCTTTTCCTTTAAGTACACTCTGAAGCAAAACAGCTCACCTATCCCTCGACCAGTCCTGACTTGCAGCAAATTTTTCAAAATGGAGAAAGTACCGATCAATATTGGTCTCGTCAAATGGGGCAACCAGCCTAACCTCCTGGGTTGCCCTGAACCCTCCACCTTGGTTCAGCATGGGCCCCTGCGCTGCCGTCATTTTTAACCTCTCCAGCTCAAATTCCCTTTCCCTCTGTTTCTCTCTCTCGTCGTTCTAACTGCTTGTCCCTCTCTTCTTGTTCCAACTGCCTCTCTCTCTCTCTCTCTCCTGCCGTTCTAACTGCTTCTCTTTCTCTTGCCGTTCTAACTGTTTCTCTTCGTGTTCTACCTGCCTTACCCGGAACTCGTGCTCGTGTCTCAATTTTTCCATCTGCACCTGTACTGTATCTCCACCAGGTTTTCCAATAGATATCACCTCCAGCTCCCCTTGGGGAAACATACCTTTAGACACATAATGCTCTATGATAGCTCTGTGCATCTCCTCTCTCCTCATTGTCGACTTCCCCTTAAAAAGATTCAATCGTTTGGCCACAGCTGCCAATTCTGCTTTCCTGGCATCCTCTAATGCCTCCAAGGTCGGCGCCTTTAGAAATTCCTCAGTCTCCATTTCTGCTGTTTGCCTTTTCTTTCTTTCGGGAATTTTAACCCAATCAATTTACCTCGTCCCAAATTTAGCGTTCAAAATCGCAGACGAGAACCCCACTTATGTTACGTACCCTGTAACTGGGTTGCCAAACCAGCAGAAATGGACCACTTAGTTGGAGTCTGGATTACTGGAACTAGGAAAGTTTTATAAAAGAAATAAGTAACACAGTACTCTAAACGTAAGGATATAAATGCAACGAGTTAGCAATGATAAAACGCACATGCACACAGAACTAGGATAATAGGAATCAACCAAGCTCTATCGCAGTCTAGGGGTAAAATGATCTGTCTCAAGTGACGCGGAGTTCAGTTCAGTTTAGTATAGTTCGCAGTAATCGCCGTTGTGCCGTTGGAGAGAGAATATGCAAATCGGATTCAGACAGACCTTTGTTCTTCGCAGTTAGCTTTCGGCGCGAGCCCATTTAATATCTTCTGAGGTCATTGACTGTGACCCCTCCGTTCCGGATACGATCGTTCTTCTGCGGTGAACCCGGCACCCAGGCAAGGGCGGACACACACACCAGGTTCCCGCCAGTCGTACCCTTTACACCCTGTGCGTCTATGGTCGGTCCCGCGACCAGACCTCCAAAACTCCCACCAACTTGTGGGGTGGGGCACACTGCACTTTCAGGGTCTCGTTATCTTGTGGTGTCATGGTGTGTCTCTTGCCTTAGCGACCCTGTTCCTTTTATCCCCCTGCTGGGGTATCGCCTGTCCATCAAACTTCAAACAGTTCAGGTTCAAAGCAACTGGTCTGACAATACTCGGAACTGTGTCTCCTCTCGTTATTCTCTCTCGTCCCTCATTAACATTTCTGAATGCTCCCCCATTGCCTCTCTTATCGGCATCAATCTTCTGATAACTTGGTCATTTGTCACAGAATCTATTAAGCAAGTGGTGCTGCTGGAGCTGACAGTCCCATGGGAAGATAGCTTGGAAGAGGCCTTTGAAAGGAAGCTCTCCAAGTACGCAGGACTGGTTAGCAACTGTCAGCAGGCTGGATGGAGAGCGAGGTGTCTCCCAGTGGAGGTTGTTTGTAGGGGATTCATAGCCATTCTTTAGTTAGAGCCTTCAGCATTTTGGGCATCAAGGGAGAGAGGAAGAGGAGAGCCATCCGCAGTACCACCGGTGTGGCAGAGAGGGCCTCAAGATGGCTGTGGCTCAAAAGAGGGGAGCCATGGAGTCATAAGTAGCTAGCCATCTGGACACAAGCTGGGGTCTGATCAGCCTTGGCTGGGTCACCTGGATGAGGTTGTATGATGTTGAAAGACCCGAAACACCCTATGATTCCAGGAACATCACTGTAGATGTGTCCAGAAGGATCAATAGATGTATGTACACAGTGTAAAAAGATTGTAAGGGATAAAATTGGTCCTCTTGAAGATCAGAGTGGTCGGCTATGTGCAGAACCAAAAGAAATAGGGCAGATCTTTAATGGGTTTTTTGCATCTGTATTTACTAGGGAAATTGGCATGAAGTATATGGAATTAAGGGAAACAAGTAGTGAGATCATGGAAACTGTACAGATTGAAAAGGAGGAGGTGCTTGCTACCTTGAGGCAAATTAAAGTGGATAAACCCCAGGACCTGACAGGGTATTCCCTCAGACCTTGAAGGAGACTAGTGTTGAAATTGCAGGGGCCCTGGCAGATACATTTAAAATGTCGGTGTCTACGGGTGAGGTGCCGGAGGATTGGACAGTGATTGTTCCGTTGTTTAAAAAAGGATCGAAAAGTAATCCAGGAAATCATAGGCCGGTATGTTTGACATCGGTAGTGGGTAAGTTATTGGAGGGAGTACTAAGAGACAGAATCTACAAGCATTTGGATAGACAGGGACTTATTAGGGAGAGTCAACATGGTTTTGTGTGTGGTAGGTCATGTTTGACCAATCTATTGGAGTTTTTAGAGGAGGTTACCAGGAAACTGGATGAAGGGAAGGCAGTGGATGTTGTCTACATGGACTTCAATAAGGCCTTTGACAAGGTCCCGCTTGGGAGGTTAGTTAGGAACATTCAGTTGCTAGGTATATATGGAGAGGTGATAAATTGTATTAGACATTGGCTCATGGAAGAAGCCAAAGAATGGTAGTAGAGGATTGCTTCTCAGAGTGGAGGCCTGTGACTAGTGATGATACAAAGATTGGAGGTGTAGTGGACAGTGAGGAAGATTTTCAAAGCTTGCAGAGGGACTTGGACCAGCTGGAAAAATGAGCTGAAAAATGGCAAATGGAGTTTAATACAGACAAGTGTGAGGTATTGCACGTTGGAAGGACAAACCAAGGTAGAACATACAAGGTAAATGGCAAGGCACTGAGGAGTGCGGTAGAAGAGAGGGATCTGGGAATACAGATACAAAATTTCCTAATAGTGGCATCACAGGTAGATAGGGTCATAAAGAGAGCTTTGGGTACATTGGCCTTTATTGAGTATAAGAGTTGGAATGTTATGATGAGGTTGTATAAGGCATTGGTGAGGCCGAATCTGGAGTATTGTGTTCAGTTTTGGTCACCAAGTTACAGGAAGGATATTAGTAAGGTTGAAAGAGTGCAGAGAAGGTTTACAAGGATGCTGCCGGGACTTGAGAAACTCAGTTACAGAGAAAGGTTGAACAGGTTAGTACTTTATTCCCTGGAGCGTAAAAGAATGAGGGGAGATTTGATAGAGGTATATAAAATTATGATGGATATAGATAGAGTGAATGCAAGCAGGCTTTTTCCACTGAGGCCAGGTAAGAAAAAAACCAGAGGACATGGGTTAAGGGTGAGGGGGGAAAAGTTTAAAGGGAACATTAGGCGGAGGCTTCTTCACACAGAGAGTGGTGGGAGTGTGGAATGAGCTGCCAGACGAGGAGGTAAATGTGGGTTCTTTTTTAACATTTAAGAATAAATTGGACAGATACATGGATGGGAGGTGTATGGAGGGATATGGTCCGTGTGCAGGTCAGTGGGACTAAGCAGAAAATGTTTCGGCACAGCCAAGAAGGGCCAAAAGGCAGGATTCTGTGCTGTAGTTTTTCTATAGTTTCTATGGTTTCCAATTTTGCTAACTTATTAGATCTAGCGTTATTCCCTATTTGCCTTTCATTTATCCCTAGTTAGAAAACTAGTTGAATTCCTTTTCTTAAGTACTATGGTTAACTTCAGTTTCAGTTCAACTCAGTATGTCTACAAATTCAATTCAAAAATGTTACATCTATTCAGCTTCACAAACGAGAAAATCTGGAGATGCTGAAAATCCGAACAACGCACAGAAGGAACTCAGCAGACCAGGCAGCATCTATGGGAAAAAAGTGCAGTTGATGTTTCTGACCGAGACCCTTCAGCAGGACTGGAGAAAGAAAACTGAGTAAATTTGAAAGGTTGGGGAAGGGGAGAGAGAAACACCAGGCAATAGGTGAAACCTGGAGGGGGAGGGATGAAGCAAAGATCTAGGAAGTTGATTGGTGAAACTGCCAGAAAGCCATGGAAGAAAGAAAAAGGAGAGGGAGAGGAGCACCAGACAGATGCAATGGGTGGGCAAGGAGATAACATGAGAGAAGGAAAAGAGGATGGGAAATGGTGAACTGGGGGAGGTATCACTGGAAGTTTGAGAAATCGTTGTTCATGCCATCAGGTTGGAGGCTACGCAAACACAATATAAGGTGTTGTTCCCTCTATTTCTTGAGGAGACTAAGGCCCTTCAGAATATGCAAACGTCTCCTTACGAGTCTGTTGTCACCAGTACAATTTTCTGTCCAGCGGTGTGCTGGGGCAATGGCATCAACACGGTTGATGCCATCAGGCTCAATAAACTGATTGGAAAGGCTGGCTTTGTCAAACTGGACACACTGGAAGCTGTGGTAGAACAAAGGACCCTACAGAAAGTCCTGGCAATTCTGGACAATGTTTCTCACCCTCCGCATGCTACCTTGGCTGAACAGAGGACTACTTTTAGTAATGGACCAAGACAACTGCACTGCTCCAAAGAGCACCATGTGAGATCATTCTTACCCTTGGCCATTAGGGCTTTATAATGAGTCAATCTATAGCTGGGGAAATGATGACCCCTCTCTTCTCCGTTAAGCTGTTTATGGTAACTTATTTTTTATTCTTTTTTACTTCTGTTCTAATATTTATATCTGTGCACTTATAATGCTACTGTGACACTGTAATTTCCTCTGAGATCAATAAAGTAGCTACCTATCTATTTACAATATTACTCAGATATCACTGAAATACTGAATATACTGTTAAATGTTTTTGCCAATCTGAACTGACTGGGGTCTGCAAGTGATGAAATCAAGGATTCAGTTGCACAACATGATATTGAGGCCAAGGTCTTGAAGCTTATTGATTATTTTTATGAGAGGATAGTATTGAATGCTGAGCTCGAGTCAATGAAGAACATCTTCGCTGTCTAGATGTTCCAGAATTGAGTGAAGGGTCAGTGAAATGACATCTTCTTTTGGCTTGTTGTGATGGTAGGTAAACAGGAGTGGATCCAAATCACTTCTCGGGCTGGAGTTGATGTGTTTCCTCACCAACCTCTCAAAGTACTTCATCACAGTGGATGTAAGAGCTACTGGACAAAAGTCACTGAGGCAGGTTACCACATTCTTCCTAGGCACCAGTATAGTTAAAGTGTGCTTGATGCAGATAGGTACCTCAGACTGCCGAAATGAGATGTTAAAGATATTAAGTTCTCCAGTTAGTTCCTGGCCAGCTCCACCATCTGGGCCGGATGCTTTCCGAGGCTTCACCCGTCTGAAGGATGTTCTCATGTTGGTGTCAGAGACTGAAATTACAGGGCCATCAGAGGCTGTTTGAAGGTGTCAAAGCAAACATTAAAGGCATTGAGATCATCTGGAAGTGAAGCTTTATTGTCATCTATGTTGCTTGGTTTCACAATGTAGGTGATGGCATTCAAGCTCTGTCACAGCTGTCGAGCATCCTTCAGTGATTCCATTTGGTCCAGAATTGCCACTTAGCACATGAGGGCATTGAAGGATGCTGTAGAACAGAGGGATCTAGGAATAATGGTGCATAGTTCCCTGAAGGTGGAATCTCATGTGGATAGGGTGGTGAAGAAAGCTTTTGGTATGTTGGCCTTTATAAATCATAGAATTGAATATAGGATTTGGGATGTAATGTTGAAATTGTATAAGGCATTGGTGAGGCCAAATTTGGAGTATTGTGTACAGTTCTGGTCACCGAATTATAGGAAATATGTCAATAAAATTGAGAGAGTACAGAGGAGATTTACTAAAATGTTGCCTGGGTTTCATCTCCTAAGTTACAGGGAAAGGTTGAATAAGTTAGGTCTTTATCCTTTGGAACATAGAAGGTTGAGGGGGGGACTTGACAGAGGTGTTTAAAATTATGAGGGGGGATAGGTAGAGTTGACATAGATAGGCTTTTTCCATTGAGAGTGGGGGAGATTCAAACATGAGGACATGAGTTGAGAGTTAAAGGGCAAAAGTTTAGGCGTAGCTTGACGGGGAACTTCTTTACTCTGAGAGTGGTAGCTGTGTGGAACGAGCTTCCAGCAGAAGTGGTTGAGGCAGGTTCGATGTTGTCGTTTAAAGTTAAATTGGATAGATATATGGACAGGAAAGGAACGGAAGGTTATAGGTTGAGTGCAGGTCAGTGGGACTAGGTGAGAGTAAGAGTTCGGCTTGGACTAGAAGGGCTGAGATTGCCTGTTTCTGTGCTGTAATCGTTATATGGTTATATGAGATGGCTTTCTGGAGACCATACCTGGAATTTTTGTGTGTAACCTGGCTACCAGACCTGAATGTCACTGACCTAGCCCTGGGTAGATTGCAGATCTCATAGTTCATCCAGGCTTACTAGTTAGGGAACACTCTGAATAATTTTGTGGGGACACACTTGTCTATGACTGTTTTTATGAAGTTCATGACAACTGTGGTGTAGTCATTCAGATCCTCTGAGTCCTTGAATAGGGCCCTGTTTATTGACTCAATGTAATCCCATAAATACTCCTTGGCCTCCTGCAAACACCCCTTTGTTGCCCTTATCCCTGGAGCCTTGCTCTAGCCTGTGCTTGTATGCAGGTAGGAGGAGGATGGCTAAATGATCATGTTTCCTTCAATGTGATCTAGACATGGAAAGTTAGGCATTCCTAAATGTAGTGTAGAAGTAGTTGAGTGTGTTGGGACCCCTGGTGTTGCAGGTGATATGTTGATGATTAATGGGCAGAGATTTCTACAACAAACCTGATTGAAATCTCTAACTGTGATTTGAAAGGCATCAGGGTAGGCTATTTCTTGTTTGCTAATCACAGCATTCAGTACATGGAGTGTTTTTTTAACATACGCCTTTGATATCTAAGCTGCAGTCAGGATCATTGAGGAGAGCTCTTGGTAAGTACTTAATAATCACATATTACAGGTCATAGGAACAAGAATGTAATGAGACTGCTGTGTGTGAGCACCAGAAACAGTTTATCATGAAACACAGACCCCACCTTTTGTCATCTCTAAATCAGCAGTCCCATACATGTGGTGTATTCAGAAGCCTCCCCAGGTCTTACCAATGTATACGGTATGTTTGGGACTCCTCCAAGATTAAATCTCACTGTGGATTAAATTATCTCAATATGCACTCAGCGGCTAATTTATTATGGATATGGAGGGGAACCTGATGTGGTGTTCTGCTATAGCACACCTACTTCAAGGTTCAAATTGTTCTGCAGTCAGAAATGCTCTTTACACTACTGTTGTAATGTGTGGTTATTTGAGTTGCTTTGTTTTCCCATCAGTTTTAATCACTCTGTCCTTTCTCCTCTGACTTCTCATTAACAACACAGCTTCATCCATGGAATTGCTACTCACTGGACTTTATTTTTGTTTTTCCCACCATTCTCTGTAGATTCTAAAGACTGATGTATGAAAATTCCAGAAGATCAACAGTTTCTGAGATGCTCAGATCACCCTGTCTGGCACCAACAAACATTCCACTGTCAGTGTCACTTAGATCACTTTTCTTTCTCATTCTGAACAACAGCTGCATCCCTAGACTATGTCTGCATGTTTTCATGCATAGATAGTTGCATTAACGAGCAGGTGTACAGGTGTAACTGGTGACCTGGTCACATCTCATCTCTAGCAGTAACCAAATATGGTGGTATTGGCTTCTGAAATTTCTCCCCATCTTCTTTAGTTTGTGCCAAAGGAATTGAGTGTCCAGGTTGACTACAACTAGAATTCAATACACAGCAACACACAAAATGACAGAGAAACTCAGTAAGCCAGACAATATCCACACAGGGAAATAAATCCCTGACACCTCCGGCTGAGAAACTTCATCATGACCGAGGCCTATCATCACGCGTCTTGACCTGATATGTCACCTGTTTATTTCCCTCTGTAGAAGCTGCCTGACCTGCTGAGTTCCTCCAGCATTTTGTATGTGTTGCTCCAGATTTCCAGCATGTGCAAAATCTCATGTGCTTTTAGAGTTCAATATACTCACACAAGTTTAACAGGCCTTCACAAATATGTCAGAAGTTGAGGTTTTATGACTCTGAGAGGCTGTTGGAAATAATTCTCAGACAGTATCTGTGGATAGGGAAATGGTTAATATTTCAGGTTGATGTCTCTTCATCAAAACTGTGGAAGGACGATTGAAGTGAAACATTAACGCTATTTCTCTATCTGTAGGATTTATAGCATCTGTGTTTTTTTTGTAGTTCCCCTATTATAATGTGTCTTTGAAGCCTTTTATATGTGCCAGTGGAGGGAAAGGCAACAACCTTGAATGGAGTCCTTCTTCATTTTAATAACAGTGTCATCTTCAGGTGTCTCTTCAAATGAAACAAATCTGATATAATTTAAAGCTCCTTTATGCTGACCAGGTAAATTTGGTGAGATTTAATCATGGAGGAGCGTTCAATCTTTCATCAAATTTATTTTGCACATCATTCACATTGTTATCAACGTGTGTAATCTCATCCAATAATCCAATGCAACTTGAATCAAAATGTTTGGATAGATTATACGATCGCAGTCAGGGTTCTGTGTACCTGTTACTAAAATTCAACAGTTGCCCAAAAACAAAGAAACCCAACCACTCAATGCACAAAACAACAACTAAAAGAAGCTCTTTACTTTTTATTAACAATATCTCATGAGACAATCTAAGTGTGAGTAAAGTGGACAAAGTACCTCTACAAGAATGTCTGTAAAAATGGGTGAATTGTTAGGTTAATTGGTCTCAGTCTAGCTGTTCCTCAACTTCAGCAAGCTTTCCACAGGAAACATTTCAACTTAATGTCAATTCCACATCAGTGCAAAGTCATCCTGATAAGCCATTGACTATAAGACTATTAGAAATAGAAATGGAATTAGGCCGTTTGGCCCATGGAGTCTACTGATTTGAATAGCTGAGTTTTTTCAACACTATTATGCTGCTTTCTCCTTGTAACACTTAACCCCTTTATAAATTAAGAACCTATCAATTTTTGCCTTAAAATACTCAATGAATTTTTCTCCATTGCCCTTTATAGCAACAAATTCCACAGATTCACCACACTCAGTCTGTACAAGTACCCACTCCATAAAGTTTTAATGGGATATCCCTTTACTCTAAAGCTAAGCCTTGGATCCTGAACTCTCCCACAAAAGGAAACAATCTCTCCACCACTTTTATGTTTTGCAACTACAAACCATTGAAAAAATTTAAAGGAAGACATGGGAGTCTGAAATGCGTTCTAACTTAGTGTTTACTTTAAGCGAGATGTGTGCATTGTCACGTGGTAACGTGATGATACGTGCAATTCACTTATTTATACATATAACTGGCAATGAATTGTTTAAACAAACAAGAATGCTTAATAAACTATTTTTATATACACACACACACACACACACACACATACTCGATCGCGTAAAATATTACTTAAATATTAAATAAACAACACTCCTCCCTGCTTAGCTATAAACTCCAACTCAGTACAATGCATCTCAACTATATATACAGAATACTATATAATGCAACTACTATATACAGACATCCACATCATAGTAAATTTTAAAATGTCCCATTCAGGCCTAAAGACTTTATCACTGTGGAGGCTTTCATACTCTCGTGGGATAATGTCCTTCCTGATAAAGGAGGTAATTCTGCTTGGCAGGTGAGACTTGGGGCTGGGAAAAAAAATCTCAGGTTCTGGGGCTTGCTCCGTAATAGCTGCAGGAGTTGATTCTAAGAGTGGCAGAAGTCGTTCTGACAGCTCTAGACACTTTTCTTCTTACTTTTTCTTCTAGTTTCTGCATCTTGATTTTGGGAAGGTGCATTTAGTTCACTGGGCTGCATTATTAGTCCTTCTGTTGTTTCCTTTACAATCTGAACTCTCCTTTTGGTTTCATATCCAGAATATCATCTGACGAATCCTCTGTTTTCGTATCTCCATTGACTCCTTTCTTTTTGGCCTTTGCTAATCCAGCTGGGCTTTGTCTTTGCATTGACTTTTACAAGCAGTTTTTTGCTTCCTACTTGAAGTTTGTGCAACAACTTTAATACTCACAAAGTAGAATCTGGTTCTTTTTACTCATAAAAGAATGTCTCGGATTGGGTGCAGAGTATTCTGAACAGAGAGGGTGAACATTGGTACCAATGATATGGGTAGAAAAAGGGAGGAAGTCCTGAAGAGAGAATTCAGGGAGTTAGGTAGGAAGCAGGACCTCCAGGGTAGTAACCTCAGGATTGCTGCCTGTGCCACGTGTTATCAAGCGTAAGAATAGCATGATCAGGCATATTAATGCGTGGCTGAGAAACTGGTGTAGGGGGCAGGGCTTTGGGTTCTTGGATCACTGGGGCCTCTTCTGGGAGAGGTACGGCCTGTACAAAAAGGACAGGTTGCACCTGAATCCAAAGGAGTCTAATATCCTAGCAGGCAGTTTTAATAGAGCTGTTAGGGTGGGTTTAAACTAATTTGGCAGGGTGATGGGAACCGGGATTATAGGGCTGAGGAAGGGCAATACAGAAATAAATAAAAGATTGGGTGCAACAGAGATGATAGAAAAGACAGCCAGTGGGATGAGTTACAGGGCAATAGAGGCATGGTGCAGTTAAAACAGTAAGCAGCAAATACTCGACTGAAAGTGTTGTATTTGAATGCACGCAGCATAAGAAATAAAGTGGACGATCTTGAAATTCAGCTACAGATTGGTAAGCATAATGTTGTGGCCATCTCTGAAACTTGGCTAAAGGATGGCTGCCACTGGGAGCTGAACGTCCAAGGATATACAGTGTATCGGAAAAATAGGTTAGTAAGCAGATGGGGTGGTGTGGCCCTGTGTATAAGAAATAATACCGGGCCGCAAAGCATGTGCAATCGGGCCACGAAGAAACGATATGATTTGGCGATATGAGTCCGTTGCACCTTTCCTCATTCCCTGTCATGCCCACTGTTGAGCTTGAACGCACGCGAGGTTATTACCCACGCATCATCCATGTCAGCGCGGAAAGAAGATCAACTCCTCGAGCTTGCAAATGATGGCGGGCTGAAAAGTATGCTTGACATAACATCTCTGCTGGCATTCCGGATCAAAGTCAAGGCTAAATATCCTGAGATAGCCACAAAAGCACTGAAAACATTGCTTCCATTTCCAACATATCTTTGCAGTGAATGCAACGAAAACAAAATTGTGGAATAGACTGGGCATAAGGAACCCCCCTCGAGTATCACTGTCTCCCATCACCCCTCGATAGCACCGTCTCGTTGCAGGGAAACAAGCCCAGGTCTCCCACTGATTCAGCGATGGTGGTGTGTTGCAATAATTTTATATGTTCATACAGGGGAAATTTGTGCTGTGTGTTTAATATCCAAATGTTACTTAAAAGGTTATGATGCTATTGACTTATAAGTGACATAATTGACTTATCACTATATTCATGCGAGGAAAATATGCGCTGTGTGTTTAATATTAAATTTGTTAGATAAACCCTTTTAGAAACAAAATTGAGTGTATTCGTCATAGTTGACTTATCACCTATATTCCGGTCATGATTAACAACCCCTGCCCGAACAGAATTGCCAAAAACGATTTGTAGAAAAAAATCGGCACGGCCACACATCTGCAAGCCGCGCATACACACACAAGTGCCCGTGCAAGGCTTCTAGGTCATGGTAGTCTTCTCAGGGCAAACACAATGTATTTGACGGTTACTCTTGTCCGTTGGCAACCCTACTCCCCTCCCCCCACCCCCCGGTCGACCGGTCCGTAAGAATATTGTCAATAATAAACCAGTCCGCGGTGCAAAAAAGGTTGGGGATCCCTGGTTTACAGGCCTCCAAACAGCAGCCGGGATGTGGATTACAAATTACAGCAGGAGATAGAAAAGACATTTCAGAAGGGCAATGTTATGATAATCATTGGGGATTTTAACATGAAAGTGGATTGGGAAAACCAGGCCAGTATTGGACCTCGAGAGAAAGAATTTGTAGAATGTCTAAGGGATAGCTTTTTAGAACAGCTTGTTGTTGAGCCCACGAGGGGATTGGCTGTGCTGGATTGGGTGTCGTGCAATGATCTGGCGGTGATAAAAGAACTTAAGGTTAAGGAGCCCTTAGGGAACAGTGATCATAATATGGTCGAGTTCACTTTGAAATCTGAGAAGGAGAAGCTAAATTCCAATGTGTCAGTATTTCAGAGGAATAAAGGAAATTACAATGGCATGAGAAGGGAACTGGCCAAGGTTGACTGGAAAGGGACACTAGGAGGAAGGACAGCAGAGCAGAAATGGCTGGAGTTTCTGTGAAAAATGAGGGAAGTGCAAGAATGATATATTCCAAATAAGAATAAATTTACGAATGGAAGAAGGACACTATCATGGCTGACAAGTGAAGTCAGAGCCAAAGTAAAAGCAAAAGAGAGGGCATACAATGAAGCCAAAGCTAGTAGCAAGATAGAGGATTGGAAAGCTTTTAAAAAATTGCATAAGGAAACTAAGAAAGTCATGAGGAAAGAAAAGATGGATTATGAAAGGAAGCTGGAGATGGATATCAAAGAAGATACTAAAAGCTTCCTTAAGTATATAAAGGATAAAAAGGAGTTGAGGGTAGATATAGGACAAATAGAAAATGATGCTGGAGATATTGTAACGAGAGACGCAGAGATGGTAGAGGAACTGAATGCGTATTTTGTATCAGTCTTCACAGTGGAAGACATCTGCGGTATACCAGATATTCAAGAGTATCAGGGGAGTGAAGTATGTGCAGTGAAAATTATGACTGAGAAGGTGCTCAGGAAGCTTAATAGTCTGAGGGTGGATAAATCTCCTGGACTTAATGGAATGCACCCTCTGGTTCTGAAGAAAGTAGCTGGAGAGATTGCAGAGGCATTAACAATGTTCTTTCAATAATTGATAGATTCTGGCATTGTACTGGATGACTGGAAAATTATAAATATTACTCCACTATTTAAGAACGGTGCGAGGCAGCGGAAAGGAAACTATAGACCTGTTAGCCTGACATCAGTGGTTGGGAAGTTGTTGGAATCGATAGTTACAGAGTACTTGGAGGTACATGACAACATGGTTTCCTGAAAGGAAAATCTTGCCTCCTGCCTGAATAACCAATTTCAATTTTTTGAGAAAATTCCAGGGAGCGGGAAGCGCAGAATCAAATATCGCTATGATGATTGCACATTCTAGTATCAATTGTTTGGCAACATTAAAGTATAAAGTATAGAAACATAGAAACATAGAAAATAGGTGCAGGAGTAGGCCATTGGGCCCTTCGAACCTGCACCAGCATTCAATATGATCATGGCTGATCATCCAACTCAGAACCCTGCACCAGCCTTCCCTCCATACCCCCGATCCCTTTAGCCACAAGGGCCATATCTAACTCCCTCTGAAATATAGCCAATGAACTGGCCTCAACTGTTTCCTGTGGCAGGGAATTCCACAGATTCACCACTCTCTGTGTGAAGAAGCTTTCCTAATCTCCGTCCTAAAAGGCTTCCCCTTTATCCTCAAACTGTGACCCCTCGTTCTGGACTTCCCCAACATCGGGAACAATCTTCCTGCATCTAGCCTGTCCAATCCCTTTAGGATTTTATACATTTCAATCAGATCCCCCCTCAATCTTCTAAATTCCAACGAGTATAAGCCTAGTTGATCCAGTCTTTCAACATATGAAAGTCCTGCCATCCCAGGAATCAATCTGGTGAACGTTCTTTGTACTCCCTCTATGGCAAGGATGTCTTTCCTCAGATTAGGGGACCAGAACTGCACACAATACTCCAGGTGTGGTCTCACCAAGGCCTTGAACAACTGCAGTAGTACTTCCCTGCTCCTGTACTCGAATCCTCTTGCTATAAATGCCAGCATACCATTCACCTTTTTCACTGCCTGCTGTACCTGCGTGCCCACTTTCAATGACTAGTGTATAATGACACCCAGGTCTCGTTGCACCTCCCCTTTTCCTAATCGGCCACCATTCAGATAATAATCTGTTTTCCTGTTTTTGCCACCAAAGTGGATAACTTCACATTTATCCACATTAAATTGCATCTGCCATGAATTTGCCCACTCACCTAACCTATCCAAGTCACCCTGCATCCTTCTAGCATCCTCCTCACAGCTAACACTGCCACCCAGCTTCATGTCATCCGCAAACTTGGAGATGCTGCATTTAATTCCGTCATTCAAGTCATTAATATATATTGTAAACAACTGGGGTCCCAGCACTGAGCCTTGCGGTACCCCACTAGTCACTGCCTGCCATTCTGAAAAGGTCCCGTTTATTCCCACTCTTTGCTTCCTGTCTGCCAACCAACTCTCTATCCACATCAATACCTTACCCCCAATACCGTGTGCTTTAAGTTTGCACGCTAATCTCCTGTGTGGGACCTTGTCAAAAGCCTTTTGAGAATCCAAATATACCATATCCACTGGGTCTCCCCTATCCACTCTACTAGTTACATCCTCAAAAAATTCTATGAGATTCGTCAGACATGATTTTCCTTTCACAAATCCATGCTGACTTTGTCCGATGATATCACCACTTTCCAAATGTGCTGTTATCACATCTTTGATAACTGACTCTAGCAGTTCCCCCACCACCGCAAGGTAAACAAAGGTGATGCAGTGGATGTGGTATACTTGGATTTTCAAAAGGCCTTTGACAAGGTGCTACACAAGAGACTGTTTAGCAAGATAAGAGCCCATGGAATTGCAGGGAAGTTACTAGCATGGGTGGAGCATTGGTTGATTGGCAGAAAGCAGAGAGTGGGAATAAAGGGATCCTATTCTGGCTAGCTTTCTGTTACCAGTGGAGTTCCACAGGGATCAGTGTTGAGACCATTGCTTTTTACAAAGTATATCAATGATTTGGACTATGGTTTTGTGGCTAAATTTGCCAATGATACAAAGATGGATGGAGGAGCGGGTAGTATTGAGGAAACAGGGAGCCTGTAGAGAGACTTAGATAGTTTAGGAGAATGAGCAAAGAAGTGGCAAATGAAATACAATGTGGGAAACTGTATGGTCATGCACTTTGGTGGAAGAAATAAATGGGCAGACTATTATTTAGATGGAGAGAGAATTCAAAGTGCAGAGATGCAAAGGGACTTGGGAGTTAACCCGAAGGTTAACTTTCAGGTTGAGTCAGTGGTGAAGAAGGCTGATGCAATGTTGGCATTCATTTCTAGAGGTATAGAATATAAGAGCAGGAATGTGATGTTGAGGCCCTATCAGGCACTCATGAGACCACACTTGGAGTATTGTGTGCAGTTTTGAGCTCTTTATTTTATAAAGGTTATACTGGCATTGGAGGGGTTTCAGAGAAGATTCAACAGAATGATTCCAGGAATGGAAGGGTTACTGTATGAGGAAAGTCTGGGAGCTCTTGGGCTGTATTCCCTGAAGTTCAGGAGAAAGAAGGGGAAATCTCATAGAAACATTCTGAATGTTAAAAGGTCTGAATAGATTTGATATGTCCACAATTGAAGATTTTAAAAAAGTGTTTTGCGGCAGTTTTCAGAGTCTTAACTGCAGCCAATCAGTAAATGGAATTCATTAGCAAGGGTGAACAAAAATGAAGCAGGGAAAAGTGGAGTGGCTGTTGATGAGTGGTCCACTGTTAGAGTGAGGAGGCTTTGGCTCATTAGGCTTAGGCGAGATCAAGCTTGGGTGAGGTAAGTACCTGGTATGTTTCCTCTTCTTCTTTATTCTTCTCTGTAAGTACATAGATACAGCAGTGAGAAAGACACCAGGGGCAAGGTTATGTTATTTGTGTAAGATGTGGGAATTCTGACAGTCCTCCAGCCTCCCACATAACCATACCTGCACCAGGTCCACAGAGCAGCTGCGCCTCAGAAACCAGATTAAGGAACTGGAACTGCAGCTCAATGACGTTCAGCTCATACGGGAGACTGGGGAAAGGATAGATGGGACCTACAGGCAAGTAGTCACCCCTAGGTTGCAAGAGGCAAGTAACTGGGTGGCCATCTGGGAAAGGAAGGGAAATTAATTTGGGATTCTGTTGAGGGGGATCGACTTACCAGGGGAGATCTTGGGAATGTACATTTTATTGTTGAAGGAGACAGACGACTGGGGAGGAACACTAGAGGGAAGCAATGGACAGGCAAGGAGATAAGGTGAGAATGACTCCCACCCCTCTCCTTCACCATTTCCCATTCCCTTTTCCCTCTCTCACCTTATCTCCTTGCCCACTCATTGCCTCCCTCTGGTGCTCCTGCCCACTTTTCTTTCTTCCATGGTCTTCTGTCTTCTGCTTCAATCAACTTCCCAGCTCTTTACTTCATCCCTCCCCCTCTCGTTTTCACCTGTCACCTTTTGATTCTCTCTCCCCTCCCCCCACCTTTTAAATTTACTCCTCAGCTTTTTGTTTGCAGTCCTGCCGAAGGATCTCAGCCTGAAACGTCGACTGTAATCTTTTCCATTGATGCTCCCTGGCATGCTGAGTTCCTCCATCATTTTGTATGTCTTTGTTGTTCTATGGGTTGTGAGAAGGCCAGTGCCAGATTTTCAGTTCTGCATATGTGATGTCACTAAAAGTCTAGGCCAACCAGGAGTTTGAAATGCCATATGTCAACTGAGAAACAGTAAAGCCTTTGTCCCTGCTGGAGTTGACAGAGGAAATTCAGAGTTTCATCTCCCACATCTGGGAAAGAAGAAGATATAGCAAGTTACCTCAAAAAGATAATAGGCATGACCATATTCAAAAAAGGCAAATCCCACGGCTGAAATGTAGTGGACTCTTTCTGCTGTCTACCACAGGGGATGCTACTTCAAAAGTACTCTTTTTAAAGATAAGCTTTATTTGTCTGATGTACTGTACATTGAAATATCGAAACATAAAGTGAAATGCATCATTTTGTGTCAATGACCAACGAGTTCTGAGGAATATGCTGGGGACAAGTACTGCCACACATCTTCACTGACATAGGATCCTCACAGCTTACTCTCCCTAACCGTAAAACTTTGGAATGCAGGAAAACACCGGAGTACACAGAGAAAAACCATGCAGTCACAGGGAGAACATACAAATTCCCTGCATTAGCGATGGGGTTAAAACCCTGATTGGTCAATGCTGGTGCTATAAAGTGATTATGCTAATCGCTATGCAGCCATTCTCCTGAACACTTTCCTTCTAGTTGCTGCAGAGCTGTTCTTCAAATGGATCAGTACGTAAGGTGAAAGAGTCATTAAGAATATCGTAGGGGGTGGGGGTGGAAATTTTGTGGGTCAGTAGCTTATTTTTGCAAAGTGTCAAGGGAACAGGAAGTGAACAAGATTAATTCATAGAAGACATGAGTAGAGAAAAGAGAAGAAATAAGAGTTTGGATCCACAACTGAGGAGCATTAGATAATTTGTCTGTGAGCAAGAGAAAGAATGTGTTGTGCGGAGTAGATGGAGAGCAGGGCTCTCAACTTTATGACATGAATAATGTTTGAACCAGTGTTGTTCATGGTCCTGGTCATCAGAGAGCTGGGTGCTTGGCCTAGTTTTTGGAGTCCTCATCCAGAGGCCTCACTTGTTGTCATCTGCAAGTCTTGGGGTCGACAGTGAAGCCCATAGGTTGATCAGAAAGCAAGGCCCAATGGTTAGAGTTCTGAATCCACTGTAAGCCCACTGGACAAATTGAAACCCAGAATCTGTGAATCTAGACGTCCACTGGAGGCTGAAATAGGGAGATGGCCTGTCTTGACATTGGAGCACTGTGTGTGTGTGTATGCCAGATCAGAGGGAGGCAAGGGCTTGTTTAGCTGTTGATTTGCTGATTGGTATGTTCTGTTTTGTTGCATTCTGTATTGTTCTGCTAAGTGTTGTGGTCATGCTGTGTTAGTGCTGGAATGTGTGGTGAAACTTGCAGGCTGCCCGGCACATCCTCAGGTTGTGTTGGTTAATACAAACGACACATTTCACTGTATCTTTCGACGTACATGTGATACATACATTAATCCGAATCTGAACCTAAACTAGGGATGATTCAAATCTATTCCATGTGAAATTTAGTAGGTATGCACCAGAAGGATCCAAATACTTAATATAATTGTGGCTGAACTTTACAAAATGGAAAGATATGACATAAATTGATAATTGTTTTCAAAATGCACTCATTCTTTGAACATAAATAACGCTGGCACCATCAATGTTTCTTGAGCAGAGGAAGCAGTAAAAGGTCAACTATTTTGATGGGTCTGGAGTCACTTTGATGTCAGCTGAGATAAGGATGGCAGATTGCCTCCCCTGGGTTGAAATAGGTAGATTTTAATCAGGAAGATTCATAACATTAGCATGAATTTTATTTTTTTTATTTCTTTGAACTTAATATTTCAATTGCCATTTGGTGAATCAGTATCATGTTTCTTGATCAACATCCCAAAATTCAGGATAGTCCTGATGAAAGTTCTTAGCCTAAAGCATCGACACTATACTCCTTTGCATTGATGCTGCTTGACCCTTTGAGTTCCTCCAGCTCTTTTAAGAATGACAGTGAAATTCCTCTGAGTACTTCAGTAAGGTTTCTGCCCTCTGCTAAGATCACAAAAAATAATGATCTGCATATCTCCGTGCTGGTTGTGGGTTCTTGACATGGGTAAAGTGGTAAACAGATTTCACTGCATTATAATAGTTATTATTCAGTATTTCAAATAACCTCATTAGCAGTAATAGAATTAAGGAGATCCTGAGGTCAGGAAAATTCCATTAATGTATCGTAAAATTCATCAGTGAAGTATTGCAATTGAGGATACATCATGATTTAACAAGGTTGTGCATAGTACAATGTATGGAGTACTTACTTTGTTAAGACATAAAATCAATGAGGTGATTAAAGAGATTAATTTATCACATCCCTATGAATTGCAGAGCAGAAAGTCTACATCAAGGTTCCCATAGTATTGAAGTCAGTGCAGCAAAGTTTTGCAAATTCATTAGAAATAGTTCCAGACTTTGACGTTACATTTTTATTACTCATGTCTTATGTCATCAAATGTTATGCACATTATGTTGAGGTTCCCTTCAATCAAACTTGGTGTAACTGCCAGAAATCATGGGAGAAATTGTAGTTAATCATGGATCAGTGTCTTGAAATATTGGGAACACATTTTCTGCACAAACTATATAACATATTGTCCGGAGTGACTCCTGGAGCTTATTATAAGGAGGAGGTACAGCACAGTTGCCTATTACTTCCTGATGCACAGTTTCAACTCAAAATGTCATTCTTTTCTTCCTAAAGATGCTGCTCAACTCCAGCTGACTGCTTGTTGCAGCCTTATTCATTCATTTTCCTTCAAGTAGCAGTTTATTATCTTCCCCAATTTTTGACATTAGCCTTGGAAATAAATTAAGAATAAAGTTCAATGGAAGAGAAAAAGAGAAAGCATACTTCAAATTTCAAAATAAATTTACTATCAAAGTATGTAAGTATTTTGATAATACACTATATACTACCCTGAGACTCATTTTTGCAGGCATTCACAGTAGAATGAGAAATACAATAGTTAGCATCAATGAAAAGCAGCCTATGTGCAAAAGAAGACACAAAGTGCAAATACAAAAAAACCTATAAATAAATAAGTAAATAAATAACAGTCCTTGAAAGTGAGTCCATAGCTTGTGGAACCCATTCAGTGACTACAATGAAGTTTATTCTGTGTGAATATATGTCAACTACAAAAAATATAAGAATTGAAATGATAAGTGGAGTAATGTTTTCAGTTCCAGCTACTACATTGCTAAAAGATGTATTACCTTTTGTGGAAGGACAGCACAGTTTTGGCAGAATATTACTGAGCCAAAATGCCTAAAAATCTGATCAATGGGTTGAATAGAATCCATTGAGAATGGAACATTAAAAGATGATTCAATTGAATTGCTTGAGATAATTTTGTCAATGCCTCAAACCTTGAATATTTAGCAGAATGGAATGAAAATGTATTTTCATTTGAGGGGTGGGGCTGGATCTGAACAAGAAGTAGGAGCAGTGATGGTGGAAGAGGTCAGTGGGTGATAATGAAATTAGAATTACATTCAAATATAGAGTCAAGAATGGATTTCTTACCACAATAAAGAGAGAAGATCAGTTCCTATTGGCAGAGGAATTAGAGAACACAAAGTGGCAGGTTTTTGGCAAGAGAGCCAACATTAACTGACATGAGGAATATTACTTTTAATATTTTCCAAGTGGTTAGAGTCTGGAATACGCCATCAAGCAGGAGTAAATGGAACCTGATTCAACCAAAGCATCCAAATGAGAAGTATCAAGATGATGAGGGGCATTGATCGTGTGGATAGCCAGAGGTTTTTTCTCAGGGCTGAACTAGCTAACACGGTGGGGTGGGGGGGGGGGGGGGGGGTGGAAGTATAGTTTTAAGATGCTTGGAAATGGGTACAAAGGGGATGTCAGGGGTAAGTTTTTCACACAGAGAGTGGTGGGTGGTGGAAATGGATACAACAGCATCTTTTAAGAGCCTCTTAGATAAGTACATGGAGCTTAGAAAAATAGAGGGCTATGCACTAGGGAAATTCTAGACAGTCTCTGGAGTAGGTGACATGGTTGGCACAACATTGTGGGCTGTAGGGCCTGTAATGTGTTGTAAATTTCTATATTCTATGTTCTATCGAAAGATGAAGAAAAAAGTACAAGTCTATGAGAGAGGGTAGGAGAACAAGTCTTGCAAAATTACTCTCGTATAGATCTTACACAGATTTATTGAATCAAATATCCACCTTCTGTCCTTAACCAGTCTGTAATTCTAGAAATCAATCAACTGACAATTTTGAAACATTCAAGACTGGTGTTGATGGATTTTTGGAATCAAGCTAGATAAGGAAGTTTGAGCTACGGATTTCACCTGATACTACTAAATAACACCTTAAAGTAAGCCAAATGCTACAAGATTGTTTGCCTCTTTCAGGTGGTAGTCTTGAGATAAGATTACAACCTGAAACTAGATTCAAAGTAAATCCTGTGACTTACTGTCACTTCCTGTCACTGCCTGGCCTGCTGCATTCACCAGCAACTTTTATGTATGTTGCTTGAAATTCTAGCATCTGCAGATTTCCTCGTGTTCCTGTCATTTACATTGTGATGTCTCTCCAGTTCCACTTGAAAGACTGGGAAATCTTCTCTAAGTGTTCCAAACTATGGAGAGGATGGATAGTCACCAATCTTGTTACTACAAGTTGCATAGTAAAAGTATCTTGACATGCAAACACACCTTTCAGATGATTTGAGTTTCCACCAATTTCATCAACAAAGCCATTCTGACTACTTAACCACAAACAACAGAAAATCTGCAGATGCTGGAAATCCAAGCAACACACAAAAAATGCTGGAGGAACTCAGCAGGCGAGGCAGCATTTATGGAAAAAAATACAGTCAATGTTTCAGACCCAGACCCTTCAGCAGGACTGGAGAAAAAATGATGAGGAGTAGATTTAACTATTTGACTATTTAACTATTCTCTAACAAAGTTCCTACTGATATTCATCCTGAACTTAATCATCGGTTTGTAGTTATGATACTTGGTACTTGTACCTTGTAATTAAACCAGAGTTAACCTTTCTTATCCGAATTGTTGCTGCAATTAGAATCACATTTTTCACTAATTACTCTTCCAAAGCCTAAGAATTCTTTAACCTCTGAGCACTTGTTTTTGAGAAGAATCACTTTTTTAATTGATGTCCTGTCAACAGATTCCCAGTATTATTGATTTCCACAAGTACATTTTTCTTCTCTTCAATAATTTTGTGTAATTCTGAAGAATGAATTATTTATGAAAACAAATTGAGTTTTTTCCCACAATTATAAAATTAGTATAAAATCCTTTTCTTCTTTCCACTTATATATTTTCCCATCATACGTGGTTCCACGATTCATAGTCATTCTGATTTATATTCATAAGAGCAACGTTTACAAAGCACATGGTAAAGCAGAAGGAATGACTAGTATTTTGAATCAATAGGGTGCTAGAAGTTTTTTTAATGTTAGAAATAGAACTAAACTATAATTTTATTCTATGATGTTATACCTTGACTACACATTAGTTATAAACAATGAGGAACAGAGAATGGGATTTTTGATATGATGTTCTTTTATCTTTTCATCCTTTTATTTATTTATTTCCAACAAACCAGAAGGTTTCCTAATTCAGTGGATATTGCTTTCTATGCAGGGAAGCAAACCGAGGCAAAATGTCCTAAGAAAATGTTTGAACACTTTGATTTGCAAGAGAAAAGCAATGAATTCCTTCTTAAGGAAAGAAAGAATAATTTTTTTTTAAATGACTTAAACAAATGACTTTACCAGTGCTCATTATTTAACAGAAATGGCATCGTGGTAGTGCTGAAAATCACAGCCATTGAAATGAGAGAAAATTTGCATTTATATTAGGCCTTATCTTGCTGAATTTTGCCAGTTATTCCAGCCAGTATGCCAACTTTGAAACTGTAGTAAAACACAGATTTCCATGCACAAAAGTCGAGGATTTACTAATAAATGTGAAAGGTCATGCCTGTTAGTGAAGCCATTTATCATTGCAAAGTCCCAAGTGTCATGGCAGGTAATCTAAGAGTCATCAAGCTATACAGCATGACAACAGGTCCAGGGGATCCCTACTGACTAAGAGGCCAGTTTATGCTAGTACGGTTTGCTCATGTTTGGCTCATGTCACTCTAAACCTTTCCTAACTATTGAGGGAAGGCTGGGGCGGGGTTCTGAGTTGGATGATCAGCCATGATCATAATAAATGGAGGTGCAGGCTCGAAGGGCCGAATGGCCTACTCCTGCACCTATTTTCTATGTTTCTATGTTAAACACTGTTCGTGAACCTGCTTCACCCACTTTCTAGATGCAGACCACGTCCTTGTGGAAAACATGCCCCTGCAGCTTTCTTCCCTTTTACCTTAACCTCTGCTCTCCAGAGTTTGATTCTCCAACCCTCAGAGAAAGGCTGAGTGTATTCGTTCTATCTCCTGATAACTTACATTTCTATAAGATCACTCCTAGTTCTCCTACGCAGCACAAAATAAAGCCCTAGCCTCCTCAGCTACTCTCTATAACTCTATCCCTTGAGTCATGGCAACACCTGCGTAAATCTTTTGTCCACACTTTCAGCTTAATGGCATTTTAATCTTCAATCCTAATAGCATCAGTAGAATAATCTTGGACCCTGTTTCACTTCTGATCTGCCATAAGAACTCGGGTCTTATTGGTTTCATTGTACACTCCAGGACAAAGAATTAGGAGGCGAATGATTTCTTTTTTAATCACTTATCTTTTTTTGCTAAGTTTGTTATTCCATCTTCTATGCTTTAGGTGTTTATATGTTTTAATCATTTTAATTTTTCGTTAAAGCTTCAGAATTTCAGGGATATTTAAAAACTGTTGATCTCGATTATGGTGCTTGCATCCCTTTCCCTCAGCTATGCCAGCTACAGTCATGCTGTTTCAGGAGAACCTCCCAACTGCACCTTCTGACCAATATGATATGCTTGTGTGCGTGAACTGATAATGCCTTGATTTGAGTCCCCATTTCCTTATCTATTTGACGAGAGACATTGATCTTGTGGATAGTGTTACATACCTCAAGGAGATCTTGTGACTTTCTTGTGAGAATGATGTAATGGTCTTTTGGAGGTCACCTGATGTAATTTTCCCCCCGATATGAGGTCATGTGATGACATGTTCACCACCGCTATAAAAGGGAAGAACTCTGGTGACGCAGTTAGTTTTTTCCAGCTAGAACGTTCGTCATTGTCTCTGGTCCGTTTCGTATTTGTTTTATGATGCAGTTTCATTTTTAAAACGAGTGTTACGTTCTGTTGCAAGGTACAATAGTGCTGGACTGGCAATTTCTGCTAGATTTGTTGATGTACATTTTCAGTAGTATTGGAGAGTGAAGACTTTATCGAAGTACAGGACCTGAAGGATTAAGAGAAGTTGGTATCGTTTGGCAGTTTAACAAAGGATCAACCTTATTGAGTCTTTGTTGAAGAAGTAACGACCTGCATCAAAAATAACTCCTGCCAAAAGAGCAAGGAAGTTCATGCAAGGTTTGCTTTCTAGAAGAAATTAAGGTCAGTTGTTTTAAGCCGTTTATTTCCTTTATCGTGAATCCTTTGGACAGAACCAGCAGGAAAGTCGCGTCTATGAAGAAATCCTTCTCCAGAGAAGTCTCTCCCAATTGAATGTATAAACCTGTTGGACTTTTGAATTTACCATTTTAAGAAATGAATTTGACTTTACTGCTTTAGGAACTGTTATTGTATTTATCGCTTTAAGAACCAGTCCCGAGTGACGGTTTGTTGAACGGCTGTATAGCGGTTAACTTCTGGTTAAGGTTTTTCATTTGTTTTTTATTGTTTATTCGTGTTTAAGAAATGTTTGGTTGTTTTTATATAACCTGACTTGATTGATATTCATTGTTGCCGGTTACGTAACAGTAGTCAGAAGCGTTTTCCCAGGGCTGAAATGACTAGAGGGAAGTAGTTACAGAGGAGATGACAGGGGTAAGGTTTTTACGTAGTGAGTGGTGAGTGTGTGGAATGGGCTGCCGGCGATGGTGGTGGAGGCAGATATGATAGGGTCTTTTAAGAGCCTGCTGGATAGGCACATGGAGCTTAGAAAAATAGAGGGCCACGGGTAACCCTGAGTAATTTCTAAAGTAAATACATGTTCGGCACAGCAATGTGGGCCGAGGGGCCTGTATTGTGCTGTAGGTTTTCTATATTTCTATTTCACTGTGATTCCTGTTAAGGGTTCGGGGCATATATCATTAATATTTATTTTTATAAGATAATTTAGGGAGAGGCAATAAAAACGGGAATAAAAACAGAAAATGAGAGGCACACTCAGAGATGGCATCTGTGGAAAGAGAAATAAAATCAAAAATTGTCGATGAGAGGAAAACATAAGAGATCCAGAGTGCACAAATCTGTTGTTAAAATATGCAAAGACTCATTTGATTGCTAAGTATAATATACCGATGAATAATATCCACTCAGCTTTCCTTTAGGTGAACCCATCTATTCTTATGATCAGTCACAAACGGGTTCTTCATTGACTGTAGTACCTACCTATGCAATCCCAATTAGCCTGCATTAGTTTTGTGTCCTCTTACTACTTCCCCATACAAGTATCTATACTTTTAACCTCGACCATCTACTCTGATAATTTGTTCCACATGAACTATGTGTCCAAAACATAGATCTCCTTTTAATTTTTTCCCATCTTATATTAAAACTATTCCAGCTCTTATTCCCTATACTCCTACCACAGGAAAAAATACTCTCTCTCTATCCTATCTATGCCCCTTCTAGAAAAAAATGTCAGGCATTCCCGGCTGGTCTTAACTGATTCTCCTTTACAATGACGTTTTCTGAATTCCAGTGACCTTTTCTTGCTGATTAGTACTCAGAGAGATCTGTAAACCCCAGTGCAGACGTTCATCCACTATTTCTTGCAATAACATTAGCTGCTGCTCATTTGGAAGCTTACCGGGTGAAAATATAATTTTTTTTAATGAGTCCTTGCAACGAATGAATACCCAAGCTGATTCGAGAGTACCATAGCAATTCTCCTCAAATTGAATCATATCCTTTAAAGATGCATTATGTCTTAGCTTGAAGTGGGAAGGTCATCTCCTATTTTCCCCTATCCAAGCCTTCTATGCTGTTTTCCCATTTAGCCTTTGTTGTCTGTTCCACCACTAACTGTGATTATAGCTGGATTTTTTAGCTCTTTGAATATTGCCATATCGATTGATTTCCTATCAACCAAACAAAAATAGCTACAATTTAATGCATTTATCTTCTCCCACTGCAGGTTATCTTGCAGATTCTCCTCTGCTGTGACATGAAAATTGGACCAACTATTTGCAAAAGTCTTTGGAATAACTAGCATTTTAATATTAAGGATGTAACAACAGTACCTAATTATCAGTCTATCTTTGTTGTAGCTCTTACTAAAATTTGCTATCTTTTTTACTGTCCCTAGATGGAATTGCCATTTGGATTGGGAGAACCAATGAAAAACATCTATACTGGGGTGGTTCATCATCGAGCGACCAAAAATGTGCATGTAGATTGGAGGAGAACTGCTTAGATATGAAGTATCACTGTAACTGTGATGCTGCCAGTAATAAATGGTAAGAAAGTCTTTGTCTTGGAATTAAACTGTACCTTGTCAAAACGTAAAAGACTAACAAAATTGTATTGTGAAAGGGCTTATGTAATTATTTTCAAGTTTAGCAATTTGCGTAGATTTAAAAGTTCAAGCTTCAAATAGGTAACAGAATTTATAAACATGTCAGAACGAATCAGACATTCAATATCACTGACATACTGTATATTGTGAAATTTGTTGTTATGCAGCAGCTGTACAGTGTAATACATAAAAACCAAAACAAATGTATAGATTGGGACACATCGGGACCAGGACATTGGCTCAATTAAGTGGCTGCCCTACGTAACCAAAGTTTGATGGAAATAGTTAAAAAGGTATACAAACTACCATTTAGCTGAGAAACAAATTACGTGTTCAAATGAAATGAAGAACAGATTAGAACACTGTCAATACCACTACAGTAGTCTAAAACTGTCTTAGCTGCTAATAGTTATCGACAGAGGAATTAATATGTTGCTTTCTTTTGGTTAACTATAAATGAACAAAATCATCACAGATGCCTAGTGTACATAATGGACTGCTTTCATACAATGCTATTGATGATTGCATCCTCCAAGTCTTCCTTTTAATTATACCATTCAAGATAATTTTTGATATCCTTCAAATTTTTCATAGTTCCTAACTTGCTGAAGTTGTGAAGTTGTTTCATTTTCACCCGGCTTTTTCTCACACCTCCAAGCTTGAATATTTGAAACTACTGTGAGTAAAACAGTTCTGATTTGTCTTACTGTTTATTTCTAGCCAGCTACCAGTGACAAACCCCATTGCTTTGTGAACATACATGCAAGTGATGCTATTTAAAAACTGATCACTCTAAGCATGGTATGGTGTCGGGCAGCCACACAGGTGTGTGGTTTGATGCTTGCTAGAAGTTGTTCATCAACAGTCTCCTGTCCCAATCAAGCAGCGTAGTGTTCCAAATAAACAAAGGAAATCCTGGCTATGTACAGTCATTAGTTTATTTATTAATTGTTAATTAAATTTATTAATTTATTTATTCAAATTAGTTTTTGTTCTTTAGGAGTTGTCCCAAATAAATAGCTGCCCTGATTACTGGATGGCCCAATAAAATAAGTAGTGCAAAGATAGTGAGATAATTTTCATGGGTTCATTGATGGATCCCTATCAAACTATTTGATTATCTATCCTCAGGATGAGCACTGACTAAAATCAAAGGAACAAATGTAAGAAACTTCAATATAAACGCTGAATTTTTTCCTGTTTTTCTTACCTGTCCATTTTTACTGTCACCCTCTTATTGAAATTTCTAACAATTGATGTGTGTTCTTTCTGTTACCCTGCCAATCTGCCTTCCTCTCACTAATTCTATATTTTTCTATTATTTATTGACCTTTTCCCACTTTTCAATAATATTTACATTATCTGTCTACCTATTCATCTATCTGCCTGTTTATCTGTCTTACTTTGCAATGAATTCCACAGATTCACCTCACTTTGGCTAAAGAATTTTTTCCTCATCTCTGTATTAAATGGATGTCCTTCCATTCTGAGGCTGTGCCCCCTGGTCCTACTATAGGAAGTATCCTCTCCGCATCTGCTATATCCAGGCCTTTCAATATTTGATGTTTCATTGAGATCCTCCTTCATTATTCTAAACTCCAGTGAGTGAGGCCCAATGCTCTTCAAATGTTGACCCTTTCATTCCTGGGATCATTCTCGTGAACCTCCTCTGGACCATCTCCAATGCCAGCACATCTTTTCTTAGATATGGGGTCCAAAATTGCTCACAATACTTCAAGTGTCGTCTGACCAATGCCTAGTAAAGCCTCATCATTTCATATTCTAGTCTTTTAGAATAAATGCTAAGGTTGCATTTGCCTTCCTCACCACTAACCCAGTCTACAAGTTAACCTTTAGGTTAGTCCTTCATGAAGACTCCCAAGTTCCTTTGCACCAACAATTTTTGAATTTTCTCCCCATTTAGAAAATAGTGCACGTCTTTTATTCCTTCTGCCATCTTATTATCCCTTTACTCTGTCTATTTCTTTATGTCTTTCTATGTTTTTGTCTACTCCTTTTCTCTGTCTTAATGTCTTCTTATCTTTCTCTCAGAGCTTCCTCATTTTTTTCTTCACCTCTTTCTCAACAATATCTCTTACATTTAATTTTTTTTATCAATTACCTCTTTATGCAATTCTTCTGTTTTAAGTCCAAGTTTATCATCATTCAATCATACACAGGTATACAGCCAAATGAAACATCGTTCCTCTAGGGACAAGATGAAAAACATGATACATATGGTCACACAGACACCACACATATAGTTATGATCCAGTGCATACAGTCACAAAATAAAATTAGCACAAGTCTCTGAGTGGCCTAGAGATTGATAGGTTGATATAAATTGCAAGGTGCATGTACTTTAAGACAATATAATTTTGCTGGCCCTATTATAATAAAACTAGCACTCATATAAATGTATGAAGCAGCAGCAATAAAAGTTCGAAAGTGATCAGTGCAGGATGACAGTATGCCTGTGAGATGGGGAGAGGGCTGGGGGTTGCAGCAGAGCATTCAGAACCAAACATGGTAAGGCCCATTTGCTCTTAACTACCAAAGTTCAAAGTTCAATGTATTATCAACATACATATGTCACCATATTGAACCCTTTTCTACTGAGATTTGCATTAAATATAGCATTGGAGCTGTACATAGCCTTCCAGTCTTAAGTATAAAGCAAGTAGAACAGGGGGCTAGGCACACAGCCTTGTGGTGTTGCTGTGTTGATGGTGATTGTGGAGGAGATGCGGTTGCCAATCTGAATTGACTGGGGTCTGCAAGTGAGGATATTGACCTTGTGATGTCCTTTGTTTTGTCCCACCAATGTGTTAAAAATCTACTCTTTCAATTTCCCAGTTCCACATCCTCAAAGGGATGGTGCATTTATTGTATCTCCAACCTATATCTGCAATGATTTGTGTTCTATCCTGCTTCACGGTCATAAGCTCAAACCCAACTAGCATCCTCCAGCAAGGAGGGACCCCACAACTATCCAAACCAATGACCAATAAGGGAATGATAATTTGGAAATGTAAATATTTTTAAATCAAAGTAGAAAATTTATTACCAATGCACATGTATGTCACCATATACTACCATAAGATTCATTTTCTTGTGAGCATTCACAGTAAAGAAAAAGAAACACAATAGAATGAATAAAAATAACTACTCACAAACAAAGGTGGACAAACAACTGATGTGATAACAAATAGAGTAAATTCAAAATAACAAAAGACAAAACAATAATTAATAAATAAATAAATAAATATATATATATATATATATATATAGAGAACATGAGTTAGAACCATAGATCCATGGAACATTACAGCACAAGCAGGCCTTTAGGCCTTTTTTGACTGTGGTGAACCATTTTTCTGCCTAGTCCCACTGACTTGCACCTGGACCATATCCCTCCATACATCTCTCATCCATGTACCTGTCCAAGTTTTTCTTAAATGTTAAAAGTGAGCCCGCAATTACCACTTCGTCTTGCAGCTCATCCCACACTCCCACCATTCTCTGTGTGAGAAGAAGCCCCCCCAATATTCACTTTAAACTTTTCCCCCTTCACCCTTAACCCATGTCCTCTGGTTTTATTCTCCCCTTGCCTCAGTGGAAAAAGCCTGCTTGCATTCACTCTATCTATACCCATCATAATTTTATATACCTCTATCAAATCTCCCCTCATTCTTCTACGCTGTAGGGAATAAAGTCCTAATCTATTCAATCTTCCTCTGTAACTCAGTTTCTCAAGTCCCGGTAACATCCTTGTAAACCTTCTCTGCACTCTTTCAACCTTATTAATATCCTTCCTGTAATTTGGTGACCAAAACTTGAGAATCGGCCTCACCAATGCCTTATACAATCTCACCATAATATTCCAACTCTTATACTCAATACTTTGATTTATAAAGGCCAACGTACCAAAAACTCTCTTTACAACACATCTGGATAGTAGTAACAGGAATGGTCCGAGTAAGCATGGATTTATGAAAGGGAAATCGTGCTTGACTAATCTTCTGGATTTTTTTGAGGATGTAACTATGAAAATGGACAAGGGAGAGTCAGTGGTTGTAGTGTACCTGGACTTTCAGAAAGCCTTTGATAAAGTCCCACATAGGAGATTAGTGGGCAAAATTAGGGCACATGGTATTGGGGGCAGACTACTGACATGGATTGAAAATTGACTGGCTGACAGAAAACAAAGAGTAGCGATTAACGGGTCCCTTTCAGAATGGTAAGTAGTGACTAGTGGGGTACCGCAGGGTTCAGTGCTGGAATCGCGGCTGTTTACAATATATATTAATGATTTAGATGAGAGAATTAAAAGTAACATTAGCAAATTTGCCGATGACACAAAGCTGGGTGGCAGTGTGAAATGTGAGGAGGATGTTATGAGAATGCAGGGTGACTTGAACAGGCTGGGTGAGTGGGCAGATGCATGACAGATACAGTTTACTGTGGATAAATGTGAGGTTATCCACTTTGGTGGTAAGATCAGGAAGGCAGATTATTATCTAAATGGAGTCAAGTTAGGAAAAGGGGAAGCACAACGAGATCTAGGTGTTCTTGTACATGAGTCACTGAAAGCAAGCATGCAAGTACAGCAGGCAGTGAAGAAAGCTAATGGCATGCTGGCCTTCATAACAAGGAGAATTGAGTATAAGAGCAAAGAGGTCCTTCTGCAGCTGTACAGGGCCCTGGTGAGACCACACATGGAGTACTGTGTGCAGTTTTGGTCTCCAAATTTGAGGAAGAACATTCTTGCTATTGAGGGAGTGCAGTGTAGGTTCACAAGGTTAATTCCCGGGATGGCGGGACTGTCATATGTCGAAAGATTGGAGCAACTGTGTTTGTATACTCTGGAATTTAGAAGGCTGAGAGGGGATCTTATTGAAACATATAAGATTATTAAGGGATTGGACACGCTGCAGGCAGGAAGCATGTTCCCGCTGATGGGTGAGTCTAGACCTAGAGGCCACAGTTTAAGGATAAGGGGTAGGCCATTTAGAACGGAGTTGAGGAAAAACTTTTTCACCCAGAGAGTGGTGGATATATGGAATGCTCTGCCCCAGAAGGCTGTGGAGGCCAAGTCTCTGGATGCTTTCAAGAAAGAGATGGATAGAGCTCTTAAAGATAGAGGAATCAAAGGTTATGGGGATAAGACAGGAACTGGATACTGATTGTGAATGATCAGCCATGATCACAGAGAATGGTGGTGCTGGCTCAAAGGGCTGAATGGCCTACTCCTGCACCTATTGTCTATTGTCTATTGTCTATTGACCCTTGTGGCTACGGGGGTCAGGGGGTATGGAGGGAAGGCTGGGGCGGGGTTCTGAGTTGGATGATCAGCCATGATCATAATCATTCCAAAATGCAATATCTCACACTTGTCTGTATTAAACTCCATCTGCCATTTTCAGCCCATTTTTCCAGCTGGTCCAAATCCCTCTGCAAGTTTTGCAAACCTTCCTCACTGTCTGGTACACCACCAGTCTTTGTATCATCAGCAAATTTACTGATCCAATTTACCACATTATCATCCAGATCATTGATATAGATGACAAATAACAATGGACCCAGCACTGATCCCTGTGGCACACCACTAGTCACAGGCCTCCACTCAGAGAAGCAATCCTCCACCACCACTCTCTGGCCTCTTCCATTGAGCCAATGTCTAATCCAATTTACTACCTCTCCATGTATACCTAGTGACTGAATCTTCCTAACAAACCTCCCATGCGGGACCTTGTCAAAGGCCTTACTGAAGTCCATGTAGACAACATCCACTGCCTTCCCTTCATCCACTTTCCTGGTAACCTCCTCAAAATAATAGATTGGTTAAACATGACCTACTACACACAAAGCCATGTTGACTCTCCCTAATAAATCCCTGTCTATCCAAATACTTGTAGATCCTATCTCTTAGTACTCCTTCGAATTATTTACCTACTACCGACATCAAACATACTGGCCTATAATTTCCTGGATTACTTTTAGAGCCTTTTTTAAATAACGGAACTACATGAGCTATCCTCCAATCCTCCGGCAGCTCTCCTGTAGATACCAACATTTTAAATATATCTGCCAGGGCCCCTGCAATTTCAACATTAGTCTTCTTCAAGGTCCGAGGGTCTACCCTGTCAGGTCCTGGGGATTTATCTACTCTGATTTGCCTTAAGATAGCAAGCACCTCCTCCTCCTCCTCCTCAATCTATATAGGTTCCATGACCTCACTACTGGTTTGCCTTATTTCCATTGACTCCATTCCAGTTTCCTTAGTAAATACAGACGCAAAAAAAACATTTAAGATCTCCCCCATTTCTTTTGGTTCCATACATAGCTGACCACCCTGATCTTCAAGAGGACTAATTTTATCCCTTACTCTTAATATACTTCTTTGCTCTTAATATACCTATAGAAGCTCTTTGGATTATCCTTCACCTTGACTGCCAAAGCAACCTCATGTCTTCTTTTAGCCCTCCTGATATCTCTCTTAAGTATTTTTTTGCACTTTTTATACTCCTCAAGCACCTTATTTGCTCCCTGTTTCCTGTACATGTCATAGATCTCTTTCTTCTTCTTCTTCTTCTTCTTTATCAGAGTTCCAATATCCTTTGAGAACCAAGGTTCCTTATTCTTATTCACGTTGCCTTTAATCCTGACAGGAACATACAAACTCAGCACTCTCAAAATTTCTCCTTTGAAGGCCTCTCACTTACCAATCACATCCTTGCCAGAGAACAACATGTCCCAATCCAGGTTGACTACTAGATAGTGAGTCCATAGGTTGCGGAATCAGTTCAGTGTTGGGGAGAGTGAAGTTATACGTTCTGGTTCAGGAGCCTGATGGTTGAGGGGTAACAACTGTTCCTGAGATTGGTGGTGTGGGACCCAAGGTTCCTATACTTCCCTCCTGATGGCAGCAGCAAGAGGAGAGCATGGCCTGGGTAATGGGGTTCCTTGACGATGGATGATGCTTTCCTACAACAATGTTCCATGCTCGGTGGTGGGGACAGCTTTACCCATGATGGACTGAAATCAGAAATAGCCAGGCAGCTTATCAGACTCACTTGAGAAAATGCACCTGGAGTCTTCAAAGCCAGTGCATCATCTAAGTACACCCTTCGTTCAATGGCAGCCACATCGTTTCCAAAGCAGTAGATGAATACTCTGCAATTGAAATTCAACCATGAGTTCTATCTGTGTTGATTGTTAGAGAAGGTTACAGTTCCATAAAACAACAGCTATCCTGCTCAGATTATGGTTACAGGGGCCATTGCCCAAAGAAGTAAGAAAAGCATTTCCTTCCTCTATCATAATAGTGGTATGAAACTTTCACAGC
This sequence comes from Mobula birostris, assembly GCF_030028105.1. Classification (NCBI taxonomy): domain Eukaryota; kingdom Metazoa; phylum Chordata; class Chondrichthyes; order Myliobatiformes; family Myliobatidae; genus Mobula; species Mobula birostris. The sequence continues at coordinate 104,236,329 of NC_092374.1, forward strand.
AACAGTCTGATCTTGCACAAAAAATGCTGACATTTATTTTTGTAACTGTGGCTTAGCTTAGTCTCCAATTTAACCATGTTGCTGAAGTCCAAAGTACTTGCTTAACTGATATCCATATCAAGTTGACTGACCTCCAAATTTGTACTCCTCGCTGGGTTGGTGCAAATGTTCTATAGATTCCTTGCAGTTCCATTAGTCCCATGCCAGTTTAGTGCAGGTTCAGCAACTCTATTATTCTCACATGAATTAATCAAGTAAAAGTAAATGATTTTACACACTTTAAGGTTTTTTTTTTTCTTTCAATTATTTCTGGATGCTAAATAGGGCAACTCACACACGAATAAGTGGTGAAGCTGCATATTCTGCTATTTTTCCCCGTACCTCCATTCCTGAAATTATATATGAGCAGCAAATCTAGTGGCAATTAGGAAAATTGAAAGTTTGTTGAGATAGTGTTTGATGAGTTGGTGAATGTCAAAATTAGGCAAATTCACTAGAAGAATTTATTGCAAAATGTTTAAATGGTCAGTTTCTATTATAAATATATACTCTGTTGCTTCTTTATTGGTATAGGGGGACCTAATAAAGTAGCCACTGAGTGTATATTTATGGTCTTCTGCTGCTGTAGCCCATCCGCTTCAAGATTTGATATGTTGTGCTTTCAGAGATGCTCTCCTACGCACGACTGTTGTAATGCAAGGTTATTTGTGTTACTGTCACCTGCTTGCCTATTTGAATGGCAGTCTGGCCATTCTCCTCTGAATTCTCTCAGTATCAAGGTGCCTTCACCCACAGAACTGTCACTCATGGGATGTTATTTGTTTTTCACACAATTCTAGATACTTGTGCGTGAAAATACCAGATCAACAGTTTTCAAACCATCCCATCTGGCATCAACAATCATTCAAGGTCAAAGTTACTAGATCACATTTCTTCCACATTTGGTGTGAATAACAATTGAACCCCTTGACCATGTCTGTGTGCTTTTGTGCATTGAGCTGCTGTCATATGCTTGGCTGTTCAGATATTCTATTAATGAGCAGAGGAGCAGTGCAACTAATAAAGTATGGACATAACATTTATAATGTGGGGATTTGCCATGAGAAGAGAGGTTTCGTAGTCCAAAAGTGCGTTGAAGCATATTACTTAAATGCACCATTCAGAGTGTAGTTGAAGCAAATTCAAATATTACATTTGAGTGGAAATTAAGTAGAGAGAAAGAGTTGTAAGGATGTGTAAATCAGTGGACTGAGCTCAAATAGAGGAGGTTTATGTAATACCAATATTTTACCAAATTGCAGCTTAATTATAATTTCCGCATATAGTCAATGAGGTAGAAGATGATTTTAGCATTTAATGTCACAGTGAATTTTAGTGAGTGGTTATTTTAGTGTTTTAATGAATTTAATATGACAAGTAATGTTCTTAACATCTTACTAGCTTGCATTTGATTAATATTCAACTTACATAGATGCCAATTTAAATATTCGTTGATTAAAGTGATGTTTTAAAAATGATGTTGAAAAATGATGCCTGTTTCAGATGATTTGCCCTCTTCCTGTTGAGGAGCTGTGTATCCCTGGAGTGAAACTTAAGTGCAGAATTCTAGGCTGTTATTCTAGTGCTGTATATCTACCTTCTTTGACTTGTAGAAGCCTTTTACGACTTAATACTTAGGTAAGGTAGCAAGTTGACTGGTATCTGGGATCAGCCATGATGGAATGGTGGTGCAGACTCGATGGGCTGACTAGCCTAATTCTGCACCTATGTCTTATGGTCTAATGATCTTACTCTGCATGAGTGGAAGACTGAGGGGTATCCTTATGAATCCTTACAAAATAAAAAAATAATGAATACACTACAATTGCTTGTCTACGACTGTGGACATCTATTATAATAATGTGGCCATAGTCACAGGCTGGTATTTGCTTTGCTCTACATTTGAAGTACTGTAGGTTATACCTGGTCATATTTCCCATGAGGCAGAAGATAAAACAGGACTGTATGGTGTTCCTTTGGCCCACGATGCTGGACCAAATTAATTAAACTAAAACCTATTAAACTACTCCTTTCTGCCAACAAGTCCATCTATTCTTTGCAAATTTATGTTCCTGTCTAAGAGCCTCTCAAACACCTTTACTGTAATTGCTCCACTACCACCTTTAGCAGTACATTGCAGTCACCCACTACTCTCTATTTAAAAAAAAAACTTGTCTTGCAGATCTTTCTTGAACTAACCTCTCTCACCTTAAATGCATGCCCTCTAGTATTGTAGTAATTTGCTTCAGTCTACCATAGGTCAAAACATTAAGCATCCCATATGGGATCAATGCCTGGGTGTGGTATGTACCACTCAACATGCATCACAAACATTATGTCTCAAAGAATGAAGCATTTTCCCGTTATTCTGTATCAACTTCAGGTTGTTCCGCAGGTCATTGTGCAACAGAATCTATGTGTTTAGATCTGACTGAGGAAACTGTAGGGTTAATCCAAAAAGCTTGATAAGTCAGAGATCCAGTCAATAGGGTGTATTGGAGTGACCAAAATATTATGTAGATTGTATTATTAAGTACAGTTGAAGAATGTTAGCGTGTTTGCTATGAAACCAGACTGAGGCACTGTTTAATTTATTATTTTATCTATTTACACAAAGGCATTGGACTAGCATTCCTTTTATCATCCATAATGAATGGAAAATATATGACTGCAACAGTTTCAGTTGTGTTTCTAATGTCAATATTTAAGTGCTTCATTAATTTTGCCCTTTATGTTAATTATGTCATTATTTAAGATTATTGAAGTAAAAAATATGACAAAAAGAACAAACTGCTGAAGGAACTCTTCAGGATGCATCTGTAGAGGAAATTAAACAGCCAGTGTTTTAGGTCAAGACACTTTATTTGCCGTCTGACCCATTGATATTCCAGTATTTGCAGTCTTTTGAGTCTAAATAAAATGATAAATATTGAAAGATCTGAAATATACAGGAATACTGAGATTATTCAACAGGACAAGCAGCAACATTGGAGAGAGAAACATTTCAAGTTGATAATCTTTTATCAATGATTTGGATTTATGATCTTTATAAAGCGTATTCAATATGGTCAAGATGTACTCCTTCACAAGAAAATATTCTAATGCCATATTGTACAACATTGATAAATGTAATCAGCAATTTAAGCCTTGTATAGCATTTTTATTGACATCAAGCCATCGGTTGGAATAGATACCAATTTCAGATAGCAAATACCACCAGTAGCAATATCACTCCTTACTACAGAAACTTTAGTGCAGTACGGTAATTAGGACAGCCCAGGTGCCACAGGTTCAACCCTATCAGAATTGCTGTTTGGGTAGAGTTTCCATGTTCTTCCAGTGACTCCGTAGTTTCCCCCAGGTGCTCTGATTACCCTTGCATCCCATAGATGTACTGGTATGATGATTAGCCATTATAAATTGCCCTTGATGTATCTGGATGGCTGGAGAATTGAGGCAAGTTAATCAGCATGTGAGAGGTAGAAGATTAGAAGTGAAAAAATGGGGGCACTGGATTGGTGGGAATGATCTGAGGGCCAATGATCTGAATTGATAGACTAAGCGACCACCTACTATGTCATAAGGAAATGCATGAACATCAATTTCTCGACCTTCTGGTAGTACCCCCACCTTCACCATTCCCCATCCCCTTTACCCTCTCTCACCTCATCTCCTTGCCCACCCTTTGCCATCTCTGGTGCTTCCCCCCCCTGCCCTTTTCTTTCTTCCATGGTCTTTTGTCCTCTTCTATTAGACTCCCCCTTCTCCAGCCCTGTATCTTTTTCACTAATCAACCACCCAGATTTTTACTTCGTCCCTCCCCCTTTAAGTTTCACCTATCACTTCAGAATCAGAATCAGGTTTATTACCACTGACACGTGATGCGACAACACATAATCTGGGGGGGGGGGGGGGGATAAATAAATAAATAAACAAACAAACAAGTAAATCAATTATGTATATTGAATAGAAACGTGCAAAAACAGAAATAATGTATATTTTTTAAAAAGTGAGGTAATGTCCAAAGATTCAATGTCCACTTAGGAATCAGATGACAGAGGGGAAGAAGCTGTTCCTGAATTGCTGAGTGTGTGCTCTTTGTACGAGTTTGATTTTGTTGCACTTTCTGCAAGTTTTGCCTTTAAACCGGCATTGGTCTGGTGTATTTGAAACCCTGCCACAATGGTAACACAGTAAGAAGCTATTCCTGAATTGCTGAGTGTGTGCCTTCAAGCTTCTGTACCTCCTACCTGATGGTAATAGTGAGAAAAGGGCATGACCTGGGTGCTGGAGGTCCTTAATAATGGACGCTGCCTTTCTGAGACATCGCTCCCTAAGGATGTCTTGGGTACTTTGTAAGCTCGTACCCAAGATGGAACTGAGTAGTTTTACAACTCTCTGCAGCTTCTTTCAGTCCTGTGCAGTAGTCACACTCCCCCCATACCATACCAGACAGTGATGCAGCCTGTCAGAATGCTAGTATCAGCTTAGATGTTTCCCCTGCTAAGTGTGTAGAATTTTTTAAATTCTTCATTAACAAAGTTGAGGACATTAGAATGAACATTCCCCCCCCCCCGCCCCCCGCCCACCCATGACCTAGCTGTCTCACTGGTTTGTTCATCTAAACTGGTCTGCTTCCAACCTATCATCCCACCCATCAAAGATTGTGTCCACCATGAAACCTGCAACCTGCCCCCTTGACATTGTCCCCACTCTCCTCCTGAAGGATGTCTTTGACATAGCCGGTCCCAGCGTCCTCTCTATTATCAACAGCTCCCTGGCCACTGGTATCGTTCCAACATGCTTCAAGCATGCCGTGGTCCAGCCCCTCCTGAAAAAAAACAATCTAGACCCTACCTTACCTAGTAACTACAGACATGTTTCTAAACTTCAATTCCTGTCAAAAGGTTCTCAAAAAGGTTATTCTCAGTCAATTGTTGCTCTACTTACACCAAATCAACATCTTGGAAAGATTTCAATCAGGTTTTAAGGCTTATCATAGCACAGAGTCTGCCCTGCTGAAAGTGTACAATGATCTCCTCCTCTCTACCAACTCAGGTGACTCTGCCATCCTAATTCTTCTTAACCTCAGTGCAGCATTCGATACTGTAGATCATGCCATTTTACTAGACCGTCTCCAGTATGGGGTTGGTGTTGATAGCACTGCCTTGAACTGGTTCACATCTTACCTCAAAAATAGAAGCTTCTCTGTCAATATAGGCACATTTTCCTCTTCTCCAGCTAGTCTCTCCTGCGGGATCCTACAAGGTTCCATCCTAGGTCCCATTCTTTTCTCTGAATATATGCTTCCCTTCGGCCAAATCATTCAAAAGTGTGACATTTCTTTCCACTGTTATGCTGGCGACACACAGCTTTATCTCCCCCGAAACCAAACGACCAGTCAAAACTAGTCAACCTCATGAACTGCTTTGAGGACATAAAATGTTGGATGGCACAAAACTTCTTACAGCTGAATGAAGGCAAGTCTGAAGTTGTCCTGTTTGGCCCCCCTGACTTCATCAAAGTGATTACCAAAAGTCTTGGTAACTTGTCCACCCTTGTCAAACCCCATGTTAAGTCCCTTGGTGTGGTATTTGATTCTAACTTTAAGTTTGACAAGCAAGTTAATGCAGTAGTAAAAGCCAGTTTTTTCCAGCTTCGTACTATCGCCAAAATTAAGCAGTTTCTCTCTTTCAAAGACCTTAAGAAATTCATCCACACCCTTATATCCTCCCGCTTGGTCTACTCCAACTCCCTGTATACTGGGATTAGTCAGTCATCCCTGTCCCGTCTGCAACTGGTCCAGAATGCCACAGCCAGGCTCCTGACAGGTGCCCGGAAGAGGGACCATATTACTCCTATCCTGGCCTGTCTCCACTGACTACCAGTTCAGTTCAGAATTGATTTTAAGGTTCTCCTGTTTGTTTATAAAGCCCTAAATGAGCTGGCACCCCACTTATGTCACAGACCTTCTAACCCCTTATTCTACTTCCGGGTCCCTCCGGTCAGCTGACTTGGGGTTCCTAGCTGTCCCGCGATCTAAGTTTAAGCTCAGGTGTGACCGCGCCTTTGCTATTGTAGCCTCTAGACTGTGGAACAGTATTCCCCTCCCTATCAGATCTGCCCCCTCCATCGACTCTTTTAAATCCAGGCTCAAAACTTACTTTGATTCACTAATGTTTGAATCCTCCTGATGTGGCTGATTTTTGGCTTGTGCCTAGGCCCTTGTGTTGTTTCTTTTGTGCCTATAAGCTGTTTGCCTTGTTGGTTATGTCTGTGTTTCTTGTATTTATGATGTTAGCCATCTGCTCTGATCTGTACAGCACTTTGGTCAACATGGGTTGTTTTTAAATATGCTATATAAATAAATTTGACTTAACGTGACTTGACTCTCCACAGTACATCTATTGAAGTTTTCGAGTGTATTTGTTGACATGCCAAATCTCTTCAAACTCCTAATGAAGTATAGCTGCTCTCTTACCTTCTTTATAACTACATCAATGTGTTGGGCCCAGGTTAGATCCTCAAAGATCTTGACACCCAGGAACTTAAAACTGCTCACTCTCTCCATTTCTGATCCCTCGATAATGATTGGTATGTGTTCCTTCATTTCACCCTTCCTAAAGTCCACAATCAACTCTTTCATCTTACTGACATTGAGTACCAGGTTGTCACTGTAGCACCACTCCACTAGTTCATATATATCTCAGTCCTGTATACCCTCTCGTCTTCATCTGAGATTCTGCCAACAATGGAACCTTGTGTTTCTCTCTCCTCTCCTCCATACTCACCTTGTAAATCTACTCCTCAGCTTCTTTTCTCTAGTCCTGCCATAGGGTCTCAGCCCAAAATGTAACTGTACTCTTTTCCTTGATGCTGCCTGGCCTGCTGAGTTCCTCCATCATTTTGTATGTGTTGCTTGGATTTCCAGCATCTGCAGATTTTCTCTTGTTTATGATTGGATCACACTCCATTATCAGCTTATAGATTAGTACCCAAAAAGATTATCGCTCTTCTGTTTCTTGATCTTGTTCCTGGAGATTCAGTGTCAGTTGACCCTGCCAATTCCATCTGGCCCACACCTTCATTAACCTGGTCCAACACTACTTGCCTTTATTGGGATCTTTCTCTTCCTTCAGGTTTAGGGCTACGAATCTTACAGGTTCTGTGGGTGTAGTTTAGTGCTGACTTGTTTTCTATGGTTGCAGCTGGAGTTAACTTCCTTCTTGTCCTCTTGACACCTTAGCTCTTATATTGGTGTTTGGTGAACCGGGATAATGAAAAGTGTATCACTTTTGGTTCAGATGTAATTATGCGGGCAATGGGACTATTGGCTATTTTGTGTTTCTTGATCCTGTTACCGAAGATTCAGTGTCATTCGACCCTGCTATGATCTCCCCTATGTCTTCATTAACCTGGTCCAACACTACTTGCCTTTATTAACCTGGTGTGTGTTGGAACACATCATCAAATGGTTCAATTTAAGAGGGAAGCTTATGTGAGAAGGCTGTTCTTGGACTACAGTTCAGCTTTCAACACCATAATTCCCTCCAGGTTTGACAAGAAGGTCAGAGACCTTGGCCTTCACCCTGCCTTGTGTAGTTGGATCCTGGACTTCCTGTCAGCTCGCTAGCAGGTGGTAAGAGTGGGCTCCCTCATCTCTGCCCCACAACACAGGATCCCCTAGACTGTGATACAATAGCTGCACCTATTGTTAAGTACCCCGTAACTGGGTTGCCAAACCAGCAGAAATGGAACACGTGTTGGAGTCTGTGATTACTAGGAACTAATAAAGCTTTAGATTATGAAGACACATAGTCCCCTTTTATTGTCATTTAGTAACGCATGTATTGAGTAATGATACATTATTTCCTCCGGTGTGAGATCACAAAAACACAGGACAAACCAAGACTGAAAAAACCGACAAAACCACATAATTATACATATAGTTACAAATAGTGCAACAATACCATAACTTGATGAAGAAGTCCATGAGCACAGTAAAGTTCAAAGTTTCTCAAATGTCCAACATCTCACGCAGACGGGAGAGGGAAGAAAAACTCTCCCTGCCATGCCGACCACAATCCGAAAACTTTGAGCTCTGATCAGCTCTCCGACACTGAGTACTAAGCGCCATCTCTGTCCGAGCGATTCGACCTCTTTCTTGGTCGCCAAAAGCAGGCAAGGCCGGTGATTTTGAGGCCTACCCTCTGAAAGATTCTCAACTACACAGTAACGACAGCAGCGGATGGGCGTTTCAGAAATTTCTCCAGATGTTCCTCTGTGCTTTCACGTCAATCTCCATCAAATCAGAAATTGTCCACGGCTGCTATTTAACAGATACGACATCATTTTTCATCGGAGAGCTGCGCACGTGCAGTGTGCTGCCATCTTCTCCTCCCGCTGATTGAAGAATTATTTCTTACTAAAGAAATAAGTAATACAGTACACTAATCGCAAGGATATAAATGTAACAGTTTAGCAAAGATAGTATACACATATACACAGAAAAAGGTAATAGGAATCAACCAAGCTCTATCGCAGTCTAGGGGTAAAATGATCAGTCTTAAGTGAAGCAGAGTTCAGTTCAGTCTAGTGCAGTTCGAAGTAATCGCTGTTGTTTTACCGTTGGAGAGAGAGAGAGAGAGAAGGAGAGTGAGAGATGCAGTTGGTTTCCAGCAAACCTTTTTGATGCCTTCTGATCCAGCTGTGGTCACCGACTGTGAGCCTCTGACCAATTCCCGCAAACCAGTCCTCCAAACTCCCACCACCTTGTGGGGCACACTGCTCTTTCCAGGGTCTCGAGGTGTGTGTCTCCCATGCCTTAACAAACCTGCTATTTTCATCCCCCTGCTGGGGTATCACCTGTCCATCAAACTTCAAACAGTTCAGGTTCAAAGCAAAGGGCCTGTCACAGACACCAACATCGGAATTGTGTTTCTTTCTCGTTAATCTCTCTCTTCTCTCTTATTAGCATTTTGAATGTTTCTCCATTGTCTTCCGTTATCTCTCTCATTAGCATCATCCGTCCTGTAGCTCTGCTTGGCGTCACACATGACACCCCCACCTTTAAAAGGATTTCTACCAGGATAAAAATTATGGGCATGAATGTACATTATAAGATTCGCACTAATATACAGGTAGTCATCAGCTATTCGGCTAATACAGAGAACTTTAAGTTTTAACACCTGGACAGACAATCAGCAATCACATTGTTTTATCTTAATATCAAATTCCTGTAATACCAGGCTCCAACTTAACAAGCATTTGTTTTTATCCTTCATTGTGGCCAAAAACACTAATGGATTGTGATCAGTGTAAACTATCAGTGGTTTCCGTGCCGGACAAATATAAACCTCAAAATGTTGTAATGCCAGAATGATTGCCAGTAATTCCTTTTCCACAATGGAATCATTTCTCTGATGGACATTAAACTTCTTAGAAAAATAAGCCACTGGGTGTTCAATCCCCTCCTTGTCTGCCTGCAACAGCACCACACCTGCCGCTTTGTCGCTAGCATCTGTTGCTAGGGAGAAGGGTTTTGAAAACTCAGGCGCATTCAATACAGGGTGGTGACACAGAATCACCTTCAGACTCTTGAAGGATTGTTGACAAAGGTCATTCCACACAAACTTCTCATTCTTCGGCAAGAGCTTAGTAAGAGGGAGGGTAATATCTGCAAAGTTTTTGCAAAATTTCCGAGAGTACCCCACCATCCCCAAGAACCTTCTCAGGGCCCGCTTGTCCGTCGGGATGGGAACTTCAGAGATAGCCTGCACCTTAGCCTGCATCGGTGCCAGCTGCCCCGCCCTACCACGTACCCCAGATATATGACTTTAACGTGACCGAACTCACTTTTCGCGAGGTTCACTGTTAGATTGGCTTCAGACAGCCGTATAAACAATTCCTCTACTGCCACAATGTGCTCCTCCCACATGTCATTCCAGACCACTAAATCGTCAATATACGCTTCTGCGTTCTTTAACCCTTTTATCACTGAATTAATCATCCTTTGGAAGGTCCCTGGGGCGTTCTTCGTGCCAAAAGGTAAAACATTATACTCGTATAACCCAGATGGAGTGACAAATGCTGAGATTTCTCTAGCCCAGTCGGTTAAAGGAACACACCAGTACTCTTTCAGCAAATCGATCTTTGTGATGTACTTAGCTCTCCCCACTTTATCGATGCAATCGTCTACCCTTGGGATGGGGTAAGCATCAGTTTTTGTGATGGCGTTCATCTTTCTGTAATCTGTACAGAATCATATGCTCCCATTGGGTTTCAGGACAACCACACAGGGAGAAGGCCATTCCGATTTGGATGGCCTAATAATACCTGTGGCTAGCATGTGTTCAATTTCTTTCTTCACTAGCTTGCCCTTCTCCAAGTTCATCCTATAGGGGTGTTGCTTAATAGGCTGATCTGATGTAACAACAACATCATGTACCATCCCCTTGCATCGCCTTGGGACATCCGGACATACATCTGCATGCCGGTTAATTAGCTTAATCAGCGGCTCGCTTGGTTCAGAGGTTAAGTGAGAGACCTAATCTGCAAAGTTGGCCAAAACAATAGAGTTCTCCAATCTGGTTAGCACCATATTTATCTTTTCAAGATGGGTTTTCCCAGCCTCATTTATTTTTGTGATAACACCGACTAGATCTGCTTTCTTATCGTGGTAAGCTTTTAACATATTAATATGCACTAATTGGGTCGGCATACGTCTGTCCGGCATTTGAATAACATAATTCAAAGAGTCTATCTTTTTAATCACTTTGTATGGACCGTGGAATCTTGCCTGGAGGGGGTTGGTTACCACTGGAAACAGAACTAAGACCCCATCGCTCACTTGAAACACTTGTTCGTAGGCACGTCTATCAGACCACTGTTTCATTTTTGTTTGGGAGTTTGGTAGATTTTCTTTGGCAAGGTCACAGATCCTTTTAAGCCTCTCACAAAATTTTAAAACATAATCAATCACATTGACTTGTACTGTCGAACTGGACCATTGCTCTTTCAGTAAGGTCAGAGGTCCTCTGGGCTGATGACCGAAGACAAGCTCGAATGGGCTGAACCCCAATGACTCCTGAACCGTGCCCCTTACAGCAAATAACAAGAGAGGCAAGGCATCATCCCAGTCTCTAGCGTTCTCTTGACAATAAGTTTTAATCATGGTCTTTAATGTTGCGTGGAATCTTTCCAATGCCCCTTGGGACTCTGGGTGGTACACGGAGGCCAAAATCTGCTTTGCTCCCATCTCATCCAACATCCGTCGAAATGTGTGAGATGTGAAGACACTCCCCTGATCTGACTGGATTTTCCTGGGCAGCCCCACCATAGTGTAAAATTTCACAAGGGCCTTTCCCACTGCGGGGGCCTTGACGCTTGCCAGGGGCACAGCCTCTGGAAACCTGGTGGCGGCACATATCATAGTCATCACATACTCTCGCCCACTCGCAGTTCTGGGCAGGGGACTGACAAAATCCACAATTATTCGGGAAAAAGGTTCCCCGAAAGCAGGTATTAGTTGAAGGGGCGCTTTAGGCAGGACCTGGTTCGGCTTTCCTACCACCTGACAGGTATGACACTGTGTACAATATTCAATAATATCCTTCCTCATGTTCGGCCAGTAAAACTCTTTCATAATTCTATCGTCTGTTTTCCTCACCCCAAAATGTCCACCGAGGGGTATCTTGTGGGCCAGGTTAAAAATCTCGTCTCTATAAATTTTCGGCACTACCACCTGGTGTACCACCCCCAACTCCTCATCTGCGGGCACGGTACTTGGTCTCCACTTCCTCATCAGTACTCCCTCCTTCACATAATAGCCCATTGGTTCCCTTTATATTTCTGCTTCGGAGAGAGCTGTCTCTGTCAAACCATCAGCTCCTCATCTTGTTCCTGTGCCTGTATAAATTCCTTCCTCGCTAATGATAAATCTACCTCAACTCCCTCACTAATAACCAATAGATTATTTTTAATATCAAGTCCTATTTAATCATTTTGAATTGGCTAATTGCATGCCACAGTCCAGATTTGTAAAGGTAACCGATACCTGTGAATTATGGGAAATGTCTATATTTTCCATAAATCACCTTTTGAGGAAACCTTGGGTGAGCTAGGACCTTCTTCCTTAGAAAGACAGAGATGAGAGGAAATTTGATAGAGTTGTATAAGATTATGAGAGGCATTGATAGAGTGGACAGCCAACAACTTTGTCGTAGGGTGGCAATGAACAATACCAGAGGACATGCATTTAAGTTGAGTGGAGAAAAAATTAGGAGGAAGGCTTTTTTACATAGAGCGTAGTGGGTGCTTGGAATACACTGCTGGCAGTAGTGGTAAAGATACAACTGGGATATTTAAGAGAATTCTAGGCACATGGATGTAAGAAAATGTGGAGGTTATGGGCTATGTTTGAGGGGAAGGGCCAATTGATTGTGGAGTATTTAAAGATGCGCTGGCATCTTTAAAGGGGAGGTAGAAGCAGGTGTTCCAGGAAAAACTGGACAATTCTAATACCCGTTCAGTGACGACATGATTTAATTTGTTTTCTAACATGCAGCCAATACCTTGGTATTAGTCACTGGAAAGTCTACCTCGAATTTTATGACCAAATTATTGATACTATTACATTTTTATTTAAGTTTCAATTATTCCAGTTACTGATCTAATGCTCTATTTATTGGCAGGACTAATGAAACAGAACTCCTTTCCTACAAAGACCATTTGCCTGTAACACAGATTATTGTTGGGGATACAAACAGAACACACTCAGAAGCAGCCTACAAACTTGGACCACTTCGTTGTTATGGTGACAGTAAGTGTCAAAATCTTTTCAAGGGTTTGGACCTAGGGGCATTTACCATGAAGGCAAAGCTTTCCATTTGTTTCTTGTTTGCTTAATGATAGAAAATGAACTCAAATTCAGATTTATTTATTTATCTCATGTGTATTAAACACACAGTGAAATGCTTTATTTGCATAAACAACTGACAAAACCTAAGAATATGTTGGGGGGCACCACACATGCTAGAGTAACATAGCATGTTCACAATGTTCAGCAGGACAACACAAGCAACAGCAAAAGCAACTGTAACAAAACAAGCAATAACAGCAAAACATAAGCCTTTCCCACCCTTTCACCCACCCACCCATCCACCCACTCACTCATACACACAGACAGGCCTTTAGCCCCATGGTAGAGTGCCCATGGGGTTCCAGTTCCTGGCTCCAGACTTTCAGACTCAGACATTGGGCCTGCAGCTTCTTGTCCCTGGCCAGCCCAGGGGTTTCAGCCTTCAAACCTCTACCTCTGGACACAAGTGATACAAGGGACTACAGATGCTAGAATCTGGAAAGAAAGAATGAGCTGCTGGAGGAACTCACAGGGGCATCAGGCAACATCTGTAGAAGGAACTGGACTGTCAACATTTTGGGTCAAGAGAAAGGTATCAACTTGAAACATGAACTCTCCATTTCCTCTTACAAATGTTGCCTGACCTATTGTGTTCCTCCAGCAACTTGTTTATCTTTGCTTCAGAAAGTGGACATCTTAAAAAAAATACAATAAGTTCATCATTCAATTCTCAGCTTCAAAGTTGCTTGGTAATGTTGTTTTCTATTATCTAAACTTGCTACATAGAAAATAATGGATGCTCTGTTAATTACAGGATAGCGATACAATCACATTGGTGTATCCAATCATATAGTAGACAAACTCCTTTACTTACAGGTCTACAACTCAACAGCAGGCACATTGTTTTTTCTGACTTCCTGTAAAGGGCTCACCCTCTGTCACTTTCTCTCTCCTCCTGATCTATCCAGTTATCCCAATCACCTGTTTTCTTTCCCCTTCTCCACCCACCCCATCACCTATCACCCTCACACTTCCCTTGTTTCCATGCCTTCCTCTCCTTTCAGATTCAATCAGCTTTAGCCTTTTGTTGCTTCCACCTATCACCATCCAGCCTCTAGTGCTTCCCTTGACCATTTGTCCCTCCCCACTGTCTCGGCACTAAACTCTGCAAGTGGCCAAAGTGCTACGCCTGGGCCTTCACCTCCTCCCTCACCATCATTCAGGGCCTCAAACAGTCATTCCAAGTGAGACAACACTTCACCTGCAAATGCGCTGCGGTGGTCTATTGCATCTAGTGCTCCTGATGCAGCCTCCTCTACATTGGGAGACCTGTCGTAATTGGGGGATCACTTCCAATTCTCATTCCTATTTCAACTTGTCAGTCCATGGCCTCTTCTTGTGCCAAAATAAGGCCACCTTCAGGGTGGAAGAGGAACACTTTATATTCTATCTGGGTAGCGTCCAACCTGATGGTGTGAATATCAATTTCTCCTTCCGGTTTTAAAAAAAATCCCCTCCTCCCCTCTTCTTCTCTTTCCCATTCTGAACTCTTACCTCTTCTCACCTGCCTATCAGCTCCCCCTGGGCTCCTTTCTCTTCTCTTATCAGATTTTTTGCTCTTCAGTTCTGTATCTTTCCTACCCACCTGGCTTCACCTATCACCTTCTCGCTATCCTTCTTCCCCTTCCCTGCCCCCAACTTTTTGTCTTGTCATCTTCACCTTTGCTTTCCACTCATGATGAAGAGTTTCAGCTAGAAACATCAACTGTTTATTAGTTTCCATAGATGTTGCCTGACCTGCTGAGTTCCAGAATTTCCAGCATCAGCAAACTCTCTTGTGTTTCTAGTACTTCAGTTTCCCCCTCTCCCATTTGCCTATTGTCCCTCCTCACCTGGATCTACTTATCACTGGCCAGCTGTTGCTTCACCGCTTCCTTCAACCTATTTATACTGGCTACCTCCCCTCTGTCTTTCAGTTTAGATGGAGTGCCTTGGCTCAAAGTGTCAACTGTCCACTTTGTTCAATATGTAACGGCCTTGGCCCCAACTGACTCCCGTTGCCTAGGGTGAATAGCCATCGACCCCGCCAAGCAGTGCAAGTGCTTCGGTGCGGATACGGTGTGAGTCGCCCAGTGATCAACCACGACACAAATATGAAACAATATACAAAGTGTGAGAAAAGAATTATACTTTATAGCAAATTTTGGGTGATGGGTTAGTCGCAACAACTAAAAGAAAAGGCGCCACATGAGTAACTTATCAGTCTTGTGCACGTAATATTTTAATATGTTGGAGCTCACGCCTCCAATTTCATCCACAATGTCCTTCTGAGACTCTGGTCACACCATCCAAACCCCCGAGGTCCGGTATCCACCGCCCTGGAACTGCTGTCCGTTCCCCACACGTCCATCCTCCCAGCTCGCCTCCCGAAAAAGCCCGCGCTCCTCTACTCAGCACACATATACAAGATAACAGAACATGACTTTTATTGGCTAACAAATGAATACAGATTCCGTTATCACATTGTATAACCCAAATATTGCTGTTACAGAGAACCCCTTGCTTAGCAGTTAACAGTACGAGAAGCCATTTTAATATAGCACTTCAGAGAAGCCAATTTGGTAATAAGCAATCAACAGTCTGTCTAGTATTACTGAAAGCCCTACAAGTAGATGCTGCCTGACTCACCGAATATCTTCAGCATTTTGTATTTTGTTGCAGATTCTGCAATGCCTGTCTACATTCTACTCCATTACATAGTTTTATTATTTTACAGGGGTATGGAGGGCTATGGTTCAGGTGCAGGCTGATGGGATTAGTCAGTTTAATAGTTCTGCATGGACTAGTGGGCTGATGGGTCAATTTTTGTGCTTTAGTGTACTATGGTTCTGTGAAGCTCAGTGGTGTTCAAAAAAGAGATCATATGCAAGTTGGAAATGATCTTGTAGTCTTGAGCGAATTGATTCTATTCTTGTAACAAAAAGATCATTGGGCCACTTGAGCTGATGTTTGGTTCCCTCCATCCATTAAAAAATCAAACAGAGGATTAAAAATCTTCAAGGCTGACCTTGCTCATGGTCATCTTCAGAGCCCCCTGTAGAGTGATTGGTGGATCACATGATTCAGGTAGCAACCTCAGCAGGATCCCCCAATGCACAATAGTATGGGCCAAATTCTGCTCCTATGTCTTGATGTCTTAATCATAGTCATACTTCATTGATCCTGAGGAAAACTGGTTTTCGTTACAGTTGCACCATAAATAATTAAATAGTAATATGTAAATTCTGCCAGGAAATAAGTCCAGGACCAGCCTATTGGCTCAGGGTGTCTGACCGTCCAAGGGAGGAGTTGTAAAGTTTGATAGCCACAGGCAGGAATGACTTCCTATGATGCTCAGTGTTGCATCTCAGTAGAATGTGTCTCTGGCTGAATGTACTCCTGTGTCCAATCAGTCCATTATGTAGTGGATGGGAGACATTGTCCAAGATGGCATGCAACTAGGACAGCATCCTCTTTTCAGACACCACCGTCAGAGAGTCCAGTTCCATCCCCACAACATCACTGGCCTTACGAATGAGTTTGTTGATTCTGTTGGTGTCTGCTACCCGCAGCCTGTTGCCCAGCACACAACAGAAAACATGATAGCACTGGCCACCACACACTCATAGAACATCCTCAGCATCGTCCAACAGATGTTAAAGGACCTCGGTCTCCTCAGGAAATAGAGATGGCTCTGACTCTTCTTGTAGACAAGCCTCAGTGTTCTTTGACCCAGTCTAGTTGATTGTCAATTCATATCCCCAGGTATTTGTAATCCTCCACCATGTCCATGCCCCTGGATGGAAACAGGGATCACCGGTGCCTTAGCCCTCCTCAGGTCTACCACCAGCTCCTTAGTCTTTTTCATATTAAGCTGCCGATAATTCTGCTCACAGCATGTGATAAAGTTTCCTACCGTAGCCCTGTACTCAGCCTGATCTCCCTTGCTGATGCATCCAACTATGGCAGAGTCATCAGAAAACTTCTGAAGATGACAAGACTCCATGCAGTAGTTGAAGTCCAAGGTGTAAATGGTGAAGAGAAAGGGAGACAAGACAGTCCCCTGTGGAGCCCCAGTGCTGCTGATCACTCTGTCGGACACACAGTGTTGCAAGCACACGTGTGTTTGTGTGTTTATATGAAACATAATGCACTTTCCATGCCTCCCCCGCCCACCTTCTCTTGGAAAGGGATCATGTAGAGGTCTTAAAAATGTAATTTTGAGACAACTTTGTGGGGTTACAAATTTGGGGAGATGCTCTCCTAATACCCACCAAATTTTAGATGCAAGTTGACATACTCCAAACCGGCCCCCCTCAAAAAACATCAGAAGTTTACCTGAGTAACTAGGCATGTGGCTGAAAAAGAATTTTAAATTTGGACATTATTGCAATGCAGGCTCTTAGAGATGCTGCATGTAAATTGGCTTCTGGAGTTTCCACATAGAGTCATTGAGCACTATAGCACAAAAACAGGCCCCTTGGCCTATCTAGTCCAGGCCAAAGTGTTGTTCTACCCAGTCCCATCAACCTGCACCAGGTCCATAGCCCTCCCATCCACGTTCTTATCAAAACTTCTCTTAAAGGTTGCAAAAGGTGGTGTCTGAAAAGAGGATGCTGTCCAAGTTGCATGCCATCTTGAACAATGTCTCCCATCCACTACATAATGGACTGGTTGGGCACAGGAGTACATTCAGCCAGAGACTCATTCCACCGAGATGCAACACTGAGCGTCATAGGAAGTCATTCCTGCCCGTGGTCATCAAACTTTACAACTCCTCCCTTGGAGGGTCAGACACCCTGAGCCATTAGGCTGGTCCTGGACTTATTTCCTGGCATAATTTACATATTACTATTTAATTATTTATTGTTGTATTACTATTTAATTATTTATGGTGCAACTGTAATGAAAACCAATTTCCCTCGGGATCAATAAAGTATGACTATGACTATGACTAATTTGACTGTATCCACCACTTCTGCTGGTAGCTTGTTCTATACTTCTGAGTGAAGTAGTTTTTTCCCCTTCAGGTTCTCCTTAAACATTTCCCCTCTCACCCTTAAACTATGACCTCTAGTTCTAGTCTCACCCAACCTCAGTGGGAAAGGTCTGCTTGCATTTACCCAGTCTATACCTCTCATAATTTTGTATACCTACATTACATCATAGAATTCCCTTTTAAAAACATTTTCAAAGTACCTTAGAATGTCCTGAGCTTGTGAGAGGAACATTTTGAGGAGAGAAAGAACCTGAAACAAGATCTGAGCTAAAGCACTTCCAAACATGATTTCAGTATTTTGCAGCTAACATCAGTTCAATCCTCTCTTTGTCCGTCCAGGAAATTACTGGAATGCAGCTTCGTTTAACACTGAGAGTTCATATCTCCATTTTCCAACATTCCATGGGAAGATAAGTGCTGACATTTCATTTTTCTTCAAAACAATGGCTTCCTCAGGAGTTTTCCTGGAGAACCTGGGAATCAAGGACTTTATAAGAATAGAGCTGAACTGTAAGTAAGATACCAATTACAAACTGCAATCATTATGTAAATAAACCAACAGCAAATCCTAAAGCTGCTTCAATCTGTTTTCATCCCATTTGTTAAACAATTATGAGTTAGCAACCTGTTTGGAGTATTTTCAGGTTAAAGTAAGACTGCATGTGACATTCAGTCGACAGTGCCTGATAAATTCCCTCAATAACAGTTAGAGGACAATGATTTGATAAATGTTTTAAGCTGAGTGACTTTACTAAAAATCTTTACTCTTCTTGAAATTCAAACTACAGTGCAAATCATAATATCCCTGCAACTTTCACATCATCACTTTCCACATAGGAATTTGGACAATTTATTTAGTATTTCTGTCTGGCTGTTAAATTACAGAAAAAGAGCTCATTCAATTGGTAGCATTCAGTCTAAGTCCTGGAATTCCAACCCAAACACAACACCTTTTACCAGCGTCTGCTCTGGGTCAAGAAGGTGGCTCAGTTCCACCCTCTCAGCGGCGTTTGGGAATGGACAATAAATGCTGGCATTGCCAGCTCCAATTCCGAAAAATGCTTTTCTTTTGTCTAGTTATAAAGTTCGTTTATGGCTTTAGAAGACAAATAAACTGTTCAGTTAAATACATGTCTCAAGTAAACCCTCACAAGCTCTGAGTTTATGCCCTGTTTTTGCTTGCCTCACCATCACCAAGTAAACTGACAAAGGATTTTGTAATCTCACATTGGTCTGATCTGACATACACTAGCAATCACCTTTGTTTTATTATCTCAGCCATTTACTAACATAATTTACATTATGCTTTTAAACATTAATAAATTATCATTAAGACCAGAATAATTTTCAATCACAATATTTTTGTTTGATCATGCTTTTAGTATTGAAAAAGGTACTTTAAAACAATGGCTTTTACTGCATCAAGGGAGCTTTAATTATTTATTTTGTAATCTGGGCCTGGTTGAGATTAGCTTTATTTGTCACATGTGCATATTGAAATGCATTGTTTTGAGTCAACACAGTCTGAGGTGTGCTGAGGGCAGACTGCAGGTGGCGCCATGCTACCGACACCAACATAGCATACCCATAACTTACCAATTCTAACTCGTACATCTTTGGAATGTAGGAGGAAACTGGAGCGCCCAGAGGAAACCCACACAGTCAGGGGAAGAATGTACAAACTCCTTTCAAACAGCAGTGGAAATAGAAACCTAGTTTTTCATCTAATACTGTACAGTTCTATTGGTATATTTCAAAATAGCAAAACTCTCTCAGTAAACCTTTGATCATTTATTTGTAATTAATATTCTGAGTGGGAATGAAAGCACCTTGGTTGTAAATGATGCATGCTATTTATCTAATTATATTGTCATCTGCGGTGAGGAACAGAATAACTGTATGCATTAGTGGCAACCTTTACAGTGAAAGGATCAACCAGCATTGGATTTTCATCCTGTTTTCTTAATCATTCCTGTATGATTGAAGACTATAGTGAAGGTTTCTCAGAAGCTTAGCTCTAAAATCATGCCTAGGGATGGTAATTCACTAAAGCTTCTGTCTGAAATTCTCTCTTCTGTATTAATAGAGAGAAGATCAAAAGTTCATATGTTACAATGGCTTTGAAGCTGAGACAGTAATTTCAAGATAGGAGTATTTACACTGAGGTGCCATAATTTGCTGTCATACTCTCTGCAGTTTATTCCAAATTATATCTACCTGAAATTGTAATAGTGTCCATTAACACATGGATTTCAAAGAGATTTTAAATCATCTTTTATTCATCAATGTGTAGTAAGCATCTTAGCCTGCTTTCAATGAGATTGTGATTTTTTGGCAATGTCGTTAAATGAAGAAGTCCAGGTTTCACAGAGAAAGTGAATAATAAGCTGGATTCATATTCAGAACAAGACATTACAAGACTAACACAACACTATAAATCCACTTTACCTTTGCATGCTGTGAAAGTAAGAAGCTGAAGCAATTTTATATCCACCACCAGTCAAATCTCATCAGTTGCAATTGTTCTGTGTGAGCCACATTGGGTTTCATTGTGACTGCGTTTGCTCATTTTGCCAAGGACAGATTTGCATTCCCAGATTTTTATGGAATATAAATGATGATGTTTCTCCTTGATAATCATAAAATATGGTATATAGTCATACTTTATATGACAAGTCATTCAGTTATATCTAGCTGTTTCCAATTCATGCATGGGGAATGGATGTTGTCCTTGCCAGTAATGTCCACATCTCTAGAAATAATGTAGTACATGTCCACTTATGAATAAAATGTAGTTTGCTCCTGTATTAGATGAATGCTCTGAGAATTAAAATGCTATTCTGATCAAATTTAATTACATATCAATCCAATTGCAGCTGAGCAGATAATAATTCTGCCTTGAGTGAAAGGTGGTGATTTTTAGTTCCCATCCAAAGCTCAAAAAGCAATATTCTAGGCAACAGTGCCCTTTTTTCTAAATGCATTGTTTATCTAGTGATGACCAGGGGAGTTAATACTGGTATTCTGTCCAATATCTGTCTCTCTTGGTAGTGTAGCAGTTGGCACAATGCTTTACACACCAGTGACCTGGGTTCAGTTCCTACTGCTGCCTGTAAGCAGTTGGTACGTTCTCCTCACAACCATGTGGGTTTCCTCCAGGTGCTCCAGTTTCCTTCCACATCCCAGACATGTAGGTTCTTAGGCTAATTTGTTGGCGTGGACTCATTGGGCCAGGAGGACCTGGTACTGTGCTGTGTCTCTAAAACATTTTAAGAAAGTGAATAATGTGTTCAGTGGGAGCAAATTTAGCCACTGTATTTTTGACATCTATGATTACTCTTCAAGGTATTTCTTCAGCTGTTTACCGCACCTTAGAATATCAAGGCCATGAGAGATTCTGTAAAAATGCAAATCATTTTTTAACTTTAATTTCAGTTAGTAAATCCATAATTATATAAAGGGATGAAGGGAGGATGATGTTAATGATTGGACTTGCTCTTTTTCTCTCAGCTTGTCACAGTTATTGAAGGCTGTTCCTCAAGTTAATGATAATTACCTCTACCTGTATACTCTATATGACTTTCAGCTCCAGTGGAAGTGGTTCTTTCATTTGATGTGGGTAATGGACCGTTGGAGGTTATTGTGAAATCACCCATGCATTTGAATGACAATCAATGGCATTATGTTGAAGCAGAACGAAATATCAAGGAGGCATCTCTTCAAGTGGATCACCTGCCAAGAAGCTCTCAAGAGGCACCCTCTGATGGGCACATTCAGTTACAGCTCAGCAGCCAACTGTTTGTAGGTAGGAGACCCTCGTTTACTAATCACCTGACACTTTCCTTGGCACCTACAGCAGATAGCAAAGAGGTCAATTCAGGAAATCATATTTTTATTGCAGTCTATAAAGTAATTCAGTACACATTGGTAACTGGTTCAAAACTAGAGTCATTGTTGTACTAAAATGCAATAAGAAAGTCACCTGTGTAAATGACTCAATTCTTTTATGAGAAACCCTTTAAGATCCTTGGCTTTCCCCCGGTATTTGAATATATTCCTAATTCAAATATTACACATCCTGAGAACAATGGGCATTCAAAGTCCATCTATTAATACTTAGTTTAGTATCTGTGTCAGAAATTAAATGACTTCTGAGGCTTATTAATATAGTGAAGAAATATTGAAATATGCATTGCAATAGATACCTTGATGCTGTACGGAAGCAAATTGGCTGGTTCGGTTAGTGAAACAGCAGATGCTGATTGTGGGTAAGTACAGCAACTGTTCTCACAAGCAAGCAATAAAACACTTTCCTCAATGTAAGTCAAACAAGCACTCATCCAAGTCCCTCAAACTATAGAAACTACAACATTCAGTACACTTGTTAAATCTGTCCAAGTTACATAGGAAGATTAAACAAGCAATAAACAACTACTTAACCAGGTAGGCACTCAAAACATGAGTGCTTCCCCCAATGTAACTGTAACATACATTTTAAATGGTTTCTCCAGCACTCCCCAGGGCCAAGAGAAAGACTAGCACACCTTTGTACACCTACAGACCAGAAATCAGTTGCAGGTATCGCAGCATTTGACCTGGGACCATGGAGCTAACCAATGAGAAGGTGGCTACGTACCTCATCATTGTCCAGCATGGTGGAAGTGACTTTCAGAATAATGTTCGAATGGCAAATAAGTAACCTTTCATATTACACTTGAGTCTCTAAAGTTCCTACGATATGTCATGGAAATATAAACAAGAACTGTAGGTTAATGTTGTCTTTGAATTATATGTGAAGAGTTCATACAGGGCTTGTACATTTTACTGAATGTTTCAGCAGTTATATTCTTTGCTCATTTGAGTACGAAGACAAATGTATCAAGGGAATCATTATGCCAGCCCCTCAGATTGTGTAAATTACTAGATCTAGAGGATACAATGCTGAAACTTTAAGGCATTGGTCAGACTATATTTGGAGCATTATGAGCAGCTTTGGGCCCCATATCTAAGAATGGATATGCTAGCATTGGAGAGATTGCAGAGGAGGTTCACAAAAATTACCGCAGGGATGAAAGGTTTAATGTAAAAGTATTTGATGTCTCTAGACACGTACTCACTGGAAATTAGAAGAATGAGCAGGGATCACATTGAAACCTATCAAATATTGAAACGCCCTGATAGACTGAACATGGAGAAGATGTTTCCTATAGTGTGAGAGTCTAGGGTGAGAGGGCACAACCTCAGAATAGAAAGATATCCCTTTGGAACAGAGGTAAGGAAGAATTTCTTGAATGAATCTGTGGAATTTATTGCTTTACTTAAAGCAAAGGCTGATAAGTTGCAGATCATTCATGGTGAATAAGGTTACGAGGAAAAGGTAGGAGAATGGGGTTGAGGGGAGTAATAAATCAACCAAGATGGAATAGTGGAATAGTTGGGCTGAATGGCCTAATTCTGCTCCTATGTATTATGGTCTATAGTCTAAGATTTGCAGCTGCCAGTCAGCATTGAACTTAGTGTAGGACTGCCTTAGGGGGCTCCAGATCCAGATCTTTTTCGGAGTTTGCTTACCATGCCTTCCCCATAAGGCAGCAGAGGTTTGGGATCAGAGTTTTCCTTCTCCTAGATGAGCTGCCAACCATGGCTGAGGAGCCCCATCTCCCCCAAAGGACTGCTTTTAAGGCATCATTAATCCGCCTTTGCCCCTTCTCCTGTCAGTAGAAACAGTTCCACTGGGCTTAGTAGCTAAGCCATAAATGAAGGCCAGGAGATTGACTTGGTTGTCAGAGGCTATTTGAGAAACACACCACTGGGAGCATTTAATAGGTAAACGGAACATATTCCCACTACCCTCTCCACCCCCCTCCCACCCTCCCTCCCACCCCACCTCTGGTTATAACAACCTTAAGAAACCAGTTTTTCTGGAGACAGAAAAATACCTGATGTGACGCATCATCATACTGACTAGCAATGTGTGCAGTTCCTATAATATAAATACTAAAAAAGACAGCACTGGGAATATTCAGTGAATCATATAGCATTTGTGAATGGAAAAATGGAGATACAATTTCCATTGATGACTGTATTGAAAATCCACAGCAAGGTTGAACTCATTCAGGAATTGCGAGGCTTCTCTTGCTTGTGAAAATGAAGAATTGTGTGTGTAATTTTTTTCTGAAGGCAACTCAATAGAAATTTTAAAGAAAAAATTATCTGCTGAATGCTAAACAATTATTAATAAACAATGGGAACAACCACTTTTTCTTTTAGTTATAGATCTTTTTGTTCAGTTGCTGTTGCTAATTAGTATTGCCTATAAGAGATCAAACAAAGTTGTTGATTGTAATAATAGCAATGGTTTTACATTGACCTGACTTTGTTTGTCTGTAACGCAAACAAACCTATATACTATGGGTTGTATTGAATACTGCACTTGTATACTAACAAGGGTTGAATTGGAGGATGAATGGAATTGAATTTATGTTATTTAGCAGCAATTGTGCTAAAGCTAATTTAGCTTGTGTGACAGTAGACACTAATGCCTTATTTTAGCATAAGGTATTGAAGTGGATAGGCCTCCTTCAGTGGAAGTTCTACATTAAATGAGGGCAATTTTGAGTCTGAGCATGAAGTAATTTGTTCTTTCAGCTCAAGGGTAGAAGCAATTGAGAAGGAGAAGAATTGACTTCCTTGCATGAGGTATTCCCTTTGCCCTATCCATACTTCCCCTACCCTCTCTAGTACTTTTATATCACTATCCCAGTTCTGATGCAGAGTCTTCGATATGAAGCATTCTCTAAATCCACAGGTGCAGCCTGACCTGCCGAACATTTCCAATATTTTCTATTCTCATTTCAGGTTCTCTCAATCTTTATTTTTTATTATTTCTCACTGGAGCCATGATTTTACCTTCCTATATTAGTGGAGTTGATTCTTTTTGGGGTTTAATACATCAACTAGTGACTTGAAATTGGAAATTAGAGAGAAAAAATCCAACAGTAAAGTCACTTGGTTACTGTGGTGAATTGTAATCATTCTAGAACAGATAAAGCAGTGGTTGATTGGCAGGAAGCAAAGAGTGGGAATAAAGGGAGCCTGTTTTGGCTGGATGCCAGTGACTAGTGGTGTTTCCCGGTAGTCTGTGCTTGTGTTGGGACTGATTCTTTTTACTTTATACGTCAATGATTTGGATAATGGAATTTATATCTTTATTGCAAACTTTGCAGATGATACAAAGATAGGTGGAAGGGCAGGTAGTTTTGAGGAAGTAGAGAGTCTAGAAAGGAATTAGACAGATTGGGAGAATGGGCAATGAAGTGACAGATGGAATACAATGTTGGAAAATGTATGGTCTTGGACTTTGGCAGAAGAAATAGAAGTGTTGCCTATTTTCTAAATGGAGAGAAAATACAAAAATCTGAGGCAGAAATGGACTTGGGAGTCCTTGTGCAGGATTTCCTAAAAGTTAATTTTCAGGTTGAGTCTGTGTTGAGGAAGCCAAATGTGATGTTAGCATTGATTTCAAGAGGACTAGGATATTAAAAACAAAGGTGTAATGGTGAGACGTTATAAAGCACTGGTGAGGCCTCACTTGGAGTATTGTGAGCAGCTTTGGGCCCTTTATCTTAGAAAGAATGTGCTGAAACTGGAGAATGTTCAAAGGAGGTTCATGAAAGTGATTCCATAATTGAATGACTTGTCATATGAAGAACGTTTGATGGCTCTGGTCTTGTATCCATTAGAATTCAGAAGAATGAGGCGTGACCTAATTGAAACCTATTGAATGGTGAAAGGCTTTGATAGAGTGATTGTGGAGAGGATGTTTACTATGGTGAGAGAGTCTAAGACCAGAGGACACAGCCTCAGAATAGAGGAATGTTCTTTTAGAACAGAGATGAGGAGGAATTTCTTTAGCCAGCGAGAAGTGAATCTGTGGACTTCATTGCCACAGGCAGCTGTGGACCAAGCCTTTATGCATATTTAAGGCAGAGATTAACAGAATCTTAATTGGTCAGAGCATGAAGGGATAAGGGTGGGGGGAGGCTGGAGACTGTGGCTGAGGGAAAACAGATTAGCCATGATGAAGCAGACTTGAGAGGCTTAATTCTGCTCCGATGTCTTATGGTAACTTTCAATGTCACCCGTTCTGTGTCCAAGCATCAAGGTTTCTTCAAATTAAGTGTCTTTATTTTTTTGCAATTGTAACTAGGTTACACCTCTTGTGATAGTACTCATATTCTGCAGTGTTACACTGCTTCCTGATAGATTATGGATCTACTGTACCTCTTTGTTTTTCTCTCTTTGTGTTTGGTATTTGATTAATTTTTCTATCATGATGGTAGACCCACTCAAGAGATTCAGGTGAGGTACGTGGTTCTATACCATACTGCAGCCTGAAGATTACATAGGAAAATAAGTTTTTGACTCATATTTTGTTGAGTGGGGCTTATTGCCCACAACTTGGATCCTCCATTACCTGCAGTTATCTAGTTATAACGTGTTGGCTGACAGTGTCCTGAACCAAATGCAACAGCAGGGACTCAAATGGGTGTAATTGTGTTACAAATTCAGCCTGATCCAGCAAATGACTTGGTGACAAACAGCACAGCCACTAACTCAGCTCTGTCAATTCCATCTATATTTTGAAGTATTTAAAATAAATTGTAAGTGAATTAATAAACAATCTTTTAAAATAATTATAACTACAGTGGAGCAAGGCCGCTGAAGGCCGGAGGCTGAAATTGACCTGTCCTATGGATGGAGGACAGTGTATTTGTGTAGGTGTGTGTGGGTGTATGAGGTACGGAACAGGGCTCTTTTGCACTATTTTGTGCTCTGTATTGTTCCACAGAGCTTGGTGGGCATGGAATGTAGGCTTCGGAATCAATGATATTTATTAGAATAACCTTTGTTACTCCAATTTCTCGAACTAATTAGATCTAGTGCTATTCCCTATTTAAAGATTTACGGACTAACTGTTTTATTTATCCCTAATTAGAATACTAGTTGAATTCCTATTCTTAAGTATTATGGTTAACTTCAGTTTCAATTCAAGTCAGTACGTCTACAAATTCAAATTCGAAATTATATATCTACACAGCTTAACTCATTTCACAACAACTCTCCAACATCACTACATTTAAAGAAAGTAAACAACAGGATTTCTGCAGATGCTGGAAATTCAAGCAACACACATCAAAGTTGCTGGTGAACGCAGCAGGCCAGGCAGCATCTCTAGGAAGAGGTGCAGTCGACGTTTCAGCTGGAGACCCTTCGTCAGGACTAACTGAAGGAAGAGTTAGTAAGAGATTTGAAAGTTGGAGGGAGAGGGGGAGATCCAAAATGATAGGAGAAGACAGGAGGGGGAGGGATGGAGCCAAGAGCTGGACAGGTGATTGGCAAAAGGGATACGAGAGGATCATGGGACAGGAGGTCTGGGAAGAAAGACGGGGGGGGGGAACCCAGAGGATGGGCAAGGGGTATATTCACAGGGACAGAGGGAGAGAAAGGAGAGTGAGAGAAAGAATGTGTGTATAAAAATAAATAGATGGGGTACGAGGGGGAGGGGGGGCATTAGTGGAAGTTAGAGAAGTCGATGTTCATGCCATCAGGTTGGAGGCTATCCAGACGGAATATGAGGTGTTGTTCCTCCAACCTGAGTT
Organism: Mobula birostris; assembly: GCF_030028105.1. Taxonomy (NCBI): domain Eukaryota; kingdom Metazoa; phylum Chordata; class Chondrichthyes; order Myliobatiformes; family Myliobatidae; genus Mobula; species Mobula birostris. The sequence goes on from NC_092374.1 coordinate 104,263,927, forward strand.
TGGCTTCATCTTTACAGTAGAGGAGGCCATGGATAGACATGTCAGAATAGGAATGGGATGTGGAATTAAAATGTGTGGCCACTGGGAGATCCTGCTTTCTCTGGCGGACAGAGCGTAGGTGTTCAGCAAAGCGGTCTCCCAGTCTGCGTCGGGTCTCGCCAATATATAAAAGGCCACATCAGGAGCACTGGACGCAGTATATCACCCCAGCCGACTCACAGGTGAAGTGTCGCCTCACCTGGAAGGACTGTTTGAGGCCCTGAATGGTGGTGAGGGAAGAGTGTAAGGGCACGTGTAGCACTTGTTCCACTTACAAGGATAAGTGCCAGGAGGGAGATCAGTGGGGAGGGATGGGGGGGACGAATTGTCAAGGGAGTCGCGTAGGGAGCGATCCCTGCGGAAAGCAGAGAGAGGGGGGGGAAGGAAAGATGTGCTTAGTGGTGGGATCCCGTTGGAGGTGACGGAAGTTACGGAGAATAATAAGTTGGACCCGGAGGCTGGTGAGGTGGTAGGTGAGGACCAGGGGAACCCTATTCCTAGTGGGGTGGCGGGAGGATGGAGTGGGAGCAGATGTACGTGAAATGGGGGAGATGCGTTTAAGAGCAGAGTTGATAGTGGAGGAAGGGAAGCCCCTTTCTTTAAAAAAGGACATCTCCCTCGTCCTAGAATGAAAAGCCTCATCCTGAGAGTAGATGCGGTGGAGACTGAGGAATTGCGAGAAGGGGATGGCGTTTTCGCAAGAGACAGGGTGAGAAGAGGAATAGTCCAGATAGCTGTGAGAGTCAGTAGGCTTATAGTAGACATCAGTAGATAAGCTGTCTCCAGAGACAGAGACAGAAAGATCTAGAAAAGGGAGGGAGGTGTCGGATATGGACCAGGTAAACGAGGGCAGGGTGAAAGTTGGAGGCAAAGTTAATAAAGTCAACGAGCTCTGCATGTGTGCAGGATGCAGCGCTAATGCAGTCGTCGATGTAGCGAAGGAAAAGTGGGGGAAAGAAAGTAAATCTCATTCAGTAACTTATCAAAGTCTTTGCAAAGAAATCAGTTCTTGCAGAAAATCAAATTCAAATCCTTCAAATGAAAATAAGCTTGGAAATCCAACCGTATTGAATTCTCCACGTCATTAAACATTTTGTTCAGGTTCTTCGATCTTGTGTGGTTTGCCATCTTGCTTCTTGTTTTGTTGGATGAAATAGTTGATCATCCATGGAAAGTCGATTCACAAACTTATACAAAAAAAAACTTGACCAAATCCCTTGGTGTGTTTTAACAAAACTAATTACCCATTACCCAATAGAAATCTTGGACACTTGTCTCTGCCAATATTGTCATGAACAGTTGCTGCTTGTTATAGCCATAGCTTTAATAGATCTTTTATCGCAATCTCTCCTCCAGGGGCTTCACCCTGAGGTTTTCAAGTAGAGTAGAGATGCTCACTAATAATACCACTTGTAACAGTTTTATTTTTTTTAATTCAGTAAATATTGTTTCCTTGTTTTCATCCCTCCACAGGTGAAGCTTTCTAACGTTACATCTTTGGCTTTAATTAACTTCAGTAACAACTTCCCCTTTGAATTTATGCAAGTTCCTTTGCATACAGATACAGCTTGCACCGTAATGGGTTTGGGGTGTTAAACATATGTGAAATCTGGAAGAAACTCTACAATGGCTGGGATCAGAGGTTGGGAAAGGGAATGAATGAGTTTCGGAGAAGGGTTTCCAAGCTCAGGATAAGTTAGAGTTCTAGGCTTTTCTCTGTGTCCAGAACAACCTTCTGAGTTCAGGCTCTTTGTGAGAATTTTCATTTGTCCTTTCTTTCTAGTCAACACTTCATCATGTGTCTCCTCCTCTGTCGATTCTCAGACTCATTTGGGATTGTCAAATTCTGCACACTTCTTTTTATCAGGTGGGATGCACTGATTATGCAGTTTGTCATCTGTTGTTACTTTCACTGGGTTTTGTTCAGGATTGACAGGCAAGTTACTGTCTACAGTGGGTTCCTCTACATCAGGTAAGTAACTAGCAGTTCTTTGGGGTTCCAGCACTGGGTCTGCAACCGGGGTGGTTGTAAATGGAAGGTCTGGACTTGGGTTGGAGCCCACAATTCTTCTATGTAACTGTTCACAAGCTTCTCTACTCTTAGAGGTTCATCTACAATGTCAAGTCTTGGTCTGAGGTAACAAACCTCATCCTAGTCCTCTTGACAGTCAATTGGATTTTCTTCCTCTTCAACTGACTGTTTATTCTTAGTACAGTGAGTTGTGTACTCGTGAACATCGACAGGAGAAAGTTGTTCATTGCTTACAGAAGGAAGAAATCCACAAGGGAGCAATAGACCCCTATGTAATCTTCGTATGGGCCCAAACTGGCAAATCACCAGCTCTGCCCACCTTTACATAGAATATTTCTTCTCATTTATCAGTAAGTTTGTTTTTACCTCATAGGCGCACATTCCTTACTGGTACTTGGTCTCCTTCTTTCAATTCTGCAGTTCTCACATGTTTGTCATATCTGGTCTTGTTTCGATCTGCCATTTTCTGTGAGTTCCCCGTAGGTATCTTGATGAGATGAGATTTCAAATTTTGTACATACTGAGAGCGTAATGTACCATGTTTGCCTTTCAAGGGTAGTCAAAGGGCTAAGTCAACTGGAAGTCTGTGTTTTCATCCGAACATCCACTCATACAGACTAAAACCAGTCCTCTCATTCCTAGTACAATTATAAGCATGGACTAGAGGTTTCAGAAATTCTCACCAGTGACTTTTATTTTTCGTCTACAGGGTTCCTAACATGTTTAAGAGGGTCCTTTAAAACCTCTCGACAGGGTTTCCTCTGGGATGACATGATGTAGTTCTGACTTATTGAATTCCAGCAATCTCACACGTGCCAGTAAGGCTAGAAGTAGAAAGATAATGCAGCTAAATACGTGGCTGAGGAGTTGATACAGGAGGGAGTGCTTCATGGTTCTGGACAATTGGGCCTTGTTCCAGGGAAGGTGGGATCTGTTCCGATGGGACGGGTTGCACCTGAACCGGAGGGGGACTAACATCCTTGCTGGAAGGTTTGCTGGTGCTGCTCCGGGTGGGGGGGGGGGGGCGGGGGTGGAGGGGGGGGTTTAAACTAGATATTCAGGGGGAGAGGAACCAGAGTATGAGAGCAGAGAGTGAGGTGGAGGAGGATAAAGGTCATGCGAGAACTGCAAGTATAGTGCATGGAGTAAAACCAGATCTAACATATAAAGAGGCTTTGAGGAAAGAGAAGCAGATTAAAGGGTGGAAAGGTAGTAAGGGAGAAGGGCTAAAGTGCGTGTACTTCAATGCAAGAAGCATCAGGAACAAAGGTGATGAACTGAGAGCATGGATACATTTATGGAATTATGATGTAGTGGTGTTACGTACCCCGTAACTGGGTTGCCAAACCAGCAGAAATGGATCACTCAGTTGGAGTCTGGATTACTAGAACTAAGAAAGTTTTACTAAAGAAACAAGCAACACAGTAATAAAAAGGATAATAAATGCAACAGTTCAGCAATGATAAACACACATGTGCACAGAATTAAGATAACAGCATCAATCAAGCTCTATCGTTGTATAGGGGTAAATGACCAATTTCAAAGTGACACAAAGGTCCAGCTCGGTTTAGTTCAGTTCGCAGTAATCGTTGCCATGGCGATGGACAACGTGGGGAGGAGGGAGAGAGAGGACGAGAACGACTGATCATTCAGAAACGGCTTCCACTCACAGACCGGCGATATTACTTTCGGGCGGGTCCTTTGTGATGTCACCTGAGGTCACTGACTGTGACCCCTCCTCCAGATGCGGTCGATCCTCTTCAGTGAACCCGGCACCCAAGCGAGGGTGGACACACACAGGGTTCCCGCTGATCGTACCTTTCCACCCTGTGCGTTTAAGGCTGATCCCCCAATCAGCCGTCCAAGAGCTTCCCACCGACTCGTGAGAGGCGCACCACTTCCAGGGTCTCGTTACCTCAAGTGTCGTGTGTGTCCTGCCTTAGCGAACCTGTCCCTTTTTATCCCCCCTGCTGGGGTATCACCTGTCCATCACTTCATACAGTTCAGGGTTCAAAGGGGGAGCCGATCCAGACAGCTCTCTCTCCCGTCCCTTCATTACACACCTGCAGATTGCCTGTCCATCACTTCAAACAGTTCAGGGTTCAAAGGGGGAGGCGCTCTAGACAGCCCTCTCTCCCGTCCCTTCATTACACATCTCCAGATGCTACTTCATTGTTCCTTATCTCTCCTTCCCCTGAGGACAGGTGGCAGACCAACTGCTGATGCCACTGATGCTAGACCAGGCCAGCAAACATCTTAATTTATGTGTATTCTCGTCACATTTCCCCCCTTTAAGGATTTTTACCAGGAGGTAAAAATTACAAACATGAATACATTATTTGATACACACACAAATATACATCTTTATCAGCTATTTGGCTAACACAGCGAGTTTGAAGTTGTCAACACCTTGACAGACAGTCATCACATTTTCTGTCCCTTTTATATGTGTTATTAATAATCCCTTAGACCAGGCTCCAACTCAGCAAACTTCATAGTGGCCAAAAACACTGATGAATTGCAATCAATGTAACCTCTCATTTGGTTTTGTCCCGGACCACAATAACAAGGGTCATCCCATTCCGACTTAGTTTTCTCTCGCAAAGGCTTAGTAGGAGGGGGAGGGGTAGTGACTGCAGAGTTACTGCAAAACTTCCTACAGTACCCCACCTTCTCCAAGAGCCTTCTGAGGGCCCTCTTGTCTGTCGGGGTTGGGAGGTCAGCGATAGCCTGCACTGTAGCTTGCATCGCTGCCAGCTGCCCCTGTGTCACCACAATTCCCAGGTAAGTGACCTTCGCCTGGCCAAACTCATTTTTTTCAAGGTTCACTATCAAGCTGGCTTCAGACAGCCGTATTAAATTGCCAATACACACCTCTGTGTTCATCAGCCCTTTAGTCACTGAATTACTCATTATATATGGATGTTGTTTACTAGGCTGGCCTATTGTAACAGACACCCCACAACGTCCCAGTTCTTTGCATCACCTCGGGACAATCAAACACACGGGTGCGAGTCGTTTAATTACTTCTGCTAAAGATTCGCTTTGTTCGGGGATTAAGGGAGAGACCTTATCAGTAGACCTGGCCAAAACAATAGCCTTCTCCCATCTGATCGATCCCATACTAATCTTTTCAAAATGTTTTTTTTTCTCTTATCAGGGGGCCCCTAGCTTCATTGATTTCCACGCTAACCCCGGCTAGGTTTGTTAGCATATCAAAAGCCGGTGACCGTCTCAGTTCGCGTCAGTCATGATCAATAACATTCTTCCCCCTGGGCAGTCAGTAAACCTCTTTCCTGATTCCACCAACTGTTTCCTCCAGCACCGCAAAATGTCCACTGGGGGGTACCTCGTGGGCCATGTTAAAAACCCCATCCCCATAACTCTTTTGCACCACCCCCCACTCCTCATCGGCAGGCACAGTACTTGGTCTCCCTTTCTTCCTTAGCACTTCCTCCTCCACACAATAGCCTACTAGTTCCCTTGTTAAAGCTGTGTCAGAGAGAGCTGTCTCTGCCAAAATCATCAGCCCCTCGTCTCGCTCCTGCATCTGCACAAATTCTTTCCTGGTTACTGCTATGTCTGTCCCAGCTCCCTCACTATCTCTTGTCTCACTACACTCCTTCTTTTCATTTTCTACCCCCTTCTCGTACAAGACTGGCAGAAACGTTTCAGCTAATTTCACTACCGCAGCCCCATGATGAACCTGTGAGTCCATGGGCGGGGCCTCACTGCTGGCAGGCTGACCTGTCAATCTCACGATTGGGAATACGATTCCCCCGGCGACGTCATTACCGAGCAAGACTTCCACGCCTTTCATCGGTAATTTGGACCTCATCCCGATCGTGACTATTCCAGAGACCTGGTTGCTTTGTAAGTGTATCTGGTGCAAAGGGACTGACTCTGTTCCTTCCCCAACACCTTTTACCTCTACCTTCCCAGTCTGGGTCTCTGAGCTAAACTCTAATACCCTCTTCAGTATTAGTGACTGACACGCTCCCGTGTCTCTCCAGATCCGCACTGGAACTGGTTTTAACCCCTCCTTCACTGACACCAATCCGGCCGAGATAAACCTCTCGCGCCCTTCCTGAACTTTGGCAGAGCTGTCCTTCCCTAGCGGTTCGCTTAACAGCTCGATACAGCCATTCAGAACCCCCGTTTTTCCTTTCCCCATCTCCTACCTTGGGGCAAAGCACCTGGACGCAAAGTGTCCAACTTCCCTGCAATTATAACAGACGACCCCAGGAGGCTTCCTGCCAGACTGCTCCCGGTCTACCTTATCCTTCTCACTAGTCCCCAGCTTACTTTCTGACTTTTCCAGCGGACTCTCTCCGCCGTCCTGACTACCCTTCTGGTAGCCTTTACTCGGGGAAAACTTCATTTTATGCATCAACACATACTCATCCACTAACTTAGCAGTTGCGGCTAACGTGGCTGCCTCTTTCTCATCGGGGTAGGGTCTCATACCCTCAGGGACACAACCTTTAAACTGCTCAATCAGGATCAGCTGTCATAATCCCCCTCTACCCCCTTTGAGGCGCACCAACACTCACAATATGTCTGCATCTCATGGGCAAACTCCAAATACGTGCTTCCTCGCATTCCACTGCTTCCACTGCTTCCTCGCATTCCAGAACCTCTGCCGGTATGCCTCTGGGACCAACTCATAAATCCTGAGGATGGCCTCTTTCACCACCTCATACCTCTGGGCATCTTCCGCGGACAAAGCGGAGTAAGCTTCTTGGGCTATCCCTTTCAGTACACTCTGAAGTAAAACAGCCCATTTATCCCTCGGCCAGTCCTGACTTATAGCCACTTTTTCGAAATGGAGGAAGTACCGATCCACGTCGGTATCGTCAAAGGGGGGAACCAGCCTAACCTCCTGGGTCGCCCGGAACCCTCCACCTTGGTTCGGCACGGGCCCCTGCTCTGCCCTTAACCTTAACTTCTCCAGCTCGAATTCCCTTTCCCTCTGTTTCTCCAACTGCTGCAACTGTCTCTCTCTCTCTTTCTCTTCTCTCTCCAACTGTCTCTCTCTCTCTTCTCTCTCCAACTGTCTCTCTCTCTCTTGTCTTTCTACCTCTCTCTCCTTCTCTTCTCGCTCCAACTGTCGTACCCGGAACTCGTGCTCGAGTCTCAGTTTTTCAAGCTGCACCTGTACCACGTCTCCAGCAGGATTTTCAATAGACACCACCTCCAGCTCGCCTTGGGGAAACACACCCTTAGATACATAGTGCTCTACGATAGCTCTGTGTATCTCCTCTCTCCTCATTGTCGACTTCCCCTTAGCAAGATTCAACCGTTTGGCCACAGCTACCAATTCCGATTTCCTGGCATCCTCTAATGCCTCCAAGGTCGGCGCCTTTATAAATTCCTCAGCCTCCATTTCTGCTGTTTGTCTTTTCTTTCTTTCGGGAATTTTAACCCAATCAATTTACTCCGTCCCAAATTTAGTGTTCAAAATCGCGGACGAGAACCCCACTTATGTTACGTACCCCGTAACTGGGTTGCCAAACCAGCAGAAATGGATCACTCAGTTGGAGTCTGGATTACTAGAACTAAGAAAGTTTTATTAAAGAAACAAGCAACACAGTAATCGAAAGGATAATAAATGCAACAGTTCAGCAATGATAAACACACATGTGCACAGAATTAAGATAACAGCATCAATCAAGCTCTATCGTTGTCTAGGGGTAAATGACCAATTTCAAAGTGACACAAAAGTCCAGCTTGGTTTAGTTCAGTTCGCAGTAATCGTTGCCATGGCGATGGACAACGTGGGGGGGAGGGAGAGAGAGAACGAGAACGACTGATCATTCAGAAACGGCTTCCACTCACAGACCGGCGATATTGCTTTCGGGCGGGTCCTTTGTGATGTCACCTGAGGTCACTGACTGTGACCCCTCCTCCAGATGCGGTCGATCCTCTGCAGTGAATGCCGGCACCCAAGCGAGGGTGGACACACACCGGGTTCCCGTTGATCGTACCTTTCCACCCTGTGCGTTTAAGGCTGATCCCCCGATCAGCCGTCCAAGAGCTTTCCACCGACTCGTGAGAGGCGCACCGCTTCCAGGGTCTCGTTACCTCGGGTGTCGTGTGTGTCCTGCCTTAGCGAACCTGTCCTTTTTTATCCCCCCTGCTGGGGTATCGCCTGTCCATCACTTCAAACAGTTCAGGGTTCAAAGGGAGAGCCGATCCAGACAGCTCTCTCTCCCGTCCCTTCATTACACATCTCCAGATTGCCTGTCCATCACTTCAAACGGTTAAGGGTTCAAAGGGGGAGCCGCTCTAGACAGCCCTCTCTCCCTTCCCTTCATTACACATCTCCAGATGCTGCTTCATTGTTCCTTATCTCTCCTTCCCCTGAGGACAGGTGGCAGACCAACTGCTGATGCCACTGATGCTAGCCCAGGCCAGCAAACATCTTAATTTATTTGTATTCTCGTCACAGTGGCCATTACAGAGGCTTGGCTGGCACCAAGGCAGGAATGGATTCTCAATATTCCTTTATTTCAGTGCTTTAAAAGGGATGGGGGGGGGAAGGGGAGGAGGGGTGGCATTTCTGGCCAGGAACGCTATTACAGCTACAGAAAGGTTGTGTAATGTAGCAGGATCCTCTTTTGTGTCAGTATGGGTAGAAGTCAGGAAAAGGAAGGGAACAGTTGGGAGTATTCTATAGGCCCCCTGGTAGCAGCAGAGATACCGAGGAGCAGATTGGGAGGCAGATTTTGGAAAGGTGCAAAAATAACAGGGTTGTTATCATGGGTGACTTTAACCTCACTAATACTGATTGGCACCCGATTAGCTCCAATGGTTTAGATGGAGCAGTTTGTTAATTTATTGTGTCCAGGATGGATTCCTCTCACAGTATGTTGACAGGCTGACCAGGGGGGAATGCCATACTAGATCTAGTATTAGGTGTTGAATCGGGTCAGGTTACAGATCTCTCAGTGGGTGAGCATCTGGGAGATAGTGATCACCGCTCCCTGGCCTTTAACATTATCATGGAAAAGGATAGAATCAGAGAGGACAGGAAAATTTTTAACTGGGGAAGGGCAAGTTATGAGGCTATAAGGCTGGAACTTGCGGGTGTGAATTGGGATGATGTGTTTGCAGGGAAATGTACTATGGACATGTGGTCAATGTTTAAGGATCTCTTGCTGGATGTTAGGGATAAATTTGTCCCGGTGAGGAAGATAAAGAATGGTAGGGTGAAGGAACCATGGGTGACAAGTGAGGTGGAAAATCTAGTCAGATGGAAGAAGGCAGCATACATGAGGTTTAGGAAGCAAGGATCAGATGGGTCTATTGAGGAATATAGAGTAACAAGAAAGGAGCTTAAGAAGAGGCTGAGGAGAGCAGAAAGGGGGCATGAGATGGCCTTGGCGAGTAGGGTAAAGGAAAACCCCAAGGCATTCTTCAATTATGTGAAGAACAAAATGATGACAGGAGTGAAGGTAGGACCGATTAGAGATAAAGGTGGGAAGATGTGCCTGAAGGCTGTGGAAGTGAACGAGGTCCTCAATGAATACTTCTCTTCGGTATTCACCAATGCGAGGGAACTTGATGAAGGTGAGGACAATATGAGTGAGGTTGATGTTCTGGAGCATGTTGATATTAAGGGAGAGGAGGTGTTGGAGTTCTTAAAATACTTTAGGATGGATAAGTCCCCAGGGCCTGATGGAATATTCCCCAGGCTGCTCCATGAGGCGAGGGAAGAGATTGCTGGGCCTCTGGCTAGGATCTTTATGTCCTCGTTGTCCATGGGAATGGTACTGGAGGATTGGAGGGAGGCGAATGTTGTCTCCTTGTTCAAAAAAGGTAGTAGGGATAGTCAAAGTAATTATAGACCAGTGAGCCTTACGTCTGTGGTGGGAAAGCTGTTGAAAAAGATTCTTAGAGGTAGGATCGATGGGCATTCGGAGAATCATGGGCTGATCAGGGACAATCAGCATGGCTTTGTGAAGGGCAAATCATGTCTAACAAGACTGATAGAGATCTTTGAGGAGGTGACTAGGCATATGGATGAGGGTAGTGCAGTGGATGTGATCTGTATGGATTTCAGTAAGGCATTTGACAAGGTTCCACACAGTAGGCTTATTCAGAAAGTCAGAAGACATGGGATCCAGGGAAGTTCAGCCAGGTGGGTTCAGAATTGGCTTGCCTGCAGAAGGCAGAGGGTCGTGGTGGAGGGAGTACATTCAGATTGGAGGATTGTGACTAGTGGTGTCTCATAAGGATCTGATCTGGGACCTCTACTTTTCGTGATTTTTATTAACGACCTGGATGTGGGGGTAGAAGGCTGGGTTGGCAAGTTTGCAGACGACACAAAGGTTGGGGGTGTTGTAGATAGTGTAGAGGATTGTCGAAGATTGCAGAGAGGATGCAGAAGTGGGCTGAGAAGTGGCAGATGGAGTTCAACCCGGGGAAGTGTGAGGTGGTACACTTTGGAAGGACAAACTCCAAGGCAGAGTACGAAGTAAATGGCAGGATACTTGGTAGTGTGGAGAAGCAGAGGGATCTGGGGGTACATGTCCATAGATCCCTGAAAGTTGCCTCACAGGTAGATAGGGTAGTTAAGAAAGCTTATGGGGTGTTAGCTTTCATAAGTCGAGGGATAGAGTTTATGAGTCACGAGGTAATGATGCAGCTCTATAAAACACTGGTTAGGCCACACTTGGAGTACTGTGTCCAGTTCTGGTCGCCTCACTATAGGAAGGATGAGGAAGCATTGGAAAGGGTACAGAGGAGATTTACCAGGATGCTGCCTGGTTTAGAGAGTATGCATTATGATGAGAGATTAAGGGAGCTAGGGCTTTACTCTTTGGAGAGAAGGAGGATGAGAGGAGACATGATAGAAGTGTACGAGATAATAAGAGGAATAGGTAGAGTGGATAGCCAGTGCCTCTTCCCCAGGGCACCACTGCTCAATACAAGAGGACATGGCTTTAAGGTAAGGGGTGGGAAGTTCAAGGGGATATTAGAGGAAGGTTTTTTTTACTCAGAGAGTAGTTGGTGCATGGAATGCACTGCCTGAGTCAGTGGTGGAGGCAGACACGCTCGTAAAGTTTAAGAGACTACTAGGCAGGTATATGGAGGAATTTAAGTTGGGGGGTTATATGGGAGGCAGGGTTTGTGGTTTGACACAACATTGTAGGCCCAAGGGCCTGTAATGGTGCTGTACTATTCTAAAAAAAAAAGAATTGGATCATCTGCAGAAAGCAGAGGGTCATGTTGGAGGGAGTACATTTGGATTGGAGGGTTGTGACTAGTGGTGTCCCACAAGGATTGGTTCTGGGACCTCTACTTTTCATGATTTTTATTAATGACCTGGATGTGGGGGTAGAAGGGTGGGTTGGCATTTTTTCGTCCCTCCGCAGATGGAGCTTTATAACATTACATCTTTGGGTTTAATTAACCTGGGTTACACTATCTTCTTGGTGTATCCTTCCTCTCCTAAGGAGGAGGCCCTTAATTTTGCTTTTGGCATTTCTGTAGCACCGGATTTTTATGGGACTGTGTTGCTAGCTCTATGTTCAACCCTCTTCCTTTCACAGCCAGGCTTGGGACCATCTGTGGCAGAGTTATATTTTTGAGTAACTGCAGAGAAACAACTTTGCTGTGAGTGTGGAAATTTCTTGAGTGCAGGTCCTCAGTGCCACTGCTGGGAATCTGTCCAGTCATGGTGTAGCTTCAAAACCCATTCCCAATAGCTTACAAAGTCTAGACCTATAGAGATGGAGGGGTCACCTTCATCAGACGAGTGATTGATTGTGTCTCTTAAACCCTTTGAACAACTTTATAGACACGCATTGCTGGTGTCCGGGACAATGTTTATCCAGTAGTTAGCAGAGCTGAAATGTTTTGGTTATTACTGAAGGAGCTTAGAGGGGAGATTCGCTGCCATATTTTCTGTACTTTATTACTATAAACCAAAGATTTAGAAATTCAATGCAGAGCTTATCCAGGTGCAGACTGTAATAGTGACCATAACCCAGTAATATATCATGTAAAAGCAAAACTTAAAAAACTAAAGAAGCAAAAACCTGAACAATCCCTTGACTACTCGCAATTAATTAAAGAAGAAAACTTAAGACAAAAATTTACATTTGAAGTAAGGAATAGATTTCAAAGTCTAGAAATAGAATCTGTTGAAGATGATAACAATCATGTAGAAATGAAATTTAACTCTCTGAAGGATGCCTTGGTAGAATCAGCAAAGTCAGTGATTTCCAAAAAAGAAAAAAGCACAAAGAATAAATGGATGACAGACGAAATCGAAAATCTAATGGAAGAAAGAAGACTGAAGAAAGCAAATCCTATGGAATATAATTCCTTAGATAAAAAAGTTAAAAGCTTATATCAAAAAGCCAAAAAAGAATGGTTAAACTAGGAATGTGAGCAACTAGAAAGAATCCCTATTACTGATAAAAAGTTTACATCAACAAATCAAGAATATCACTGGTAAAAAGCTCCTCTGTTCTTCAGGTGGATGTTTGAAAGCAAAGGACAGTCCCATTATCATGGAAAAAGATGAGATTATGAACAGATGGACTGAGTATATTCAGGAATTATTTGAAGATGATCAAGGCAAAAAACCAGAAATTAAGAAGAACGTTGAAGATCCAAGTATTTTAAAATCTGAAGTTCATAATGCAATAAATAAGATGAAGAAAGGAAAGGCAGCAGGTCCTGATGAATTAGTAATAGAACAAATTATCGCCCTTGAAGATTATGAAATTGAAAAACTTACTGATTTAATCAATGACATCTATGAGACTGGAATAATACCAGAAGAGATGAAAAAATCAGTATTTATCACTCTTCCAAAGAAACCTGGAGCAATAGAATGCGAATTACATAGGACCATAAGTTTAATGAGTCATATCACAAAGATACTTCTAAGAATTTTGATGGCAAGAGCTAAAAGTAAGATACAAGCTGAAATAGGCAAAGAACAATGTGGTTTTGTGAAAGACAGAAGTACAAGAAACGTGATATTGATGTTAAGGATACTATCAGAACGAGCTATTCAACTGCAAAAAGATTTGTTTGTTTTATCGACTACACAAAAGCATTTGATAAAGTGAAGCACAATAAGTTATTTAAGATATTACAGGAAACTCTAGATCTAGATTCGAAAGACCTCCGCCTAATCAGAAATCTGTACTGGGAACAAACTGCCGCTGTAAGTCAGGAAACTGATGGTTGAAGGATAATAACTGTTCCTGAACCTAGTGCTGTTGGACCTCATACTCTTGTCCCTCCTTGTCGATAGCAGCAGTGAGAAGAGAGCATGGCCTGGATGGTGTGGGCTTGAGTTACCTCTGCATTTGTAATCAATTGCCAGTAGGATATGTTTAAAAACAAAGGTGTGGTTCATTTGTAGTGTTGAGTGTAATTTGCTTAAAAGATCAAACTAGTTCATTTCTTTGATTCAATTTACATAGATTCTCCATGTGAGGCATGTGGTTTGTCCCTCAGCATAATATTATGTTACTGAGGCGTAGTAATTGTATGTAACAGATATTCATCACTCTTTCTCTATTACTTGCTTTCCTCTTGTTCATTCTTCTCAAAAAGGCCACTTTATTTGATACCTGCTGTACCTAATAAAGTGGCCGCTAAGTGTATGTTGTTGGTCTTTGCTGCAGCCCATCCACTTCAAGGTTCGATGTGTTGTGCTCTTTTGCACACCACTGTTGCAACGCATGGCATCTGAATTACTGTTGCCCTCCTGTCAGCTTGAACCAGTCTGGCCATTCTCCTCTGACATCTCTCATGGACAAGGCATTTTTGCCCACAGAAATGCCTCTCTGGAATTTTTCTTTGTCTTACACACCATTCTCTGTAAACTCTAGAGACTGTTAAGTGCGAAATTCCCAGGAGACCAGCATTTCCCGAGGTACTCAAACCATCCTGTCTGGCAATCAGTCCACAGTCAGTCTCTTAGATTACATTTCAATGTTCCATTTAATATTAGAGAAGTGTATACAATATACATCCTGAAATTCTTTTTCTTTGCAGACATCCACGAAAACAGAGGAGTGCCTTGAAGAATGAATGACAGTTAAAATGTTAAAACCCCCAAAGCCCTCCTCTAACTCTGTCCTCCCACACAGAAGCAGTAGCAAAGCATTGACCCTCCCCCATCCCCACTTACTTCCGCATAAAAGTATCAGCACCCACGACCCATGAAGCAAGCAATATCAAGGCCCCCCAAGAAAGACCATGATCTGCAGTACAATACAAACTAATTATTCACCCGACAATTTGACATACCACAGGCTCTCTCTCCCTTATAATGGGAGAAAGAGGTATCCCCTTTCACAATGAGAGGGGAGACATAGCAGAGCAACTTGCTGATTTATGGTGTTAAAAGCTTGTCACACCGCTTTGCTTCCCAAGTCCTGTGACTCGAGAATGGGCATCAAACCCACCGACGAGAGTGAGAGAGGGGGCACGACTCACTGAGTACACAGCCTCCAACAGCTGATCCACTTTTCCTGATGTTCTGTTCTCTCCTGTGGTGCTTCAGTTGGCAGCACTGGCCTAGAATAAGCCTGTCCACAGGACCGTGCTATTTCAGAAAGCCAAAGGCGTGCATGTCTTCTAGACTGTGTCCTTGGGATATTGAAATGCGACCGATCATGAGACCCCGATGTGGGTCCCAGCAGCGCAAAGAACCAAAGCCTGAGAGGAACTCCAGGTCAGGGTCTTCAACAGAACCCCATGCACCCTGAAAGGGAAAGGGAGAGACATCAAAGGTAGAAAGTAAGCTGTTCGGAGATGAATGTAAAGGAGACGCAATTTAGCGCCATCATGAAGCGCCTCCGCCTATGCCTATGCCAGTCAACCTCAAAAGAGATTTCAGCCTCATTCCAATACTTGTTCTGAACAATAATTGAACCTCTTGATCACAGCTGGATGCTTTTATGTATTGAATTGCTGCTACATGATTGACTGATTAGGTACTTGCATTAACGAGTCAGTGTACAGGTGTACCTAACAAAGTGGTTACCGAGTGTGAATGCATATTGAAGTGTTGCTATGATCTTGATAATTAAAGAGCTCAAAAAACAAGAACAACCTGTATAATAAAACCACAGTTTCTGTCGAGTTTCAAGACGGCGCCGGTATCTGGTGACTCTGCACCTGCTCTCCCAAGCAAGCTGCCCTCTACACTATCCTATACCTGAGAAACCCTTCTAAACCTCCAATCTGCTACATCTAGCAATATCAACAACACCTTGGCGAAGCTACTGACCCAGCTGGAGATCACCGAGCCAGAATTTCTTCTTCAACTCCGGACAGCACCTGGACCCGACCAGCGAGTCCTGGTCTGAGGCCCACCACGTTCCTGGAGACCCATGGCCTGCTACCATGCCAGAGAGCTTGGAGCTGCAGCCCATTCTGACCAGCACCTCTCCGGAGCAGGCGACCACACAGAAGTGACGGTGGAGACCTCAAGGTGCCCCAGACACTTCCCCAGAGCGACCACCGTAAAGCCCCATTGGTGGCCATCCACAGCTGCCGGAAGTGAGGCCTGTGCCACTGACCTTGGAAATCGAGCCCGAGGCTCGGCTGGAGTGGAGGCCTCTGAAACCGTGACTCAGCTCACGGACTTGTTTCAGCCAGGAGCCCGGCCCTCTGGGATTAAGTGTCGACTTCAGGGCCCGATCCAATCAACAGCCCGATCCCCCGGCAACTGGAAGTGGCAGCGGAGCCTCCCCTGTCACTCGGCCCAACCCGGAGCGCCCGACAACGCGACCCGCCGATCGATCCACACGGGACGCATCCACCAACCTCAAAGAGCAGCCAACAACACACTGCATCGATGGAAACCTGGAAAGATGCACGCTTTACCGAGGAAGTGTGGGAAAAGAGCGGGGTTGCTAGTCAGATTGAAGCTGGGGGGGCTTTAGGGTCCCTATGCCCACTATCCTACTAGCTAATGTGAAAGCCATAAAGAACAAGGTGAATGATCTTAAAGGGAGACTCACCTACTGCAGGGAGATGCAGAACTGCTGTGTATTCTGTTTCACCAAGACCTGGCTCTCCCCTGCCACCCCCGAATGTGCCATCTGACCGGAGGGATTTTCGATCCATCAGATGGACTGCATGGCATCTTTGGGCAAGACGAAGGGAGGTGGCGTCTGCCTACTGATCAGCACTGGATGGTGCCCGGACACAGTGGCACTGACAAGCTCCTGCAGCCCAGACCTGGAACACCTGTTGGTGAAGTGTCGTCCCTACTAGCTGCCACGGGAATTCACCTCGGTCACACTGACAGTGGTCTACATTCCCCCCCGCCCCCTGCCAGGCAGATGTGGAGTGTGCTCTGAGCATACTGTATGCCAAAATCAGTGTACTTGTGACCAGGTATCCGGAGGCTTTGCTCATTACAGCTGGGGACTTTAACCAGGCCAACCTCAGAAAGACATAGAAACATAGAAAATAGGTGCAGGAGTAGGTCATTTGGCCCTTCGAGCCTGCACCGCCATTCATTATGATCATGGCTGATCATCCAACTCAGAACCCCGCCCCAGCCTTCCCTCCATACCCCCTGACCCCCGTAGCCACAAGGGCCATATCTAACTCAAAGACGCTGCCAAAGTTATACCAACATGTCTCCTGCCCCACTAGAGGCCCAAATATACTTGACCACTGCTACACAGCAGTCAAGGATGCCTACCATTCCATGCCACGACATCACTTCGGAAAATCGGACCATCAGGCCATACTCTTCCACCCGGCTTACAAACAGAAACTGATGCGGGAGGTCATGGTGTCAAAAGTAGTGTCGCATTGGACGGAGGAAACGGATGAGGTCCTCCATGACTGCTTTCAATCGGTGGACCGGTTAGTATTCAAGGACTCAGCAGCTAACCTCGATGAGTATGCTTCAGCTGTCACGGACTATATCTGGAAATGCACAGAGGACTGTGTGTCTCACAAGACGATCTGGATATTCCCTAACCGGAAATCTTGGATGAATTATGTGGTCCAGTCCCTTTTGAAGGCTAGAGCTGTGGCTTTTAGGTCCGGGGATACCAGTTGCTACACAGAATCCAGGCGTGAACTCAGGAAAGCCACTAAGGGTGCTAAGAGGCAATATTGAGCCGAGTTGGAAGCCCAGGCTAACCAGAGGGATGCTGGTAGACTACTGCAGGGTCTAAATGAGATCACTGGGTGCAAAGAGAAGGCTGGGAATATCAATAAATGTAGCACTTCTCTTCCTGACTAACTTAACACATTCTATGCAAGATTCGAACAGAAGAGGAGCGACCTGCTCCCTCCGGATGAACCGGACCTGGTGGCATCGAGATTCATCGTCACTGAGGAGGACTTTAGAAGGGCCTTCCTGAAGATAAATCCAAGGAAGGCAATGGGCACAGATGGCATCCCGGGACGGGTTCTCTGGGCCTGTGCAAGCGAGCTAGCTGGAGTGTTTGCTGACATCTTCAGCTGATCCTTGCTACAGTCTAAGATCCCCTCGTGTATTAAGAAGGCAACGATAATCCCGGTGATGAAGAAGAGCAAGGTGGCATGCCTGAATGACTATCGATCTGTGGCTCTGACGTCAATTGCTATGAAGTGCTTCGAGCGATTGGTTATGGCACACATCAACCACAGCCTACTGGTCAACCTCGACGCTTTGCAATTCGCCGACCAGAGCAACAGGTTAACGGCAGATGCCATCTCTCTGGCCTTACATTCCTCCTTAGAACACCCGGAGAATAAAGACGCATACGTAAGGCTCCTTTTCATTGACTACAGCTCTGCCTTTAATACCATCATTTCAAATAAACTGTTTCCTAAACTCCGGAACTTGGGCCTTAGCACTCAGATCTGTAGCTGGATCTTCAAATTCCTCACAGACAGGACCCAGGCTGTAAAGATAGGGGACAAGCTCTTCTCTACAATCACTCTGAGTACCAGTGCCCCACAAGGCTGTGTGCTCAGCCCCCTGCTGTACTCACTGTACACTCATGATTGTGTAGCCAAGTTTCCATCAAACTCAATATATCAGTTTGCTGATGACACACCAATTGTAGGCTATATCTCAGGTAATGATGAGTTTGAGTACAGAGAGGAAATTAAGAACCTGGTGGCGTGGTGTGAAGACAATAACCTGTCCCTCAACGTCAGCAAGACGAAGGAATTGGTTGGTGACTTCAGAGGGAGTAGCGGACTGCACGACCCCATTTACATCAGTGGTGCACAAGTGGAACAGGTCAAAAGCTTTAAGTTCCTTGGGGTCAATATCACAAATGACCTGACTTGGTCAAACCAAGCAGAGTCCACTGCCAAGAAGGCCCACCAGCACCTTTACTTCCTGAGAAAACTAAAGAAATTTGGCCTGTTCCCTAAAACCCTCACTAATTTTTACAGATGCACTGTAGAAAGCATTCTTCTAGGGTGCACCACAACCTGGTATGGAAGTTGTCCTGTCCAAGACTGGAAGAAGCTGCAGAAGATCGTGAACGCAACCCAGCATATCACACGAACCAATCTTATAGACAATAGACAATAGACAATAGGTGCAGAAGTAGACCATTCAGCCCTTCGAGCCTGCACCGCCATTTGGAGATCATGGCTGATCATCTACTATCAATACCCAGTTCCTGCCTTGTCCCCATAACCCTTGATGCCCCTATCCATAAGATACCTATCTAGCTCCTTCTTGAAAGCATCCAGAGAATTGGCCTCCACTGCCTTCTAAGGCAACGCGTTCCACACCTCCACAACTCTCTGGGAGAAGAAGTTCCTCCTCAACTCTGTCCTAAATGATCTACCCCTTATTCTTAAACCATGCCCTCTGGTACTGGACTCTCCCAGCATCTGGAACATATTTCCTGCCTCTATCTTGTCCAATCCCTTAATAATCTTATAGGTCTCAATCAGATCCCCCCTCAATCTCCTTAATTCCAGCGTGTACAAGCCCAGTCTCTCTAACCTCTCTGCGTAAGACAGTCTGGACATTCCAGGAATTAACCTAGTGAACCTACGCTGCACCTCCTCCACAGCCAGGATGTCCTTCCTTAATCCTGGAGACCAAAACTGCACACAATACTCCAGGTGTGGTCTCACCAGGGCCCTGTACAAATGCAAAAGGATTTCCTTGCTCTTGTACTCAATTCCCTTTGTAATAAAGGCCAACATTCCATTAGCCTTCTTCACTGCCTGCTGCACTTGCTCATTCACCTTAAGAGACTGATGAACAAATACTCCTAGCTCTCTTTGTATTTCACCCTTACCTAACTCCACACCGTTCAGATAATAATCTGCCTTCCTGTTCTTGCTCCCAAAGTGAATAACCTCACACTTATTCACATTAAACGCCATCTGCCAAGTTTCTGCCCACTCACCCAGCCTATCTAAGTCACCTTGAATTCTTCTAACATCCTCATCACATGTCACACTGCCACCCAGCTTAGTATCATCAGCAAACTTGCTGATGTTATCCACAATGCCTTCCTCTAAATCATTGACGTAAATCGTAAGCAGCTGTGGTCCCAATACCGAACCCTGTGGCACCCCACTAGTCACCACCTGCCATTCCGAGAAACACCCATTCACTGCCACCCTTTGCTTTCTATCTGCCAACCAATTTTCTATCCATGTCAATATCCTCCCCCCAATGCCATGAGCTCTGATTTTACCCACCAATCTCCTATATGGTACCTTATCAAATGCCTTCTGAAAGTCAAGGTACACCACATCCACTGGATCTCCCGCGTCTATCTTCCTGGTTACATCCTTGAAAAACTCCAATAGATTAGTCAAGCATGATTTGCCCTTGGTAAATCCATGCTGGCTTGGCCCAATCCTATCACTGCTATCAAGATATACCACTATTTCATCTTTAAAAAGTGGGATAACATTAGCCATTTGCCAATCCTCAGGAACTGATCCTGAATCTAAGGAACATTGGAAAATGATCATCAATGCATCCGCAATTTCCAGAGCCACCTCCTTTAGTATCCTAGGATGCAGACCATCTGGACCTGGGGATTTGTTAGCCTTCAGTCCCATCAGTCTACTCATCACTGTTTCCTTCCTAATGTCAATCTGTTTCAGTTCCTCTGTTACCCTATGTCCTTGGCCCATCCATACATCTGGAAGATTGCTTGTGTCTTCCCTAGTGAAGACAGATCCAAAGTACTTATTAAATTCGTCTGCCATTTCTCTGTTTCCCATAACAATTTCTTCCAATTCATTCTTCAAGGGCCCGACATTGTTCTTAACTATCTTCCTTCTCTTCACATACCTAAAAAAACTTTTGCTATCCTCCTTTATATTCCTAGCTAGCTTGCGTTCATACCTCATTTTTTCTCCCCGTATTGCCTTTTTAGTTAAGTTCTATTCCTTAAAAATTTCCCAATCATCTGTCTTCCCACTCACTTTAGCTCTGTAATACTCCTTTTTTAATGCTATGCTATCTCTGACTTCCTTTGTCAACCACTGTGGCCACTTTCCCCCCTTTGAATCCTTCCTTCTCCGGGGGATGAACCGATTTTGTACCTTGTGCATTATTCCCAAGAATACCTGCCATTGCTGTTCCACTGTCTTTTCTGCTAGGATATCCGACCAGTCAACTTTGGCCAGCTCCTCCCTCATGGCTCCATAATCTCCTTTGTTCAACTGCAATACTGACACTTCTGATCTGCCCTTATCCTTCTCAACTTGTAGATAAAAACTTATCATATTATGGTCACTACCTCCTAATGGCTCCTTTACTTCAAGATCACTTATCAAATCCTGTTCATTGCATAACACTAAATCCAGAATAGCCTTATCCCTGGTTGGCTCTCATACAAGCTGCTCCAAAAATGCATCCCGTATGCACTCTACAAACTCCCTATCCTGGGGTCCAGTACCAACCTGATTTTCCCAGTTCACCTGCATGTTGAAATCCCCCATAACTACTGCGACATTTCCTTTGCCACATGCCATTGTTAACTCCCTATTCAACTTGCACCCAATATCCATGCTACTGTTTGGGGGCCTGTAGGTAACACCTATTAGGGTCTTCTTGCCCTTACTGTTCCTCAGTTCTACCCACACTGACTCTACTTCTCCTGATTCTATGTCCCCCCTTGCAAGGGACTGAATTTCATTCCTCACCAACAGGGCCACCCCACCCCCTCTGCCCACCTTTCTGTCCCTTCGATAGCATGTATACCCTTGTACATTCAATTCCCAGGTCCGATCCCCTGCAGCCAATTTTCCGTCCTTGGACTCACTTTACACTGCACGCTGTCGGAGCAGTGCTGCCAGGATAATCAAGGACATGACCCACCCAACCAACACACTTTTTGTCTCTCTTCCCTCCGGGAGAAGGCTCAGGAGCTTGAAGACTCGTACAGCCAGATTTGGGAACAGCTTCTTTCCAACTGCGATAAGACTACAGAACGGATCTGGGCCGTACCCTCCAAATATCTGGACCTGCCTCTCATTTTTTTTTGCACTACCTTACTTTCCCTTTTCTATTTTCTATTTATGATTTATAATTTAAATTTTTACTATTTACTATCGATTTGTACTCCAGGGAGTGCGAAGCGCAGAATAAAATATTGCTGTGATGATTGTACGCTCTAGTATCAATTGTTTGGTGACAATAAAGTGAGATAAAGCTAAATGCAGCAGATGGCTCTGGGCATGACTGTCCTGACAGTTGAGCTTCT
Source organism: Mobula birostris (assembly GCF_030028105.1). Classification (NCBI taxonomy): domain Eukaryota; kingdom Metazoa; phylum Chordata; class Chondrichthyes; order Myliobatiformes; family Myliobatidae; genus Mobula; species Mobula birostris. Next base: position 104,285,689 of record NC_092374.1, read on the forward strand.
GTTGAAAATTTGGAGCTCAGATACACTTAAGCAGTGTTTCACTGTAAATGTATAATCTCTTTCAAGACTGACTCCTTTTACATCAGGCAATAACAAACTATTGAAATATTAAGGTTACTGTGAGAATGGAGTGCTGAGATTAGTCAGAATAGTCATGATCTTTATTAAATGGTGGAGTAGAACTGAGTGACCTATAGGCCTATTTAACTGATTCATGTGTTCATACCAGACTATTACCTCTAGGAGCAAAGGCAATTTGTCCTATTGAGTCATTCCGTCTTGGCTGATATATTATCCCTCTCCTGCCTTCTCCCATAATCTTTGATATTGTTACTAATCAAGAATCTATCAACCTCCTCTTTAAATATACCCAATGACTTGGCTTCCTCAGCTGTCTGTGCTAACGAATTTGACAGAGTCACCACCCTCTGCTAAAGAAATTCCTCCTCTTCTCTAAAACACAAAATACTCTGCAAATGCTGGGGTCAAAGCAACACACACAACACGCTGGAGGAACTCAGCAGGTCGAGCAGCATCTGTGGAAATGAACAGACAACGTTTTGGGCCAAGACCCTTTGTTAGGACTGAAGAAGGAGGGGGCAGGGGCCCTATAAAGAAGGTGGGAGGAGGGTGGGAAGGAGAAGGCTTGCAGGTGCCAGGTGAAAAACCAGTAAGGGGAAATATCAAGGAGTGGGGGAGGGGATAGGGAGGAAAGGTAAAGAAGGAATAGGGGGAAGCACAATGGGTAGTAGAAGGAGGCGGAACAGTGAAATTTAAGAGACTACTAGACAGGTATATGGAGGAATTTAAGGTGGGGGGTTATATGGGAGGCAGGGTTTGAAGGTCGGCACAACATTGTGGGCCTAAGGGCCTGTACTTTGCTGTAGTATTCTATGTTCTATGAACCATGAGGGAGGTGATAGGCAGCTGGAGGAACCTCCCTCATGGTTCCACCTTCTCCTACTACCCATTGTGATTCCCCTATTCCTTCTTCACCTTTCCTTCCTATCCCCTCCCTGCTTCCCCTCCCCCACCCCTTTATCTTTCCCCTTACTGGTTTTTCACCTGGAACCTACCAGCCTTCTCCTTCCCACCCTCCCCCCACCTTCTTTATAAGGCACTTGCCCCCTCCCTCTTCAGTCCTGACGAAGGATCTCGGCCCGAAACGTTGACTGTTCATTTCCAAGGATGCTGCCCGACCTGCTGAGTTCCTCCCGCGTGTTGTGCGTGTTCCTCCTCTTCTCTATCTTAAATGGATGTTGCTCTATTCTAAGGCTGTGCCCTTGGGTGCTGGACTACCCTACTATAGGGAACACCCTCTCCACGTCACTCTTTCTAGGCCTTTCAGTATTCAATAGGTGGCATTAAGATCCCCCATCATTCTTCTAAACTTCTGTGAATACAGGCCCAGGGCCATCAAATGCCCCTCATATATTAACCCTTTCGTTCCCAGAATCATTCTCGTGAATCTCCTTAGGATCCTCTCCAATGCCAGCACATATTTTCTTACATAATGGGCCCAAAACGACTCACAATGCTCCATGCATAGTCTGACCAATGCCTTTTAAAGCCTCAGCATTACATCCTTGCTTTTATATTCTAGTCCTCTCAAACTGAATGCTAATAATGGATATGATTTGTATGCTCATATGAACTATGAATGATACTAATAAGTCTTCAAAATCTTTTGTCCAGGACACAGGATAACCGAATGTGCCTTGAAATTATAGCTTGCAAATAATTGCAATTGTTTGCATTTTTAGTTGATTTACCTTTAATATAGACTGTATCACTTTAATGCATACAGGCTATAATTTTTTTAGCTGGAGAGGACAGGGTTCATTGACGACACTTCAGCATGGAAGTGAGCTGCATTGACGTATACTATCAGAAAAATAAATGAATCAATCAAGGATTGATTGGAGTCTGTTCGCTAATGGAATAGTGACGCATGACTGTGAGATTAAATTAGTTTCAGCATGACATGAGAAAGAGAATTTATTATAGAGGTAGTCTAATGAATTAATTTGTATTCCTTCACAAAGTAATTAAAGTCACAAAGAATCTGATTTTGATCATGCATATTTTCCAGACAAAATGTATGCTATTCAGATTCTTTTCAGTAAAATTGCACATCAGATGCTGAACACATGTTTCACTGACCATATTGATGACAATGTGGGGATAGATTTTAAATGTTTGCATCTGTAGAGAGAGAAATATAGTTAATATTTTTGATCAATAACCCTCCTATTTTGTTTAAGAATTTGAGTATCTGCAGTTTACTTGTTTCAGAATCAGGTTTATGATCACTGATTTTCATTCCAAAATGTTTGTTTTGTTGCAGTAGTACAATGCAATACATAAAAGATTACTGTAGCTCACAACAAGAAATATAAAACAAATAAACAAACCATACAAAAAATCCACAGAACAGTGAAGTTGGCTTCATGACTATACATGGGAGGGAGGGGAAGAAGCTGTCCCAAAAACATTGGGGGTGTACCTTTAGGGCCCTGTACCTCCACTGTGATGGTAGTAATGAGAAGATGGCATGTTTTTGTAGTGAGAGTCCTTAATGATGGATGCAGCCTTCTTGAGACACTGCTTTTAGAAGATGTCTTTTATGGTGGGGAGTTTAATGCTCATGATGAAGCTGGCAGAGTCTACGACTGTCTGCAGCTTTTTTTTTTGCTGATCCTGTGCATTGGAGCCTCTATACCAGACAGTGATGGATCCAGTCAGAATACTCTCTAATGTACATCTGAAGAAATTTGCTGGAGTATTTGATGACATATCAAACCTTCTGAAACTCCTAATGAAGTACAGCAACACACATAAAAGTTGCTGGTGAACGCAGCAGTCCAGGCAGCATCTCTAGGAAGAGGTACAGTCAACGTTTCGGGCCGAGACCCTTCATCAGGACTAACTGAAAGAAGAGCTAGTAAGAGATTTGAAAGTTGGAGGGGGAGGGGAAGATCCAGAATGATAGGAGAAGACAGGAGGGGGAGGGATGGAGCCAAGAGCTGGACAGGTGATTGGCAAAAGGGATATGAGAGGATCATGGGACAGGAGGCCCGGGGAGAAAGAAAAGGAGGAGGGGGGAAGCCCAGAGGATGGGCAAGGGGTACAGTGAGAGGGACAGAGGGAGAAAAAGGAGAGAGAGAAAGAATGTGTGTGTAAAAATAAATAACGGATGGGGTACGAGGGGGAGCTCGGGCATTAGCGGAAGTTTGAGAAGTCAATGTTCATGCCATCAGGTTGGAGGCTACTCAGACGGAATATAAGGTGTTGTTCCTCCAACCTGAGTGCGGTTTCATCTTTACAGTAGAGGAGGCCGTGGATAGACATATCAGAATGGGAATGGGACGTGGAATTAAAATGTGTGGCCATTGGGAGACCCTGCTTTCCCTGGCGTACAGAGTGTAGGTGTTCAGCAAAATGATCTCCCAGTCTGCATCGTGTCTCGCCAATATATAGAAGTCCACATCGGGAGCACCGGATGTAGTATATCACCCCAGCCGACTCACAGGTGAAATGTCTCCTCAGCTGGAAGGACTGTCTGGGGCCCTGAATGGTAGTGAGGGATGAAGTGTAAGGGCACGTGTAGCACTTGTTCTGCTTACAAGGATAAGTGCCAGGAGGGAGATTGGTGGGGAGGGATGGGGGGGACGAATGGACAAGGGAGTTGCGGGGGGGGGAAGGGAAAGATGTGCTTAGTGGTGGGATCTCGTTGGAGGTGGCGGAAGTTACGGAGACTTATATGTTGGACCCAGAGGCTGGTGGGGGGGTAGGTGAGGACAAGGGGAACCCTATTCCTAGAGGGGTGGCGGGAGGATGTAGTGAGAGCAGATGTGCGTGAAATGGTGGAGGTGCGTTTGAGAGTAGAGTTGATGGTGGAGGTAGGGAAGCCCCTTTCTTTAAAAAAGGAGGTCATCTCCTTCGTCCTGGAATGAAAAGCCTCATCTTGAGAGCAGATGCAGTGGAGACGGAGGATTTGCGAGAGGGGATGGCATTTTTTCAAGAGATAGGGTGAGAAGAGGAATAGTCCAGATAGCTGTGAGAGTCAGTAGGCTTATAGTAGTCATTCAGCTGCTGGTATGCTTTTGTGATTGCATCAATATTGGGCCCAGAATCAATCCTCTCAGATGTTGATGCTCAAGAAATTGAAGCTACTCACGCTTTCCTTTGATGAGGACTGGTGTGTGCTCTCAAGACTTTGCCTTCCTGAAGTGCATAATCAATTCCTTGGCCTTACTGACATTGAGTGTAAAGATGTAGTTGCAGCACCATTCAAACAGCTTATCTTTCTCAGTCCTGTATTTCTTATTGTCCCCAAACCTGAAGAAAGATTTCCTGCTGTGAAAGTTCTTGTGTGTCACAGAAGTCACTTGTTTGTTTTCTGCTTCACTTGAATCTAACATGCATGTATAACATTGGTGTTTCACCAGAGGATGCAAGCTGAGTTGACTTGTTATTAAAGTGCCACATGCTGGTACTGACTGTTGTTTGCCTCTTCCTGTGATCTAATTTTAATGAAATAATCTACAAATGGATCTTTTGCCAACAGTTCACACGGGGCTATGAAGCAAATTAAGAAGAATATATATTTGTCTTTGTTCTATTTTAAGCTTGTCTACAAGGTGGGGAATGACAATGCCCAAGAACAGATGGACACAGCCCAGTGCATCTCAGGAAAAGCCTTCCCTGTCACTGAGTGCATCTACAAGGATCACTGGCACAAGAAGGCAACATCTAGTATAAAGGAGCCCCACCACCCAGCCCATGCTCCCTTCTCACTGCTGTCATCGACGAGAAAGTACAGGAGCTTATGCTCCCACACCACTAGGTTCAGAAACAGTTATTACTCTTTAATCATTAGGCTCCTGAAACAGCATGGATAAATTCACTCAACCTTAACAGTGAGCTGATTTCGCCTATGGACTCACTTTCAAGAACTCAACACCTCGCGTTCTCTATTATTTATTTACATTTATTATCAGTAGCATTTGTGTTTTTTTTTGATTTGCACAGATTGTCTTCTTTTGCAGATTGGCAATTTGTCAGTCTTTGTATTGTCTATTGATTCTCAATTGTATTTCTGTTCTACTGTGAATCCCTGCAAGAAATAAAGGATCTCAGGGTTGTACATGGTCACATGTACATACTTTGATAATAAATTTACTGCTGGCTATTTTTTCCCTAAAATTTAACTAAGATACCTTATTGTAAACTAAATTAATGAAAAATCAGCTATCCGATATTGAGAGGGTTGAAAAAGGAATCACTTCTGCTATTTCTCTTTAGCTTCTTTTTCCTTCATTTTCTCTTCTCCTTCGTAATTTTCAATATGTTCATGTGCTTGTCCATTTTAATGCATAGGAGTATGCTTTATCTACATTTCCAAACTGAGAAAGTCCTATATTTCTGTTTCCCATAGAAGCAAAACACATCCAGCACACATTAAAAAGAATAGAAGGGATTGAAGAAACAATGATGAAATTAAATTATCAAGATAACTTAAAGTTCAAGTTTATTGTCATTTAATCATATACGTGTATACCACCAAACAAAACAATGTCCCTCCAGAACAAGATGCACTACATAATACATATAACTCACACACAACACACAAGTAATATTACCACAAATAAAGTAGCAAGGAGTAAAATATTTTCCAGAAGATTGATATTAACAATACAAATTAACAATTACAAATGTATTTTAATGAAATAATCTTACTGTTTGATGCTGATAAAAGAACAAAAGAAAATCTTTTCATTCTGTTAACTCCCTCTTAAGACTCTGGTATGACTCTGAGAATATCAACACCTCTCAGACATCTCACCCAGTTGCTGTACACATATATAACAAAGTACCTCACACAGCATCCACACAAACTAATTACCCAGTTTGGCGGGGCCGAGGCTGTTTCCCTAGATGACAGCGAGCGGAGCGACCCTGAGGGTGGCCAGGGGGGCTACATTGTGGGGGCTCGTCCGGGATGCTTGAGTCTGTTGGTATGCTGTGTGGGTGCCCTGTTTAAATCTGTAATGTGTGTCTCTGTGGGGTATTTGCTGGTTATTGCTGTATACGTGGCGGGTGAGGTCTTTGTTCAAGTTCAGACTAGCATTGACAAGTTGGAGGTGGCACTAGGGGCTGTCCATGCGGTTGAGAGAGAGAGGAAAGAGTGTTCTGATTTGGAGGTAGAGTCTGCGAATAAATGTTCTAGCTCTGGCAGACTCCGCCTGGCACTTGGGATAGTGTCCACCCCAAGAGGGGCGGAGGCGTGTGAGACGTGGGCGGAGCGGATCTCTCAGTCGTTAGATGAGTGGCAGTGCTCGGTTGAGGGAGAGCAACAGGGATTGGTTATAAGTTTGAGTAGGCGGGCTGGTGACGGTGTTAGAGCTGTCAGGTTCACTTACACCATAGTGACAACTGTCAGTTATTTGAAAGAGGGGGGAAAGTTTTCAGTGTGTCTTCTCTGGCTAGGAGGGCGGCTAAATTGCTTGCAGTGCCAGGGGGATCATTTCAGGGGATCAGCGCCTCCCTCAGTTGTTCAGCTGATCAGAAAGGGATCGGGAAACTTAGTGGAGGCCCAGTGGGGGAAAGGCTTGGGGTCTCTGGGGAAGCACGTTCCCAGCAATGTACCACTGAACTTCCGCAAGGAAAAGACCCTATTCCTGAAGGCTTAGAGGGACCACGCCCCAGGGTGTCGTTATGAATAGAGGGAAGTGATGCTAAAGCTATCCTCGACCCCGGGGCACAGATCAAGTTGTTGTACAGTTCGTTTTACAACCGGTGTCTGAAGCATTTATCCTTGACAACCGCAAGGGCACCGGAGACTTTGGGTACTAGTGGCAGTAGTTATACAGAAGACGATGATTGGTTAATGACCCTGGAGTTCATGGAGGCATTTTCTGGGCACCCAGCGTGTCGAGTTGCTTCTGAGGACGTGTGTAGCAGCCTTGAGTCAGTACCGAATTTAAACGAGACCCAGTGGTGGTACGGCTTGGGGAAAGTATCTGAGGGTGAGACCCTCTTAGTAGATGCTCCGAACTACCACGAGGGAGGGGAGTTGACTGCTGAAGACACCTCAGTGAGAGAGAGGTCGCGGCAACTGGACCCTAGCGGCATGGAAGATGAAGGCAGCGTGTGTGTGGATTATGTGATGTGGTTTAATGTGCTGCATCTGAGGGGTGGACGTTGCCAGATCCTGAGGAGTGCGGCTGTTGAGCTGAAGACGGTCATTACTAGTTCCCTAGGATTCTTCCGATCCGAAAAGATGCCCAGGGGCATATCCGGAGCCCCTGCATCCTTCCCGCGGGGCATGAGGAAGACCATGGGGGAAGTGAAGGTGTGTGGGGTTTTGACGTATGTGGATGACCGCCTAGAGCTTGAATTTGCCTGGGGGGACTATGAGGCAAGGCGAGTGGCTGAGCTCGGGTGACCGAAGCGAAGTGTCAAATGTGGAGGAGTTTTTGGCCGGAGGAGTTTGGTGCAATGTGAGGAAAATGACCCGACATACCAGTTGAACTTCCTGGTGTTGGGACAGACGGTGGTGGACCGGGGGATGGAAACCCAGGTCGTCAATCTGAATGAGACACAGGGAAGAGAGGGGATTTGCACCGCACTGCGGTCATAAATTGACAAATTAATCCAGCGAGAAGAAACAATGACCTGCCTTCGAAGGGATCAGCAGAAACTCAAGACGTCGATTCAGAACAGATTGGAAGACTTGCAAGTTGGGGAAGATCATGGAAGGGTTCTGACTAAGGTCAACAGAAAACCGAGAGCCCAGGGAGGGGAGTTTGACTACACTCCCAAGGAGGTAAAGAAATGGAGGACAGATCTCTGAAAGGGGAGGCGGACGCTTGAAAGGAACCTGAAGATGACTATCGCGAGTTTAAATGAAGTGGAAAAACTGAAAGTTGACCTGGAAGACATCCTCAGGAAGAAACAACCGGAAGCTGAACGTTCTTTAACTGCTGCTTTTCAGGTCAGTGTGGAAGAAACTGGTGGGGTAACTGCGTCCCAGATTGAGATGACCAAGGACCCTGAGTCAGAACTGCTGAGGCTGTGGCGAGAGTTGAAGGAGTCCCCGAAGAAGCTGACGTCTCGACTGCAGGAGGCTGAAGGGATAGTCCCGGCTAAATGTTTCAGTTTGGAGAAACTCAAACAGCAGCTACTGATTAAGGGAATGAGGAAGGATACGGGTTCGAAGGATGATGTGCTGCGCATGTGGTACATGCTGCCTTTTGCTAACTTCCCTGTGATTGAGGAAGAGACCTTTGGCCCTTTTCCCACTGAATCAGGTGTAGTGGGGAGAGCTAGCTGTGGGCAGTCTGAGTTACGGTAGGATCAGGGAGGAGGAGAGGCGGGGCCCCGGACACGGGACTGGGGGCTCCAAGCTGTGGTGGTGGCCTGGGTGAGAGAGGAGTTGGCAAGCAGGCCCGAGGTATCCCTAGTAGTGTCTGAGCCTTTTGGGTTTAGATGAGGGGGTACGGAGGTCTTGGAGGGTTAAGAAGCTCCCAGATAGGTTGGCTTATGTAGCGCCCGTGGGACGGGAGTAAGGTCCACTGTTCGGGGAGCACTGTCACTGTGTGTATCTGTGTATGTGTGTGTTGTGTGTCTGCAGGACTGGTTGGCGAGTTATTTAGCAGTCATGAGGACCTGACTTTATTTGGTGGGGGGAGAGTGTAAGGGGGTTTCGACTTTTATGTTACTGCGAAGGCTAATTAAAATGGCGTCTTTGTTATGTTAATCTGGGGAATGCAGCTTTGTTGTGCTTTAACGCTGAAGAGAGTTTGCGCTAACAGTTTGTTTTACTTTAAAATAAAGATAAGAGAGTGCTATTAACCAATTGGGATAGTTGTTATGGTTTTGGTGTATTTGAAGATACTGTATGCGCGGGGTTTTGGGGCAGAAGACGGGAGAGCGAGACAGAGGATGGACGAGGTGCTGTGAGTCCGCTAACGGAGTCGGACCCCGAGCGGGACGTTCGGCAAGGAGACGGATTCGTGTGGAGCGTCTGGTCGACCACCGTTGTTGGTCCCAGGCGGCCGGTCGAGGTGGTCCGGGGGGGTCGCAGGGTGAAGAAGAAGGTCCTTGAGCTCCAACTGTTTGTGCATGAAGAGATTGAACTTTGATAAGTGTGGCGCCTTTTATTTTCCTTTTATATTTTATTCTCTTTTAATTATATAGTTCCAGTAATATCTATAAACTGTATATCATTTAATTGCATCTGGTGTATTGTCTGTTATTTGGGCGGGGTAGGGTACCTCACACAGCATCCACACAAACTAATTACCCAGTTTGCCGGGGCCGAGGCTGTTTCCCTAGACGACAGCGAGCCGAGCGACCCTGAGGGTGGCCAGGGGGGCTACATAGATATGATTGATTGATTGGGCCATCAAAATTAAACCTGATCTTCTGGATGCTCGTGTGTGAGTACAGTAGAGATTTGGAGAGTGAAGACAGACCTCCCTTATTCAGTCCAATGCGCGGATACATCTGGAAGCCAGTTGCAATACATCAATCCCAGATGAGATTAGTGAATGTCATGGAGATTAGGGACTGAGCTTGTGCTTTTCACCACATGTCAGACCATTAATGTATTGAACTCTTAGCTATCAAAGAAAAAAATAGTTTATTTTTTAAAAGATTTCCCATTCAGAGAATTAAATCCTGCTTTTTAAGTCTTGCTCAAGGTTCTATGGTGCTATTTCAAGGGAATGCATTTCCCCTGCACTTATTATTCAACCAGCACCCACATAGAAGTTGTTTAAGAGAGGCTGGGTCTAATAGTTTAAAATCAGGAGGGATAGGTGGGGGGTTCACAGGATCTCTTATCATTGATCAGACCCAAAGAAGCTCATAATGTCATCAAATATAGGAAAGAATGTCTTTGTTTGATGACCATTCAACGTTCTCCTTCGGTTGATTGACTCTCCTCCACGTGAAACAATACAAACAGAAGTACTGGCTATACCAAAGGCACCATATGTACTCTAACTGAAGTTAATATCTATCAACAAGAGTAGCTTGATTGGACCATTGGCCACTTTCTGACAGATAGACGTGACAGATTAATTCTGCAACAGGTGATGAAGGAACTTCATGCAAGTTAAACTACTTGACTTCATCCTCACCTCTTTAACTACCGCAGGTACAGCTGTCTATAGCTATATGATAGTGGATTGGATTAGATTGGTTATTATTGTCAATTGTACTCAGATGTAGTGAAAAGTTTCTGGTTTGCATCTCATGCATGTTGTGCCATAATTAATTACATCAAAGTAGTAAAAAGAAAAAAGAATGCATAATATAGGATAGCTGTTGCAGACAGTGTGTAGTGCGGGTAGACATCTAAATTGCAAAAGCCATGATGAGGTCGATCTATTTATTTGATAACAGTGGAATAGAATACTGTCAATTGTATTATGTAGCACTACCATTATGCCAAACAAGATAGATTCAGAACAGGACCAACAATTCAAAATTGTCATCCAAGAAGCATTCAGTAGTACCAGGATCATATTTTAGAGAAGCCTGTAGCCTCCTCACTCTCCTATTTCATCAAGGGAGGTAACCTATCCAGAGGAGTGCAGAAGAGCAAAAAACAAAAATGCTGGAAATACTCAGTAGATCAGGTAATATAACAGCTTCTTTCCAAATGTGATAAGACTGCTCACGAAGGGTTCCAGCCCGAAACGTTGACTGATCGTTTCCACGGATGCTGCCCCACTTGCTGAGTTCCTCCAGCGTTTTGTCAGTGTTGCTTTGACCCCAGCATCTGCAGATTATTTTGTGTTTAACGGATCCTGACCCGGATCTGGGCCATACCCTCCAAATGTCCAGACCTGCCTCTTGGTTTTTTTTCACTACCTTACTTTCCCTTTTCTATTTTCTATTTATGACTTACAATTTAAATTTTCAATATTTATTATCGATTTGTACTCCAGGGAGCGGGAAGTGCAGAATCAAATATCACTGTGATGAGTGTACGTTCCAGTATCAATTGTTTGGCGACAATAAAGTATAAAGTATAAAGTAAAATATCAGTGGAAAGATAAAGAGTTAACATTTCAGGTGATCTCTGAAGATCTGTTGTATGTTCAACATATTGATGCAGTTGTCACATTTCTTTAAGAATTTGAGGAAATTTGGTATGTCACCAATGACCCTAGCAAATGTCTACAGAAGCCATTCTAACTAGTTGCACACCATCTGGTCCAGAGACTTCAATGAACAGAATGCAGTCGATTATAGACTTGGTCAGCTCCATCATGGGCACAAGCCTCCCCACCATTGAGGACATCTTCAAAAGGTGATACTCCAGGCGTACATCATTAATGGCCCTCAACACTTAGGACATACCCTCTTCTTATTGCTATAATCTGGAAAGAGTTTCAGGATCCTGAAGCCACCCATTCAACATTTTAGAACAGGCATCTCGCCCTCCACCCATGAACACTACCTCAATTTTTGCTCTCTTTTTGGATTATAACAAGCAGGAGAGACAAAGGAGAACTGACGGATGTTGTACTTGAACTTTCAAAATGACTTTGACAAGCTGCACATGAAGCTGCTTAGGAAGAAAAAACCTGCGGTATTGCAGTAACTATACCAGCATGGGTAGAGCGTTGATTAACTGGCAGGAGGCAAAGATGGGAATAAAGGGAGCCTTTTCTGATTGGTTACCAGTGACTAGTGGTATTCCACGGGTGGTGGATATTAGGACCACTTCTTTTTATGTTATATTTGGATGACAGAATTGATTACTTGGTGGCCAAGTCTGTGGATGATGCAACCAAGTTTGTGGATATGGTTCTTCCTGATGGAACACAGAAAGAACCATAGTTCTGCAGATGGTGAACACTCGTCTTCACAACTCATCTGAAACTCGGCAACGTCATCTGACCTTACTAAACAACAGACATCACTGGGGATGCATAAATTGGCAACCAGGATGCCCAACAGTTTCACTTGACTCATGGCACGGAATGAGTCCATGCAATTTAACAGTTTGTAAGTCAAGTACACCCTCTCAACTTTTCTACAGATCTACGGAAAATAGGTGGTGCAATGATACAGCGCTGGCTGGAACCGAACGGTGAAATAGAGCCAATTAGTGAACCTGCTGACCCCAAGGATTCCTCTTGAGGTGCTTAAAGCGACCTAGGCTTCATATGTACAAGAAAGAACCATCTTTGAGGATTATGAGACCTTACATCATTGGTCAATCGCACTAAAGGTAGCTTGCCGAACACCACCCCTATTCATACTAACATTCAGATTCCAATCTGAATCCTTGTCAATGTAATTTTTGCTGATGTGATCATCTTCGTCTTCACCATTCCTTTGCGGTTGCTACCATCATTCCATCCATGTCAACTCGCTGTTGTTAACCTCCAATCGGTATTCCAAGTTTGTGTTAACTTTAACTTTTAATTTAGCTCCATTATTGATGGATAAATATGTACGGTGTGATCTCTAAGAGTCTGAAGGCAGTGAAGCCTAAAATTATAATCCTGCTAAGAAACAGAAACTATAGAAAGTGTGTCAGTACAATGTAATATACCTGGAGTATGGTTTTATTCTGTTCCCGACAGATTAGCATCACTCCATGTGTCTTATTTGTAATACTGTATGTCTAATGAAGCCATGAAACCATCAGGACTGCAGAAACGCTTCTGCAGAAGACACCCCGAAAAGGCTACTTATGGTGGTTGCACACTCAAGCCATTTACCAAGAAAGCCACCAATGACCTTGATAGTGGTCTCATTGCTTCTTATAACATTTCCAAAATGATAGAAAAGTGTGGAAAATCTCATACAATTGGTGAAAGATTAATAATGCCTGTTGTATCAGAAGTACTCACACCTGTTCTGAAAATAGATACCCATATTTTAAAATCAATTCTTCTGAGTAATAACTCTGTAGCTCATTTTGATGAAATGAGTGAAGGCATTGAGTATCAACTATGCACAGTTATAAAAGACAGAATTTAAGATACAACTGGATGAGACAACTGTATAAAACAACACAATATTGCTAATATCCTATGTATGAATTTATGAAGAGATTTTCTTTTGTAAAAAGTTAAAAACAAATATCAACAGAGAATCAATCTACAACTAACTCAAAATGTATATTGAGGATAAAATTATTCCAATTAGGAACATGATTTCTTGTGCAACAGATGGAGCACCATATATGACAGGTCGCCATGCTGATTTAATGCCATTTATGAGAAAGAAATTCCAAGTCTGTTTGCAATCCATTGTGTAATTCATGGTCAATATCTCGCAGCCAGTAACATCATTCAGTGACTTTTTTCTAGCATGACTCTTGTAATATCTGCTATCAACAAAATTAAAGCTCATCCATAAATAGCAGACTTTTGCCAGTTATGCTAATTTATTGCTGAAGATTTTGAACGCTTCTTCAAACTGAAGTGCGTTGGCTGTCAAAAGGTTGGTGCTGAAAATGTTTCTTTGATCTTTCTGACACTGGTTGAATTTTTGCTCAATGTCAACAAGAGCTTGGGAAACAAGATTGAACTTCTACGTGGAGATGTGACATACCTAGCCAATCTGTATGACAAAATGAATATTCTAAATATGAAACTGCAGGGTGAGAATTTCAATTTAATCCAGGCAAAAAGTGCAGTGTCCACTTTTATTGGAAATTGGCAAAACTTTGGGAGAAAATGTTTCTCACAATTCCCTGCATGGAAAGTATGGCACTCTCTTCCACAGATGGTGATCTGCTTACTGCTGCAGTCACTGATTTGAATTGAATTGAATTGACTTTATTACTTACATCCTTTGTATACATGGGGAGTAAACATTTTTACATTGTGTTTCCATCTAAATGTGCAATGTGCAATTTATAGTAATTTATAATAAATAGTACACACAACAGGACAGTCAATATAAGTCAGAAATACAATCGTATCAGCATGAATTAATCGGTCTGGTGACCTGATGGAAGAAGCTGTCCTGGAACCAGTTGTTCCTGGCTATTATGCTGCGGTACCATTTCCCGGATGGTACCAGCTGGAAATTGGGGTGGTTTGGGTCCCCAGTGATCCTTCGGGCCCTTTTTACACTCCTGTCTTTGTAAATATCCTGAATACTGGGGTTCACATCTACAGATGCACTGGCCTGTCCGCACCACTCTCTGCAGAGTCCTGCGATTAAGGGAAGTACAGTTCCCATACTAGGCAGTGATGCAGTCAGTCAGGATGTTCTCAATTGTGCCCCTGTAGAATGTTCTTAGAATTTGGGGGCCCATACCAAACTTCTTCAACCGTCTGAAGTGAAAAAGGCGCTGTTGTGCCTTTTTCACCACACAGCTGGTATGTACAGAGCACGTAAGATCCTCGGTGATCTGTATACTGAGGAACTTAAAACTGTTCACCCTCTCAACCCCAGATCCATTGATGTCAATAGTGGTTAGCCTGTCTCCATTTCTCCTGTAGTTCACAAACAGCTCCTTTGTGTTGGTGACATTGAGGGAGAGGTTGGTTTCTTGACACCACTGTGTCGTGGTGATGACTTCCTCACTGTAGGCTGCCTCATTATTATTTGAGATTAAGCCAATCAGTGCAGTATCGCCAGCAAATTTAATTAGCCGATTGGAACTGTAGGTGGTGACACAGTCACGCATATACAGAGAGTAAAGGTGGGGACTTAGGACACAGCCCTGAGGGGCACCTTTGTTGAGGGTCAGAGGGGCACAGGTGAGGGATCCTACTCTTACCACCTGTTGGCGATCTGACAGGAAGTCTAGGATCCAGCTACACAAGGCAGAGTGAAGGCCAAGAATCCTTCTGAAGAAATATTTTCAGACTTGATTCAAGGATGTAAATGATCTGTAAATTCCAGACTGGCTAATTAACCCATTTATTTGCAAAGTGGAAGAATAGGAAAAGAGCTTGCAAGAAGAAATTATCGATATTCAGAATAACGAAGAAGCAAAAATGCCTTTCAAAAAATGTTGGCTTTTGTGGTGTATGGCTACACTGTCATATGAAGTTTCTTGGTCTTTGGAGAAGAGCCAAACTGCTCTTCATTGCATTTCCATCCTCCTACCTTGTTGAAAGAGACTTCAGTGTAGTGAACTACATACTCACAAAAAACAGAAACTGCTTGGACATTATTACACATGAAGACTTGAGACTTTTGCTGTCACAACTTGAACAATATATTTCAACTCTTGCTAAAAACCATCAAGCTCAAGGATCATATTGATATTGAAGCTGATGTACAACACATCAGGTCTGCTCTGCCATTTCATCATGGCTGGTGCATTATCCTTCTCATCCCCATTCTCCTGTAATCTTTGATAACCTTACTGATCAAGAACCTATCAACCCAATGATGGCCTCCCTAGCTGTAGGGGGCAATGACTTCCATAGATTCACCAACATCTGGCTTAAAAAAAAAATTCCTCCTCGTCTCTGTTCTAAAGGGCTGTCCTTCTATTTTGAGGCATCAATATACCATCTGGTCCTAGTCTTTTCAACTATAAGAAAAATCCTCAGCATGCCCACACTATCGGCCTTTTAATAGTTGATAGGCTTCAGGGAAATACCCCTCATTCTTCTGAACTCCAGTGATGACAAGCCAGAGTGCTCAAACACTTCTCATACGTTTACCCTTTCATTTCATTTCACGTCATCCATTTAACTGGGGAAGGTGGGAAAAGGTCAAGTTCTCCTATAAAACTAGTTGGTGATATGAGGATCAGAGAGGGCAACCATGACCCCAGGAGCATTCTACTTGAGAGACTTGTTACTCCTTCTCCAGGAACCACAATAATAAGAAGTATAGGAGTATATATGGAATTTTCTATTTTTCACAGTACATTTTATTATCCTTCTCAAATATTGGCCTACCACAACTGACTTTATTCAATTATTCACTGAGGGCTTCCTCTATTTTCCTCTTTCCACAAAAGAATTGCCCTTAACTTTCTCAAAGTCTAAGTCTAATTATTATCGAAGTACGTATACACTGTAAGTGATCATGCATTCCTTTGAGGTTATTTGGCTTGCAAGTATTTATAGGAAAATAAGGAAATACAACAGAATTTATGAAAAGCTATACACAAACCATGAATGACAAGCAGCCAAAGCGTAAATGAAGATGAATGCAGCATGTGCAAATAAAAAATAAATAAATAACACCGAGAACATGAGATGTAGAGCCTTGAAAATGAGCAATAGTTGCAGCAGCTATCGTCAGAGTGGACAGTGTCTGAGTGGTGATTTTGGGGCTTTAGCTCTTCAATACTTCAGTGAGAGAAAGCAAAGAAAAGTTCTAAGTCTTTTTTTTTTCTCCCCTTCTTTCTATCTGCTCAGTTAGGACAGTAGAGATTGCAGGCAGGTTAGTGAAATGCTCTTCTTGTGGGATGAGGGAAGGCAAGGAGACCTCCAGTGTTCCTGACAACAGCAACTGCGAGAAATGCATCCAGCTGTTGTTCTAATAATCTGTGTTAAGGAGTTGGAGCTGGAACTGGATGAACTCTGAATCAATCGGGAGGCTGAAGGGGTGTTAAATAGGACATATAGTGAGGTAGTTACACCAGACAGTTAGGAAGGGGAAAGGCGTTAAGGAGTCAGTGCAGAATACCCCTGTGACCATCCTCCTCAACAACACTTTGGATTCTGCTGGAGAGGAAAGTCACAATTCTTGGGTCTCTGGTGCTGAGTCTGGCTCTGTAACTCAGAAGGGAAGAGGGGAGAAGAGGCACGCTGTAGTGACGGGAATGTACAGGAGATTTTGTGGGCGAGAAAAAGATTCCTGGATAGTATGTCGCATCCTGGGTGTCAGGGTCTGGTACATTCAGATCGAATCCTCAGCATTCTTAAGTGGGAGGGTGAACAGCCAGGGTTCATGCACCATGTAGGTACCAATGACATGAGTAGGGAGAGTGACGAGGTCCTGCACAGGGATTTAGGTGCTAAATTAAAGGGCAGGACCTCCAGGGTTATAATCTCAAGATTTTTACCTGTGCCACGTGCTAGTAAGGCCAGAACTGGATAGATTATGTAATGTATTGTGTGAGTATTCATAGTGTCAGAGTGCGTATGACGTCAGGACATAGGGAAGTAAAAATGGAAGCCTGGTGAATAAACGTGGTTGTTCAATCTACAGCGGTGTCCAAGTCACATCAATATTACATGGTGTCAGGAGAAATCGCGGGAAAAAAAGGAAGAGAAGACATGTAAAACATGACACAGTTACAGCCACCGTCAAGCTTAAGCCTACAAGGTGATCTTGCTGAGAACTGGAAAATATGGATCCAGAAGTTTAAGCTGTTTTGCACTGCTAGTGGCGTAGCTGAAAAGATGGAGAAAGTGCAACGTGCTACATTTCTGCATGTGGCGGGGGAAGAGGCAATAAAAGTTTGCAACACGCTTGTCTTCCAAGATGATGAGCAAGATAAAATTGAAGTGTTGAAGAATAAGTTTCAAGATGACTGCGAACCGAGAAAAAAACCTATTGTACATCCAACACAGGTTTTTCACGAGGGCTCAAGGACCAATAGAGACCATAGACGCCTATGTAACAGATTTGAAGAACAAGGCAAAAGACCGTGAGTTCGGACAACTGCATGACTCTTTAATATGTGACAGGATTGTATGCGGCATACAAGGTGATCAAGTGAGAGGAAGGCTATTGAGAGAGACAGATCTTACATTAGAAAAGGCAATTGATGATTGCCGCGCCAGCGAGATCACATCAAGTCAGGTTAAAGTGCTCAATGAAGAGATTGAAGTGCACAAAATAAAAACGGTGAAAACTGACAAGAGTAGGACAAAGCCAGCTCCACAGGATGATCAAAAGGAAGTTAACTGCAACAGAAGTGGTTATAAACATGGATACAGAAAATGTCCAGCCTTTGGTCAGACATGCAAGTTATGCCAGAAAAGAAATCACTTTGCAAAGATGTGCAAATCGAAGGAGTATGCAAGGAAAATGCATGCTGTGGAACAGAGTGAGGGCAACAGTGACGTGTTCATTGGCACAGTTGAAGTGGAACAGGAGGTATGCATCAAGAATATTGACAATGCAGAGATGGAGGATGAAGATGATTGGACTCAAGATCTGATAATAAACAGGAGGAATGTGACATTAAACTTGACACTGGGGTAAGTGCAATGTAATGTCTGCAGAAACATTCAAATCACTGGACATCAGAGGAAGACTGAGAAAATCCACCTGCAAGCTGGTTGCATATCTCGGCCACAGGACAATGCCACTGGGCAAAAAAAGCACTCACCTGTGTGTACAAAGGTCAAAATTACAAGATCGAGTTTGAAATAGTGCAGCAACATGTTTCAGCAATACTGGGCAAAGCAACATGCACAAAGCTAGGCCTGGTGAAGCAAATCTATGGTGTTGAAAAAGAAAATGACATTCTCAAAGACTTTGATGACTTGTTTTCTGGATTAGGATGTTTACCAGGGAAACACCATATCCAGATTGATCCAACTATTGCACTAGTTGTGCATGCCCCGAGAAAGATTCCAGTAGCTCTCAGGGATCAAGTAGTGGAGGAGCTACACAGAATGGAACAGATGGGAGTCATAACAAGACAAATAGAACCTACCAACTGGGTGAATAGTATGATGACAGTGGTCGCAGAAAAAAAGACGAGGATTTGCATGGATCCACAAGATCTCAACCAAGCCATCAAAAGAGAGCACTATCCACTGCTCACAGTTGAAGAGGTTGTCTCTCGCGTGCCTAATGCAAAATACTTTTCAGTATTAGACGCAAATCAAGGTTCCTGGCAGATCAAGCTGGATGAAGGAAGTTACAAATTATGTACTTTCAACACGCCCATAGGGAGATATTGTTTCCTGCGTCTAATCTTTGGTATTTCTTCTGCATCAGAGGTATACCAGAGATCCGTGGCACAAATGATTGAAGGCCTGGACGGGGTGGTCAACATCATTGATGATTTGCTGATATGGGGTGATACAATTGAGGAACATGCTCAGAGACTGAGGAAGCTCCTGGAGAGCGCACATGAGTACAACCTAAAACTGAGATCAGAACTACAGAGATCATATACATAGGTCATGTACTCAGTGCTGATGGGCTAAAATCAGATGATGAAAAGGTCAGAGCTGTGATACAGCTACCACCACCCAAAGACAAGCAAGAACTATTGAGGTTCATGGACATGATACAGTATCTTGCCAAATTCATTCCCAACTTATCAGAGAGCAGCACTCCACTCCAAAAATTACTAGAGAGCAACACTGAATGGCATTGGGAAGACGAACAAAAGAAAAGTTTTGACACATTGAAGCAGTTGGTTACCAATGCACCAGCACTCAAGTTCTATGATGTCAATAAACCGGTGACGATGTCTGTGGATGCCAGTTCGGAGGGAATAGGAGCTGGTATACTGCAGGATGGGAGGCCTGTGGTGTATGGATCACGAGAACTTACGCACTGTCAGCGCCACTATGCTCAAATCGAGAAGGAATTACTCGCTATAGCTTATGGGTGTGAGAAGTTCTACCAATATGTATATGGCAAAGAAATCCAGGTTGAGAATGATCACAAACCACTTGAGAGCATCTTCAAAAGCCACTCCACCAAGCTCCTATGAGACTGCAAAGGATGCTTCTCAGGCTACAGAGGTACACTCTCACAGTCACCTGTAAGCCAGGAAAAGAACTGTACATCACTGATGCTTTGAGCCGTGCTTACCTCAAAGAGCGAAAGGAAGAGTTGCTCGGAAGAGAGCTGGAGGTCAACTGGGTTACACCTCAGCTACCCATCTCTGAGGAGAAGTTGAACATGTTTATGAAAGCGACTGCAGATGATCCTGAAATACAAATGCTAAGAGACATTATAATGAATGGATGGCCAACAGAAAGAAGAAATATTTCAAAGGAAATGCAGAAATACTGGACATTTAAAGAGGAAATCAGCTATGCATCAGGACTGATGTTCAAAATGGCAAAACTCATCGTATCAAACCAAATGAGACAGGAAATGCTCAACAGAATTCATGAGTCACACCTGGGGATAGTGAAATGTAAAGAAAGAGCAAGGGACATTCTCTATTGGCCAGGCATGTCAACTCAGATAGAAGACATTGTGTCTCAGTGTGCTGTCTGTAATGAAAACAAAAACAGCAATCCCAGAGAGCCTCTGCTTCCTCACCCACTACCAGGAAGACCATGGGACCATTGGCAAAGATCTCTTTCACTTCAATGGTACAGAATATCTGCTTTGTGTGGACTACTATTCAAAATATCCGGAGATCACCAAGTTAAGTGACACGTCCAGTCAAGGTGTCATTACCACATTGAAGTCGACATTCACAAGACATGGTGTTCCAGATATTGTCATTAATGACAATGGTCCACAATATGCCAATGGTGAGTTCAGAGGGTTCTCAGAAAACTGGGAATTTCAACATTGTACTTCCAGTCCAGGGCATGCTCAGTCTAATGGACAAGCAGAGAGAACTGTACAAACTGTCAAGAACATGCTCAAGAAGGCACAAAGCAGCAACGGTGACCCTTACATTGCTCTTCTTGAATACCACAACACACCGATTGAGGGTGTGGGGTTCCCTCCTGTACAGCTGTTGATGGGATGTCATCTGGAGTCCAAACTGCCAATGTGCACAACTCTACCAACTCCTGAAAGTAATGCTCAAGTACATGACAAGCAAAAGTACAAGCAAATAAAGCAAAAGAGCTACTATGACAGACATACAAGACAGCTGCCAGATCTACATACAGGTGAAAATGTCAGAATACAGAGAGGAGACACTTGGCAACCAGCTGTGGTTGCGAACAGACATCAGCAACCAAGATCCTTCATAGTTCGCACGCCGGATGGAAGAGTCTACAGGAGGAGCAGGAAGCATCTGCTGAAGACAGATAAGAGGGAATTTCCACGTACAGATGCACAGGACATTTCCACATATACAAACATGGAAACAAACGACACCAAGAGTGATGCAGACCGCAAAGACACAGAGGTCACTCGAGAGACTGACACGGATGAAGGTCCAGCACAGTCACAGTTGTATCACACACGGTCTGGGAGACAAGTCAAACTTCCAGCTAGATACAGAGACTAGACATACATACAGTCTCACACAGTTTGAGGCGAAGTCACACATGTCATAAGTTCCAAGGTGTGAAATAAAAGGTTTATTCGTCTATGTTAGTAAAAGAAAATACACTGCTGTTAGTATTGTGAGATACAATGCAGAATACAGTACAAGAAGTTAAGATTTTTTTTAGTTTATGTCATGGTTGTTGCACTGTAAGAAGGGCATACCTAGAGGCATTGTTTTGTTAATTCACAGTGTTTTTAAAGAAAATCTTGAGAAGGGGGATGTAATGTATTGTGTGAGTATTCGTAGCATCAGAGTGCGTATGATGTCAGAATGTAGGGAAGTAAAAATGGAAGCCTGGTAAATAAATGTGGCTGTTCAATCTACAGCGGTGTCCGTGTCGCATCAATATAATACATGGCTGCAGAATTGGTGTAGGGAGGGAGGCATAACAGTTTTGGATCATTTGGCTCTCCTTCAGGGAAGATGGGAACTGTACAGAAGGAACGGTTTGCACCTGAACTGGAGGGAGAACTAATATCCTAGCAGGAAGGTTTTTCTTTAAATGCTGCACAGTGTGATTTAACTAGAGTTGCAGGGAGATGGGAACCACGGTGCCAGAAACATTAGTGGACAGCTTGTGGAGACAGATGTTGTTAAGACCTCAGACAAAGTCAGGAATCAAAAGGTTGAGCATAGTGTGACTAGTGTCCTGAGCTTCAATGTAAGAAGTATTATAGGAAAGGTGGATGCACTTATGGCATGGATCAGCATTCAGGATGATGATGTTGTAGACATTAGTGAGACTTGCTTGCGGTGGGGGACAGGACTGACAGCTTGATATTCTGAAGTTCTGTTGTTTTAGATGTGACAGAGCAGGAGGGACAAAAGGAGAATGGGTGGTGTTACCAGACAGGGAAAAATGTCACACAGTGCTCAGTCTGGACAGACAGGAGAACTCGACTAGTGAGGCATTATGGGTGGAATTGAGAAATACCAAAGGAATGACGACATTAATGGGCTATATTGTAGACCACCCAACAGTCCTTGGGGTTTAGAGGAACAAATTTATAAAGAGATCACAGACTGTTGCAAGAAACATAAGGCTGTTATTGCAGGTGATTTTGACTTTCCACATATTGACTAGAAATCCCATACTGTAAAAGGACTAGATGGGAGAGGGTTTATCAAATGTGTTTAGGAAAGTTTCCTTCATCAGTACGTAGGAGTCCCAATGATAGACTGTGCTATACTGGGGACCTGCTATTTGGGAATGAGACAGGGCAGGTGAGAGAAGTGTGAGTAGGGGAACTCTTTGCATCCAGTGACCACAAAGCCATTAGTTTCAAAGCAAATATGCAAAGAGATAGGTCTGGTCTGCATGTTGAGATTCCAAATTGGAAAAAAGCCAATTTTGTTGGTATCAGAAATGATCTGGCTGTTTTCTGACAAAGGTGTACTTGGAAAGTGGAAGGCCTTCAAAAATGAAGTGTGGAGAGTACAAAGCTTATAAGACTATAAGACATTGGAACAGAATTAGGTCATTTGGCCCATTGCGTCTGCTCCACCATTCAATCATGGCTGATCCATTTTCCCCTCCTCAGCTTCACTTCCCAGCCTTCTCCTAGTAACTTTCGATGCCATGTCCAATCAAAAACTGATCTGCCTTAAATACACCCACAGACCTGACCTCCGCAGCTGCCTGTGATAATAAATTCCACAAATTCACCACCCTTTGGCTAAAGAAATTTCTCCGCATCTTTGTTTTAAAAGGCCTCTGTCCTAACACTGTGGCCTTTTGCCCTAGACTCCCCCACAATGGGAACATCCTTTCCACATCTAATCTGTCTAGGCCTTTCAACATTCAAATGGTTTCAATGAGGACTCCCTTCATCCTTCTGAACCTCAGTGAGTACAGACCCAGAGCCATCAAACATTCTTCGAATGATATCCCTTTCATTCCTGGCATCATCCTTGTGAATCTCCTCTGAACCATCTCCAACGCCAGCACATCTTTTCTTCAATGAGGAACCCAAAACTGTTCACAATATTCAAGGTGAGGCCTCACCAGTGCCTTATCAAGACTCAGCATCACATACCTGCTCTTGTGTTCTAGTCTTCTTGAAAGGAATTCTAGCATTGCATTTGCCTTCCTGACCACTAACTCTACATGCAAGTTAACCTTGAGGGTGTTCTGCACAAAGACTCCCAAGTCCCTTTGTAACTCATATTTTTGGATTTTCTCCGCATTTAGGAAATTTTATTTCTACTACCAAAGTGCATTTTCCAACATTGTATTTCATTTGCCACTCTCTTGCCCATTCTCTTAATCTGTCTAAGCCCTTCTGTAGCCTACCAGGTTCCTCACTACTTGCATCACCACCAGTCTTCGTATTATCTGCAAACTTGGCAACAAAGCCATCTATCCCATCATCTAAATCATTGATATACAGCATAACTGAAGCAGTCCCTACACTGACCCCTGCGGAACCAGGTGCCTGTCAGAAAAAAGGTAAAGGTGACAGGTGTAGGGAACATTGGTTTACAGGAGATATTGAGGATCTGGTTAAGAGAAAAACTGAGGTGCAGAGATACTGTTGGGACAAATGAGGTGCTTATGGAGTACAAAAAATGCAAGATAACACTTCGGAAAACATCAGGAAGGCTAAAAGAAGGCATAAAGTTGCTCTAGCAGTCAAAGTGAAGTAAAATCCTAAGGGATTCTACAGGCATGTTAAGAGCGAAAGGATTGTAAGGGACAAAATTGGTCCTCAGGATGACCAGAATGGTAATCCATGTGTAGAGCCAAAACAGAATTGGTAGATCTTAGGTGCACTCTTTCCATCTGTTTTACTCAGGAGATGGATATAGAGTGTCTAGAACTGAGGCAAAGCAGCATCAACTTCATAGGACCTGTACAGATTACAGAGGAGGAGGTGCCTGCTACCCTGAAGCAAATCAGAGTGGATAAATCCCCAGGGCCTGACAAGATGTTCCCCCGGACCCTACAGGAGGCAAGTGCAGAAATTTCTGGGGCTCTAGCAAAGATATTTAAAGCATCCTTGGTGACAGGAGAGGTTCCAGAGGATTGGAGGAAAGCCAATGTTGTCCCATTGTTTAAAAAGTGCTCTAAACAAAAAAAAACCCAGGAAATTATAGGCCAGTAAGTCTGATATTTGTGGAAAGTTATTGGAAGGTATTCTGCAGGACCGGATATACAAGTATTTGGATAAACGTGGACTGAGTAAGGATAGTCTTCATGGCTTCATGCTTGGTACATATCTAATCAATCTTACAGAGTTTTTTGAGGAAGCTACCAGGAAAGTGGATGAAGGCAAGGCAGTGGATGTTGTCTACATGGACTTTAGTAAGGCAGTTGACAAGCCTCATGTGTAGCTCCTTGTCAAGGGGCCTTCTGAAAATTCAAATAATTAACCATAGAAACCATAGAAACTACAGCACAGAAACAGGCCTTTTGGCCCTTCTTGGCTGTGCCAAACCATTTTCTGCCTAGTCCCACTGACCTGCACACGGACCATATCCCTCCATACACCTCCCATCCATGTATCTGTTCAATTTATTCTTAAATGTTAAAAAAGAACCCGCATTTACCACCTCGTCTGGCAGCTCATTCCATACTCCCACCACTCTCTGTGTGAAGAAGCCCCCCGCTAATGTTCCCTTTAAACTTTTCCCCCCTCACCTTTAACCCATGTCCTCTGGTTTTTTTCTCCCTTTACCTCAGTGGAAAAAGCCTGCTTGCATTCACTCTATTAATACCCATCATAATTTTATATACCTCTATCAAATCTCCCCTCATTCTTCTACGCTCCAGGGAATAAAGTCCTAACCTATTCAACCTTTCTCTGTAACTGAGTTTCTCAAGTCCCGGCAACATCCTTGTAAACCTTCTCTGCACTCCTTCAACCTTATTTATATCCTTCCTGTAATTTGGTGACCAAAACTGAACATAATACTCCAGATTCGGCCTCACCAATGCCTTATACAACCTCATCATAACATTCCAGCTCCTATACTCAATACTTTGATTGATAAAGGCCAATGTACCAAAAGCTCTCTTTACGACCCTATCAACCTGTGACGCCACTTTTAGGGAATTTTGTATCTGTATTCCCAGATCCCTCTGTTCCACTGCACTCCTCAGTGCCTTACCATTAGCCCTGTATGTTCTACCTTGGTTTGTCCTTCCAACATGCAATACCTCACACTTGTCT
The DNA here is from genome assembly GCF_030028105.1 of Mobula birostris. Taxonomy (NCBI): domain Eukaryota; kingdom Metazoa; phylum Chordata; class Chondrichthyes; order Myliobatiformes; family Myliobatidae; genus Mobula; species Mobula birostris. The sequence continues at coordinate 104,311,036 of NC_092374.1, forward strand.
GTATTAAACTCCATGTGCCATTTTTCAGCCCATTTTTCCAGCTGGTCCAAGTCCCTCTGCAGGCTCTGAAAACCTTCCTCACTGTCTACTACACCTCCAATCTTTGTACCATCAACATCCACCAATTCTCCTTTGTCTTTCCCACTTGATATTTCCTCAAAGAATTCCACAAAGTTGTCAGGCAAGATTTTCCCTTGAGGAAACTTTGCTGACTATAGCCTATTTTATTCTATCCCTCCAAGTAAGTACCTGAGACTTCATCCTTAACAATCGACTCCAACATCTTCCCAACCACTGAGGTCAGACTAACTGGCCTATAGTTTCCTTTTTTCTGCCTCATTCCCTTCTTGAAGAGTCGAGTGACATTTGCAATTTTCCATTTTTCCGGAACCATTCCAGCTAGTGATTCTTGAAAGATCATTACTAATGCCTCTATAATATTTGCACCCACCTAGGATGCACACCATCTGGTCCAGGTAACTTCTACCTTCAGACCTTTTAGTTTCCCAAGAACCTTCTCTCTAGTTATGGTAACTTCACAAGCTTCATCTCTACTGACACCTGGAATTTCTACCGTACTGTTAGTGTCTTTCCACAGTGAAAACTGACACAAAATACTTATTCAGTTCATCCGCCATTTAATTGTCACCCATTACTACTTCTCCAGCATAGTTTTTCAGCTGTTTGATATCCACACTCATTGTTCTTTTTTTTCACTTTATATATTTGAAGAAACTTTTGGTATCCTCTTTAATATTATTGGCTAACTTCTTTTATATTCATTCCATTATTACCTTCTTAATGACTTTATTAGTTGCCATCTGTTGGTTTTTAAAAGCTTCTTAATCCTCTAATTTCCCACAAATTTTTGCTCCTCTAATATTAGAAGTCCTCTCTTTGGCTTTTATGTTGGCTTTGATGTCTCTTGTTAGCCATGGTTGTGTCATCTTTCCTCTGTGTTTTGAGAGAGCTCGTAAGAGTTCACTCTCAGTTCTGTTTTCACATATAACGAGGGAAAGTTACAGTGACAATATTTAAAAGATATTTGTATATGTACAGTATATGTATAGGAGGATTTAGAGGGATATGGACCAAAGGGAGGGCAAATCAGACTAGCTTGATGGCACTGTGGTTAACATGGACAAGCTGTGGAAGTGGCCTGCAGTTTCTATGCTCTTTGACTGCTCTGACTCTGACAGACAGGACCAGTTGAACCTATCTGGGATACAGATATTTATTTCTGATATAATGTAGAGATTCCGCTAGATGGGTTTTTACACTCAAAAACTTCTGTAGTTGTACCATAGAGAGCATTCTGACAGGCTGCATCACTGTCTGGTATTGCGGGGGGTGGGGGGAGCTACTGCACGTGACCGAAAAAAGCTGCAGAAGGTTGTAAATCTAGTCAGCTCCATCTTGGGCACTAACCTACAAAGTACCCAGGACATCTTTAGGGAGCAGTGTCTCAGAAAGGCAGTGTCCCTTATTAAAGACCTCCAGCACCCAGGGCATGCCCTTTTCTCACTGTTACCATCAGGTAGGATATACAGAAGCCTGAAGGCACACACTCAGTGATTCAGGAACAGCTTCTTCCCCTCTGGAATCAGATTCCTAAATGGACTTTTTATAATATACAGTATTTCTGTTTTTGCACATTTTTTAATAATCTATTCAACATACATAATTGATTTACTTGTTTATATATTATTGTTTTATTTTATTTATTATTTTTTTTTCTCTCTCGGCTAGATTATGTATTACATTGAATTGCTGCTGCTAAGTTAACAAATTTCACATCACATGCCGGTGATAATAAACCTGATTCTGATTCACATATCGTGGTTTCAATTATCATGTGTTATCCCACTGAACGAATCCTAAATTTATTTACATGTCCTAGGTTGTTAATTCTACAAGAAAAATAAATACATTAAAGTGGAAAATGTATTTAATGTAAATTGAGTTTCATACTTAGAGTATTGGAGCAGATCAATTTTCTATGCTGTGGTGACATGGTTGCGTGCTCTTCCTTGAATAAAGTATACTCATAGCTTTTAAACAAATGACATACATTGGACTCCTCTACGTTCATGATTCAAGGCTATGTTTACGCTATATTTTTCATCAGATTAGCAGAGCATTGATTAATTCAAACTGCAATTAAATGTTGGCTAAACACAGGGTACATAGTTAACTCAGAATAATTTCAAAAAGTTTGTTTATCTTTATTTATTTTACTTAGAGATACAAACTTTATTTTTTTAGAAATACGCTGCAGAACAGGCCCTTCAGGCCCAATGAGCTGCACCGCCCAGCAATCCACTTGTTTACACTTTCCTAATCATCAGACAATTTACAGTGACCAGTTAACTTACCTCTTTGGACTGTGGTAGGAAATCGGAGCACCTAGAGAAAACCCACTCACTCATGGGAAGGTTGTTCAAACTGCTTGCAGTTGACGTTGGAATTGAACCTTGAACTCTGATGCCCCAAGCAACCAAGGCTCTCTGTTGATGCCTTTGGTAATTGGTATATTATTGTCAAATGTCTTGAGATACAAGTGAAAACCTTTGTGTTTGCTTGCCATCCAGACACATCATTCCATACACGAGTACATTGTGGTAATAGAATGTAGCATGTTTGAAACAAATGTTTTATTGGCTTATGTGAAGCTGCAACATTTGTTTATAATTATTTAGTTTTCTTTTGTTCTTGCCAATAATTTGTTATGCAAGGGGAGGCTGTTTGGGGGTTGACGATCTATTAGTTTTTTGTGCAGGGAGGGGTTGTTTTTTTGTGGGGGGGGGGTTGGAGTTCCTGTTCCATTTTGGGTGGTGGGAGGAGGGTTTTGGAGCTATTGATGATTGGGATACCATTCTCTTTTGTACACCGGCGTGGGTGGGTGTGTTTGATGTTTCGCTCTGAATGACTTTAATGTTTTTTTATATTTGTGGCTATCTGAAGAAATACAAATTTCAGAGTTGCTTTTTGATACATGCTTTGATAATAAATAAACCTTTCAATCTCTAAGAATGGACATAGAAAAAAATTATTATGAAGAATGAAAATAATTTATTGAAGAAACAAAAAGTTCTGGGAAAACACTAAATTCAAATTATAATGGGGATGAACCAGATAACTGATCAGAATCATTTTCCCAGGCCGGGGAACCAGAGGGCACAAGGACATACTGCTCCTGACATATGATATCACACTCTTAAAAGCCACTTGTCATTTGTTCCTCTCTTCAGCAAGATCACTCTCTCGCATAGAGCCCTCCATATATTGAGGTACAGGTGCTTCAGGACATGTACCACCAAGTTTAAGAACCCCTCAACCATGAGGCTCTTGAACAAAAAGGGGTAGCTACACTCATTTAAGGACTATGTTGCATTGTTATTTCATGCTCTTTATTTATATCTGCACAGTTTGGATACAGTTACCAGTTACTATTCTTTAGATTTACTATGTGTGCTGACAGAAAAAAAATCTCAGGGTTGTATGTGGTGTCATGTATGTAGTCTGATAATAAATTTTACTTTGAACTTTGATTCAGGAAACACATTTCACAAGTTCTATCCCAATATAGGCCCTTAAGACTCCTCATGGCCCAGTCAGTATCAGGGAAAATCACCCACAAGTACAGGTTTTAAAAAAAACAGCTATGGGCATTTCCTCTACACACCTGCTTCTCTGCTTCCTGTTGACTATTGGGGTTCTATAATTCAACCCCATATAACTGATCCAAGAGCCCAGTAGTTGCAGGCCACAGCCTTGAGTCTGTGCAGAGATGAGTAAACCTTGTGGAGCAGTGAGCTGACCATGGATACCCTAACCTTTTCAATCTAGCCCAATGCTTAAATTGGCCGAACAGCATGTCATTCCTTCCTCTCAGACCCAGGCCTTGCTGCTTCCATATGCTTTCAGGCCCAGGACTCACCACCTCGATTCAGCCCATGCCAGACCTTTCCAATTAGGCCCGGTGCATAAATCAGTCAAACATTGGCTTGTTTCTTGCTCTCAGGCCCAGGCCCACTGCCTTGACTCTGTCTCGTCTTGGTTTTGCCACTTCAAATCGCCCCCAATTCTGCTCTAGTAGACTAACATTGGCTTGCTCCCGGCTCTAGGGCCTGGACCTTGCTGCCTCAATTGATCCTGTATATGCCATGTCCTGCACCAACGAGACTTTGGTTCACACCACAAAAATACAAGGTCATACAGACTCGACTCCGAAAGGGAAGTTACTGGCTATTAACTGCAGTGGTTATTTTCAAGAAAAAGTATAAGGAATAAGATAGTTCATCATTGTTTTTGCTACCATTAAACTATTGCTATGCTTCACCAGTGCCATCTTAAACCTCCATCTCTAAGTACTGCTGTTACATCCTCCCTGATCAAAAATCTGCATCCCCTTCTCACTCACCTCTACATACATCATGCCAATCTACACTTTGAATTCACCTGGCTTACCTGTCAAATCTGCTTTCCTTTATTACTCGAGGTAACGTTCAAGAATCAGGAAGTTATGTCGCAGTTTTATAAGAGGAGGTTGAGATCTTCAAGTTCCTAGAAGTAAACATTACCAGTATCCTGTCCTGGTGCAACTGCATGGCAATTCAGGAGCCTAAATGAATTTAGACTGTCCCTTTTAACCCTTGACAATTTTTATTGATGCACCAGAGTAAGCATCCTATCCAGATGAACAACAGCTTGGGATGACAACTGCTCTGCCTGAGTCAACAAGAAACTGTGAACATCACATGAAGAGAATTGTGAAACATCTCAACACATCACAGAAACAGCACCCCCTCCATGGACTTTGTCTACACTTCCCCGTCTCCATAAAGCAGCCAAGATAATCCAGCTTCCCCCTGCACCCCCCCCCCCACAACCACTAAACATTCTCCCTTTTTCCCTTCCATCGAACAGAAGATGCAAAAGCTTAAAAATTCAAAGATAGTTTCTATATCGCTGATAGAAGTGTCAGGGCACTGAAGCCACTGGAGCAGGGATCTGATTGCAGACCAAGTACTGTGCACCCAGTGATATTAATCGAAAAAACAAAGTCAGCATCAAAGTTCAAGCAGAGATCAAAACATCCAGAGAAATCCAAAAACCAGAATCAGGAAACAGGCAGAGTCAATATTCAGACAGACAGAATACAGATGCAAATGCTGGAAAGGCTCAGGAAAATTCACTGGCACAATCTGGCAACAAACAGGTGAAAACACAGGACTGAACTACACTGAGCAAGAAAAAAGAGGCAGATGGTAGGTGGAAAAAAATGAGACACACTTGACAGCAATACAGGTAATAATGAGAAGCAGATGAGAGACGGAGTAGAGCAGGAGTTGGGACAGGAGCACATGGTAATACGAAACCACAGACTGGCGGCTAGGCGAAAACACAAAAAGACAAAGTTCAACTGGAGATACTGACAAGGCTGAGCGTGGTGTGGTTGTAGAAGGCTTTTGAATTGCTGGCTGCTGGCTGGGCTGGCTGGCTGTGGGGTGTTGTGGGGGGACATTCTGTGGGAATATTGACCAACAGCCTGTATAGGTCCGGAACGATATTCTTACACGGTCCCTTGCAAACTCTGATAGGATGGCAGGGAGGGAGACTGATGGTAACAGCAATAGCATAGAGTGTGAGTGGGAAGAGGGACTAAGAACAGGAAGGTGATGGGTCGGAAGAGAAAGAAAGGAGGTGGGTCTAGTGCAGGTGGATCAGAAAGTGAGGGAAGAGAAGTTGAGGAGAAGGGCCCGAGGGCAAAATTGCTAAATGTAGTAGTAAGATTTGAGGGGGAAGGGGGAGTAAAGAAAATCGATCCACTTAAGCTAACAAAAATCATTAGAGGACAAGTAGGGGAAGTGAGCCATGCGAGAATTTTAGGAGATGGAAATCTGTTGCTAGGATGTAAAACTGAAGAGCAGATGGAGAAGGCAATGAAGGTGACTAATACTGGGAAAGTCAAAGTGTCCAGGGTTGTAAGAGTTGCAGCACAAAGGGTCAATTGTTGCATGGGGGTAATATCCGGGGTTCCCCTCAGTGTTAATATGAAGGAGCTAATGGAGAACTTGAGGGTGAGGAATAGTTCTGTGAAGAGTGTGAAAAGAATGACAAGGGGAGCAGAGAAAAGGGAGACTGAAACCGTTCTGGTAGAATTTGAGGATAAGGTGCCTCTAAAGGAATTTTATTTTGGATTTCTAAGATACAATGTAAGAGAATATATACCAAAACCTATGAGATATTTCAATTACCAGGAGTTTGGGCATGTGGCCAAAGTGTGCAAAGGAAAGAGAAGATGTGCAAGGTGTGGTGGGGAACATGAATATGGAAAATGTGGAGAGGGAGTAAGACCAAAGTGCTGTAATTGTGGAGGTAACCATAGTGTAGCGTACTGGGGATGTGAAGTGTTGAAGAAGAGGTGGAGGTGCAGCAGATAAGGGTGAAGGAAAACATCTCATATGCTGAGGCAGTCAAGTTGGCAGGACAGAAGAAAATGAATGAGGGATGATGTAGCAAAGAGCAAGCAGCTGCTAAGGAAAGGCAAGATAAGAAGAATGCATGGATAGAGAAGAAGAAATTGTTGACCTTTATAGCAGGAGTGGTAAACGCAACTTATGAGATCAAATCTAAAACTGAAAGGATTCAGATTATTGTGAAAGCTGCAGAGCACCATTTGGGTATGATAGGATTAAAATGGGAAGAAGTAAACAATGAACTCAGGGTACAGTCAAGTCAAGAGACAGTATGTGTGGATTGATATTACTAATAATGCTACTTCTTCAATAGAATGCAAGAAGCCTGATTGGTAATGGACAAGATTTCACGCAGTTTATAGCTAGTAGGAGAGAAAAGCCAGACGTTGTGTGTATCCAAGAGACCCGGTTAAAACCTAATTTAGATTTTGTTTTATATGGGTATGAGGCAGTAAGGCAAGACAGGAGAGAGGGGGGAGGAGGAGCAAACACTGGAGAGCAGCATCAATAGGAAGGGCCAAACTCCAACCCAGTATGGATTCCAAAAATCTTACAGAGGCCCCTGCTCACTCACAGATGGCCTCCGGCATCTCCACCCCTGGGCAACTGCAGCAGGCCACCCACGGCATGGCCCTGGTCCTCACTATAACCAAAGCAAAGCAGCTTCCCCACTGTCTGTGTCTGCAATGAATCAGTGAACTGGAGCTGCAGTATGCAAGGTCCAACAGGGTCTTGCAATCACAAGAAAAATGTCCAAGACAATCACTCAGTCTGTTTGTTGGACAGTGCATTTTCCCGGCACAATGATACACAATAAATCCAGCTCCACCGCCATTGAGCAATTCGCTGATGGAGGGAACCTGCAGTATATGATGTTCTTAGTATCCAGCAGTGATGTGATCATAAAAAAGACATACAATACGAACAAATTCACCCTTGATTGGACCCGAGCAGCAACTGCATCCAAGCTCATCCCATCTTACCAGAGAAGCTGGGATTGCATTGAGTCTCATGAGGATTAGACATTTAGGAACAAGCTAATTAGTTATCCACCATGATACCATACATCTCTATTGTCACTTCTTGGGGTTTTATGAGCAGGTGAGGCATTCTCAAATAAAAGATGCATAGCTCAATATTACATGTTGAAGAATCTTGAATACTAAACATCAAACATGCCTCTACCTCCATGGATATTGCCTTATCCCAGTTAGTTATGTTCAGCACCAGATTACCCAACTCATCTGTCCATTTTTTGAGATCCTTAACATTCCCCATTCCCATCTTCTTGCAAAGATTAAGAGATTAGCTTTATTTGTCACATGTATATCAGAACGTACAGTGAAATGTGTTGTTTGTGTCAATGACCAACATAGTCTGCAATGTGCTGGGAGTGTCGCCATGCTTCTGGCACCAACATAGAATGCCCACAACTTACTCACCCCAACCCATAATCCTTGGAATGTGAGAGGAAACCAGAGCACCTGGAGAAAACCCATGCATCCATGAGGAGAATGTATAAACTCTTTACAGACAGCACAAGAATTGGACCTCAATCTTACAGCTGATGCTGTAAACTATTACACTAATCGCTATGCTGTTGTGTTGCCTGTTTCAATACAACATCAATAAATACAGTGCTGATCCTGTACTCTTTCCTCCATTGATTAACTTCAAGGGGCTACTATTCATCAATTAACTACCCCAATTGTAATTTGGTTTATTATGGTCGCATCTATTGGATACAATGACAAGTTTTGATTGCATTGCCATCTATACAAATCATTTCTTTGCATTAGTACATTAAGGTTACTGTATATAAGTGAAAAACAATAACAATGCAGAATAAAGTATTTACAGTTACAGACAGAATGTAGTGCAGGCAGTCTTTGGAGAGGGTGCAGAGGAGGTTCATAAGAATGATTCTGGGAATGAAAGGGTTATTATACAATGAACATTTGATGGCTCTGGGTCTGTACTCGCTGGAATTTAGGAGCATGAGGGGGGATCTCATTGAAACCTTTTGAATGCTGAAATGCCTGGACAGAGTAGATGTGGAAAGGATGTTTCCCATTGTGGGGGAGTCTAGGACAAGGTGGCACAGCCCCAGGGTAGAGGGGCATCCATTTAAAACAGAGATATGGAGAAATTTCTTTAGCTAGATGGTGGCAAGTTTGTTGAATATGTTACCACAGACAGCTGTTGAGGCCAGGCCATGACTGAATGGCAGAGCAGACTCAATGGGCCAAGTGGCCTAATTCTGCTCTAATGTCATGGTTTTATGGTCTTATTGTAATTAAGGTGAAAGGCCATAATTAGGTAGATTGTGAAGTCAAAGGAGTCCATTTTATTGTACTAAGGAACCATCAATAGTCTTATAAGAGCAGATTAGAAGCTGTTCCTGAGCATGGTGGCACGTTCTTCTCTACCCTTCACTCTTTTGAACTGAGAAGTGCAAAATAGCCTTTTTAAAATGTTTCTCAAAAATTAAATTATCCTGGAGCCAAAATTTGGTCAAGGCAGCAGATTTGCTCCACTTTACATCAACCTAAAACTTCCACTACGTCATTATTGAAAAACCATGCATTCTCCTTATTGTTCTCTTGAACAGCTTAGACCACCTTGTCATTCCATGAGGCAAGAATAGTTCAGTTAATAAAAAACAGGAAAGTAAATGTGAAGAGAATAATTGAAAGTGCTCACAGCAATGACATCTTTCAACTCCTCACATCCTGTCAACATTCATAATTTGTCCCAAAACTCATCCATTATTTAAATACTATTCAAAAAACATAGCTGTCTTAAATATGCCAATAAATGGGGTTGAAATTTAGTTAATTGGTCACATTTTATGTACCATTCAAAGTATAAAACTTTGATTTATACTTTGAAAAAACTAAATATTTACATGTGTTTCCTCCCAGCAGAAATCTGTTGAGATGTGTAGAACTAAATATGAATGAATGTAGCACTGATATGAATTATTTTGTATTATAGCAATCTAAAACATCATTTGAGCTGAAGATATTTTGTACATTGAGGTTAGGTAATTTTGCTAACAAAATTTATAGCACCAAAAATAAGAAACACATTTTCCATTCCATCCCACATCCTGATCATTACTGTATTGCTGTTACAGGAGTTTATTGTTCTGCAATAATCTTTCTGCAGGTGGAACAGCCTCAAGACAGAAGGGCTTCCTAGGATGCATTCGATCCTTACGGTTAAATGGGATCACCCTTGATCTTGAAGAAAGAGCTAAAGTTACCCCTGGAGTGAAGCCTGGCTGCCTGGGACATTGTAGCAGTTACGGTAACCTGTGTCATAATGGAGGAAGGTGCATAGAGAAATACAACGGCTATTTGTGCAACTGTAGTCACTCTGCCTACAATGGTCCATTCTGTAAGAAAGGTAGGAAAATAGATTCCCGATAGGTAAGCAACTATTTTAGTGGTTCAATCCTATTGTTTCTGATGCTGAAAGTTGCTGGTTCGGTCTCCAGGACCTGAGCATAATGATTTAGTTTTACAATTTAGTGGAGTACAGTGGATTCTGATTAATTAGGATATATCGGGACCAGTATATTTTGGCCAAATTAAACAGCTGCCTCAATTAGCGGAAATTTCATGGAAATAGTTAAAAAGGTATCATCGTTAACGTTATGTGCCATATGGTATGACATGGGCAATTATGGTCTTCCACTTGTCCATGATTATGATTCTTCTTGACAGATTTTTTCTGTGGTTTATCATTACCTTCTTCCACAAGACAGATGACCCCAGCCATTATCAATACACTTCAGGGATTTTGTGTCTGGTGTCAGTACTCATGTAACCAGAATGCATGTTATGCAGCAGCTGCTCATACAACCATCCACTACCTGATCCCATGGCTTCATGCAACTCTCATTTTGGAGCTAAGCGGGTGCTGCACCTTGCCCAAGGGTGACCTGCAGGTTAGCAGAGGGAAGGAATGCCTTACACCTCCTTTAATAGAGGCATATCTCCACCCCACCACCCATAAAAAAGTACAAAGAAGACAAGGCACTGTTAGCAGATTCCTCCAGGAGTGCATCACTGCAGGATCAGATCTGCGGATGGATCAGAGATCAGCCTGAGTCCGGAACAGGGAGGAGGAGGCATAGTGGAGCATGGAGGAAAACCTTCAAAGAAGTCTGATGTTCCCTTCTGCTGAAGCACAAGGAACAGAACAACTGCTCCATCTCTCACACAGAAGGTGCCTTCAGTGCACAGAGACAATGTGAGCTCATCAGTTTCACAGTCTCAGACCGTGGAGACATTCAGCCCCACCCTGAGTCCAACCCAGGCACATGTTTTCAACACAACTGAAAAAGGCATAAAAAAAGACAAACTTCTATTTAATTGAGTAACAAATTATGTACTTACATAAAATGCAGAACAAATTGTAACACAACCAATATGACTACAGAACTACAAAACTGTGTATTACTTCCTAATAGTTCTTGATGGAGGAATTCATTCAGTGCACATTGCTGTGTTCTGTAAGTGAACAAAATCAGCACAGACGCTTAGTGCAGATAGTGAACTGTCTTCATATGATGCTTCTGATGATTGCATCTTCCAAATCTTTATTTTAATTGTAACATTCAAAATTATTGCCAATACCTTCACATTCTTTGTAGCTCCTAACTTGCTGAAGTAGAGAAGTTGTTTCCTTTTAACCCCTGGCCTTTTCCTGGCATTACAAACCCAAATGCTTGAAACCGCAGTAAGCAAAGCAGTTCTAAATTGTCTTACTGCTTATTTCTTGCCTACCATCAGTGACAAAAAAAAACACTGCCTTTTTAACATGAACACACGCAATTGACACTATTTAAAAACTATCCATTCCAAGCAGAGTTCGGTGTCTAACGGCCACATGAGTACACGGGACTGACACTAGACAGAAATTATTCAACAGCGGTCTCTGTCTCAATTAAGCAGTGCAGTGTCCCAAATAAATGAAAGGAAATGGTACAGCATGGCCTGTTTCCGTGCTGTAATTGTTATATGCTTATATGGAATCCCAGCTATTTTCTTAACTGATTTTCGTTCTGTAAGATTTGGCCAAATAAGAGGTTGTCCCCATTAACCAATGGCCCAATTAACTCGAATCCTCTGTATATGGAAAGTATTGAGCTTACTTAAGTCACCTTTTCCAGGTGAAGTGTTAATCTGATCCCCTACCAGTTACATCAAGTAGATGTAAAAGATCCCAACTGTGCACTAAGGAATGATGAAAAGGAATTTATCTGACAAAGTGAGGCCACCATACAGTGAGTAAAGTCATAGAGTATACAGCATGGAAACAGGTCCTTCATCCAATTGGTTCATGCTAACCAAGATGATGTCTATGCCAGTCCCATTAGACCACAAGACCATAAGATATAGGAGTAGAATTAGGCCATTTGGCCCATTGAGTCTGATCCACCATTTCAACATGGCTGATCCATTTTCCCTCTCAGCCTCAATCTTCTGCCTTCTCCCCTTAGCCCTTCTTGCCCTGACTAATCATGAAACTATCAACCTCTGCCTTAAATATACCCATTAACTTGGCTTCCACAGCTGCCTGTGGCAACGAATTCTACAGATTGACCATTCTCTGGCTAAAACAATTCTTCCTCATCGCCATTCTAAAAGGGTGCATCTGAGTATCAATAATCTGTCAAACTCCACTTTAAATATAGTCAGTGATTTGGCCTCCACAGCTGCCTGTGACAATGAATTCCACAGATTCATTATCCTCTGGCTAAATAAATTCCTCTTCTTCTCTGTTCTAAATGGATATCCCTGTCATCTGATCTAAATGGATATCCCTGTCATCTGAAGCTATGCCCTCTGGTCTGAGACTTACACACTATAGGAGATATCCACTCCATCCATACATTTCAACATTCCATAAATTTCAATGAGATTCCACCTTTCCTTCTTCTAAACTCCAGTGAGTACAGGCTCAGAGCCATCAAAAACACTTCCTATGTTAACCCTTTCCTTCTCAAAATAATTTTCGTGAACCTCCTCTTGACCATCTCCAATACTGACACATCTTTTCATAGATAGGGGCCCCAAAGCTGCTCACAATACTTCAAGTGTGGTCTAACCAATTCCTTCTAAAGCCTCAGCATTACATCCTTGCTTTTATATTTTAATCCTCTCAAAATGAATGCAAATATTACATTTGCCTTCCTTACCACTGACTCAACCTGCAAGTTAACCTTTAGGCAGTTCTGCATAAGCACTCACAAGCCCCTTTGCATCTCTGATTTTTTTAGTTTTCTCCCTGTTCAGAAAACAATGTACTCCTTTATTCCTTCTACCAAAATGCATGACGATACACTTCCCCACAGTATAGTCCATCTGCCAATTCTTTGCCCATTCTCCTAATGTAGACTCCCTGCTTCCTCAACACTACTTACCCCTCCACATATCTTTCTATTATCCGTGACCTCGGCCACTAAGCCATCAATTCTTTCATCCAAATCAATGACACATAATAGATAAAGAAGCGGTCCCAGCACAGCGGAACATCACTAGTCACCAGCAGCCAACGAAAAATGGCCTCCTTTAATCTGACTCTTTGTCTCCTGCCAGTCAGTCAATCTTCTATCCATGCTAGTATCATTCCTGTAACACCGTGAGCTGTTATCTTGTCAAGCAGCCTCACGTGTAGCACCTTGTTAAGGGCCTTCTGAAAATCTATGGAAACAACATCCTTCTTTGTCTATCTTGCCCATTATTTTCTCAAATAATTCCAACAGATTTGTCAGGTAAGATTTTTCTTTAACGAAACGGTGCTGATATTGGCCTATTTTACCATGTGCTTCCTAGTGCCCTAAAACAATAATAATAGACCCCAATGTCTTCCCATTCACTGAAATCAGGCTAATTGACCTGTAATTCCCTTTCTTCTGCCTCCCTCCCCTCTTAAAGAGCAGCGTGAGATATGAAATTTCCCTGTCCTCTGAAACCATTCCAGAATCTAGTGATTCTTGAAAGATCATTATTAATGCCTCCCCAACCTCTTCAGCTACCTTTTTCAGAACCCTGGAGTGTAGTCCATCTGGTCCAGGTGACTTATCTACCTGAAGACCTTTCATCTTCCCAAGCACTCTCTCTTTAATAATAGCAACAACACTCACTTCTGTCCCCTTACACTCTTGAAGTTCTGGCATACTGCTAGCGTCTAGTGAAGACTGACACAAAATACTTACTAAGTTCATCTGCCATTTCTTTGTCCCTGATTACTACCTCCCTAGTGTCATTTCTCAGCGGTCCGATATCCATTTTTGGTATCCTCTTTTATATTATTGGCTATCTTCCCTTCGTATTTCACCTTGTCTCTCCTTATGGCTTTTTAGTTGCTTTCTGTTGGTTTTTAAAAGCTTCCATATTCACTAACTTCCCCCTATAATGTATGCCCTCTTTTTTGCTTTTGTGCAGTCTTGGATTTCTGTTGTTAGTCACTGGTGCCCATCCTCCCTTTACAGTACTTCTTTATCTTTGTGATACATCTATCCTGTGCTTTCTGAATTGCCCCCAGAAACTTCAGTGATTGTTGTTCTGCCATCAACCCTGCCAGTGTTCCCTTCCAATCAATATTGGCCAGCTCCTCTCTCATGCTTCAGTAATTCTCTTTACTCTACTATAATACTGATACAACTGACTTTATCTTCTCCCTCTCAAACTGTAGGATGAATGCTATCATTATGATCACTGCTTCCTAAGGCTTCCTTTACCTTAAGTTCCTGAATCAAATTTGGTTCATTACACAACACCCAATCTAGAATTGCCTTTTCCCTAGTGCAGGGGAGCCCTTGCATAAAGGTATTGGCCCATAGCATAAAAAAAGTTTGGGAACCCATGCCCTAGTGGGTTCAACCACAAACTGCTCTAAAAAGCCATATCATAGACCATCTACAAACTCCCTCTCTGGGGATCCAGTACCAATCTGATTTCCCCATCCACATGCAAATTGAAATCCCCATTATTATTGTAACATTCCTCTTTTTACATGACTTTCCTATCTCAAGTTATAATTTGTATTCCATATCCTGGCTTCTATTTGGAATCCTGTATATAACACCCATCTCTTTATTTCCTACTAAAAGTTATATCTCTCTTTTGAAGAGTCACAGATACAAAATGCTGACGGTTACTCTTCCCACAGGATTTGTCTTAGATCAATTCGAGAGCATGGAAATAGGCTGTTCAGACCATGCTGGCCACAGCATCATTCTTGCTCATACCAGTTGTCCGTATTAACTCCATAACCCTCCAAGCCCTTCCCTGGCAAGGAAGTAATATTAAGGCTTTATAAAGCACTGGTGAATACTCATTTGGGGTATTATGAACAGTTTTGGGGCTCTTATCTAAGAAAGGATGTATTGACATTGGAAAGGGTTCAAAGGAGGTTTACGAAAATGATTCCAGGATTGGAATGCTTGTCATACGAGGAGCATTTGATGGCTCTAGTCAGCCCCATCTTGGGTACTAGCCTACAAAGTACCCAGGACATCCTCAGCGAGCAGTGTCTCAGAAAGGCAGCGTCCATTATTAAGGACCTCCAGCACCCAGGGCATGCCCTTTTCTCACTGTTACCATCAGGCCTGAAGGCAAACACTCTGCAATTCAGGAACAGCTTCTTCCCCTCTGCCATCTGATTCCTAAATGGACTTTGAACCCTTCAACATGACATCACATTTTTTAATATACAGTATTTTTGTTTTTTGCACATTTTTTAATCTATTCAATATATGTACTCTGTAATTGATTTACTTATTTATTTTTTATTATTACTATTTTTTTTCTGCTAGATTATGTATTGCATTGAACTGTTGCTGCTAAGTTAACAAGTTTCACGTCACATGCCGGTGATGCAGATTCTGATTACCCAATGAAATTCAGAAGAATGAAGAGGGATCTCATTGAAACCTATTGAATGTTGAATGGCCTCAGTAAGTGGATGTGGATGGATGTTTCTGGTGGTGGTATAGTCTAAGATCAGAGGACACAACCTCAGAATAGAGGGACATACTTTTAGAATGGTGATAAGGAGGAATGTCTTTAGCCAGACAATGGTGAATCTGTGGAATTCATTGCTACAGGTGGCTGTGGAGGCCAAGTCATTGGGTATATTTAAGGAAGTGGTTGATAGATTCTTGATTAGTCAGGGCATGAAAGAATATGGGGAGTAGGCAGGAGATTGGGGCTGAGAGGGAAAATGGATTAGCCATGATGAAATGGCAGATTAGACTTGATGGACCAAATAACTTCATTCTGCTCCTATATCTTATGGTCTTATGGTCTGACATATACCTTTCCAAATGCCTCTTTAACGCTGCAATTTTACTTGCCTAGGCCACTTCCTCTCTCAGCTCATTTCAGGTACTCACTACCTTTTGTGTGAAGAAGTTACCTTTCAGGCCACTTCTAAATCTTTCCCCTTATTTCTTGTATCTGTGAACTCTAGTTTTGGACTCCAAATCTGTGCTTTGTATTCTGATGTAGAGGTGGCCACACCTGGAGCAGCAAATTCAATAGTCAAGATTGGAGGTGGTGCGTGTGAATATTTGCCTCACCTGGAAGAGGTGATAAGGGTTCTAGATGGGGGTAAGGGAGGATGTTTTAGGATAATGTTAACCTCTGTGACTGCAGGGGAAAGTACCAGATCTCAGGGAGGGTTGGGTGAGCTATACAGTGAGATATAGAAGGAGTGGTCTCTCTGGAAAACAGAAAAGGGTAGCCACTTTTCCTTAAGTTGTAGAAATTTTTGGCTGCCATGCCAGTGGCTGGCTTCAGGTCAAATGTTAACGTCGAGTTTATTGTCAGTTGCACAAGCATATGCATGAATAGGTGCGATGAAAAACTTACTCAAACAGTATCACAAACAGTAACATCAGACACACTGCACTCACAAGAAGTAACATAAATTATACAACATTTTAACAAGACATAACAAAATTAGAACAAAAAAATTGCAAAGTTCATTTTGTGTAAAGTGAGGAAAAAGGTCATGTACCGGTAAGCCATAATGATTAGGGATGTGCCATTAGATGGAAAAAAAAACAAATTCTTGAAGGGAAGCAGCTGTTATTTATCCAGGAGCAGCTTTATTGATTATTTCACCAAGTAGCAACTTTGAATGTTTTTTTTATATCATATTGTTTCAGTTTTGGTTGATAACTAAGTAGCATCTGCAGAAGTTCAAAGTAAATTTATTATCAAAGTGCATATATGTCACCATATACAACCCTGAGATTCATTTCTCTTGCAGGCAATCACAGTAAATACAAAACACAAAATAATCTGCGGATGCTGGGGTCAAAACAACACTCACAACACGCTGGAGGAACTCAGCAGGTCGGGCAGCATCCGTGGAAAAGATCAGTCGACGTTTTGGGCCGGAACCCTTCGTCAGGATCCGGCTCGAAACGTCGACTGATCTTTTCCACGGATGCTGCCCAACCTGCTGAGTTCCTCCAGCGTGTTGTGAGTGTCACAGTAAATACAAGAAACACAATAGAATCAATGAAAGACTGAACAACATCCAATGTGCAAAAAAGAACTGTGCAAATGCAAAAAGAAGAGAAAAAATAGTAATAATAAAAAAGCAACAAATATTAAAAACCTGAGATGAAGAGTCCTTAAAATGAGTCCACAGGTTGTGGGAACTGTTCAGTGATGGGGTGTGTGAAGTCATTCACTCTGATGCAAGAGCCTGATGGTTGAGGGTAATAACTGTTCCTGAACTTGGTGGTGTGAGTCCTGAAGCTATTGTACCTTCTTCCTAATAGGAACACTGAGAAGACAGTATGGCTTGGATGCTGGAGGCCCTTGGTGATAGATGCTGGTTTCCTGTGATACTTGTAAGAAAGTACAGGCACTGTCTTGCTTTCTTCATAATGGCACTTATATGCTGGACCCAGGACAGATCTTATGATAACGAATGAAATGATAACGCCAAGGAATTTAAAGTTGCTGACCCTCAAATCTCTGATCCCACTCCAACTGGCTCATGAACCTCCAATTTCCTCCTACTGAAATCAATAATCTTCTCGTTGGTCTTGCTGACTTTAAGTGAGAGATTGTTTTTGTGGCACCACTCAGCCAGATTTTCAATCTCTCTCTTCTATGCCAATTCGTCACCACCTTAGATTTGGCTAATGACAGTGGTGAAGTTGGCATTGGAGCTGTGCTTAGCCCCACAGTCACAAGCATAAAGGGATTAAGGCAGGGAGTTATGCACTCAACCTTGTGGTGAACCTGCGCTGAGGGAGATTATGTAGGGTATGTTGTTGCCAATCCGAAGACACTGAATGAAAGGAATTCAGGTGCTGATGTAGAGTTTTGACACTTAACATCAATGTTTCCTTCTGTCTCACAAGTTCTACTCGACCCACTGAGTTCCTTCAGCAGGAAGAGAACAAACAAAGGCAAGGAATTCTATGCTCGGTAGCTCGAAATATACAGATATATTAATTTTGAAAATGCGTTTTGTCAAGAAATTACAGTAGGCTCAAGTTTAGTTCCACTTCAGAGCATCTGTGCTGAAGTTGAGAATACAACAAATTGATCTATAGATTAGATCCAATCAAGTGTTGGGGAATTCCATTTGTGTAGTGTTTCAAATCATGTGAATGTTCTAATTGCAAGGGTGGTCAAGGGATTGTGAAGGAAGAAGGGATATCTTTGATATCTTTGAAAATAATGATAGGTGCATTATAATGATTAAAGAACTTGCATATGATTAGTGGAGTTTGTTAGTATTTGTAGAAGTTGGGGTGGAATATGATTTGGTGGTCTGACATTAAAAGGTTACTCCTATAACTTGTGTTTTAATGGTCTTATTACTGGAGGTGTAAGGCATTCCAGGATAGCTGGAGATCAAACAATAAATCTGCCCATCTCTGCTTTACCTTTTCCCCCAAATCCATTGATGGTGCTATAAAGCAAGATTTACCTGATGTATTTGGACATCTTGTCTCTGTTCAGCTGTCTGGCAATTCAAAGACTGAGAAATCTATTCAGTACGTGAGAGCAAAGGAATGGCAGGTGCAGTTTAACTCAGACAAAAACAAGATGATGCTCTTTGGGAAGTTAAACCAGGGTAGGAGTTAAACAATAAATAACAGTGCTCTCGGGAGTGCTGCAGAACAGAAGAGATCTAGGAGTGCAAGTACTTAGTTTCCTGAAAGGACAGTACAGGTGGACAGAGAGACAAAAAGTGTTTATGGTATGCTTGCCTTCATCGGTCAAGGCATTGAGTACAAGAGTTGGGACATCATTTAATCATTAGCAAGACCCCACATACAATATTGTAAACAGTTCTGGACACCCTACCATAAAAAAGATGTGATTAATCTATCCTGGGTGCAGAAAAGATTTACATATTTATTGTCAATATTGAGCAGCTTGAATTAAGAGAAGGAATTTAATAGGCTGGGACTGTTTTGCCTGCAGCGAAAGAAGCTAAGAGGTGACCTTACAGAGTTTTGTACATTCATGAGGGTCAGTCCTTCTTTCCAAGGTATGGGAGTCTAAAACTAGAGAGCATAGACTTAAGGTGAGAGGGAAAGCATTTGAAGGGGACCTGAGAGACAAATTTTCCACACAGAGAATGGTGTATATGTGGAGCAATCTGCCAGATGAAGTAGTAGAGGCAGGCACAATTACAACAATTGAAATATGTTTGAAAGATGAAGAAAGGTTTAAAGGGATTGGATAAAATGCAGGTAAATGGGACTAGATCATGAGTACACCTTAGTCGGCATGGATGAACTAGGCCAAAGGACGTGTTATCATAGAGACGCAGAACACTGCAGCTCAGAAACAGGGTCTTCAGCCCATCTAGTCTGTGCCAAACTGTTATACTTCTTACAGGTCCCATCGACTTGTACCCAGACCACAGCTCTCCCCTCTATGTACCAATCCAAATTTCTTTTAAATTTTAGGATCAAACTCACATCTACTACTTCTCCTGGCAGCTCATTCTACACTCTCATCACCCTTTGTGTGAAGAAGTTCCCTTCATGTTCCCCCCTTTTTTTTTATTCATGTTCCCTTTAAACCATGACCTCTAGATCTAGCTGATGATCCATGATGTATAATGATATGGCTCTAATGAGTATTAGATATTATAAGCTGTTTTTTTCTCTCTGGGGTATAGGAGGCTGAGGGCTAACCATTATGGGGTCATAGAGAGAGTAAATAGGCTCTTATTCTCAGGGTAAAACTAGAGGGAATACATCTAAGATGAGAGGGGTGACATTTAATGGAGAAACGAAGAGGAAATTGTTTCACAGAGAGAGTGGTGGTTATGTGGAACAAAGCAGCCAATGGGGTGTGAGGATAGGTACAATTACAACACTTAGAAAACATCTGGACAGGATCTATTGTATTACAAATTGTATAAAATCTATTGTATTATAAATTACAATAGGAAATATATAAAATTAATTTAAATAAATAGTGCAAAAGGAGAGCACTACTGGGATAGGTTTTATGGGTTGGTTCATTGTCCATTCAAAAGTATGATGATGGAGGACAAGAGCCTATTTCTAAAACACTGAGCGTGTTAAAATGAGTGAACTGGGCCAAAGGGTCTGTTTCTGTGATACAAGGCTCTATGACTCAATAATTTTAACCACAAGGTTGCCATGGGGGTGGGGGGGGCGGTGGCAGTGATGGGAATAAGCTCCCACTACCTACTTAGTGCTTCCAATAGTGTGCAGCTGGAATAGCATCTGACAACCAGGTCCAGCACCTGTCCTTGTGTGGCTTAAAGCCCATTTCTACTGACGGGGTGGGGGGGGGGGTTGGCGGTGGGGAAGGCTGGCGCTTTAAAAATTGTCACGACCAGCAGATGGGGCTTATCAGCCATAGTTGGCAACTCATCATGGAGAAGGAAAATTCTGAGCTCAAACCTCTGCAGTCTTGCGGCTATACCCATTCATTGGGAAGGTTGTTTCTGGAGTAAACCCCGAGGGAAAATCTGGAGCTGGAGTCTCTAAGGCAGTCCTACATTGAGTTCAACGCTGACTAGTAACTCGAGCAACGTGCTAATGCCAAACTGTATTGGTCTCTGCCATTGATCAGTTACATGGAGAGGGAGAGCCTACTGCATGGGCAAAGACTTGCTGTCTGTATCGTACTGCCCTGGTTTGTGCACTTTCAGATGGTGCTGTGACAGTCGGGGCACAACATGCTTGGTCAATATCAACCAATGGAAAGCTTCAAATATCCTCCTTTGGTAATATTCCAACCAATGTTCTAGCAAGTTGGTAACCTATATATCTAGTGGAAAATAAGGAGTGAAAAGTCATTATGTTTGCATTGCCATCTACATGTGGACATAATTAAATTCACACTCTTGAGTTCTTCATTCACTGTATTCCCTAGAAAAGAAGTCCATGTTCCATTAATGGTTAGTTTAATATTACAAATGCTACAACAATCATCAATTATCATTAGCAATAACATGAATAATTTATTGCTTCTGAGCTGATAGTGGCTTATGATGTGAAACTTAGATATTTTTTGAATATTTTCTTATCAAGAACTTCATTTGCTGCTTCTTAAATATAAAGTAACATAATGCATTTATATTACATATGTCTTTTATCATCAATTATAATTTTGCCCAGATTGGAAAGGTAGCTTCAGGCACTTTGCTTTAGAAAACCTCTCTGCATTTATTAGGTCCCAATCCATTTTCACAATGAAGGTGACATCTGAGGAAACACATATAAAATATCTTGTCTTATGAAGGAAATTGAATAGATGTTCGCTGAAGCAATGTATATCATAATATATTTAAATTACTTATACTTTCTTTCTCTCATCCTTCATTATATATACGTACCCATGATATGGGCTCATACTGCAAATGTGAGTCTAAAATATTGTTACTGTGTAAGATTCCCAATATTACTACATTGCTGCAGAGCATTTGAAGCATACCATGATTTAACCCATAACCTTCTCAATTGGACAGTGAGCTGCTACACTGCTGAAAGAATAAAGATGGGACATAAATAAGTCGTAAAATATGTAATGGCTGTGTTACCACAGTTGGACATACACTCGATGGTTACCTCCTGCACCTAATAAAGTAGCTACTGAGTGTATGTCTGTGGTCTTCACCTGCTGTAGTCTATCGACTTCAAGGTTTGAAACATTGTGCACTTAGAGAAGCTCTTCTGCACACCACTGTTTGTAACATGTTATTTGAATTACTGTCACCTTCCTGTCAGCTTGAACCAGTCTGGCCATTCTCCTCTGACCTCTCTCATTAACAAGGAGTATTCACTCACAAAACTGCAGCTCACTGGATGTTATTTTGTTTTTTGCACCATTCTCTGTAAACTGTAGAGACTGTTGTGTGTGGAAATCCCAAGAGATCAGCAGTTTCTGAGATACTCAAATCACCTTGTCCAGTACCAACAATTACTCCATGGTCAAAATCACTTAGATCACATACCTAATCCATCTCATGTTTGGTCTGAGCAACAGCTGAACCTCTTGACCATGTCTGCCTGCTTTTATGCATTGAGTGGCTGCCACATGATTGGCTGATTAGATATTTGCATTACCGAGCAGGGGTACAGGTGTATCTCAAAAAGAAGCCACTGATTGTATGAACCTATAATACGGGCTCATGTTGTAAATGTTATTGTTACCATGTAAGATCCCTACTCTTGCTACATTACCAGGGAAACTTTCAAACATTCAAATGTATCTTGATTGAAACCATAACCTTCTCAATTGGACAGTGAGCTGCTATAATGTTGAAAGAATAAAGATGGGACATAAATAAGTTGTAAAATATGTAATGGCTGTCTTACCACAGCTGGAGATAATCTTCTGTGTTCACAGTGCATCTAGTTTTTGGTATGCTGCTAGGTTAGCCAGAAGCAAAAATGTATTTATATAACTTCTGGTATCAATCGATGTGCCTTAAAGTTTTGCTGTAAAGTGGGTATGATTAAGATCATGAGACATAGGATCAGAGTTAGCCCATCAAGTCTGCATCGTGGCTGTTTTATTATCCCTCTCAACCCCATTTTCCTACCTTCTCCCGGTAACCTTTGATGCCCTTAATAATCAAGAACCTGTCAACCTCTGCTTTAAATATGCCTAGAGACTTGACCTCCACAGCTGACTGTAGCAATGAATTCTGCAGATTCACCACCCTCTGGCTAAAGAAACTCCTCCTCATCTCTGTGCCAAAGGGACATCCTTGTATGCTGTCGCTTTGCCCTCTGGTCTTAGAATCCCCAGTTACGGGAAATATTCTCTCCACATCCACTCAATCTAAGTTTTTCAATACTCAATAGGTTTCATAGTCATAGTTATACTTTATTAATCCCGGGGGAAGTTGGTTTTCGTTACAGTTGCTCCATAAATAATAAATAGTAATAGAACCATAAATAGTTAAATAGTAATATGTAAATTATGCCAGTAAATTATGAAATAAGTCCAGGACCAGCCTATTGGCTCAGGATGTCTGACCCTCCAAGGGAGGAGCTGTAAAGTTTGATGGCCACAGGCACGAATGACTTCCTATGACGCTCAGTGGAATGAGTCTCTGGCTGAATGTACTCCTGTGCCCAACCAGTACATTACGTAGTGGATGGGAGACATTGACCAAGATGGCATGCAACTTAGACAGCATCCTCTTTCCAGACACCACCGTGAGAGAGTCTAGTTCCATCCCCACAACATCATTGGCCTTACGAATGAGTTTGTTGATTCTGTTGGTGTCTGTTGGTTTCAATGAGATTTCCTCGCATTCTTCTAAACTTCAGTGACTATAAGCCCAGAGCCATCAAATTCTCATCCTATGTTAACCTTTTCATTCCTGTGAATGCTAATTCATGGACAGAATTTCATTCACAAGCTTAAGAGGCAATGAAGTAAATAGTTTAATGAAATCAAGTCAGCCCCAAGCTCGCAGCAACTGATGGGACTCTGTTGATGTAGCCATCACTTTGTTGTTATTCCTGGACATTGTTCTATCAGCTTTAATCTTGTCCAGTCTTCGCTGTCAGTACTCCGGCTTGTTGAAGCTCCTATTTTATAAACTTTATTCATAATAAAAAATATATTTTCAAAAATAAACCATGCAATGCCTTTTCATTCTTACATTAATAGACAATGCATTAGGCAGTGCTCTTTAAACCAAGAGAACTGTTACCACTCACGTCGTTCTCTAAAGTGATACATTACTACAATAATTGAAGGAATTCAATTTGACATTAAAATTACTTTATATCTAAATAAATTTACTTTACTTTGAACTTTCCTCACCCAACCCAGTTGTACTCCCTGTCAAGTAGTGGAAGAACTCTACACCGTGGTGGCTGTGCCAAGCTTCAGTGCATCTCTCAGCATGTACTCCTACAGCCTGAAATGTGCTATTTGGCAACATTCCGCTCTTTTACATTACAGTACCATATTTTCTCACTCCTCCAACATGCCAGCACGAATTTCCAATAATTTCTCCCCATCCCCCTTCTTTGTTTTTCCATCCTCAATTCTGGTTTCACTCCTAACCTGTATATCTGCAATTAACCTCCCTCTAGTGCCCATCTTCCTTCCCTTTCTCCTATGGTCCACTCTCTTCTCCTGTCAGATTCCTTCTTCTTCAGCCACCTTTCTACATCTCCCAGCTTCTCATTTTACCCCCTCCCCCCAGACAGTTACCTTCCCCTTCGCCTTGTTTCATCAATCACCGTTTAGCTTGTACTCGTTTCTGTCCTCCACCTCTTATTCTGGCTTCTTTCCCCCTTCCTTTCCAGACGTGATGAAGGGTCTCAGTCACGACATCAGCTCTTTAGTCCTCCCGATAGTTGCTGCTTGACCTGCTGAGTTGCTCTGTATGTGTGTTACTCTGGACTTCCAGCATCTGCAGAATCTCTGATGTTTCTTATTGCTTTAGTTCAGATGGTTTAGAGTAATGGTAGGTAATTGCCAACTACTTGTGAGTTGATCTTTCACAAATTCACTTGCTAAATGTGCAGAATCGATGAAGCATTGAATTTCAACAGTTTCAGCATGTTTGTTCAACAAATTAATATCTCTGTTAAAATGGTGTATTGATATTATGCAAATGCTACTTCCACTTTACAGTTTCTAGATCATGTTCAATTGCTTTCGTACACATGCAAGTGTTGGGTGTGGCACTTCATTAGCTAAACAGAAGTGGAAGTGGGGAATAGTAAAGGAATCCGCTAGTCTTGCGAGACCATGGATCTGCACCTGGAAAGTCTTCACTTTCCAGGGTGCAGGCCTGGGCAAGGTTGTATGGAAGACCAGCAGTTGCCCATGCTGCAAGTCTCCCCTCTCCATGACACCAATGTTGTTCAAGGGAAGGGCACTAGGATCCATACGGCTTGGCACCAGTGTTGTCGCAGTGCCTTGCTCAAAGACACAACACGTTGCCTCGACTGGGGTTCGAACTCACGACCTTCAAGTCGCTAGTCCAATGCCTTAACCACTTGGCCACATGCCCACACAATGGGGAATAATTCAACAGATATTCATTAGAAATCTCTCAAGAGTAAGTTGGTATTTCCAGTGAATGTGGTGTTCATTTGGTGAGTTGCTAGAAAATGCAATTACTTCATGCATTGATGCATTGATTACTTCATCAGAATCTGCAACATTTAAATGTGTACACACTTAAATTATTAAAACACATTCCAGCTAAACTATTGCGTTACCACAATGAATCAAACAAAAAACTCCAAGGTTGTTACAAATTTCAGGGTTGATAAGATGGGATAAGATTTGCCTGGAGTGATATCATCAGTCAATTCTACATTCTGAATAATTTTCTCTCCTACTTAGCTCAGTGGAAAATAGCATCAGGAAAGAACAATTGCCAAATGTTTTCCATTAGCTCCCAAAGTCAGTTTTACCCCTGATGTCACCACACTAGTCAAAGTTGTGTTGTTGTCGTGTTGTAATGCAATTGAGTAAAGTGGCCCAGTTCTATATAGTTCATCAGATGAGTTCCTTATAAAAGGTCAGTTTACTTCCTTGTCCTCTAATAATTTTCAAGACCCAACATTAATGAACATCAACTTATGCTTTGAATATACCCACGGACTTGGCGTCTGCTGCAGTCTGTGGCAGGGCATTCCACACATTCACTACACTTTGGCTAAAAAAATTCCTCCTTATCTCAAACAATAATGAGGTGGGCTGTGGGGAAGAAGTCATCTCTCTGACACAGTGGTGTCAAGAAAACTACCTCTCCCTCAATGTTGCAGAAACAAAGGAGCTGGTTGTGGATTATAGGAGGAATGTAGATGGGCATCACTGGATATGGGATTGAGAGGGTAAACAGCTTTAAGCACCTCGGCATCCACATTGCCGAGGACCTCACGTGGTCTGTACACATCAGCTGTTTGGTGAAAAAGGCACAACAGCGCCGCTTTCACTTCAGACAGTTGAGGAAGCTTGGTATGGGCCCCCAAATCCTAAGAGCCTTCTAAAGGGGCACAACTGAGAGCATCCTGTCTGGCTACATCACTGCCTGGTATGGGAACTGTACTTCCCTCAATCACAGTACTCTGCAGAGAGTGGTGCAGACAGCCCAGTGCATCTGTAGCTGTGAACATCCCATGATTCAGCACATTTACAAGGACAGGTGTGTAAAAAGGGCACATAGTATCATTGGAGACCCAAAGCGCCCCAATCACAATCTAATCCAGCTGCTACTATCCGGGAAACGGTACCGTAGCATAAAAGCGAGAACCAACAGGCTCTGGGCCATCAGACTGATTAACTCACACTGATTTAAGTGTACAGTCGGCCCTCCTTATCCGCGAGTTGTGCATGCACAAATTCAACCAACCGCGAATTGAGAAAACCTGGAAGTGTTCTTCCAGCAATTGTTGTTCAATAATGTAAAGACTTTCTTTTGTTGTCATTATTCCCTAAACAATACAGTATAACAACTATTTTACATAGCATTTACATTGTATTAGGTATTATAAGTAATCTAGAGATGATTTAAAGTATATGGGAGGATGTGCGTAGGTTATCGGGATCGGAAAAAAACTGGAAGTTCTCTTACTAAGTAAGTCGGAACAGGTACATCCGGTATTATTTAGCGTCAGTTAGTCAAACGTTTGTTTTAGTACATAGTATATATTTTACCTTTCTACGCATATAAAACACTTAAGAAATGTATGTTTCAGCGCCGGCTCGGGAACGGAAATTCTTGCGTTCGATCCAGCGATAAACCACTCCCGAGCGCTCTCCATCCCAGCCGGGTTGATGTGAAGGATCAAAAACTGAAAACTCCAAAACCCAATAATTAAACAACTGCATTGTTTAATAATAATTGTAGCTTTAATCGGGGCAGGGCTTTTCTCACTTTTTCCTTTAAAATTGTTCTGATCGTTGACCGACTCTAGCCTAGCGCTTTTCCAATGACCGATGGCATTTCACCTCTTTCCGATCGCTTTATTATTTCTACTTTATTTTAAATCATGATTATGATTATTTTCGTGAGCAGAAACACTGCCGATTCAGAGCTCCACCGCCGAGTCCTAATGTCCACCGCACCGAGACAGGTTAAATAAGGTCCGGGGTTCCGTTGGGTCCTAAGATCCACCGCATTTGGACAGGTTGAATAAGGGACTTGAGCATCCGCGTTTTTTGGCATCCGCGAGGTGTTCCGGAAACAATCCTTTGCGGATAAGTAGGGCCGACTGTACTCTATATTACATTGACTGTTCTATTTATTATAAATTACTATGACTTGGCTCTCTGTAACTGGCTGAGGGCATTGATCAGCTCCACCAAAGACAGTGGTGCATCAAGCCGCTCAGCACCCGAAGGCTGACCCTTGGCAAGTCCTCCTACCCTGCATACATCTTCACTGCACAGGTCTGAGAAGGAAACCTCATAAAGGGAACAAACTTCTGCAGTAATTCTTTTTCCCCATAGCCTTTGATGCCATAACCAATCAAGAACCTATCAAGCTCTGCTTTAAATACACCAAACAACCAGGCTTCCTCAGCTGCATGTGGTCATAAATTCCACCAATTCATCATCCTCTGGCTAAATAAATTTCTCCACATCTCTGTTTTAAATGCACACCCCTCTATCCTGAAGCTGTGCCCTCTTGTCCGAGACTCCCCGATCATGGTAAACATGCTTTCCACATCTACTCTGTCGAGGCCTTTCAACATTCGGAAGGTTTCAATGAGATCACTCCCCCCTCCATTCTAAAATCCAGTGAGTACAGACCCAAACTTATCAAAAGTTTCTGCTATGATAATCCTTTCATTCCCAAAATCATCCTTGTGAACCTCCTCTGAACCCTCTCCAAAGCCAGCACATCTTTTACACGAGGAATGTAAAACTGTTCACAATACTCAAGATGTGGCCTCGCCAGTGCCTTATAAAGCCTCAGCATCACATCCTTGGTCTTGGATTCTAGACTTCTTGAAGTGAATGCTAAAATTGCATTTGCCTTCCTCACCACCAACTCTACCTACAAGTTAACCTTTAGAGTGTTCTGCACAAGAACCCCCAAGTCCCTTTGCATCTCAGATTTTTGGATTTTCTCCCTGTTTAGAAAATGGTCTGCACATTTATTTCTACCATCAAAAAGCATGACCATACATTTTCCAACATTTTATTTTATTTGCCACTTTCTTACCCATTCTCCTAATCTGTCTAAATCCTTCTGCAGCCTACCTGTTTCCTCAACACCACTTGCCCTTCCACCAATCTTCATACCATTTGAAAATGTGACAACAAAGCCATTTATTCCATCATCTAAATCATTGATAAACAGCATAAAAAGAAACGGTCCCAACACTGACCCCTGTGGAAAACCACTGGTCACTGGCAGCCAACCAGAAAAGCATCCTTTTATTCCCACTCGCTGTCTCCTACCAATCAGCCAATGCTCTAACCATGCCAGCAACTTTCCTGTAACACCATGGGTTCTTTACTTGGTAAGCAACCTTATGTGGCACCTTGTCAAAGGTTTTCTGGAAGTCCAAATATACAACGTCCACTACACCTCCTTTATCTATCATACATGAAATCTCCTCAAAGAATTCCAACAGGTTTGTCAGGCAAGATTTTCCGTTAAGGAAACCATGCTGACATTGTCTTATCTTGTCCTGTGTCGCCAAATACTCCATAACCTCATCTTTAATATTTGACACCAACATCTTCCCATCCACTGAGGTCAGGCAAACTGGTCTATAATTTCTTTTCTGCTGCCTTCCTCCTTTCTTAGAGTGGAATGATATTTGCAATTTTCCAGTCCTCTGGCACCATGCCAGAGTACAATGGTTTTTGAAAAATCATTACTACTGCCTCCACACTCTCTACCACTACCTCTTTCAGGACCCTAGGATGCAGTTCATCTGGTCCGAGTGACTTTTGTACTCTCAGGTCTTTCAGCTTTCTCAGCATATTCTCTGTTATAATAGTAACTGCACTCACTTCCCTTCCCTCACACCCGTTAACATCTTGCACACGGCTAATTGCTTCCACAGTGAAGACTGATGCAAAATACTCACTTAGTTCGTCTGCCATCTCCTTGTACTCTATTATTATTTCTCCGGCCTCATTTTCAAAAGATCCTATGTCCACTCTCATCTCTCCTTTATTTTTTTACAGACTTGAAAAAGCTTTTACTATCCACTTTGATATTGTTTGCCTGCTTGCTTTCATATTTCCTCTATCTTCCCAATAATTTTTGCTTTGTTGTATGCCCTCTCTTTTGCTTTTACATTCACTTTGACTTCCCTTGTCAGCCTCGGTTGTACTATTTTGCCATTTGAGTATTTCTTTGTTTTTTTGGGAATACATCTATCCTGCACTTTCCTCATTTTCCCCAGAAACTGACGCCATTGCCGTTCTGCTATCATCCCTGTCAGCATCTCCTTCCAATTTACTTTGGCCAACTCCTCTCTCGTACCACTCTAATTTCCTTTGCTCCACTGTCAAGTTGAACTCAATCATATTGTGATTGTGCCTCCTTAGGGCACTTTTTCATTAAGCTCCCTAATCACCTCTGGTTCATTACATAACACCCAATCCTGTACAGCTGATACCTTCGTAGGCTCAACAAACTGACAACTGCTCTAAATAGCTATCTCATAAGCATTCAACAAACTCACTTTCTTGAGATCCACTACCAAACCAATTTTCCCAATCGACCTGCATGTTGAAATCTCTCATGACTATCATAACATTACCCTTTTGACATGCCTTTTCTATTTCCCGTTGTAAACTGTGGTCCACATCCCAGCTGCTGTTGGGTGGCCTGTATATAACTGCCATCAACATCCTTTTACCCTTGCAGTTTCTTAACTCAATCTACAAGGATTCAACATTTTCCAATCTTATGTCACATTTTACGACTGATTTGATGTTAATCTTACCAGCAGAGCCACAGCACCCCCTCTGCCTACCTTCCTATCCCTCCGATACAATGTGTGACCTTGGAATTCAGCTCCCAGCTACAACCATCCTTCAGCCACGATTCAGTGATGGCCACAACCTAACAATCTGTAATAATGCAACAAGATCATCTACCTTATTTCTTATACTCCATGCGTTGAGTACACTTTGGGTACTGTATTTGCTACCCTTTTTGATTCTGCATCCCTAATGCACTGATGCTCACCCTGCTGGCTGCAATTTTGTGCTATCATCTGCCTGCCCTTCCTGACAGTCTGACTGCAATATCGGTGGTCTTAAATTGGTTAAGTTATATTTAGGGAATCTCCATCATTAGAATCTGAGAGATACATCTGAAAGAGTGGACATATTCATTGGTCTCCGCAGCTGGTGTGGAGGTGTGGGGGGAGGGGGTTAATAGTATTCTACAATTATGTTAGAGCCCCTAGCAATCCTTCTTTTCCCAAAGAACCTGGACCCGAATTTCCGCATCAAATTTCTGTACTTGGCTGCCTTGTTGGGGCTAAACGGAATTGATATTAGGTACTCCAGAAGCTGAGTACTTGGGGAGAACCATTCAAATCCAACAGCTTTAGATATTCTGATACTTGGCATACTCACAAGTAATGCTTATAAAAGTATTGGGTAGTGGGTTTGGATTGTCCTCTGCTCCCCTTTTCCCTATTCCTCCCCCACCAATCTCAGTTGTACAAGAAAGAGAATTTTAATCCCTGCAAGAAATCATTGTATCTAGCAGATGCTTCAGTTCACACCTAGTGCCTAGTGTCAGTTGGACTTTCCTTCGAGTCTTGACTGCTGTTCTAATGATGAGCAACACCTGGCACGGTCCTTTCCAGCTAAAGAAAAGAGAATCCTTTGTAACTTTTTTACATGCACCATGTTGTCTGGGTGAGTGTTCTCTTTTTCCGGCTGGGGCAGGGCCACTTCCACTTCTTTTTGTTTTTATCTAATTGCCTCTCCTAAGAATTTTACTGATTCAATGGTCTTTTCATCTGTCCGAAACATTGAGGTGTCAACTCCGCGCAGTGGGGGCTGGGATCCGGCAGGCATTAGGACGGCAAAGGGGGTAAATTTAGTAGCCCAATTAGGCTGATTCTATAAGATATATCGGACAATTGGCAGAGTTTCGGGCCATTTTTACCCAGTATCCTGACAGCGTATCTTCTAGTACTCCATCCATCCATTCCACCAGCCCAGAGGACTGAGGTTGGTAAGAGAGGCGGTATTCCCAGCCAAAACCCAGAGCCCAAATCAATTCAATAAGTTGTTTCAAAGGGACACTTAATGTGAGCGATATGTATACCATATACATTCTGAAATATTTTTCCTTCGCAAACATCCACAAAAACAGAGGTGTTCCCCAAAGAATGAATGACAGTTAAATGTCAGAACCCCAAAGCCCCCCAGCTCCCCCCTCCCACACATAAGCAGCAGTACCCCACCAGTAAAAAAGGATCAGCACCCTCCATTGAGCACTAAAATGTGCAGCAAAGCATCAATAAAGACATAGACTTGCAGTACCCCAACGACTATTTGTTCACTCGGTAATTCGACATACCACAGGCTCTCTCTCTCCCTATGGGAAAAAGAGGTGTCCCAGTTTCACAGTGAGAGGGGAGACATAACAAACAGCTCACTGATTTACGATGCTAAAAGTCTGGTGTGTCACTTTTTCTGAGCTCTGTGCCCAGAGAGTCGGCCCCGGAAAGCCTCAACTCTCCAGACACACAGCCTACGGCAGCCAATCCACTGCTCCCAATGTTCCATGTTCTCCTGTGATGCCTCAGTCAGGGGCACCAGCTTAGAATCAGCATGTCTCTAGAACTATGAGAATCCAGAACCCTAAAGGTATACTAGTCTTCCAGGCTGCATCCTTGGGATATCAAAAAGTGGCCGGTCGTGAAGCCCTGAGAGCGGGTCCCATTCCTGCAAAGAACTGATGTCAGAGTATAACTCCAGGTCAGGGTCTTCAAAAGAACCTTGAAAAGGAAAAAAGGAGATATTAAAGATAGAAATAGAGCTGTTTCTGAAGATGCAAGCAAAGGAGTCGCCATTTAGCACCATCTTGATTTTGCTGTCCCCTCTGAGTCAATTAATCATTTTCCCAGTAAAGTGGGTTCCTCTGTCACTATTGATTTGGTAAGGGACGGCGAAGTGGGGGATGATATCCCTCCTTCAGAAGGGTCTTGACCACGATTCTGGTATCATCTTTCTGAGTTGGAAATGACTTTACCCACTTAGAAAACATATCAACTATCACCAATGGATATTTGAAGCCACCCCCCATGTGCTGGCATATGCACAAAGTCAATGTGTAGTTTGGTGAAAGGGTGATTTCCCTCTATTATTTGTTTGATAAATTATGAAACTCTGTACAGTACACCTGGGCCATTACTGTTAAACCTGGTGCAAACCATTGTTGTGATTACCGATGTATAATTCCCCCCTTTACCTACATGCCCCTTGTGGTGACCCAGGCCAACAAGGGCAGGTAGGAGACTTTGGGGGAATATACCTTGGGGCCGGGGAGGGGGTGCGCGTTGAGCACCTAAGCTCTTCTAGCTGCGAAGCCAGTTCTTGGGCCGCTGCCGGATTTTTTGAAGTGGGTTCCTGTGGGGTGAGGTGGGGGGGCAGCTTTATGCAGGGCCTGGATAGGTACATCCCCCACAGCAGCCTGCTTGGGCCCTGTACCTGCTGCAGCCTTGCCCTTATTATGGAATCCGTGGAGTCAGTGTGGGCTTCGCACTTGATTATCACTAAACTGCTTGGCAACTTATAGCAAGTTGGTGATTATTTGGTGGACATATTGTATGGCTTTTCTGGACGAAGTAATAAAACCCCTGTTTCTCCAGAGTGTCCCAAAGTCGTTCACCACCCTAAAGGTATAACGGGAATGGCTGTAGATATTAGCATACTTTCTGGCTGCTAGAATGTTGGCCCGGGCTAAAGCAAACAGCTCAGCAGCCTGAGCCCAAGGCCCTGCGGGGAGGGCCGCTGCTAAATTCCCGTGTTTCAAAGGGCATGACAAAGGCGTAGCCAGGCAGGTCATTAGGTTTACTGGAGGCACCGTAGGTAAAAAGAATTAACTAGGGATTATTCAAGGGAGTGGTGGACAGGTGGGGTCGGGTGAGATAATTGTCTCAACTACTAGGCAGTCACGAGGCTCCGAATGGTCAGGAAGTAGCACTAGGGTCGAGGGGTTGAGGGATGGTGCTCTTTTAAAAGAGGTTATGTTTACCTTGTAACCCGTTCTGTGAGCCGTTGTGAAATGCCGAGTTGAGCAGCATCACTGCGTGGGGAGTCAGGATGGTAAAGCATGACCCAAGACCAGTACTTGGCCTTTTCTCCCATTAGGGCAGCAGTGGCCATAGCACGGTTGGAGACAATCAGACATCCTGCGAACTAGCGGTTCTCAGGTCCACTCAGAGCCCTTGCAATACAACTATTTTACCCGTCCCTAAGCCAGGAAGGCCTGAGGAATGGCAGTTCGTAGAGGACCTACGGTCAATTATTCAAATCGTGCAACCGGTTTCACCCGTGGTGCTGGATATCAATGTTATACTGGCCTCTATTCCCTCCCAAAACCGCTGGTACATTGTAGTCGACTTGTGCTCAGCCTTCTCCATCTCCACCACCCCCCCCAACACTGCAGCTTGCAGCGGCCACTCCAGTGGTGATGTCTGTTATCTGTCAAGTAGGGTGCCGTGCACAATTCTGATTTTATGGAGACAGATGTGAGAGCACGGAGGAACATCTGGTGAAACTTCTGAAATGACTGCTTCGCTACTGTTGCTACTGCATGATCCAGAATCTCCGGAGGGGAAGGCCCCAAGTCCTCGGCTTTGCTTGTTGCTCGGCAGCCGGGGCAGGGTCGAAGCGCTCGGCAGAGGATGGTGCTCGGTGCTCAGTGTCAGAGGGCTGGTCGGAGGCTCGAAGTTTTCGGATGGACTCAGAATCCGCTGCAGTCGTGTGCTTCCAATGGTGCAGCATCGGCAAGTTTGTAGTGCTTGGAGGGTCATGGCAGGGAAAGTTTCTCCCTTCTACCATCTGCGTTAGATGATGAGGCTATCGGAACTTTGAGACTTTTTTAACCGTGTCCATGGTCTGTTATTTATCAAATTACGGTATTGCTTTTCACTGTCGTAAGTATATGTTATAATTATGTGGTTTTGTCAGTTTTGGTCTTGGTATGCCTTGTGTTTCATGTGATATCATTCTGGAGGAACATTATATTATTTTTTAATGCATGCATTTCTAAATGACAATAAACGAGGGCTGAGTGTCTTCATAATCTAACCTGCCGGGGGCAGAAAGGTCTCCGGAGTCCACCATGCTCCCAAGACAGGACGACACTAGCAAAGCCCTCTTTTTCATTCATGTAGAGATAGAAGGGTTTATTATAGTCCGGCAGCCCGAGGGCAGAAGCTTTCATCAGGGCCTCTCTCAGGGCAGTGAATGCTTCTACCATTACCTTAGACTCGGATGATTTTGGGTGCTGTTTGTATCAAACCCTCCCGAAAGGTCGTATCACAGCCGAGTCCATTTGTATTGTTGGCCACTGTAAGTGAGGCAAATAGATACTGGCTGTCTTCATGCGGGGGAGGAGGGGTGGGATGGAGAAGGCTGAGCACAAGTCGAATACAATGTACCAGCGGCTTTGGGAGGGAATGGAGGCCAGTATAACATTGATATCCAGCACCACGGGCGAAACTGGTTGCACAATTTGATTAATTGACCATAGGTCCTCTGTGAACCGCCATTACTCAGGTCTTCCCGGCTTAGGGACGGGTAAAATAATTGTATTGCAAGGGCTCTGAGTGGGCCTGAGAGCCCCTCGTTGTATCAGGGTCTCAATTACTGGCCTGATACCCTGCAGTGGTCCAGTGATAGGCAGTACAGTTGGACAGAGGGTAGATGGCTATTCCGTTTCAGCGTGACACATTGAGGAGCCATGGTCTTGACTAGGCCTACATGGTTCTTAGCTCCGTGGTGGACGTCAGCGGGATTGAGGCGGAGGATGGTGTCGGGGAAAGATCTCTTCAGCCCTTCTGATGGCAATGGTAATGATACCCAAATTGGGGGTCAGCAAGTGTACCCCGGAATCTTGGCATTGGGGTAGATTGGTCCGTACTCTTTTTACCATAGGACCTAAGTCCTCCGACGTGAAGGGAGGTTGCAGAGCAAGGGAATCATGAGGCTGGGACATCTGCGTCTCTAGGAATAACTGTGTCTGGGTGTAAAAGGAGCTGGGATCAAGGTGGATTTCTGCAGTAAGTGTCTCAAGATTAAAAGCCATGCCACCACTGAAAGAGATGGGTCCTAGTGTCCCCTCATATTCAGTAGCCTTATAAAGGTAATCATCATTGGGATCGGGATCTCGAAAGCGGCAGTACAGCGTAAGGCAGTGGTCAGCCACAAGCTGTCGGAGCAGTGCTGCCAGGGTAATCAGGGACTCGACCCTCCCAGCCAACACACTTTTCGTCCCTCTACCCTCCGGGAGAAGGCTCAGGAGCTTGAAGACTCATACGACCAGATTTGGGAACAGCTTCTTTCCAACTGCGATAAGACTGCTGAACGGATTCTGACTGTATCTGGGCTGTACCCTCCAAATATCCGGACCTCCCTCTCGGTTTTTTTGCACTACCTTACTTTCCCTTTTCTATTTTCTATTTATGATAAATAATTAAAATTTTTAATATTTACTATCGATTTGTACTCCAGGGAGCGCAAAGTGCAGAATCAAATATCGCTGTGATGATTGTATGCTCTAGTATCAATTGTTTGGTGACAATAAAGTAAAGTATTCATTAAGTCTTGCAAAAACTCCCGATCCTTCACCTCCGTTATTACATCCTGCCAGAGTCAATTTCCCCAGTGAAGCCCCTCTATGTCCTTGGCACATAAAGTCACCTGTGTTTCTGTGGGTCCCGTTTTTTTTGGAGCATCATAAAGTGAAGCTCAGGCACCTCCTCATTAGGCAGCTCGAGGTACAATCCCTCGAGAGTGCAATGGATTGCAGTGTTCAACTCGCATAAAGCCTGGTATCCTAGCAAGTTAATGGGTGAGTTATTGGTTATGAGAAAAGTCTTCTCTACTCCTCTGCCCTCTACTCTAATCTCTACGGGCTGTGATAATGGGATAATGAGGACTCCAGCTATCCTCCCAGTTTTTATAGTTTCTATAATGTCACATGAATCGGCAACAATGAATTATCAATTGAGGCAGGTTTCATAAAAACAAACTATCATTTATTAAACTCTGCTCAACAATAGCGAAAAGTATTCGAACGACTAACTTAACCGGAAGTCAACTGCTATACGGCAACTCCGGAACAGTTCTTAAAGGGGTAAATGCGAAAACAGTTCTTAAAGTGGTAAATTTGAACCCTGTCTTAAAATGGTAAATTCAAAAGTCCAAGTGATTTACACAGTCAATAAGGAGAGACTTCCCTATAAACGGATTTCTTTGAAGACGTGACGTTACTGCTGATTCTCCAAAGAATTCACGATGAAGGAAATAAAATGGCTTAAAGGAGCTGACCTTTTCCTGGCGAGGGGACACTGCACAAACTTCCCTGCTCTTGCGGGAGTTATCTCAGGTATAGGTCACCACTTCTGAATGAATGCTCGGTATGGTCGATCCTCTATAAAACCGCCGAACGACTCCAACTTTATTCCGATCCTTCAGGTTCCCGTCCTTTAAGAAGGTTTTCACTCTCCAATACTGCTGTAAAAGTAAATCAAAAATACACCAACAAAGCTGGCAGCGATTGGTGAAACTGCTGGCACAACTATTTTACCTTACAATAGAAAGTAGAACTCCTCTTTAAAATGAAACTGCGTCATGAGATAAATACTCAGCATAACGGAGTAACTAACGAAGCAAACAACAACTCAACTGAAACTAACTGCATCACACCAGGGGTCTCCTTTATAAAACATAAAATGTTGAGAACAGGTCATCATGTGACCTCACACTGGTGGGAAAATTACATCATGTGACCTCCACAAGACCATTACATCATGCTTATAAGACAGTCACAAAGACACCCACGGG
This sequence comes from Mobula birostris, assembly GCF_030028105.1. Lineage (NCBI taxonomy): Eukaryota > Metazoa > Chordata > Chondrichthyes > Myliobatiformes > Myliobatidae > Mobula > Mobula birostris. The sequence goes on from NC_092374.1 coordinate 104,348,057, forward strand.
GTATGTAACAATACTTTTCAACAGTGCCACGGACGGGCTCACAGACAATATGGTGGTGCCGGAGTCGATCAGGACATGCACTCGTTTTCTTAGCAATTTCTACAAACTTTGTATTTCCAGGAGTGAGTTCTCGGAAGGTCTGTTAATAGCTGCCTGTACGGTCTTCCCTTTGTGGCCTCCCTATTGGAGCTTGAAGGGGTTACGTTGAATGAAAAGTGTTAGTTTCCAGAGGTTTTCCCGGATCATCTTTCTCCCTGCCCCTTTCTATCCTGTCCTTCCCCACCACCTCTGCACTGTCTGGCCCAATGCCTCTTTCGTCCATATTTTCTACATACGTCACTTATCCCAGGGCCTTTGTCGAGCCCCCACATTCCACTGGCCTTTCTGTGCAGACTGCCCCTTTTCCCGTGAACTTAAACCCATGTTAATCAGGATTCGGGTTTCCACATTCCATTGCTGGCTCTGCCTGTTCAAACTGGTCAACTTAAAGGCATGGGTGACCTCGGGTCGGAGGCAGTTCAGGAAGGTTTGTACGGCCAACGGGGCATTCTGCTGGCTCAGGAGTATTCTGCCATTTGACTCCCAACTGCCTTTGAATTGGGCTATGAAGTCAGTGACCATCTCTCCTTTTTTTTTTGCATTCAGCAGGTAACCTCTCTGAAGTCCCTGTGTTGCCTGGTCACCGCAAGGATGGGGTCTTTAATGTTGTGCACCCGTGTATCCAAGGCCACCTTGGTCCCACTGGGGGCTGCCAGCTGCCCTCCGGGATCTGTCTCATTATTATGTGAGAAGTAGGTTTCTATTCCCTTACCCATGAGGTTTCCTATATTATACAGTGGAGCGCCCGTAAATCATGGGTCAGTAGGGTAAATATTTGGCAGGTCTGTGTGAGCCAATTATGGAACACCACAGGTTTTCTGAGCAGATCAGGAGCATTGCTAACCATATTGCTTACCTCAGCTGGGGACAGTGTTTTAGAATAGGAATGTCACCCACCATTATTTGGGGCAACGGAGAGGTTCCTCCCACTTGTGGTGCTATCTGGCACCCTCTCCCTTCTGTCCAGTCGAGCCGCAACCTTTCAGGATTGAGGGCAATGTCTCTGCCCCTGAGCCCCAGAAGACTCCGGTTTAGGGGCAGCATGTTGATCCAGGGGAGCAGCAGGTTCCAGTGCGGCCTGGGCCTGTTGAATTGGGGGTCTTTGTTGCAATCCCTCTGCCACCTCAATGACCCCTGAATCGTCATCAGGCACTTCATGGGGCTGCAGCTTTGCTCACTTGGTATAGGCCACCTGCTGGTGCCATCAGGACAATATTAGTATTAGTCATCCAGCTGTTATTTTCCTCCTTTTTGATCTTAAATTTGGGGAGGGGTGGTGTCTCCTTACCACCTCTTCCCATTTCTCAAAGCTCCATATCATGTAATCAAAATCACAATTAGGATCCCCATTCCTGGCCTCAGTTTCTCCTTTCCAATATCCAACTTTTATTAAATCGAAAGAGTCTCCAAATCCTTGACTCCAACCATACAAGTCACTGGAAAATGTAGCAGAGTACCTGGTGTCCCCTGTTTAAAACCAAACCTTATCAGTGAGAGAACTATCAGATCACCCAATAGTCACGTTGTCCTTTTGTATTTTGCAATTTTCTTCTCTGTGTCTGTATTCATTGGAGTCTTCGTGATCAGCCAGACATCGCTCATGTGGGGGTCCCTTATTCTTTTTTGATTGGCTTGGCTTGACCAGGGACTTACTGGTTGGCCTGGTTATCCATTTTACATATACTCCTGTTTAATTATTAGTACTCCATGCTCTATGTTTCATTACTAACTCGGCTTCATAATCAGCTGATTACCATAAATGAAGACCTGGAACACATTAAATTTCATAAAATATTTTAGCTATTAGATCTAATCTCCTCCAAGTTTCCTTCTTGTTCTTGTGGAAACTCAGGAACTGGACATTGGCAGATTATGGACAGCTTTCCTCATGTCTCACCCTGGTTCTGGTCTTACTTCCCTTCTTTCAGGGAAGTCTCACAGATGGGGACTAAAGTCCTTCCCTAGGGGCCAATTACTCGGTTGGGTTTCAGTGGGATCCCATAAGTAGGGATTCCATCTTTGTCACTAGATTGTTAAGGAAAATTTATTTCCACAACAGCCTCAGACCCAAGTATCCAAGGGACTCTTTGTTTTACGTGACATAGACAGTTGTCCCTCCTCAGAGCTGTGACCCTGCCTTTGGTTACAGAGAGTTCCTGCCTATAACATACAGGACATGCAAGCAGTATGGTAACACATTTTAACAGAAACAATCAATAGTGATAAAACAAGAGCTTTGTCCCAGACATCATTGTTCAATTGAATAGAAACAACTAAAAGCACTCAAGTCACAGTCTTGAGACTGACACCAGTAAACTAAAGGGCAGTATCTGATTTGTGCTGATCTATGCATCGATCTGTGCAGACATGCAATTCTATAGTCGCACATAGGTATGGACCCTTAGATTGGTAAAATTCTCCACAGTCATCAATTCCACTATTTAAATTATTGACAAACAATGTAAAAGCTACCAATCCCAATACTGACCCCTGAGCAACACCACTAGTCACTGGGAGCCAACCAGAAAAGGCCCATTTTATTCTCACTTGCTGCTTCCTGCCCGTCAGACATTCCTCTATCCATGCCAGTATATTTCCTGTAATGCCATAGGATTTTATCTTGTTAAGCAGACTTGTGTGGCACTTTATCAAATGCCTTTTGAAAATTGAAGTAAATGACATCCATTGCCTTTCCTTTGTCCACCCTGCTTGTTACTTCCTCAAAGGATTCAAGTTACTTCCTCAAATAATAATTACATGTAGTATTATAAATATATCTAAGCTAGGGTGATTCAGGACATGGAGTATTGTGTGCAGTTCTGGTCACCTACCTGCAGGAGAGATATCAATAAAATTAATAACAAGTGAAAGTGTGCAGAGAAAGTTTACAAAGATGTTACTGAGACTTGGGGAAGTTTGAAATGTTTCGGACTGTATTCCCTGGAACACAGGAGAATGAGGAGAGATTTGCAAAATTATGAGGGGTTGATAGGGTAAATGCAACCAGACTTCATTCTACTGAAGTTGGGTGAGACTAGAACAGAGATCATGGGTTAAGGGTAAGAGGAGAAATGTTTAAGGGGTACATCACTCAGAAGTTGGCAAGAGTGCGGAATGATCTGCTGTCGGAAGTGATAATTATGGATTTGAGACATTTAAGAGAAGTTTGGATAAGTACATGAATAAGAGGCTTACGGTCCAGGTGCAGGTCAATGGAACAAGACAGGACAATAGTGTAGCATGGACTAGATGGGTCAAAGTTTCTGTGCTGTAGTGCCCTATGACCTAATGACTGCGTGATGATCATTGAGGCTGAGATGATATTTATTGTTTGCTCAATAGTTTTGCAGCTCTAAGCACTATTCCACATGTGTTGTACTGGAAAATAATCCACTGACGTTATTAGATATATTTCTAATAGTTCTTCACCCAACATTTCTTCATCACTTTATACACACACACGTATACACATATACACAGACGATTCTCTTAAAAAGAAGAATTTGGAATATCTGTTATATTTTTAAAATGTTGAATTTGAAGTTCCTTTGGTGAGCAGAATGGAAACTTATTTAATCAAAGGTAGTACAGCCACTAAATTAAAAATTAAATACATATTAATATATATTATAGTGGAAAAAATCGTGGATTATCTCTTTCATATTTACATCTAATTTGCTGTCAAATAAAGTAATTTTATTTTGAATTATAAAATCTTACATTTTATTTTATTATAAAATTATTTAATTAAAACATTATTAATTTTGAATGTGTGTTTTGTTTTTTTTTTCTCTCAGAGATTTCTGCCATCTTTGAACCTGGAACGTCATTGGTATACACATTACAGGAACCTTTCACCTTGGTCAAGAATTTAAGTGATCTTTCATCTGCTGCATCTTCAGAACACACTTTTTTCAGGGAAAATATTGCATTCAGTTTTCGAACTAGACACACTCCATGTATGCTTCTTTATGTCAGCTGTCTTAATGAGGAATATTTGGCTGTGACTCTCTCCAAAAATGGTAAGCTTGTTGAACATTTCCTTTATGTTACTTAGAATATGGTGGTAATAAAAATAATATAATTAATGATTTGCATTCTCTGTATACGCTTCCAAAGATTCCAAAGGTAACTCTTTGTGAAGGAAGAAATTCCTCCCCGCCTCAGTCTTGAATGATACAAAATATATGAAGGGAAGCATCCCAGCAGCATCTATCCTGAGAATTCATTCTGAATCTTACATTTTAGTAAGATCCCTTCTCATTGTTTTAAAACACACAGCTTATGCCCAAAGTATGCAACCTTTCTCATAATGGAACTTCTCATCCCACAAATTTATCCTGTGAACCTTTTCTGAATTCCTTGCAATGAATTATATTCCTCCTAATATAAGGAGACTAATATTATATTGCTGTACTCCAGGTCCATTGTACTTATAGATAGATCTTCCCCCTTTCCCCTAATCTATGCTTCTTCCAGAGAAGGTTAACAATCTATTTTCCTTCCTCATTACTTCCTGTTTCTCTGGCAAGTAATATTAAGTAATATTGCACTTTTAATTTTTCCTACCAGAGTGACAAACTTCAATTACTTCCCCTACCCATTGCTCCATTATAATCTACTGTGTACCTTTGTGTTATGACAATCTAGACAATGGAAATGCCCCCTTACAGAATTTACAGCTGTATGTCAAAAAATTTGAAATACAGAATAAAAGTGCACTTTGATGATACTTATTTGAAAAAACTTAACAGACCTGATGGGAAATGTACAAAGTTACTAGTGTCTTCACTGTGGAAGACACTAGCACTTTGCTAGATGTTACAGTTGTTAGGTGTCATGAGATGTGTGAAGTTACCATTGACAGAGGGAAGGGTTTTAGGAAGCTGAAAAGGCTAAAGGGCAAATTGTTTGAGTGCAGACTTCTGCAATGTTCATGAACTCAGGGACTACATTTTGTGTGACTGTATGTTACTGATATCTTACATGCACTTGCTAATTTATATGTGTTATATGTGCCTTGTGCTGTGTGTGACTGTTGGTACTGTGTTTTGAATGTGTACTTGAATTAAAGGCTGCCAATTCACAGTGGGAAGCCACTTAAAGGAAACTGTCAAGGCAATATCTTCTGTTAATAATTGTATCAAATAATGTAACATCCATTTTTAATTGATCGATCAATCCTTTTTCTTCTGCCCACAATACTATCAGAATTTCCTTGCCTATAAACCCTGCATCCACGTGGGTCATTACTGTCAAGAGGAAATCTCCCAGTAGGAAAGCATCTCTAATTATAACATGGAATTCAAAGGTGGAAAAAAGGGTTCATATTATTAAAACTACTATACAGTTTTCTAGAAACACAACTTTTCCACATCATGGTGGTACACTGTCCCATTTTCTTACCCATTCGCTTAACCTATCTATGTGCTTTTTCAAGCTTTAATTATCCTCACAATTTTACTCTTCTACTTATTGGTGTATCATCAATGCCAACAGAGTGTGCAGCACCCCTTTTGTAATGAAATATTTGATAAGTCCTTGAGGTGAAACTTAGTATCTGGAACACAGACAAGACCTGCTATCATTTGAACTATGGTTAAGGCAGTCATTTCAGCCAGACATCCCAACAAATCCCCATTTTAGGCTCCCCTTTGAGCTATGATCCACATGTTTTCAAAGGTTAATTTTACTGAGGACTGTGTGTTACCTACGAACGAAGCAAGGAAGACAGGGAGCAAAGGGTTAAATGTTTTTACTCAGTCATTTTAGCCACTGTACATGATGGGCAACTTTCAGTGTTGGGCTCGGAGCTGTAAGCGGAGTCCACCAAGACAAAACACGTGAACTCAAAAGACTGCGGAAAGAGTGAAGCCTTCCATGCATAGGAAGCCCAATCGATTCATCACGCAATCAGCCACATGCACACTTACAAAATTCTTGAAATCAATGAGATATGGTTCAGTGTGCAAAATTAAGTTTCCCCTGCCAGCATCACCACCACCTATTTTCTCACCTCATTTTATCACACCGACCACCACTCTCGACACAATCTGTCAACATTTCTTCATTCACCTAATCTGGCATTCTACTGTCATTGACCGCATCCTTATGACAAGTATCAATAGGTTGAAAATGTGAAGATCCATTGTGTTCATTGTGCAAAAAAAGGAATTTCATTATTTTATTAATAACCATTTTAATTCTATCAATATTCCCTTAATGAAATTAATATTACATCACAATGTCATCTATGCATTAGTTTCCTTAATTGTGTGGGAAGTTCAAGTCAAGTCTCTGTACTAACATAGTAGTCCTGAATATCCAAATCAGCTGAATAGTTAGGCATTTCCAAATTGTGGTGTACTTGGGAAGTAGGATAAAAATCAAGATTTTCCCAGGACTCTGCTGGCATTTTGCCAGTTGTCCCTTTGTCTTGTTGAATGTGATGTCGAGGATCAGTTAAGAGGCTAAATATAAGGAAATTTGCATAGCATTTGATGTAATTGATTTTATGCTAATAAGACAGTCAAACCTGAAGTCATGCCTGAAATGGTGATCATAGCAACTTCATGGAGTATACTTGAGCTTATGGTTGAAAAGGCCCCACCAATTAGCTCTGATGATCAGCTGCTCAGACTAAGTAGGTGACCGGCAAGTACAACAGGTGAAATTGTCTGCGGAAAATTCAGGTCAAAGTCTTTCCCATCTTTGATATAGTGGGTCCAGGAAAATATTTTGCGTCCTGCTAAACACATAACATAAAAATTAATCTAAAAGTTAAAGACTTTATAATGAGTCATTGGCTTATCCACACTGTGGCTTTATAAGGCATTGTTCTGACCACACTAAGTATTTTGAGAAGTTTTGGGCCTTTTATCTAATAAAGGATGCGCCAATAAATGATTCTGGGAATGAAAGGTTTCATGAATGAGGAAAGTTTGAATGCTCTGGGCCTGTACTTGCTGGGGTTTAGAAGAATGAGGGGTGATCTCATTGAAATGTATCGTATTTTGAAAAGCCTAGATATAGTGGTAACTAGTCAACGGGGTGACCCGTTGGGGCACCCTTTGAAAGAAGGGTAGTGCAGTCTGATGTGACCAGAATGAACATTAAATTTTCCTGAATGCTATTGGTATTGCTTTGCTTTGGAAACTGAAGTAGAAAACTGCAGCAAATATAGCTCCCCCTCGTTTAATGAAGGACACTCTTGATGGCATCATTTCTGGTTTATCTGCCACCCGTTGTCGTTCTAGAGATGTGCAGCCCTTTCATGACCCGTCTCTTCAGCTTTTCTGCTGTTTGTTGTTCGTCTCTGATCCTGGAGACATGCATGCCTCTCCTCTGTCTCTTCTTCTCTGATCTTTTCTTGCCCTGACTCTTTGATCCTGGAGTCGTATGGCCCTGGCCTCATCCGATTCTTGTTCTCTCCCTCTCCTTGCTGCTTCTCGATGATGTTTGGCATCATCTCTTGACCATAATGTACCCCTTCCCTTTCCACATGGCATAATTAGGCTGACCATTTTTTTTTACCCTAATGCTGGATAGAAGATACGAAGCAATAACACCAAATGATGCTGATTATTCTTGATGATGTGGTTGGCACACTCCTAAATGGATGTGATATAGTCACCTCTGTCCTTTGACTGCAGCAAAGGGTTTTGTGGGTGTCTCAAAGTACGTCATTACAATAAGATTTAATTATCTGTTATTGATGGGTGGTGGTTGGATCTGTACCAATCCTGCACATGCTGATGGTGATGAGCAGAATGTGACCCCTCGAAATAGAGCTGCCCTGCCTTTTTGCTCCGGTAGGTGTCGCTGCTGAGTCTGGTCGTGCACATGCATCGGGCTGTCACGTCCCGATTTCCATGATGGCAGATCGGGTCTTGGGTGAAAGCCAGCCTGTTGATTTTTGGCGAATGAGCAATTTTATACGAATAGATAACCCGGAACTTTGCCTGCATTCTGTAAGCTAGCGCATTTCAATTCGATTGAGCCAAAAAAGGTGCCGCTGTAATGTAGCATTTCTGCTAATTGGAGGTCACAAACAGACAAACACAGACAGAGCATGAGATTTTTAGTAGTATATAGATAGTGCAGATGTTTCCTATAGTAAGGGACTCTAAAAATAGATGGCACGTCCTCAGAATAGAAGAATATCACTTTAGAACAGATATGTGGAAGAATTTCATTAGCCAGATGATGGTGAATCTGTGAAAACCATCTCATAGATGGATGTGGAGGCCAAGTCATTGAGTATATTTAAAGCAAAGATTGTTAGGTTCTTGAATTGCAAGGGCATCAAAGGTTATGAGAATCAGATTCAGAATGTGGTTTGATGTCACAGGCATATATTATGAAATTCGTTGTCATGAGCAATAAAGTATGTAACCCTCAGGTTCTGTTGGCTGTGTCAGTGTAGGGAAGACAACCTTTGGCCCTGTGTAAGTGTAGGGGAGACAATCTCTGGCCCTGCGTAAGTGTAGGGGAGACAATCTCTGGCCCTGTGTAAGTGTAGGGAACACAATCTCTGGCCCTGTGTAAGTGTAGGGGAGACAATCTCTGGCCCTGTGTAAGTGTAGGGAACACAATCTCTGGCCCTGTGTAAGTGTAGGAGAGACAATCTCTGGCACTGTGTAAGTGTAGGGAAGACAAATTCTGGCCCTGCCAAATGGATGAGATTGAGATACGAGTCCACCCCCAGACCCCCTGTTTGTGTGGATGCTGCGTGATTCGTACCCTGTTACAAATCAGTACCATAGAATAACAAACAGTATGCCACATACAATTAAATGATTTAGCTTCATAATTCTTAATTTGACTAAGGGGTTAATGAATAAAAAGCCAAAAAAAAGAAAAGGGCCCATTTTAATGAAACAGTCTAAGGTGCACAAGTTGGAGCTCACAGTTTCCCTTTTCGCTGATCCTCCTTCAATCTCCCTGGCCTTCATCAGTCTCCACTCCAGATCGAGTCCTACAATCTCGTCCCCCTGGTGTCTTCTGTCTTCATCTCCCGCCAAACAAAAAACTGGTGTCAGGCACATGGCACGAAAACACCCTCCTGTCATTGGATAGCGCACATTCCAAAGTACCCGTTATCTTTAACCTTAACCCAAACACTGCTTCTACAGAAAGAACATTACATTGGCAGTGAAACTTTTCCCAGGGTGTTACAAGTATATTAGGAAGTATATATAAAATTAAATTAAGGAGTGTTAAAAGAGAGGGAAAATATGAGATAGTGTTCAAGGGTTTTATTGTACATTTGGATGGTAGAGAGGAAAGGCTGTTCCTGAAACACTGAGCGCATGTCTTCAGGCTTCTGTACCTCCTTCTTCATGGTAGCAATGAGTCCGGGGTGATGGGTTCCTTAATGAATGTTAGGGGGAGAATGGGTTAAATCAGCCATGATGGAGCAGATTCAATGGACCAAATGGCATAGTTCTGCTCCTTTGTCTAATGATCTTAGTGTCTGAATAGATTGAAACAGGAAGGGTGGAACCAATTTTGAACCAGAAAGTTCAGTTACTGATGGAGGCTGAGGATGCAGCTTAGACAGTAAATGAAGGTGCTGTTGACCCGTGGCTTTGGAAGCTGTAGTTGCACTACTTGCTGGATGTTAAAGTCGAGGAAAGGGGAACTCGTCCTATCATGACAGGATATATCCTTATATGCTGAGGAAAGTAAGGATGGAATTCACTGAGCTATTACCCATGATGTTCCACAGAAGAAGGGACAAAATGTTGGGGAAGAGGGTGTGTGAAGTTCATGGGCAGAGTCATACTATTGAAAATATTGTATCCTCGCTGAAAAAGGATATTCTAAATAGAAACATGGAGCATAAGACCAAGGAAGTCGTGATGATAGATTTCTATAGATGCATGGTGGAGAATATATTGACTGCATCATGGCCTGGTATGGAAACACCAATGCCCTTGAACAGAAAGGCATATAAAGTTAGTAGATAAAGCCTAATTTATCAAAAGTAAACTCCCCACTATTGAGTATATCTCCTAGGAGCACAGTTGCAGGAAAGCAGCATCCATCATCAAGGACCCCCACTATTCAGACCATGGTCTCTTCTCACTGCTGCCACCAGGAAGGAGATACAGGAGCTTTAGGTCTCATACTATGTTCAGGAACAGTTCTTGCCCCTCAATCATCAGGTACCTGAACTAGAAAGGATAACTTTACACACCGTGCTGCTGAACTGATTCCACAATCTAGGGACTCATTTTTAAGGACTCTACAACTCAGGTTCTCAATATTTATTACTTATTAATATGTTCTTCTTTTTCTTTTTGATTTGCACAATTTATTGCCTTTTGCACACTGGTTGTTTGTCTGGATTTGTGTGTAGTTCTTTTTTATTTTTTTTAGCAGATAAGCCCTGCAAACAGGCCATTTAGCAACCCCACAACCTCGATTAACCCTAACATAACCATGGGACAATTTACAATGACCAATTAACTGGCTCCATACGTCTTTAGACTGTGGGAGGAAACCGGAGCACCCATGAAAAAACAAGTATTACACGAGGAGAGCGTGCACAGACTCCTTAGAGAACACCACTGCAATTGAGCTCCAAACTCCGAAATGCCCTGAGCTGTAATAGCATTGCGCTAACTGCTACACTACTGTGGTGCCCATTTTGCATTGATTCTATTTTGTTTATTTGTATATACTGTGAATGGCCACAAGAAAATGAAGCCCGGTAGTAAATTGCAACATATTTGTACTTTGATAATTAATTTAATTTAATTTGAAATTAGAATTTTGGAAGTATTTAGTTAATGCTTCATACATATGAGGCTCGTTAGTTGTGGTTGGCAGCTCATCTAGGGAAATGAAAACTCTGATCTCAAACCTCCACCTCCTTACATCTACACCCAGTCGTGGGTAAGGCTTTTGGCACAAAAGTCAAGAAAAAATCCAGAGCTGGAGTCCCTAAGTAGTCCTACGTTGAGTTCAATGCAGACTAAACACTCCTGCAACACTGCTCGTGCCAAACTGTAGCAGTTTCTACTGTTCCTTTGCATTCATCACCTGCGTGGCCAGGAAGGCCAGCAGTTTGCTCTCCATATCGTACTGCCTTGGTTTGCATACTGGTTTACATATCACCTAGACAGCTGGGACACTATATCCATGGTCAGCCTCGACCAATGCCGGGCCTTGGTGCTGAAGAGGTGGAATTCCAAAATAATTCCAGGAACTAGTTATTGTGGATAGGTTGCAAAAGCTGGAGTTGTTTTTCTTGGAACAGTAAGTTCAAGGGGATACCTTGGAGGTATATAAACAATTAGATTCTATGAGAGTCGTGAATCAGGAGATTTTGAATAATTTACAAAAAGAATGGAATGATGGGAAAATATCTTTTTAATGCAATGAGCAGTTATAATCTGGAATGCATAGGTAGAAGTAGAGCCTGATTCAGTGACGGTGTTCAAAAACAAGCCTGATAAACACTTAAAGGAAAAAGAAAATGCAGGACTAAAGAAGAGCCTGGATTGTTTTTGTCTAGTGCTGGCACTTCACATGGCCATCCTGCCTCAATGTAACTTCCTGTGATTCTGTAAAATAATGATCTTCACACATCAGTTTTTATCTTTAATGAGAGACTAGCTCCTGTATATTGCCACAGTTTTACTTACATCGTATTTCCATCCTGATAATTTGTTTCTTTGCTTTTAATTGAGAAATGTTTTCCCCAAAGCCTCCTGGAAATGTTTCAACCAACATCTGTTGCTCTTTTCAAGACTTTTAATTCTAATTTTCAGTGATTCTGCCCCTTCTTTATATTTCTGTTGGAAACTATCTGCAAAGCCTCTGGCAGACCTGGATTTCAGACTTGTCTGCAGCTAACTAAACCAGGTCAATACGTTTCACATTTGTTTGAGATAGTTTTAGCATTCTTTCGATGTTGGCCTACCTGAAGTGACTCCAGCTTCCCTGCTGCCACATCACCAATAGATGCTTCTGTCTTTGGCTTAATACATTTTCAAGTTTCAGCTGTGTAGGATAATTGGATAGAAGCTGATACACATCAGAATATAATTTTGACTTGGAGACACAAGAGACTACAAATGCTGGAATGTGGATCAGAATTTAAAAAAAAACTGCTGGAGGAAATCAGCAGGTCAAGCAGCATCTATGGATGCAAAGGAATGTTCAAAAATTCAGAAGCTGTATGTCCTGCTGATTTCCGCAATTTGCTTTCTTTTTTCCTTTACATTGATTTGCAGTGTGCCTCTCCCAAAATGATTGAGAAAAGTGGTTTGGAATTCATTTTGCAAAGAGTTAGTAGAGATAGAAATCCTCACTATATCAATCAGAATCAGGTTTAATATCACTGGCATATGTCATGAAATTTATTGTTTTCCGGCAGCAGTACATTGGAATACATAGCAATAAGTAAAAATCTATAAATTACAGTAAGAAATTATATTATATTATATTATTAAATTATACAAGTCATGCAAAAAGAAAGCTCTGGGGAGTAAAGCTGTTACCCTGTACAACCTTTCCCTATAACTCGGGTCTTCCAGTCTTGAAAACATCCTTTTAAATATTCTCCCCACTCTTTCAACCTCACTTACATCTTTCCTGTAGGTAGGTGACCAAAACAGCACACAATACTCCAGGTTAGGCCTTGTACAACTTCAACATACTGAATACTTTGACTTATGGAGGGCAATGTGCCAAAAGCTTTCTTCACAAGTTGTGTACCTGTGACACAACTTTAATGAATTATTGAGCTGCATTCCTGGATCCCTTTTTTCTACCATGTTCCTCTGTGCCCCACCGTACACTGTGTAAGTCCTACTCAGGTTGATCCTACTGAAGCGCAATGCCTCACACTTGTCTGCGTTAAATTCCATCTGCCATTTTTCAACCCATTTTTTCCAGCCCTTATCATTGATAAAGATGACAAACAACAATGGACCCAGCACTGATCCTTGTGGCACACCACTAACCATAGGCCTTCAGTCAGAGAGGTAACCTACTACCACTCTCTGGCTTATCCCACAAAACCAACGTCTAATCCAATTTACTACCTCATCTTGAATGCCAAGTGACTGAAACTTCTTGACCAACCTCCCAAGTAGGACTCTGTCAAATGCTCTTCTAAAGTCCATGTAGACGACATCCACTGCCTTGCCTTCATCAACTTCCCTGGTAACTTTCTTGAAAAACTCTGTAAGATTGGTTAAATATGACCCTTACTTTGTTCTCTTTTACACTTATGTACTGGAAATGACATAAAACAATTTTGGATCTTAAATCTTGATTGAAATTTGGATGACTGAAGCTCTGAGGCAGTGCTGCTAACTATGTCACTCAAAGTGTGGTTCCTGTTTTGTTGGTACAGATGGAAATAGGTACTGTGCAAATGCTGATGCACACTTGTTGCTGTTGTATAGTCAGCCGTGCCAATATGCCAACAAATTCTCCTGGAGCAACACACACATAATACTGGAGGAAGCCAGCAAGTCAGGCAGCATTGTGGAAGTGAATAAGCAGTCAATGTTGTGGGCCGAAGCTAATTGTCAGGATGGGAAAGGAAGGGGGCAGAGGCCAGCGTAAGAAAGTGAGGGGAGGAGGAAGGAGTACAAGATGGCAGGTCATAGGTGAGACTAGATGAGGGGAAGGTATGCGAATAGGGGAGACGGCATGAAATAAAAAGCAGAAAGGGGATAGGCGGAAGAGGTAAACAATTGAAGAAGAAGAAATCTAATAGAGGAAAGTGGACCTTCTTATTCTGCTTTCTGTCCCTTTCGTTCCCAATCCTGCTGAGGATTTTGGCACAAAATGTCAGCTGGACAAGATGTCCCCTTCATAGATGCTGCCTTACTTGCTGAGTTCCTGCAGCATTTTCAGTGTGTTGCACCTTATTTCCAGCAAATGCAAGATCTCATGTGTTTATGACTTCACCTGGAATTGGTTTCACTCTGGGTGAAATAGAACTCAATCATACACTCATTTATTAGGTAACTTGTGTACTTAATAATGTGGCCACTGAGTGTATGTTCATGGTCTTCTGCCGTGATCCACTTCAAGGTTTGACATAGTTTGCATTCAGTGATGCTCTTCTGCATATTACTGTTGTAGTGTGTGGTTATTTGAGTTACTGTCACCTTCCTTTTAGCTTGCACAAGTTTGGCCATTTTCCCCTAACCACGCTAATTAATAATGTGTTTTTGCTCACAGAACTGCCACACTGAATGCTTTTGTTTTTCACTTTGTAAGTTCTAGAAATTGTTGTGCATGAAAATCCCAATTGATCAGCAGTTTCTAAGATACTCAAATCAACCATCTGGCACCAACTTCCTGACTTCCTAAACTCATTGCGCAGGACCTCGACCTCTCTCCTGCCTATGTCATTGGTACCAACATGTACCACGACCTTCGGCTACTCACCCTCCCCTTCAAGAGTATTCTGCAACCACTCCGAGACATCCTGGACCCTTGCACCCAGGAGGCAATACCCTATTTTGGTGTCTCTTTTGCTGCCACAGAATTTCCGATCTGTCCCCCTAACTATCGAGTCCCCTATGACTATTGCTCTGCCTGACTTCACCCTACCCATCTGAGGCTCAGTTCTGACCACAGTATGATTAGTCTGGCTGCTGCTGCCTTGCCCAGATAGGTTAACCCCCTCAGCAGTATCCAAAGGGGTATACCTGTTGCTGAGGGGAATGGCAACAGGGGGACCCTGCACTAACTTCATTTTCCCTTTGCCTCTTTTGGTGTTCACACATCTACTCCGCGAATTCTGCACACTGGGTGTAACCGCCATTGCTCTGCCTCTTGGATGGCCGTAAGTTCATCCAACTCCAGCTGCAGCTCTTCAATGTGGTCTTTCATGAGCCGGAGTTGGCTGCACCTCCCGCAAGTGTAGTCATCAGGGAGACTGTCAGGCTCCATGAATTCCCACATCCTACAGGAGGAGCATTCCACTGTCATGTATCTGCCATCGTCCCTGCACTGTACAATGTGTAACCAAGACCAAATCATCTAACCCATTTCTTTGGCCTCAGCCTTTTCTCGTCGAAGCCTGCTTCTCCCACTCACACCGCTGGCCTACTCCTAACAATGACTGCCCACCTGCCCCTTCTGCACTCTTATTTAATTTGTAGTGCTCTGATCCCGATGTTGATTGGACCTCTGGAATGTCTGAACTCCCACGAATCTCACTAGCTTCGCCAACCTGCGAGTAAACTCTTTGAAGTGCTTTGCTCCCGATCATGATTGGACTGTTGGAATTTGTGATTTGCACCATTGTACCTTCAATTATGTAAAAAGAGAAACTTAATAGTGTAAAAAAAACATAGCTAACTTTATTTGTCACATGTACATTGAAACATGCAGGAAAATATGCCGTTTGCATCACGTCCTTTTTGCAGTGTGCTGGGGGCAGCTCACAAGTGTCGCTATGTTTCCCGTGCCAATGTAGCATGCCCACAGCTCATTAACCCTAAACATAAACTTTGGAATATTGGAGAATACTGGAGCACCAGGAGGAAACACATTCAATCAAGGGGAGAATGTGCAAAATCCTTACGGGCAGTGGCAGGAATTATACCCTATTCACCGATCACTGGTGCTGTATTAGTTTTAGGACAACTGCTATGCTACAGTGACATATGACCTATTCCTTACAAAAATCGAAAACTGATAGGACAATTGGGCCCAGTAAGACAGAAATGTAGAAAACCTACAGCACAATACGGGCCATTTGGCCCACAAAGCTGTGCCGAACATCTCCTTACATTAGATATTACCTAGGGTAATCCATAGCCCTCTATTTTTCTGCCCAGGAGTCTCTAAAAAGACTCTATCATATCTGCCTCCACCACCAATGCCGGCAGCCCATTCCACACACTCACCACTCTTTGAGTCAAAACCTTACCCCTGACATCTCCTCTGTTCCTACTTCCAAGCACCTTTAAAACTGTGCCCTCTTGTGCTAGCCATTTCAGCCCTGGAAAAAAGCCTCTGACTATCCAGACGATCAATGCCTCTCATCATCTTATACCCCTCTATCAGGTCACCTCTCATCCTCTGTCACTCCAAGGAAAAAAGGCTAAATTCACTCAACCTATTCTCATAATGAATGCTCCCCAATTCAGGTAACATCCTTGTAAATCTACTCTGCACCCTTTCTATGGTTTCCACATCCTTCCTATAGTGAGGCAACCAGAACTGAGCGGTACTCCAAGTGGTGTCTGACCAGGGTCCTAGATAGCTGCAACATTACCTCTCGACTCCGAAATTCAGACCCATGATTGATGAAGGCCAATGCATCGTATGCTTTCTTAACCACAGAATCGACCTGTACAGCAGCAATGAGTGTCCTATGGACTCGGACCCCAAGATCTCTCTGATCCTCCACACTGCCAAGAGTCTTACCATTAATACTATATTCTGCCATCATATTTGACCTACCAAAGTGAGCCACCTCACAGTTATCTGGGTTGAACTCCATCTGCCACTTAGCCCATTTTTGCATCCTATCAATGTCCCGCTGTAACCTCTGACAGCCCTCCACACTATCCACAAGATGCTCAACCTCTGTGTCATCAGCAAAT
Organism: Mobula birostris; assembly: GCF_030028105.1. NCBI lineage: Eukaryota > Metazoa > Chordata > Chondrichthyes > Myliobatiformes > Myliobatidae > Mobula > Mobula birostris. Next base: position 104,364,748 of record NC_092374.1, read on the forward strand.
TTACTAACCCATCCCTCCACTTCTTCATCCAGGTCATTTATAAAAATCACAAAGAGCAGGGATGCCAGAACAGATCCCTGAGGCACACCACTGGTGACTGACCTCCATGCCGAATATGACCTGTCTACAACCACTCTTTGCCTTCTATGGGCAAGCCAGTTCTGGATCCACAAAGCAATGTCCCCTTGGATCCCATGCCTTCTTACTTTCTCAATAAGCCTTGCATGGGGTACCTTGTCAAATGCCTTGCTGAAATCCATATACACTACATCTAGTGCTCTAAGTTCATCAGTGTGTTTAGTCACATCCTCAAAAAATTCAATCAAACTCGTAGGCATAATCTGCCTTTCACAAAGCCATGCTGGCTATTCCTAATCATATTATGCCTCTCCAAATGTTCATAAATCCTGCCTCTCAGGATCTTCTCCATCAACTTACCACCTACTAAAGTAAGACTCACTGGTCTATAATTTCCTGGGCTATCTCTACTCTCTTGAATAATGGAACAACATCTGCAACCCTCCAATCCTCTGGAACGTCTCCCATCCCCATTGATGATGCAAAGCTCATCGCCAGAGGCTCAGCAATCTCCTCTCTCGCCTCCCACACTAGTCTGGGGTACATCTCGTCCGGTCCCGGTGACTTATCCAACTTGATACTTTTCAAAAGCTCCAACACATCCTCTTTCTTAATATCTACATGCTCAAGCTTTACAGTCCGCTGTAAGTCATCCCTACAATCGCCAAGATCCTTTTCCATAGTGAATACTGAAGCAAAGTACTCATTAAGTACCTCTGCTATCTACTCCGGTTTCACCCTCAAGTTCTCACCCTGAACACCGATATAGATAAATAGCAATAAGTAACGAGCATGAAATAACAGAATGGAAGAGTCCTTTGATGAGTGTAGTTATCCTCTTTCGTTCAAGAGCCTTTTGGGTGAGGAGTAGCAACTGTTCCTGAACCTGGGAGTGTGAGTCCTGAGGCACTTGTCCCTTTTATCTGATGGGAGCAGCAAGAAAAGGGCTTGGCCTGGGTGGTGAGAATCTTTGATGATGGTTGCTGCTTTCTTGCAGCAACGTTTCATGTAGATGTGCTTAATAGTTGGAAGGGTTTTACCCTTGATGTACTATGCTGAATCCACTACCTTTTCCAGGATTTTCCATTCAAAGGCATAGATGTTCCCATAACAAGCCATATTGTAGCCAGTCAGCACACTTTCCACCACACATGTATTGAAGTTTGCCAAGGTTTTTGAGGAAGTAGAGGTGCTGTCATGCTTTCTTCACAATTATATTTATATGATAGATCTAGACAGGTCCTCTGAGATAGTGACACCCAGGAATTTAAAGTTACTGACCCTTTTCACCTCTGATCCTCTGATGAGTACTGGCTCATGGACTTCTGAATTCATTAAATGGAATTGAGGTCTGACAATGACGTTTAATTCAAGGATATCCAGAGGAAGACTTTGAGATAAGCCTGTTAAACCAGATGAATTGTAGGAAGAGAAATTGAATTAACCTGAACACTAACTCTGTTTCCCTTCGCACAGATGCGGTCCAACTTACTGAGCATTTCCACCACTTCTATTTTTATTTTAGATTTCCAGCATCTGCATTTTCTTTATAATTTTCAAGCTAGAGAAGTTGGCTTGTGCTGCAATGTTATGAGATAAGTGGGTTTTATCTCACTAGGTTGTCTTTGAATTGATGTGGGTATGTGCTGTAACAATATCTATACTGGTCACCTTCTGATATTCATGGAACATAGAACTGTACAGCTCAGGAATAGGGCATTCGGCCCTCAGCCAGGTGCCAAACTAATTAATCTAATAACATCTAATTAAACAAATTGCTCATGTTTGCATACGATTCACATACTTCCATTCTCTGCCTATTTATGTGCTTGTCCCAGAATCAGAAACAAAATCATTGACTTCTATGTTGTGAAATTTGGTTTTTTACAGCAGCAGTACAATGCAGACACAGAAAATTGCTGTAAATTGCGGAATAAGTAAATGGTGCAAAGAACTGAATAATAAAGCAGTGTTCATAGGCGCATAGACTGTTCAGAAATCTGATGGCAGGATGGAAAATACTACATTCTTCCTGCCTGTTACACCACTGGCATTTAGAATAATATTGGTCCTCCTTCTCTGGCAGTGTTCAGAGTTTCCTTCATCGTGTCAGTTGCTTCCACTCAGTTTTCACTACTGTCAGTCATGCAAGTCCCGGGTAGAGACTCAGGAATACCATTGCACTCAGATGTACAATGATTCTTCATTGCTATTTCTGTAACAAGTTAGTTTTACCATTCAGGGTTGTTAGCCCCCAGCTAAAACCCCCAACCCGGTAGACTGCACTTGGTCTGTCCTCTCCCCTTTGACCTGTTTGGCGTGGAGAGCCAAAGTATAAAGTCCTGATCCAGCCAACATAGCTCTCCATGTCATTGAGATGCACAAGCCTCCAAACCATAACAAGGTTGTGGTCCTCTTGGAGGTGGATAGAAAATGCTGTTCCTAAATTGTTGAGTCTGGGTCTTTGCCTGCTGTCCTGTGATAGTAGTAATGAAAAAGGAAATGTCCCAGATAGTGAGAGTCCTTAGTGATAGATTCCTTGAAGCACTGTCTTTGGAAGATGTCCTTGATGGTAGAAGGTTTGTGCCTATGGTGGAGCTTGCTGCCTCACATTGGAGACTTCATATGAGACAGTGATGCAAGCAATCAGACTGGTCTCCACTCTACATTTGTAGAGATTTACATGAGATTTGGTGAATTATAAAATCTCCTCAAGCCCCTAACAAAGAGGAGCCACATTCATGCCTTCTTCATGATTGCATCAAGGTGTTGGGCAAGGATAGATCCTCCAAGATCTTGATGCCCAGGAATTTGAAGCTTCTCTTTATTTTCACCTGGTCTGTGTTCTTCTGACTCCCCCTTCCTGAAGTCTGCAATCAATTTCTTGGTCTTACTGACGTTAAGTGTAAGGTTGCTGTTGCAATACCACTTAACCATCTGATCTATCTCACTCCTGAATACACCATTCAATACCTTTTCATTTGTTACTGTGCAGTTCTGTTACATTCCTACACACAATAGCACTGCTGCCACTCAAGGTACTCTAAGGGTGGTATACTGCTACAATAATAATTGAAGCTCTTCCTGCCCCAACATAGCTTCTCCCTCTCTAGTTGGAAAATAACCCCACACTGTGGTCCTTTGTGGTGGCTGCACCAAGCTTCAGTGCATCCCTCAGCTTCAACTCCTGCAGCCTGGAATGGCAGCACTCCTCCATGGACATCTTCATGTGCTGGCAGACTAGTAAGTTTTGTTCAGACCAAAGAGTGTCTCATGGAGCTGATAATCTGTTAACAATTCATCATGATAGATGGAAGTGCTTCTAGTCTATAGTTCTTGAGGCAGCTCACCCTGTTCTTTTTTTGGCACTGACATGCTGCCCTTTTGAAGCAGCTGTGAATGTGAGACCACAGCAATAAGAGGTTGAAGATGTCCTTGTACACTCCCTCCAGTTTATCAGTACCGTACACGGTCAAGTACATCCTTTGGGAATGGCACCTTGTGAGGGTTCATCCTCTTGAAGGATGTTTTGGCATTGGCCTTGAGACAGAAGTCACAGGTCTCTGGATACTGTGGGGATTTGCACAGGTATAATGTTATTCCCCCTTTCAAAGCATGCTTAAAAAGCATTGACTTCACCGGGAAGTGAAGCTGTCACCTTATAGCAAGAAATAGCATGCAAATTCTGCCAGAGCTGTCGTGCATCAACATGTGTCTCGAACTTCACACAGATTGTGGATTTCCTCTGGGTGCTCCAGTTTCCTCCTGTAATCCAAAGATGTACTGCTTGATAGGTTAATTGGTCTTCAACTGTTAAACTGGTAGGTTGCTGGGTGGTGCAGCTCATTGGGCTGGAAGGACCTGTTCCTGCTGTATCTATAAATAAATAAATTGTCTGTTTGCTCTCACAATAACTTTTCATAGGTCTTCTTGTAGGATTCTGAATCACTGCTCTTGATCACTATAGACCTAGCCCTCAGCAGACTGGTAATTTCCTGGTCCATCTGGTTTGAGAAAAGTTAATATGTTCTCTAAGAAGCACAATCATCCATGCAGTTTTTATGAAGTTAGTGATGGCAATTCATTCATATCTAAGAGCCTCTTAAACACCTTGATCACATCTGCCTTCACCACCATCCCTGGCAAGCACCCATCATTCTTTGCATAAAATACAACAATGGTGGAGTATTCATATAGGGTGGTAGAGTACCACAGAGGCCCTTCTGCCCATCTAGTCTATTCCAATCTGATTTTCTGCCTACTCCCATCAATCTGTACTTTTATGTATCCTAATCCTCCCATAATGTACCTGTCTTAACATCATCTTGAGTCATTCCTTTGGACTTCCAGCCTTTGACTTATTATTAGATATTCCACACCAGCTGTCTCCTCTATTTATGTCTCTCATAATTTTATAAAAGGTTTATCCTCAGCTTCCTCCATTCTACAGAAAGCATTCCTAGTTTGTCCAACGTCTCCTTATAGCTCTTACCCTTTAGTCCAGATATTAATCTCAATCCCATTCCCATTCTCATGTCATTTGCATTCTGAAATGTTTGTCCATGGTCTCCTTTACTGCCACAATGAGGCCAAACTCAGTTTGGAGGAGCAACACTGCATTTTCCATCTGGGTGGCCTCCAACATGATGGCATGAACATCAATTCCAATAACGTTCAGTACTTTCTTCAAACCCCCCCCCCCAACCCACCATCTTACTCATTCCTCACCTCCTCCTTCTTATTCTGCCTTGTGCGCCCTACCTTTCCAGTCCTGACGATGAGTCTTGGCCTGAAACTTTGGACTGCTTATTCCCCTCTATAGATGCTTCCTGACTTGCTGAGCTTCTCCAGCACTTTGTGTAAGTTAATCCAGATATTAGAGTGTCTTTTGCATTACTTTTGACTGGCTGGGAGTGTCTATAACCTTACTTCCACAGCATAGCGTGAGAAGTGGGAGCTGAGAGACGCTCATGTATTTTTCACTATTGAGACGCTCATGTATTTTTCACTATTGAGACATTGGAGAAAAATTGAGGAAGCTAAAGTTCAAAGTAAATTTATTATCAAAGTATGTAGATGTCACCATATACAATCTTGATATTAGTTTTCTTCCAGGCATTCATAGAAGAACAAAGAAGTACAATAGAATCTCTGAAAACCTACACTAAACAAAGACTGATAATTTATGCAAATACAAAAATAAAGAAGTAACAATCATAAATAAATATGTAAATTAATAGTACTGAGAACATGAGTTGTAGAGTCCTGAACGTAAGTCCATAATTTGTGCTCAATGATCAGTTCAGTGTTGTGGAGAGTAAAGATGTCCACGCTGATTCCAGAGCCTGATGGCTGAAGGGTAATAACTGTTCTTGAACCTGGGAGTGTAGGACCTTCCTAAGGATTCCGTACCTCCTTCATGAAATGTTCCTTCAGCCGAAGCATGGACTTGCATCAGTTAACTCTTGGTGACAGATGAGTGAGATATTGATTAGCGGCAGTCCCAAAAGATTATGCACAAACTCTAATTGTAGATAGGAGCATAAGTAATGAACTCTGAGGATTCCTGTCATCAGGACAGTTTTTCAAATTGTTATCAACCCATGTACAGTGTGGAAAGAGCCTGAGGCAGAAATGTCTGGTGTGGTAATGTTGACTGCCACTGGTACTGCTGCAGGCTCTTCTAGATATCAAATTATAACATGTAATGTAGCCTCTTGTGATTCACGGTCTATCCACAGCCTTGGTTCAAAGCTAATATCTTCTGAAATGCAAGTGTCCAATATCTTCTGTTGTAAAGTTAACTACCTAACTATCAAACTTTACAAGATTTCCACATAAATAAAGCTGAACAATAAACATTACTAGTAAAGTCGTGTGGAAAACTAGCCCGTATTACTTTTCCCAGTATTTTAAGCTACTTTTAGGAACCCATACTGTTAATATAATGGGTCCAAGATGAAAATGTCAAATACTAAAACTCTTGGAATAAGCAGTGAGAAAATAATACAAAATTAAACTCAACACACATCAAAGTTGCTGGTGAATGCAGCAGGCCAGGCAGCATCTCTAGGAAGAGGTACAGTCGACATTTCGGGCCGAGCCCCTTCGTCAGGACTAACTGAAAGAAGAGCTAGTAAGAGATTTGAAAATTAAACAGTGTCAGTTAAAGCCTTGCAGAATGCTGTTGGGGGTAACGCCTGATGGAAAGGAAAGGGGATGGGTTAATTGAAGATTTAAAGATTAAACACCCATCCATACAAATAAATTATAGGCCAGTAAGTTTAACGTCGTTAGTAGGTAAGTTATTGAAGGGAGTGCTAAGAGACAGAATCTACAAGCATTTGGATAGACAGGAACTTATTAGGGAGAGTCAACATGGCTTTGTGCGTGGTAGGTCATGTTTGACCAATCTATTGGAGTTTTTCGAGGAGGTTACCAGGAAAGTGGATGAAGGGAAGGCAGTAGATATTGTCTACATGGACTTCAGTAAGGCCTTTGACAAGGTCCCGCATGGGAGGTTAGTTAGGAAAATTCAGTGGCTAAGTATACATGGAGAGATGGTAAATTGTCACCCACCTCATTGTAATTCTATTTTATCTAAATCTGTTTAGCACTACAGGGACAGGGATGCTGATGTTAATCTGAGATTAGCTGCTTTATTTGCGTAAATTGTTATAAAATGCTGAATCAAACATAGATCCTACATACGATTTTTTTAACTACTTTCTAAGAATCTAAGCAGCCAGTGCCATTTCTGAAGTTGCTGCTTTAAATGAATGCCCAGTGATCAAGTTAGTCTCTTCAATCTCAATTAACAGTGTATTCAGGATTGCTGCCAGGGATCAAACAAATGCTTCATCTGAAGTGTTATTACAGAGGTGTAAAACACAAGCCTCTCGTCAAGCTGGGTGAGCCATTCATGCTGCCAGAATAATTGCTGCTACTCTGCCATCTTCTGAGCCCTTGAATATTCCATCTGCACAGTATGCCAATGCAACATTCAGCGATGATCAGCTTTCATAACTGCAATAAGGTTGATGGATTTGTGGTCGGATGTAGAATGACTTGTTCTTGTTTTAAATTTTTCACTGAGAATCACAAAGAAAAGAAAATGATGTGGATTATATATTATTGAGAAAAAGTAAGCCGTATTTTTTATTTTATTAATTCAAAGCACAACATAACAAGGGCAATGTTTAATTGCCCTTAAGTTGAGACATTGGTTGAGATCTGAGATCACTTTAGTCATATATAGGTCATAGTAGGTATGATTACCCTGGAGAGGTTGCAGAAGTGTCAGCGGATCTGGAAATGAGCGTTTCAGTCAATAGAAGAGACCAGAGAGGGTGATTTTATTTTCATTGGAGGGAAGTCTGAGGGGGGACCTTACGGAAAAAACACAGTTACGATGGAGAAAGGTAGGGTAAGATAATAAGGAAACAGAAAATACACTGCAGATGCTGGGGTCAAAGCAACACTCACGTTGGAGGAACTCAGCAGGTCAGGCAGCATCCGTGGAAACGATTAGTCAACATTTCGGGCCGGAACCCTTTGTCAGGACCGTACAGGGAAGGGGCAGAGGCCCTATAAAGCAGGTGGGGTGAGGGTGGGAAGGAGAAGGCTGGTAGGTTCCAGGTGAAAAACCAGTAAGGGGAAAGATGAAGGGGTGGGGGAGGGGCTGCAGGGAGGTGATAGGCAGGAAAGGTGGAGAAGGAATAGGGGAAAACAGAATGGGTAGTAGACGGAGGCGGAACCATGAGGGAGGTGATAGGCAGCTTGGGGAGGGGCAAGAGTGAAATAGGGATAGGGGAAGGGAGGGGGAGGGAACTACCAGAAATTGGAGAATTCTATGTTCATACCAAGGGGCTGGAGACTACCTAGACGGTACATGAGGTGTTGCTCCTCCAACCTGAGTTTAGCCTCATCATGGCAGTAGAAGAGGCCGTGTATGGACATATCCGAATGGGAATGGGAAGCAGAGTTGAAGTGGGTGGCAACCGGGAGATCCTGTCTGTTGTGCTGGATGGAGCGGAGGTGCTCGAAGAAGTGGTACCCCAATCTGCGTCGGGTTTCACCAATGTAGAGGAGGCCTCGATGTAGAGGATAATGAAGAATTCTTTTCTAGAAGCTGAGGTATCTAAAATTCAAGGGAATAGGTCCAGGGTTATGAATAAGGGTTTAGAGGGGATTTTTGGAAGACCTTTATTCGACTCTGAGAATGGTTAGAATCTGAAATGCCCTACCTGAGTTGATGGTGGAGACAGATATTCCTTAGGGTTTGTGAATTGCAGACATGCTGTGCTGACTTTCAGGCTGCCCAGCACAATCCTCTCTGATTTCATTTGACTCAAGCAAAACATTTTACTGTATGTTTTGATGTACATGTGACAAATAAAGCTAACCTTATCTTATAAAAATGTTTATCAAGTGTCCATATCCGCATTTGGATTGTCAACACAGAGAAGCTATGAACCAAGTGCTGGGGAGATAGTCATTCATGTAGAGCAGCAAAAAAGGTCAGCATGATTATGATGGATGGAAGGCCCATTTCTGTGCTATGCAATTCTATAACTATCAAATGCTAATTGGATATTTCTTGTTTTCCTTGAGCACCATTGTTGGCAGAGCACTACTAATTGTATTCTTTGGTTATAGTATTAGTTCCAAGAAAGCATATTTCTTTATGACTTACTTATTGAGAAAAAACGTTTTTGCACGGTACTTCTTCATAAGATGGTCTTTTCTGAAAGGAAAGACTCAGTAAACTTTGTCTAACCCGATAGTTAGTGCCTCTTCCATTGTACCAGACAACAGAGGTACCAAGGCTTCCTTTGTAAGCTACAGATAGAGTTAGGAGTATAGAGAATCTGCACTAAAGTTCTGCCTCTATATGAAGAATGAGGTATGTAGATTTTTAATTATATTTTACTCATTTTCCACTGCTTACAAATATTGAGGAACAATGTAGTATTTATTCTCACCTATTACACACATGAGAATTGATGGGTATATGTACTGAAATCAACAGAACTAAATGAAAGGTTGAGTGAGTTAGGGCGTTTCTCTTTGGAGAATGAGAGGTGACTTAATAAGATTGTGAGAGGCATAGAGAGAGTGGAGAATCAGCATCTTTTCCCAAGGGCAGATCTGGCCAATACCAAAGATGAGCATAATGCTATTATGGTGGCAGCGACCCAGATTCAATTCTGCTGCTGTCCGTAAGAACTTTGTAGGTTCTTGACGTGACCATATGGGTTTCCTCTGGGTGCTCCAGTTTCCTTCCACATTCCAAGGATGTACAGGTTAATAGGTTAATTGGGCAGCTCAGTCTTGTTATGTCAGAAGGGCTTGAACCATGCTGTATCTCTACAAATAAAATCAGTGGACATCCATTTAAGATGAGTAGAGGAACATTGAGGGGAAGCGTCAAAGGCTTTTACACAGAATCATAAGTGTGTAGAATGCACCGTAGGCTGATACATTAGGGACATTTAAGAAACTCTTGAATAGGCATATGGATGAAACAAAAATGAGGGATTATGGGCTATTTAGGAGGAAAGGGTTAGATTGATTGTGAAGTATTTAAAAGGTAGGCACAATATCGTGGACAGAAGAGCCTGTACTGTGCTGTAGTGTTCTATGTTAGGATGCTGCACAGCATGTAATCAGGCCCTCTGGTCCACTGAAAATTTGCTGATTATCTAGTATCTATTTACAGTAATTATCTATTCTTCCCACATTCCCTGAAATTCTCCCTCATACTTGCGCACTGCATACAATTACCATGATCAAGTAACCTACTGATCTGCCATATTAGGGATGGGTAGGGGGGGCTCGGTTTTGTCTCAGGGCACCATGGTAACATAGTGGTTAGTGGAACGCAATTACATCTGAGGCTGTTAGAATTCAAAGTTCTATTCCTGTGCCTTCTGTAAGAAGTTCGTATCTTCTCCTCATGAATGTGTGGGTTTTCTCTTGGTGGTCTGTTTTCCTCCTAAAGATTGTGTAGGCAGGTTAATTGGTTATTGTAAATTGTCCTGTGATTTAAGATAGTGCTAAATAGGTGGATTGTGGTGCAGCACTGCTCAATGGGCCGGCCAGAAAGCCCCATTCCACGCTGTAACTCTAAATAAAATAAAAGAAATGTAAATGCTCACAGTCACAGGAAAAAAATGCAAGTTCCACGCAGACAACACTAGAGATCAGGAACAAACATCAGCTGTCCGAACTGTAAGGTAACAGCTCTAGTAGCTACACCTCGGTGCTGACCAAATGTGCAAAAGAAAAGGACTCTTTGTACAGATATGCTCTAGTATAGAGCAAAATATAGTGGGAAGTTAGATGACTGGGAAGCTTTGAAGAACAGCAATAGGCAACTAAAAAACTCAAAAGGGGGAAAAAGATAAAATATGAATGTAAGCTAGCCAATAATATCAAAGAAGATATGAAAATGTGAAGTGAGAGTAAATATAGGATTGCTGGAAAATGATGCTGGAGAAAAAGTAATGGGGGACAATGTAATGGCGGACAAACTGAATAAGTATTTTGCATCAGTCTTCACTGTGGAAGACATGAACAGTATACCAGAAGTTTGAGAGTGTCCAGGGGCAAAAGTGAGTGCAGCTGCTATTACTTGGGAGATGTTGCTTGGTGAACTGTAAGGTCTGAATGTAGGTTTGTCAGCTGGATCAGACGGTCTAAACCACAGGAGAGGTAGCTGAAGAGATTGTGGAGTCATTAGTAATGATATTTCAAGAATTAATAGATTCGGGCTTGGTTGTGGAGGACTGGAAAATTGCAAGTGTCACTTTATTCAAGAAAGGAGGAGGCAGAAGAAAGAAAACTATAGGCTTGTTAGCTTGAGTTCAGTGGTTGGGATGATGTTGGTGTCAATTGTTAAAATAGGCTTTAGGGGTACTTAGAGGCACATGATGAAACAGGCAAAACACAGCATGGTTTCCCTCAGGGAAAATCTTAGCAGACAACTTTGTGGAATTCCTTGCGGAAATAACAGGTGGGAAAGACAAAGGAGAATTGGTGAATGTTAAAAACTTGGATTTTCAGAAGGCCTTTGAAAAGGTTCTCGACATGAGGCTGTTTAGCAGGATAAGAGCCCATGGTAGTACAGTAAAAATACTAGCATTGATAGAGCACTAACTGGTAGGAAGGAGGCAAAGAGTGGAAATAAAGGAAGCCTTTTCTACTTGGCTGTGGTGACTAGTGGTGTTTTGCAGTGGCCTGTGTTGGGGCCACTTCTTTTTGCATTGTATATCAATACATTTGATGACGGAATTGATGGCTTGTGGATGTTTGCAGTCGATACGAAGATAGGTGGAGGGGCAGGTAGTTCTGAGGAAGCAGGAAAGCTGCAGAAGGACACAGTGTCAGAAAGTATCTGGCCATGCCCTATGGTAGAAGAAAAACGTAGTTTAGTTTCTAAACGGGGATAATATTCAGAAGTTTGAGGTGGTGGTAAACATAGAAATATACAAACATAGAAAACCTACAGCACAATACAGGCCCTTCGGCCCACAAAACTGTGCCAAACATATCCCTATCTTAGAACTACCTAGGCTTTACCCATAGCCCTCTATTTTTCTAAGCTCCATGTAGCCGTCCAGGAATCTCTTAAAAGACCCTATTGTTTCCGCCTCCACCACCGCCACTGGCAGCCCACTCCACGCGCTCAGAACTCTCTGCATAAAAAAAAACTTACACCTGACATCTCCTCTATACCTACTTCCAAGCACCTTAAAACTATGCCCTCTCATGCTAGCCATTTCAGCCCTGAGGAAGAGCCTCTGACTATCCACATGATCAATGCCTCACACTATCTTGAACACCTCTAACAGGTCACCTCTCATCCTCAGTCGCTCCAAGGAGAAAAGGCCACGTTTACTCAACCTGTTCTCATAAGGCATGCTCCCCAATCCAGGCAACATCCTTGTAAATCTCCTCTGTACCCTTTCTATGGTTTCCATGTCCTTCCTGAAGTGAGGTGACCAGAACTGAGCACGGTACTCCAAGTGGGGTCTGACCAGGGTCCTAGATAGCTGCAACATTACTTCTCAGCTCTTAAGCTCAATCCCACAATTGATGAAGACCAATGCACTGTTTCCCTCCTTAACCGCAGAGCCGACCTGCGTAGCAGCTTTGACTGTCCTATGGACTTGGACTCCAAGATCCCTTCTGATCCTCCACACTACCAAGAGTCTTACCATTAATGCTATATTCTGCCATCATATTTGACCTACCAAAATGAACCACCTCACACTTATCTGGATTGAACTCCATCTGCCACTTCTCAGCACAGTTTTGCATCCTATCAATGTCCTGTTGTAACCTCTGACAGCCCTCCACACTATCCACAACACCTCCAACCTTTGTGTCATCAGCAAACTTACTAACCCATCCATCCACTTCTTCATCCAGGTCATTTATAAAAATCACAAAGATTAGGGGTCCCAGAACAGATACCTGAGGCACATCACTGGTCACCAGCCTCCATGCAAAATATGACCCGTCTACAACCACACTTTGCAAGTCAGTTCTGGATCCACAAAGCAATGTCTCCTTGGATCTCATGCCTCCTTACTTTCTCAATAAGTCTGCATGGGGTACCTTTCCAAATGCCTTGCTAAAATCCATATACACTACATCTAACGGCTCTACCTTCATCAATGTGTTTAGTCACATCCTCAAAAAATTCAATCAGGCTCCTTAGGCACGACCTGCTTTTTACAAAGCCATGCTTGCTATTCCTAATCATATTATGCCTCTCCAAATCTTCATAAATCCTGCCTCTCAGATTTTCTCCATTAACTTACCAACCACTGAAGAAAGACTGATTGGCCTATAATTTTCTGGGATATCCCTACTCCTTTCTTGAATAAGGGAACAACATCCACAACCCTCCAATCCCCTGGAACCTCTCTTGTCCTCATTGCCAGAGGCTCAGCAATCTCCTCTCTCGCTTCCCACATTAGCCTGGGGTACATACTGTCTGGTCCCAGTGACTTATCCAACTTGATGCTTTCCAAAAGATCCAGCACATCCTCTTTCTTAATATCTCCATGCTTAAGCTTTTTAGTCCACTGAAAGTTATCCCTCCAATCGCCAAGATCCTTTTCCATAGTGAATACTAAAGCAAAGTATTCTTTAAGTACCTCTGCTATTTTCTCAGGTTCTATACGCACTTTCCCACTGTCACACTTGATTGGTCCTATTCTCTCACGTCTTATCCTCTTGCTCTTTACATACTTGTAGAATGCCTTGGTGTTCTCCTTAATCCTGTCCGCCAAGGCCTTCTCATGGCCCCTTCTCACTCTCCTAATTTCATTCTTAAACTCTTTCGTGCTAGTCTTTTAATCTTCTAAAGGCAAATGCGGTGTTAGGTGTCATTTTGAGCGGACTAGAATATAAAAACAAGGATGTAATGCTGAGGCTTTATAAGGCACTGGTGAGGCCTCATTTGAATTATCGTCAGAATTTTTAGGCCCCCTGTCTAAAAATGGATGTACTGACATTAGAGAGGTTCACAAAAATGATTCCAGGAATGGAAGGCTAATCATATGAGGAGCATTTGATGCTCTGGGCCTATACTTGCTGGAATTTAGAAGAATAAGTGAGGATCTCATCGAAATATATCAAATGTTGAAAGGCCGAAATAAAGTGGATGCAGGGAGGATGGTTTCTATAGTGGGGCAGTCTAGGATTAGAGTGCACAATCTCAGAATAAAGAGTTGTCCATTTAGAATGGAGATGAAGAGGAATTTCATTAGCCAGATACTGACGAATCATTGACACAGACAGCTGTAGAGGACAGGTCATTGTGGGTGTGCCGTATTCATGTTTGCTGATGACACCACTGTTGTAGGCAGAATCAAAGGTAGTGACGAATCAGCATATAGGAAGAAGTTTGAAAATCTGCCTGTGTCGTTCCATAAGAATGGTATCTTACTCAATATCAGCAAGACCAAGGATCTGAATATTGGCTTCAGGAGGAGGAAGCCAGAGGTCCTCATCAGAGGATCAGAGGTGGAAAAGGTCAGCAATTTTAAGTTCTTTAGTGTTATTATTTCAAAGGACCTGTCCTGGGTCCAGTATTCAAGTATAATTATGAAGAAAGTGTGGCAGCACCTCTACTTCCTTAGAAGTTTGCGAAGATTCAGCACAACATCTAAAGCTTTGTCAGACCTCTGTAGGTGTGTTGTGGAGAGTATATTCACTGGCTGCATCACACTGAGCATGGGCCATGTGCTCAGTCCACTGCTGCTCACTCTGCTGACTCATGACTGTGTTGCAACACACAGTTTAAACCACATCATCAAGTTCGTCGATGACATGACCGTGGTGGGTCTCATCAGCAAGAACGATGAGTCAGCATACAGAGAGGAGATGCAGCGGTTAACTCAGGGGTACCCAACCTTTTTTGCACCGCGGACCGGTTTAATATTGACAATATTCTTGCAGACTGGCCGACCGAGGGGAGGCGGGGTTAGGGTTGCCAAGTTCCTCACTGCGTTTACCCCGAGAAAGACTACCATGACCATGAAGCCTTGCGCGGGCACCTGTGTGGGCGTGCGTGATGTACGCATGCGTGTATGTGCTGATTTTTTTCTACAAATCGGTTTTGGCGTTTCTGTTCAGTGAAACTACACTGTACATACATTATTTCTACTTTATATAGGCTGTGTATTTATCATATCATTTCTGCTTTTACTATATGTTAGTGTTATTTTAGGTTTTATGTGTTATTTGGTATGATTTGTTAGGTTATTTTTTGGGTCTGGGAACACTCAAAAAATTTTCCCATATACATTAATGGTAATTGTTTCTTCACTTTATGCCATTTCAGCACGAAAGGTTTACATAGGAACGTTCTACCTTAGCAGGGGAAATACGGGACAAGGGTGGTCACACCAATTTATTGATACAAGATGTCCCGGCTAATACGGGACACTTGGCAACCCTAGTGGGGGTGTTAATCACGACCGGAATATAGGTGATAAGTCAAGTTTAAGTCACTTATAAGTGGCTAATACAGTCAGTTTCATTTCTAAACGGGTTTATCTAACGAATTTAATATTCAACACAGTGCATATTTTCCTCGCATGAATATAGTGTTAAGTCACTTATAAGTCAATAGCATCATAACATTTTAAGTAACGTTTGGACATTAAGCACACAGTCCTCAGTAAGGGTCTCACCTTTGTCCCCCTTCGCCCACACCTCAGCGAGTTCTGTGTTCGTCATGATGCGGAACTCTTCTTCCGCCGTCTCCATCTCCGAGCCTACTTCTTCAGCAAGGACTCTTCCACCTCCACCGATGACCCCTTCTCCCATCTTCAACCCTCCTCTTCTTCATGGACATCCTGCTCTGGTCTTCTGCCTGCTCTGGATCTCTTAATCGCTAACTGCCGACGGGACATCAACCGTCTCGTTTTCACCGCACCTTGTTCCCATTCCAACCTCACTCCTTCGGAACGCTCTGCTCTCCACTCCCTCCGCACTAATCCTAACCTTATTATTAAACCCGCCGATAAGGGGGCTGCTGTTGTAGTCTGGCGTACTGACCTCTACCTTGCCGAGGCACAGCGACAACTCGCCGATACCTCCTCTTATTTACCCCTCGATCGTGACCCCACTAAGGAGCACCAGGCCATTGTCTCCCACACCATCACCGACTTTATCTGCTCAGGGGATCTCCCATCCACTGCTACCAACCTTATAGTTCCCAGACCTCGCACTTCCCGTTTCTACCTCCTACCCAAGATCCACAAACCTGCCTGTCCTGGCAGACCTATTGTCTCGGCTTGCTCCTGCCCCACCAAACTCATTTCTGCATACCTCAACACAGTTTTATCCCCCCTTGTTCAATCCCTTCCTACCTATGTTCGTGACACTTCTCATGCTCTTAAACTTTTCAATGATTTTAAGTTCCCTGGCCCCCACCGCTTTATTTTCACTATGGATGTCCAGTCCTTATATACTTCCATCCCCCATCAGGAAGGTCTCAAAGCTCTCAGCTTCTTTTTGGATTCCAGACCTAATCAGTTCCCCTCCACCACCACTCTGCTCCATCTAGCGGAATTAGTCCTTACTCTTAATAATTTCTCCTTTGGTTCCTCCCACTTCCTCCAAACTAAAGGTGTAGCTATGGGCACCCGTATGGGTCCTAGCTATGCCTGCCTTTTTGTTGGCTTTGTGGAACAATCTATGTTCCGTGTCTATTCTGGTATCTGTCCCTAACTTTTCCTTCGCTACATCAACGACTGCATTGGTGCTGCTCCCTGCACGCATGCTGAGCTCGTTGAATTTATTAACTTTGCCTCCAACTTTCACCCTGCCCTCAAGTTTACCTGGTCCATTTCCGACACCTCCTTCCCCTTTCTAGATCTTTGTGTCTCTGTCTCTGGAGACAGCTTATCCACTGATGTCTACTATAAGCCTACTGACTCTCACAGCTATCTGAACTATTCCTCTTCTCACCCTGTCTCTTGCAAAAATGCCATTCCCTTCTCGCAATTCCTTCGTCTTCGCCGCATCTGCTCTCAGGATGAGGCTTTTCATTCCAGGACGAGGGAGATGTCTTCCTTTTTTAAAGAAAGGGGCTTCCCTTCCTCCACTATCAACTCTCCTCGCAAGCGCATCTCCCCCATTTCACGTACATCTGTTCTCACTCCATCCTCCCGCCACCCCACTAGGAATAGGGTTCCCCTGGTCCTCACCTACCACTCCACCAGCCTCCAGGTCCAACATATTATTCTCCGTAACTTCCGCCACCTCCAACGGGATCCCACCACTAAGCACATCTTTCCCTCCCCCCCCCCCTGCATTCCGCAGGGATCGCTCCCTACGCAACTCCCTTGTCCATTCGTTCCCCCCCATCCCTCCCCACTGATTTCCCTCCTGGCACATATTCGTGTAAGCGGAACAAGTGCTACACATGCCCTTACACTTCCTCTCTTACCACCATTCAGGGCCTCAAACAGTCCTTCCAGGTGAGGCGACACTTCACCTGTGAGTCGGCTGGGGTGATATACTGCATCCAGTGCTCCCGATGTGGCCTTCTATATATTGGCGAGACCCGACGCAGACTGGGAGACCGCTTTGCTGAACACCTATGCTCTGTCCACCAGAGAAAGCAGGATCTCCCAGTGGCCACACATTTTAATTCCACATCCCATTCCCATTCTGACATGTCTATCCACAGCCTCCTCTACTGTAAAGATGAAGCCACACTCAGGTTGGAGGAACAACACCTTATATTCCGTCTGGGTAGTCTCCAACCTGATGGCATGAACATTGACTTCTCTAACTTCTGTTAATGCCCCACCTCCCCCTCGTACCGGTGGTTGGGGACCAATAGGCTAACAGACTGGTGCAGAGCCAAGAACCTGTCTCTGAAGGTGAACAAAGCAAAAGAGATGGTTGTTGACTTCATGAGGACACGGAACGACCACTCACCACTGAATATCGATGACTCCTCTGTAGAGATCATTAAGAGAACCAAATTTCTTGGTGTTCACCTGGCAGAGAATCTCACCTGGTCCCTCAACACCAGCTCCATAGCAAAGAAAGCCCAGCAGCGTCTCTACTTTCTGAGAAGGCTGAGAAAAGTCCAACTCCCTCCCCCCATCCTCACCACATTCTACAGAGGTTGTACTGAGAGCATCCTGAGCAGCTGCATCACTGCCTGGTCCGGAAACTTCACCACCTCGGATCGCAAGACCCTGTAGCGGATAGTGATGTCAGCTGAGAAGATCATCGGGGTCTTCCTTCCCTCCATTTCAGACATATACACCGCACGCTGCATTCGTAAAGCAAACAGCATTATGAAGGACCCAACGCACCCCTCATACAAGCTCTTCTCCCTCCTGCCATCTGGCAAAAGGCACCGAAGTATTTGGGCTCTCACGACCAGACTACATAACAGTTCCTTCTCTCAAGCCATCAGACTCCTCAATACCCAGAGCCTGGACTGACACCAACCTACTCTACTGTGCATATTGTCTTTTTTATTATTTATTGTAATGCCTACACTGTTTTGTGCACTTTATGCAGTCTTGGCTAGGTCTGTAGTCTAGTGTAGTTTTGTGTTGTTTTACATAGTTCAGTGTAGTTTTTGTATTGTTCATGTAGTACCATGGTCCTGAAAAACATTCTCTCGTTTTTACTGTGTACTGTACCAGCAGTTATGGTCGAAATGACAATAAAAAGTGACTTGACTTGATTTGTCTGGTGTGCAAACATCAATGCCCTTGAACAGAAATTCTTATAAAAAGTAGTGGGTACTCCCCAGTCCTTCAAGGGTAAAGCCCTCCCCACTATTGAGTACATCTACACAGAGCATTGTCACAAGAAAAGAGCATCCGTTATCGGGGCCCTTACCACCTAGAACATGCCCTCTTCTCTCTGCTGGTATCAGGAAGAAGGTACAGGAGTCTCAGAACTCACAGCACCAGGTTCAGAAACCATCAACCATCAGGCTCTTGAACCAAAGGGGATAACCACTCAGCTTCAATTACCCCATTATTGAAATGTTCCCACAACCTATTTAATCACTTTCAAGGACTTTTTATCTCACATTCTCAATATTTATTGTTTATTTATTCATTATTATTGTTTATTTCTTTTTGTATTTGCACAGTCTGTTGTCTTTTGCACACTGGTTGAATGACCACATTGGTATGGTCTTTCATTGATTTTATTATGGTTATTATTCTGTTATGGATTTATTGATTATGCCCACCTGAAAATGAATCTCAGGTTTGTATATCGTGACATATATGTACTTTGACAATAACTTTAATTTGAACTTTGAACTTTGTATTTAAGGCAGAGTTTGGTAGATTCTTGGTACGTCAGAGTATGAAAGGTTATGGGGACAAGGCAGCAGAACGGGGTTGAGAGGGAGATGGATCAGACATGATGGAATGGCAGATCAGACTCGATTGGCCAAATAGATCAATAGATACTTTATTGATCCCAAAGGAAATTACAATGTCACAGTGGCATTACAAGTACACAGATATACAAATATTGGAAGAGAAGTGGTTGTTATGATGTATCTAGTGTGGTAGTGTAGTGGGCATTGCTTGTTGCTCTCACTTTCAGCTTCTACTGCTGCCTAGCAGGAGAGCTGAATGTGCAACTCCCTCACTGCCAGGACATAGCCTCTCCACAGCAAGCCTCATGTAGTGCCTCTTTGCTGGCTACATATGGAAACTGAACTCCTTTTGGACTCAGGCTGAAATACAGAGGCCAGAGAGACAGTCTGGCCCCTAAACATGTAGCACACAGGCCTACTGGTGTGTGAACATGTCCTGGTGCTCGTGAACCAGGTCCCCAGTCATGGATAAATAATCCTGCTGCCTTGTGGGCAACCTGGGGAGAGACAAAGGCTACGGGAGTAAACCCAGACAATAAATTTGAAGTGGAGACCCTAAGGCAGTAGGCCATCATTGAACATCCTTCCAACAGCTCCTGCAACCAAGCTGGTACCAAATGTATTGCCTCATAGGATTTCCTTTGGACTACTCTGGAGAGGTCGAGAGGGGGATCTTGACGACTGGGCATCTCAGGATCTGCATATCTTCTGCCCAGGTTTGTGATGATGATGAACAGATGGATGCCAGTCCCCAGAAGAGAAGAAAGGAAGAATAAAAAAATAAGTCATCTCAAACAGTCTAAACAGGAGGGGGTCATCACTTCCCCGGCTACAGATTAACTCATTATAGAGCCTAATGGCTGCGGGTAAGAATGACCTTATATAGTGCACTTTGGAGCAGCACAGTTGTCTTAGTCTATTACTAAAGGTGTTCCTCTGTTCTGTCAAGGTAGCGTGTTGAGGGTGAGAAACATTGTCCAGAATTGCCAGGATTTTTCATTTAGACCCTTCATTCTACCACAGCCTCCAGTGTGTCCAGTTTGATTTCTGTAACAGAGCCAGCCTTTCTAATCAGTTTATTGAGCCTGTTGACATCACTAGTGTTGACACCATTTCCCCAGCACATCACCGCAAAGAAGATTGTACTGGCAACAACAGATTAGTAGAACGTATGAAGGAGAGACCTGTATACTCCAAAGGACCTCAGCCTCCTCAGGAAATAGAAGTGATTCTGACCTTTCTTGTATATAGCCTCTGTGTTAATGCTGTACTCAATTCTGTCATCCAGGTGCACCCCCAGGTATTTGTAGATCCTGACTACATCCACATCCTCACCATCAATAGTAACAGGGAGCATTGGTTTGGTCTTCCTAAAGTCCATCACCATTTCCTTTGTCTTACTGATGTTGAGCTACAGATGATCCAGCTTGCACTATTTGACAAAGTCCTCCACCAGGTCCCTGTATTCATCTTCCCATCCTCCCTTTATATACCCAACTGTTACTGAATCATCAGAGAATTTCTGCTGATAAAATGACTCATTCCTAGGTATACTGGGTAAACTAGAAGGGAGCTAATACAGTTCCCAGAGCTGCTTATAGCCATGTCTGATACTCAGCTCTAAAGCCACACAAACTGTGATCTGCCAGTCAGGTAGTCCATTATCCAGGATACAAGGGAAGTGCCAACCTGCATTGAATGGAGTCTTTCCCCCAGCAGTGAGGACTGTATGGTATTGAAGGCACTTGAGAAGTCAAAAAATATTATCCTCACAGTGCTGTTCTGCTTATTCAAATGGGAGTAGGCTCTGTTCGGCAAGTAGATGACAGCATCGTCATCTCCAATATGCTCCTGGTAGGCAGACTGCAGGGGATCGAGGACTAATCCGACCAGGGGGTCGGAGGTCAGTCAGGACCAGTCTCTGTGGGGTCTTCTTGATGTGTGAGGTCATGGCCACTGGACGGTAGTCATTCAAAACTTTCAGTTAGCCCTTCTTGGGTGCTGGGACTACACATGATGTTTTCTACACAGTCAGGACCCTTTCTAGGCTGAAACTCACATTGAAAACACACTGGAGAGCTGCACACAGCTGCTCAGCACACTCCTTCAGGACCTTGGGGTTCACATCATCCAGTCCCAATGCTTTGCCGTACCTGAGTTTCCCCAGGGCCTTTCTCATCTGCTCAGTAGTGAAGGTGAGTCCATGATGACTGGCGAGTTGGTGGAAAGTGGGTGCTGGGGGAGGTGAAGATTAGGATGATAGCAATTGGTATGTGGAGGTGTGGATGGTAGGTACAGAGCAAGGAGGAAATGTAGACAGTGGTAGCCTATGTTGTTCATCCATGAACTGGAGGAGAGGAGGGAGGAGGGGAGGGGAGTTCTTTGTGCTGAGGTGTCATTGGGTACCTCAGCTCCTGGACTGGTGTGCTGAGGGGGGTGTGAACATGAGTGCAATTGTCAAACCTATTGAATTGGTTTAACTCATTCGCCCATTCACGGCTACATTCCGAGGCTCTACGGTTAAACTGGTTAAAGCCAATGAATTTCTTCATGCCTCCTGTGTGCTACTTCCCTAGTTTGTTCTCCAGCTCTCCCCTGTATTCCTCTTTAGCCTTCTTGATCTTCTCCTTTAGCTCCCTCTGCACTTGTTTGAATTCCTCTCCATCTCCTGATCTGAAAGCTCTCTTTGTGGTCTTAATTCTTTTCCAAAGTCTTATGGTCTTATGGTATGTGATAGACCTCTAGGAGTTCTGCATCCGTTAGTCTTGTGAGACCATGGATCTGCGCCTGGAAAGTCTTCACTCTCCAAGGCACAGGCATGGGCAAGGTTGTATGGAAGACCGGCAGTTGCCCATGCTGTAAGTCTCCCCTCTCCATGACACTGATGTTGTCTAAGGGAAGGGCAAGGGCCGATACAGCTTGGCACCAGTGTTGTCGCAGAGCACTGTGTGGTTAAGTGCCTTGTTCAAGGACACAACACGTTGCCTCGGCTGGGGCTTGAACTCACGACCTTCAGATCACTAGTTGAATGCCTTAACCACTTGGCCACGTGCCCACACAAGGGGTTCAGCACTGGCTGTCAAAGCACAATTTTCCCTATAGTGTGTCTTTGTCAAATACAGATGAACAAACTGTTTCATACCATTTTCAATGTTACAGCTTCCTGCCTCTTGAACATGCTTTGCTGTTCCTGTTTTACTGTGGATGCAGTTTGGACCAGCGTAAAACTGCCTGCTGCTCTGTTGAATCTCATTGATCATTCCTGAGGCACAGATAATGACAATTTCTACCTTGGAAATACCAACAACATTCAGAAAACCTCTATTGACCTCTTCTAATTAGTTTTAGATTATTACTAACAAGTCAGTACAGGCATCTGTTTTCTTAATAATACAGTAATGAAATATTAACTGGATATTTATTTTGCCTACAGCATAGGTCCTAAGTATAATTACTGGCAGCACACAGCTGAATGCTATTTCTTGGCTACAGGGCTAGTTCTTAGAGAGATCAGAATTCTTTATTTAGAGTTGTTTGCTCTTTATTGGCTCCTTTGATGAGAAGATCCATTTTACATAGTAGTTACAGAACATTGGCCACATGACTGTTTAGGGGTGGATGACCTAGGGGCAGTACAATAGCGTCGTGGATAGTGTAATGCTTTATAGTACCCGTGATGAGGGTTCAATTCCTGCCACTGTCTGTAAGGAGTTGCCCCACTGACAGGTTGCACCTGCGCTCTTCGTATCTCTTTCCCCTACTGTGTTGGCAGAGGGTTTACTCTCTGATTTGGTCCTTGGGATTAGACAAATTGTAGACAGGGATGTACCAGTCAAAATACATCTTATGGCAGGGGGTGGAGGGGGTTGCGAGTTACTGAGACTCAAGTTCTTCAAGGCCATTCCCACGCTATGGGGTAAGGTTGGCTGGAATGGAACTCTCCCTCCCCGCTTCCACCAAAATAGATTGCCAAAACCCAAAAGCCCTTTTCTTCCTCATTGAAGGGGATCATATCGAAGTTTCATTTATTATCAAAGCATGTATCCATATACAACTCTGAAATATGTCTTCTCCAAATAGCCATTAAACAGGGAAAGAACATGAAAGTTCTTCATGAGAGAAACATCAAACCCACTCCTCCTGCTCAAAAAAGGATAGCATTGCAGTCATCAACCCCCAAACCCCTCCTCCCTCTGCACAAAAGTGAACAGGAACATTGACCCAAAAAATACCCTCACACGCTCAAAAAAACTAACAGAACATCAACCCCTGAACATCCTCCACTCAAACAACAAAACGGAAATGGAACAGACGATAAAAATACACAATATGAAAACCATAAGTTTGAAAATGCCCACAGTCCATGAATGCAAAAGGATGCATCATTTCCGGCGAAATGGAGTCAAGCATCGGCTCGTACACCGTCTTGAAGTTCCTTCGCATCGAGGCCGTCAGGGTATGCGCTTGCTTCCTGGAATCTTCTAGGAGACAGCAAAACACTGGATTACTCAAATGATCTCTGAACTGTAAATCGCAGGCTCTAACAGTCCCAGAAACATATTTAAGGTGAAAAACAGAAGTAAAATAGACATTTTTTGTGGGTTATCTGGAAGATGTTGACCAAGGGAGTGTTGTATGCCAACGCCATCTTGTAAACTGGGGAATCAGTGGCACCCCTTCTGCGGCATATGATGGTGGCCTCTTGTAGACCCAACAGTCTGAAGTTGGTGTGCTTCACATACTCGAATGCCAACTGTAGGAATGCATTGTAGGATTTCACACTGACCACCATCATCACCACTACCATAAGCATCCACCACTTTGAATTGTGTAATAGAATCACTGAACACTATAGCACAGAAACAGGCCTTTTGACCTACCTAGTCTGTGCCAAGCTGTTAATCAGTCTGGTCCCATCGACCTGCAACCAGACCATAGTCCTCTATACACTTCTCACCTTAGTACCCATACAAATTTCTCTTTCATGTTGAAATTGAACCCGCGTCCACTACTTGGTTCACACTCTCACCACGCTCTGAGTGATGGTCCCCCCTCATGTTCCCCTTAAACGTTTCACCTTTCACCCTTAACCCATGACCTTTAATTCTAATCTCACCCAATCTCAGTAGAAAAAGCTTGCTTGAATATACCATCATTCGTATGGAGAGACAAACTCACTTCCTCCTGGTTATTTACATGGTCATTTAAACATGTCAGTTCCAGTTTCCCCACTAACGCTACCCACTGCGTATTGCCCATAATTCCTACACCCCCCCCAATCCCGGTGGCCCCTGTGATTGCTGTACCCAGAACTTCTCTGATTCCTCTTTCAACTCTACCTCCCCTACTTTCAGAGAGTCCGATACTGCTAAATATCATTGGGGACCCACACAGATTTGCTGGCTGGGACTTCAGATGGACCACTACCCATGGCAGCACACTCAGCCATCCCTGGAAGGTGCTTGTAGGGGTCAATAACTTAGTCTGTTGCTTCAGCAACCCCATCAGCCCCATTGTCTGCTGGTAGTTTGGGATATGAAAGGCCACAGAAAGCCATGCTCATCTCCCTCCAAAGACAAATTTAATCCTTATACCACACACAAAATGCTAGAGGAACGCAGCAGAGAGGCAGCATCTATGGAAGAAGTCGACATATCTAGCCGAGATCCTTCAGCAGGACTGGAGACCATCTATTTTTCTCCATGGATGCTTCCTGGCCTGCTGGGTTCCTCCAACATTTTATCTGTGTTGCTTGGATTTCCAGCATCTGCAGATTCTCTCTTGTTTGTGATTTAATCCTTGTATTTTCCTTCCTTCAGAGCCTTCACAAGTAACTGCAAATTTTAGAACAAACAATTAATTTCTACAGTGAAAAAATTTAGCACATTTTCCAAAGAAGAGAGGGAAAGAAAAGATGACTGGGTGGGCGGGGGCACCCAACACATGAACACATTCACACAGCCACTTAAGGGCACAACCTGCTGAAAAGATATGAGCTCCTGCAAATTCACTCCAGCAAGAGATATCGGGGACCATATATGAGGATTGCGAGGAATCCTGCTGAGGTCAGAAGTAGAGGGTTTGGAGAACAACCTTTCTCCCTTAACGGCCTCCTGACCTCCCTTGCCCTGGCAGTGCTCCCTGCACATGGGATACCTGCTCCTTTGGGACCCAGATCTGAGCAATGCCAAAAGCATTGCCTTTCCAGTCACACATGGTCCTCCACTTCCAATCTGCTTGTCTAATTTGCACATCCAACTACAGACACCTTCCTCCATGTACTCTAACCCTTCAAGCAACTAAATCATGACGAAGGGTCTGGGCCTGAAACGTCGACTGCACCTCTTCCTACAGATGCTGCCTGGCCTGCTGCGTTCACCAGCAACTTTGATGTGTGTTGCTTGAATTTCCAGCATCTGCAGAATTCCTGTTGTTTCAGCAACTAAATGGCTGCATTTACTGTACCCCTGACTGTCAGTCCCATGAAAGGCAGCACTACCCCTTTCAAATGGGGTGCTGCTGTCATAACCAAATGCAGGGCTTCATTTAGAATCCTTTGGCAGCCTATCACCATCGCTGAATATACCACTGTTCTTCTTCGTGGACTGTCACCTTGTTGTGGTGGAGAGGCTTGTGTGGTCCTGAGATCCCGAGAGCGATGCCGTTTGGAGCTATGCTCCTGGTAGGGTCACCCATGGTGGTAAGGTCGAGGGTGAGATCCCTGACAAAGAGCAATCCAAACAAGACCTCAATGGTGGAGCAGGCGGACGAAGTTACTTCAAACTCAACGGCTGTGAAGGTGGATGAAGGCTGCAACAAATCCATCAGCTCCAATTGTCATGGTTTCCATGACATTGGAATCAGTTGGTTGATTTGTGAAGTATTGTGTGCTTCTTGGAGTGCAACATCAAGTACATGTTAAACAAATACATGCACAGGTGTCTTCGCTCTGTGGGCCACTTCTTCAAGTCTTTCGGCGATCGGGGGAGGGCGACGGGAGCAGGCAATGTGATGGCTGGAAGCTCCTAGTCAAGAACCAGCGTGAAAGTGGTGAATACTTGATTCAGTCGCTCAACCTTTGGACAGAAGCAGGAAAGTTGTTCGGCAGCAGTATTCACATCTGAGCAGCCCTATTTAGGATCCACTCTGCTCACCGTGAACTGGGAAGGGGCTAGAAAAGGTGCCCTAAAAATAGTCTGCTTCACCCGATCCTGTCTGGAAAGCCGTATCCAGAGGGTTCACCATCATGCGGTCAAAAAACATAGAGAAGTGAAACTATGAAATTTGGAACCTGGATATACGAACTCTGATGGATAACCCAAATTCAGACCGACCAGAGAGGAGAACTGCCTTTGTTGCCCGGGAACTCCAAAAATTCGACTTTGACATTGTTGCTCTGAGTGAGACCCGCAGAGCTGGAGAAGGGCAACTAAAGGAAGAGCAAGGTCAATACAGCTTCTTCCTGGAAAGGACTTGATCCTGAACAACCGAAGATCCATTAAGTAGGTTTTGCCATCCAAAACAGCCTACTTCAGAAGCTGACAGAACAACCACTGGGAATCAACGAATGTCTCATGACTCTGCGAATCCAACTTGTCAAGAACCAACACGCTACAATGATCAATGCCTATGCTCCAACTCTGGACGCTGAAGATGAAGTAAAGATGAACTTCTATGACCAACTTGACCATGTCCTTTCCTCTGTTCCCAACAATGACAAGATCATTCTCTTGGGAGACTTCAATGCCTGAGTCTGGAAAGATCATAGGCTCTGGACTGGAATAATAAGCAAGGAAGGAGTTAGCAAGATCAACGCCAATGGAACACTTCTCCTCACCAAATGTGCTGAATACAACTTGGTGATTACAAACACCCTATTTTGCCAGAAAAACAGGCACAAAGTCTCCTGGCAGCATCCATGCTCCAAACATTCACACCTCATCGACTACATCATCGTACGATATCGGGACCAACAAGATGTACTGATAACAAGAGCTGTTACTGGTGCTGACGAGTGCTGGACAGACCATCGACTCATCCCGTCCACCATGAGAATGAAGATTCGGCCCAAAAGGAAACACCAAAATCAGAACACTATTACGAAATTTAATGTTGACATCCTTCAAGACATCAGCCATGTACAGAAGTTCCAACAAAATCTTCAAGAACAACTGCCTCAACAAATCCCACCATCTGTAGAAGAACACTGGAATCAATTGAAGAATGTTATCATCACCTCCTGCAAAGAAACAACTGGGTTCAAGATGAAAAAACATCAGGATTGGTTTGATGATAATGACAAACTACAACAACTCATTGACGAAAAGAGAAAAGCTTTCATTACCTTACAAAATGACCAACAATCGGGTACCAAAAGGAAACACTATCAGGAATGCAAGGCTGCAGTCCAGAAAAACACCCAAAACCTGAAAAACCAATGGTGGAGGAAGAAAGCTCAGGAACTCCAACAACTAGCAGACGCTAACGACACTCGAGGCTTTTTCAAAGCAACTAAAGCTATTTTTGGCTCATCCATACACGGTCAAGCCAAGATGGTCTCAAAAGCAAACATGGTTCAACCATCCTGAAGAGCAATGCTGACATCAATTCTCGATGGAGGGAGCTCTTTGAAGATCTTCTAAATCACACTTTCTCATTTGACAGGAATGTGATTAACAACATTCCAAAACAGCCCATTGACGACTCCGTAAGCAAAATACCAACACTTGAAGAAGTCAAGGAAGCCATCAAAACCTTGAAAAACAACAAGGCCACTGGACTTGTTGGAATACCAGCCAAGGTCTACAAAATTGGAGGTAACCCGTTTCATTATCAACTGTATCAACTTCTCATCAAGATCTGGATAAATGAAGACATACCGGCAGACTTTAGAGACTCAGCAATCGTTACCATCTACAAAAGGAAAGGCAATCAATCCGAATGCAGAAATTATCGTGGAATTTCCCTGTTAGCAACAGCAGGAAAGATCCTCACCCACATCATGAACAACTGGCTCAAGCCTTTAGCTGGGAAGATCCTTCCGGAGACACAAGCCGGTTTTAGACCATCACGTGGAGCAATCAACATGATCTTCACAATACGACAACTACAAGAAAAGTGTCATGAACAACTTCAACCTTTGTACATGGCATTCATTGACCTCACCAAAGCCTTTGACTCGGTATCAAGGGAACTCCTATAGGATGTCCTATCCACCTATGGATACCCCAAAAAGTACATTGGAATCCTGATACTCCTCCACGATGGCATCCTTGCCACAGTCATGGTCAGCAACAGTAACTTTGAGTCTTTTCAAGTTAGATCAGGAGTAAAACAGGGATGCGTGATTACCCCAACTTTGTTCACCATCTTCATTGCGACAATCATCCACATTAACAAGGATGACCTACCTCCAGGAATCGAAATTGTTTACAGAACAGATGGCAGACTTTTCAATCTTGCCTGTCTCAAATCCAAAACAAAGACATCCACGAGTTCCCTCATCAAATTCCAATATGCAGATGACAACAGTGTTGCAGCTCTTTCAGAAATCCACCTACAACAGATTCTGACTGCCTTCAACCGTGCATACACGAAACTTGGACTTACCATCAATTCCAAGAAGACTCATAACATCTATCAGCCATCACCATTTGAGACAAATCAGATAGAACCATCATTTCAACTTGGCGAAACAACCCTGGAAAATGTGAACCACTTTCCGTATCTTGGAAGTTACCTCTCCTCCAATGTCGACCTAAATGATGAGATCCAACTTCATCTTAAATGCACTGGAACAGCTTTTGGATGTCTCTGAACAAGAGTCTTTCATGATTGTGACATCCAAACAGACACCAAAATGTTAGTGTACAAAGCAGTGGTAATCCCAATGCTCCTGTATGCATCAGAAACCTGGACAACATACCAATGACATCTGAAGGCACTTGAAAAGTTCCACCAACGCTGTCTTCGAAACATCTTAAGTATCAGTTGAGAAGATAGAAGAACCAACATCAGTGTGCTAAATGAAGCAAAAGCAACAAGCATTGAAGCCTACGTCATCAAGAACCAGCTAAGATGGAGCGGTCATGTTGTTTGGATGAAAGACGAACGTCTGCCGAAACAAATCTTCTACTTCCAGCTTAAAGAAGGCAAACATAAAAGAGGCGGACAACAGAAGAGATTCAAAGACATCTTAAAAGCCAACATGAAGAAATGTAGCATCGACATCAACAATTGGGAAAACAATGCTAAGGACAGGAAACTCTGGCAAGCCATCATCCAAGAAGGAACAGTAACTTTCGAAGCCAACAGATGTGCAGAATTAGAAGAAAAGAGAAGAAAATGGAAAGAGAGGCAGCAACAACCAAAGCCCAATCTGCCATCTAGAACTACTTGTCCTGAATGCGGAAGAACTTTCAAAGCCAAGATTGGACTCATAAGCCACTTGAGAGCCCATAGGTAGATCAACAGAACAAAGACCATCATCCTTGACCTCAAGGGATAGCCACAATGACGATACCACTGTTGAAGGGCTCTGGTCCCTTCCTCTACTAGACTCCACCCCACCCAGTGTTCTGGATCCCACATAGTAAGGGAAGGGTATGTGATCTTGACTGCTGCTGTCACCCAAATCAGTAAGGATCTGTTCCTCTCATGGGAGTGATAGGCATCGTCAGGACATTAATGGCTGTGTGTTGGGACAATAGCCCTCCCAGGGTGCCCATCTCTCTTTATTAGATAGACTCACTCCAGCACTCCCCCCCACCAAACCCATATCCCATATCCTCAACAATCATGTTTCCAGAGGCACTATGGCTCCAGCCAATACCACCAATTCCTTGGCATAGAATTCCGTAATCTCTGTCATCTTAGAGGGTCCTATGGTACTACTCCTGGAATGTCCCCTGCCCCCCCTCCTGTCCCGTGAGGGACCACTGACTGCAG
The DNA here is from genome assembly GCF_030028105.1 of Mobula birostris. Taxonomy (NCBI): domain Eukaryota; kingdom Metazoa; phylum Chordata; class Chondrichthyes; order Myliobatiformes; family Myliobatidae; genus Mobula; species Mobula birostris. Next base: position 104,394,668 of record NC_092374.1, read on the forward strand.
CCACCCTTACTGGATATGGGACAGCATTGTTGCCAGTCTAGCTTGGACTATCTCAGGCATGTAGGGGGAAGTGTGTCCCTTCTCAAGGGAGAATCATGCTCTACTCTCTCTCCCCTATCCTCAACATCCAGCCAGAGATCTCCTCCCCCCCATCCACATGTTGGGACACATACTATCTCCTGCTATCTCTGTGCAAGCATCTCATGCTGATGCTTCAAAACAGCTGCCAGCAGCCAGAAAGGACCTGCGTGGCACCCCTTCCTCATGGAGAAGAACCCTGCCTTATTAAGTATGGGCATGATGTGGTGCCTGATTTTTCACCCCATGGGAGTCAACTGTCTGACCAGTTTATGTTTGTCCCATAGTTTGCCAGTAATTGGCGAGACTCCTAAATCCTGCACTGTTGTGTAATAATCCAGATATTATTAGTCAGCTTAATGTAAAGAGACCCTTAGGAGGCAGTGATTATAATATGATTGAATTTATTCTGCAATTTGAGAGGGAGAAACACAAGTCACATGTATCAGTATTGCAGTGGAATTAAGGGAATTACAGAGGCTTGAGAGAAGAGCTTGCCCAGGTGGATTGAAGGAGGATACTTGCAGGGATAATGACAGAACAGAAGTGGCTGAAGTTTCTAGGAATAGTCCACAAGACACAGGATAGATACGTCCCACAGTAGAAGCTCTCAAATGGCAGGGTTAGGCAACTATGGCTGACAAGGGAAGTTAAGGACTTCATAAAAGCCAAGGAAAGGTCATATAAGGTAGCAAAGTGACTGAGAAGTTGGATGATTGGGAATTTCTAAATATCCAACAAAAAGATGAAATATGAAGGCAAACTATCCAATAATGTAAAGCAAGATACTAAAAGTTTTCTTTAGTTATATAAAGAATAAAAAGGAGGTGAGAGTTAATATTAGACCACTGGAAATTGATGCTGGTGAGGTAGTAATGGAAGACAAAGAAATGGCAGATGAACTTAATAAATACTTGGCTTCAGTCTTCATTGTGGAAGACACTAGCTGTCTGCCAGGGTCCGTGAGTGTCAGGGAGCAGGAGTGAGTGCCATTTCTATTACAAAGGAAAAAGTACTAGGCAAACTAAAAGATTGATATGTCACCTGGACCAAATGGATTAAATCCCAGTATCATGAAAGAGGTTGCTGAAGAGATAACGGATGCATTGGTCATGATCTTCCAAGAATCACTTGATTCTAGCATGGTCCCAGAGGAATGGAAAATTGCAAATGTCACTCCACTCTGAAAGAGGACATTATTGGCCAATTAGCCTAACCTCAGTGGCTGGGAAAGTGTTGGAATCTATTATGAACAATGAGGTTTCAGGGTCCTTTGAGACTAATGATTAAACAAGTCAAAGTCAGCGTGTTTTCTGTGAAGGGAAATCTTGCCTGGCAAATTTATTAGAATTCTTCAAGGAAGTAACATGCAGGTTGGACAAAGGAGAAACAGTGGATGTCATTAACTCAGATTTTCAGAAGGCATTTGATAAGGTGCCTTATATGAGGCTGCTTAACAAGATAAAATCCTATGGTGTTACAGGAAATATACTGGTTTGGATAGAGTAATGGCTGACTGGCAGGAGGCAGTGGGTGGGAATAAAGTGGGCCTTTTCTTGTTGGCTGTACCTCATGGTCAGTATTGAACTTTTCATATTGTTTTTCAATGATTTAGATAATAGAATTGATGGCTATTCAGCAAAGTTTGTGGATGATGCAAAAGTAAGTAGAGGGGTAAGTAGTGCTGAGGAAGCTATGTGTTTGAAGCAGGACTTAGACAAATTGGAAGAATGGGCAAAAAAGTGACAGATGGAATACAATGTTGGGAAATGTATGATAATGCATTTTGATAAAAGGAAGAAAAGTGCAATTATTTAAATAGGAATTCAAACATCAGAGGTGCAAAGGTACTTCAGAGTCCTTGTGCAAGACTTACAGAAGGTTAATTCACAGGTTAAATCTGTTGTAAAAAAGGTGAATGCAATGTTGGCATTCATTTCAAGGGGAGTAGAATATAAAGACAGGGAGATAATGCTGAGGCTTTATAAGACACTAGTTAGGCCACACTTGGAGTATTGTCAACAATTTGGGGCCCCTTATTTCAGAAAGGATATATTGTCATTGGAGAGAGTCCAGAGAAGGTTCATAAGGATGATTCTGGGAATGAAGGGGTTAACATATGAGGAATGTTTGGCAGTTTTGGGCCTGTACTCACTGGAATTTAGAAGAATTTGTGGAGATCTGATTGAAACCTACCGAATGTTGAAAGGTCCGTATAAGGTCGATGTGGAGAGGATGTGTCCTTTGGTGGTTGGTATCCAGAACTAGAGGGCACAGCATCAAAATTGATGGGTGACTTTTTAGAACAGAAGAAGGGAGGAATTATTTTAGCCTAAGAGTGGTGAATCTCTGGAAGGCTCTGCCACAGACAGCAGTTGAAGCCAAATCCATGGGTATATTTGAAGTGGAAGTTGATAGATTCCTGATTGATCGGGACAGCGAGGGATATGCTGAGAGGGCAAGAGTATGGGATCTGGGATCAGCCGTGATGAAATGGCGGAGTGAGCTCAATGATCTGTATGGTCTAATTCGGCTCCTATGTCTTATGGTCTATCCTTTCCTAGATAAGGAGTTCAAAACTTCTCACTCTACTCCAAGTTAGGAGTATCAAAACTCAACATTATATCCTTCCTTTATACTCCAGTCCTCTTGAAATGAACGCTAACATTGCATTTACCTTCCTCATAACCAACTCACCCAACAAATTAATCTTTAGTGAATTCTGCATGAGGACTCCCAATTCCCTTTACACCTTGGATTTTTGAATATTCTCTCCATTTAGAAAATAGTTCAGGCTCTTATTTCTTCTACCAAAACGAATGACCATACAATTCCCAACACTGTATTCCATCTCCCAATTTTTGCCCATTATCCTAATCCTTCCGCAGCCCCCCTGCTTCTTCAACACCACCTACCGTCCACCTATCTTAGTATCACTCACAACCTTGGCCACAAAGCCATGAACTCTGCCATCCAAATCATTGACATATGACGTAAAAAGAAGCAGTTCCAACACAGACCCCAGTGGAACATCACTAGTCACCAGCAGCCAACCAGAAAAGGTTCTATTTATTACCACTCTTTGCCTCCTGCCAATCAGTCAATGCTCAATCCATGCTAGTATTTTTCCTGTATTTGTCTGAACCTGTTAAGCAACCTCATGTGCGGCACCTCATCAAAAGCTTTCTGAAAGTCCAAGAAGACAATGTGAACTGATTCTCCTTTGTGTAACGTGCTTGTTATTTCTTTAAGGAATTCCTAGATTTGTCAGGCAAGATTTTCCCTTAAGGAAACCATGGTGAATTTGACCTATTTTATAATATGCCTCCAAGTAGCTTTAAAGCTTATCCTTAACTCCAGCATCTTCCCAACCACTGAAGTCAAGCTAACTGGTTGATAATTTCCTTTCTTCTGTCTTCTTCACTTCTTGAAGAGTGGAGTGACATTTACAATTTTCCAGTCCCACAGAACCATGTCAATATCTATTGATTCTTGAAATATCATGACTAATGCCTCCACAATCTACTCAACTGCGATTATATCACTGCTGGTGTCCCCTTGAAATCAACTTTGGCCAGTTCTTCTCTCATGTCTCTGTAATTCACTCCACTGTAATGCTGTTACATCTCACTTTAGCTTCTCCTTCTCAAATTTCAGGGTGAATTCTATCATATTGTGATCACTGTCTCCGAAGTATTCCTTTCCCTTAAGCTCTCTAATCAATTCCAGTTCATCGCACGACATCTAATCCAGAATAGTTTATCCCCTCACAAACATGAGAAAATCTGCAGATGCTAGAAATCTGAGCAACACACATATCAGAGGTCCTACTGAAGGGTTTTGGCCCGAAACGTCAACTGTACTCTTTTCCATAGATGCTGCCTAACCTGCTGAGTTCCTCCTTTGTTTTATTTGTATAGTTGATCCCCTAATGACTCAACCATGAGCTGTCTAAAAGTCATCTTATAGGCATTCTACAAATTTTCCCCTCTTGGGATCCAGCACCAACTTCATTTTCCCAGTGTATCTACATATTGAAATCCCCCATGACAATCGTAACATTGCCTTTTTGCATGCCTTTTGTATCTCCTGTTGTAATTTGTAGGCCAGATCTTCACTACTATTTGGAGGCCTGTCCAATCAGGGTCTTTTTAACCCTTGCAGTTTCATAGCTCTGTCCATAAGGATTTTACAATTTCCTCTCCTGTGTCATCTCTTTCTAAGGATTTGATACCATTTTTTACCAACAAAGCCACCCAACTCCCTTTGCATACCTGCCTGTCCTTTCAATACAATATTTATCCATTACATAATCCATCCCATCCATTACATAATGTACTGGTTGGGCACAGGAGTACATTCAGCCAGAGACTCATTCCACCGAGATGCAACACTGAGCGTCATAGGAAGTCATTCCTGCCTGTGGCCATCAAACTTTACAACTCCTCCCTTGGAGGGTCAGACACTCTGAACCAATAGGCTGGTCCTGGACTTATTTCCATCTGGCATAATTTACATATTATTATTTAATTATTTATGGCTTTATATTGCTATATTTATACTCTATTCTTGGTTGGTGCAACTGTAACAAAACCCAATTTCCCTCGGGATCAATAAAGTATGTCTATCTATCTATCTATATATCCCTGGATGTTATCTCCCAGCTATAATCTTCTTGCAGCCACCACTCAGTGCTGCCCACAATGTCATTATAACAGTGCCACAAGTTGTTCATTTTATTCCATATACTGTATGCATTTAAATACAATACCTTTAGTCTGTATTCATCACCCTTGTTAATTTTGTCTCCCTTTTACATTGCAACTCATTTCGCTGAATGGTTCAAATGTTTAAAAGTTCATTTGTTATCAAAGTATTATCAACTCTGATATTCTTCTTCTCTGAGTAGCCATGAAACCAAGAAAGAAAAGAAGTATGATCATCAACCCCCCCAAATCCACACAAAAAAGCAAAGAAAAATGGAACAGCCACATTGCCCCCAAATCTCCCCACTCCCCCACACAAGAAATCTGAGAAAGATTGGGCGATAAGCACAGAATACAAAAGGACTAAGACTGAAAAATGTTTTAAACTTTGTCCTGTCATCATTTGTCCTTGCTAGTAGTCTCATTACACACTTATCTGTTTGTAAACCAACTGCCCCATCCTCAGCCTTATCACACCGGTTCCCATCCCCCTAACAAATTAGTTTAAATCTTCCTGAATAGCTCTGACAAGCCTGGCTGCAAAGATATTGATCCCTCTCAGGCTCAGGTGTAACCCATCCCTTTTGTGCAGGTCATACCTTGCCCAGCAGAGATCCAAATGAACCAGAAATCTGATCCCCTGCCCTCTGCACCAGTTCCTCAGCCACACATTCATCTGCCAAATGCTTCTATTCTTACCCTCACTGGTATGTGGCACAGGCAGCAATCCTGAGATTATGAATCTGGAGGTCCTGTTTTTCAGCTATCTACCTAGTTCCCTAAAATCTCTCTTCAGGTCTTCCTTGTCGTTCCTACCTATGTCATTGGTGCCAATATGCACCAAGACATATGGATGCTCATCTTTCCCTTTTAGAATGCCACAACCCCAATCTGAGACATCGCCGACCATGACACCTGGGAGGCCACATACCAACTGGGTGTCTCTAACGTGTCCACAGAACTTGTCTCTATTGTTATAACTATGGAATCTCCTATCACTGGTGCAGTCCTCTTCAGCTCTCTTCTCTTCTGAACAATGAGTCAGAGACCCAGTCGCTGCGGCTCCCTCCAGCACATCATCCCTTTCAACAATATCCAAAATGGTATAGTTATTATAGAGGAGAACAGCCACAGGGGTGCTCTGCACTGGCAGCCCCCTTGTTAGAGGTTGATAGAATGTGTCAATCATGCTCCCTCTTAATTTCCTGTGTTGCAGGGAAAACACACCTAGCTTCTCCAGTCTCTCCTCAAAAGTGAACGATTATTCATATTTTATGCTAAAGAATACACACACTCAGTGATTCAGGAACAGTCTCTTCCCCTCCACCATGGACAATGAACCCATGAACACTGCCTCACTACTTTTTATTTGCTCTTTTTGCACTACTTAATTAATTTAAATTTTACTATACTTATTGTAATTTATTGTTTCTTATTATTGTAATGCTGCCACAAAACAACTAATTTCACAACATATGGAAGTGATATCAAATTTAGATTCAGATTCTTCCTTTCACCTTAAAAGTATCTCTTCTCACATTAACCATTTCCTGGGAAAAGGTCTCTGGCTGTCCTGTTGATCAATGCCTCTGATCATCTTGTACTCCGCTATCAAGTCTTACATCCATCTCCACAAAACATTGTTGGTTGAAGGGCCTGTATTATGCTGTAATGTTGTGTTCTATTACTTGAAGCCAGGCAAAAACGACCATTGCCTTCCCTAGATGTGTACAATTACTTATTAGAACAATGCAAAATGATAAAGTCAGGATAATCTATTTACCACTGAATAAACCAAAAAGGAAACAAAGTGCAAGATGAATTCAGCTGATTGAGCAGCATCTCTGCTACAAGAAGAACTGTTGATGTTTCAGTTCATGAACTGCTGTATGCCATAATAGTCCAAATGTTTATGTTGTATATATCTGTTCCAGTGTTCCCCTATGAGATGGTGATGGTTTATCATCAACTAATAATTCTCTGATTTCCCTTCTCTAAACAATTTAGTATCTTATTCTTGTAGCATCTTAACCAAACCAGACCTTCCCTTCATTGCAAGCCTGCTGAATCTCTGTGAGAATTCTATTCTACGACTGGCAAATCATTTTAAGCTAGAACCATCTAAATATGTCAATTTTATACATTGTGAATACTCTTGGCTAGACTAAGCAAGTCCATCTGTTTAATTCCAATTACATTCACAGTGACGCTAAGTCAAAGTGCTTCTTTTTTCTGGAAAAGAAACAAGATTGGAAAGCGCCCAAGGGAGCCATTTCAGCTTAAATAACCTTTCTCCACTAGTCTGACCTGCAACATTACGAAGAAAGCTTATTAGCTCAGCCTCTGAAATCAAAGCCATTTATTGAGGCACTTTTACAGCTAATGTCGCTGCCAAAAATAAAATTTCTCTGTGCGTGTAAGAAAATTCAGTGTCAGATTAACCTTGTGATTGGTAATTATACATCAAAATATCTATTTCATATTCATTTTAATAGAAATTTGACTGCATGCATGCACAATTTTGAACACTGTTGCCTTTTAACAGATGAAATAACTTCACAAAGCTTTTAAGCCTCAGCAGTAGCTCTGCTGGTAATATCTTTGCCTCACTGATAGAAGGTTTTAGGGCTCTAGTCCTGCTCCAGAAGATGAGCACAGAAGTGTCACCATAAGGAGGGCACAACAGCATCTTTTCTTTCTTAGAAGTTTGTGTAGATTTGGAATATCACCAAAAACATCTGTAGATGCACAGGGAAGGGTTGCCTAACTGGTTGTGTCACAGCCTGGTATGGAAACACAAATGCCCACTAATAATTCAAAATTTACTTTGACTTTGAGTGTATAAACCTAATGTGAGTGCAGCAATGGTGGATGTGCTGGCTTTCAGGTGATCTAGTAATATAAAAATTTATTATCAGAGTACATACATGTCATCACATACAACCCTAAGATTTTTCTGCAGGGATACTGAACAAATCTACAGAACAGTAACTGTAAACAGGATCAATGGCACCAAACTGTGCAAATGCAAATATAAATAAATAACAATAAAAAACGAGCATGAAATAATGAAATAAGAGAGTCCTTAACTTTCATTCAAGAGCCTGATGGCTGAGGGGTAGTAACTGTTCTTGAACCTGGTGATGTGAGTCCTGAGGCACATGTCCCTTCTATTTGATGGCAGCAGCAAGAAAAGAGCATGGCCTGGGTGGTTTGGATCTTTGATAATGGATGCTGCTTTCTTACAGCGACATTTCATGTTGATGTGCTTAATGTTGGGCAGGTTTTATTTGTGAAATACTGTGCAGAATCCATTATCTTTTGTAGGATTTTCCACTCAAAGGTATTGGAGTTCCTGTACCAGGCCATAATACAGTCGATCAGCACACTTTCCACCACTCACCTATAGAAGTTTGCCAAAGTTTTTGATGATGTGCCGAATCTCCACAGACTCCTGAGGAAGTAGAGGTGCCATTGTACATCCTTTGCAGTTATATTTATATGATGGATCCAGGACAGGTCTTCTGAGATAGTGACACCCAGGAATTTAAAGTTACTGACCTTCTCCACCTTGGATCCTATGATGATTACTGGCTCATAACCTCTGGTTTCCCTCTCCTGAAGTTCCTTAGCCTTATTGACATGGAGTGAGAGGTTGTTGTTATTACACCACTCAGCCAAATTTTCAATCATCACCTTTGATACAGCACACAACAGTGGTATCATCAGCAAACTTGTATGTGGGGTTGGAGCTGTACTCAGCCATAAAGACATAGGTGTGAAGCAAATAAAGCAAAGGGCTAAGTAGACAGCCCTGTGGTGCTCCTGTGCTGATGGAGGTAGTGGAAGAGATGTTAATCCAGACCAACTAGGGTCTACAAATGAGGAAATCCAGGATCCAATTGCACAAGAGACAATAGACAATAGACAATAGGTGCAGGCGTAGGCCATTCAGCCCTTCGAGCCAGCACTACCATTCACTGTGATCATGACTGATCATTCACAATCAGTACCCTTTTCCTGCCTTCTCCCCATATCCCTTCACGCCGCTATCTTTAAGAGCTCTATTTAACTCTTTCTTGAAAGAATCCAGAGAATTGGCCTCCACTCCCTTCTGAGGCAGAGCATTCTACAGAACCACAACCCTCTGTGTGAAAAAGTTTTTCCTCAACTCCATTCTAAACCTTACTCTACCCCTTATTCGGAAAATGTGGCCTCTGGTTCTGGACTCCCCCAACATCGGGAACAAGTTTCCTGCCTCTAGCGTGTCCAATCCCTTAATAATCTTACATGTTTCAATAAGATCCCCTCTCATCCTTCTAAATTCCAGTGTATACGACCGCAGTCGTTCCAATCTGTCAACATATGACAGTCCCTCCTTCCCGGGAATTAACCTCGTGAACCTACGCTGCACTCCCTCAATAGCTAGAATGTCCTTTTTCAAATTTGGAGACCAAAACTGTACACAATATTCTAGGTGTGGTCTCACCAGGGCCCTGTACAACTGCAGAAGGACCTCTTTCCTCCTATACTCAATTCCCCGTGTTATGAAGGCCAGCATGCCATTAGCTTTCTTCACTGCCTGCTGTAACTGCATGCTTGCTTTCAGTGACTGATGAACAAGGACACATAGGTCTCGTTGTACTTCCCCTTTTCCTAACTTGACACCATTCAGATAGTAATCTGCCTTCCTGTTCTTGCCACCAAAGTGGATAACCTCACAGTTATCCACATTAAACTGCATCTGCCATGCATCTGCCCACTCACCCAACCTGTCCAAGCCATCCTGCATTATCTCAACATCCTCCGCACATTTCACACTGCCACCCAGCTTTGTATCATCTGCAAATTTGCTGATGTTACTTTTAATCCCTTCATCTAAGTCATTAATATATATTGTAAATAGCTGCAGTCCCAGCACCGAGCCTTGCAGTACCCCACCTGTCACCGCCTGCCATTCTGAAAAGGACCCATTAATCCCTATTCTTTGTTTCCTGTCTGCCAACCAATTTTCTATCCATGTCAGTACCCTACCCCCAATACCATTTACTCTAATTTTGCACACTAACCTCCTATGTGGGACCTTATCAAAAGCTTTCTGAAAGTCCACTGGCTTTCCCATGTCCATTTTCATAGTTACATTCTCAAAAAATTCCAGAAGATTAGTCAAGCATGATTTCTCCTTCATAAATCCATGCTGACTCGGACCTATCCTGCCACTGCTATCCAAATATGCCGCTATTATATCTTTTATAATTGATTCCAGCATCTTCCCCACCACTGATGTCAGACTAACAGGTCTATGATTGCCTGTTTTCTCTCTCCCTCCTTTTTTAAAAAGTGGGATAACAATAGCTACCCTCCAGTCTGCAGGAACTGATCCTGAATCTATAGAACATTGGAAAATGATTACCAATGTGTCCACGATTTCTAGAACCACCTCCTTAAGTGCCCTGGGATGCAGACCATCAGGTCCCGGGGATTTATCAACCTTCAATCCCATCAGTTTACCCAACACCATTTTGTGCCTGATGCGAATTTTCTTCAGTTCCTCCGTTACCCGAGGTCCTCTGGCCACTACTACATCTGGGAGATTGTTTGTGTCTTCCCTAGTGAAGACAGATCCAAAGTACCTGTTCAGCTCCTCTGCCATTTCCTTGTTCCCCATAATAATTTCACCCATTTCTGTCTTCAAGGGCCCAACTTTGGTCTTAACTAATTTTTTCCTCTTACCTAAAGAAGCTTTTACTATCCTCCTTTATATTCTTGGCTAGCTTACTTTTGTACCTCATCTTCTCCCCCTGTGTTGCCTTTTTAGTTATCTTCTGTTGCTCCTTAAAAGTCTCCCAATCCTCTGGCTTCCCACTCATCCTTGCTATGTTACACTTCCTCTCTTTTATTTTTATACTGTCCTTGACTTCCCTTGTCATCCACGGTCGCCCCTTACTCCCCTTAGAACCTTTCTTCCTCTTTGGAATGAACTGATCCTGCATCTTTTGTATTATTCCCAGAAATACCTGCCATTGTTGTTCCACTGTCGTCCCTGCGAGGGTATCTTTCCAGTTAACTTTTGCTAGCTCCTCCCTCATGTGTCCATAGTCCCCATTGTTCAACTGTAATACTGACACTTCTGATCTTCCCTTCTCCCTCTCAAATGGTAGATTAAAACTTATCATATTTTGGTCACTACCTCCTAATGACTCCTTTACCTCGAGTTCCCTTATCAATCTGGCTCAATACACAACACTAAATCCAGAATTGCCTTCTCCCTGGTAGGCTCTAATACAAGCTGCTCTAAGAATCCATCTCTGAGGCATTCCACAAACTCCCTTTCTTGGGGTCCAATACCAACCTGATTTTCCCTGTCTACCTGCATGTTAAAATCCCCCATAACAACCGTAGAATTACCTTTGTGACGTCCCAATTTTAACTCTTGATTTAACTTGCACCCTATATTCAGGCTACTGTTTGGGGGCCCGCAGATAATTCCCATCAGGGTCTTTTTGCCCTTACAGTTTCTCAGTTCTATCCATACTGACTCGACATCTCCCGATTCTGTGTCTCCCCTCGCAAGTGACCGTATTTCATTCCTCACCAACAGAGCCACTCCTCCCCCTCTGCCAACCTGTCTGTCCTTTCAATAGGATGTATATCCCTGAATACTGAATATTCATCTCCCAGCCCTGGTCCTCTTGCAGCCATGTCTCTGTTGTTCCCACAACATCATACTTGCCAATTTCCAGCTGAGCCTCAAGCTCATCCACTTTAGTTCTTATACTCCATGCATTCATATATAATAGTTTTAATCCTTTTGAAGTAATACTTTTACTCCCCTCACCTTTCACATCGATTCCTATTGCACTTGCCCATACTCTCCAATCCCTTCCTGATCTTTCTGCCCCTTTAATTCTGTTGTCTTCCTTAACTTTTCTTATTCTCTCATTCTCGTTAACTCCATTTTTATATTTCTGTTCATCCCCTCTCCCCCCCACCCCACTACTTAGTTTAAACACACCCGTGTGGCAGTGGCAAACCTGCCTGCCAGAACACTGGTCCCCCGTCTGTTAAGGTGCAACCCGTCCCTCCTGTACAATTCATCCTTACCCCAAAACAGATCCCGGTGTCCAAGAACCTAAATCCCTGCTCCCTGCACCAGCTCCTCAGCCAGACGTTCAGATCCCCTATCTCCCTGTTCATGTCCTCTCCAGCACAAGGAACTGGAAGCAAACCCGAGATAACCATCCTGGAGTCCTGCTTTTCAGCCTTACTCCGAGTTCTCTGAAGTCACGCTGCAAAATGTCTCTCATCTTCTTCCCAGCGTCATTTGTGCCGACATGCACCACCACCTCCAGCTGATCACCTTCTCCCTTGAGGACGCCCTGCAATTGGTCCGTGATGTCCTGGATCCTGGCACCAGGGAGGCAACACAGCATCCTTAAATGCTACAGAAACCCCTTTCTGTACCTCTCACTATGGAGTCCCCTACTACCATGCCTCTGCCTTATGTCTGTATCCTCGGCTTTATTTCAGCACCAATTTTTGACTCGCAGACCCATCCGCCTCTCAGACTGGCACTGTCTTCTGTCCCAACAGCTCCCAAGAGGGTGAACCTGTTTTCAAGAGGCACATCCCCCGTGGTCTCCTGTACTCCAAGCATCCATCCCTTCCTCATCGTCGCGCCCCCCCCTGCCCCCCCCCCCGTCTTCCGGTATCTTCGGTGTAACGATCTTGCTGCAGGTCCTGTCCAGAAAAATCTTGCTTTCCCAGATGAACCTGAGGAAAACACGGTCCTTCAGGAGCTGAACCTGGACACACTTTTCACAGTTGTAGCAGCCAGAGGAACCATCTGTGTCCCCGACCTCCCACATCATGCAAGCAGCACACTGAATCAGTTGACCTGTCATTTCTTCACCAGTTCTCACTCTCTCCAACTGTGGCGTAGTCTCCTCCCTCAGCCTCCTCGCCGAAGACTCTCGAGACAAAGACTCGCACTTTTCTCACAAGGTACTTCCCTTGATAAGGCCACTCCCCGACAGGCCGCACCCCTAGAGCAAACCTTGATTATATTGGCTGATATTTGACTAACTCAAGAGGGTATTGAGGCCCAGGTCTCGGAGTTTGCTGATTGGTTTAGAGGGGATGATGGTATTAAATGCTGAGCTGTAATGATAAAGAGCATCCTGATATACAGTATGCATCATTGCTGTCCAGATGTTCCAGGGCTGTGTGAAGAGCCAACAAGATGGCATCCGCTGAAGAGCTGTTGCTTTGGTAGGCGAATTGGAGTGGATTGAAGTCACCACTCAGACAGGAGCTGATATGTTTCAACACTAGCCTCTCAAAATACTTCGTCACTGGATATCAGTGCTATTCAGTGATAGTCATTTAGACAGGTTACCACTTGCATGTAGCCATAATGTTCCAAGACATTAGGATAGAGATTCCTGGTGTTCTGGATAATATCTATCCCTCCTCCCGCAGCATCGCCAAGACAAATAATTCAGATTTTATTACCTCGCTGTTCCTTAAAGTTGTTTCAGCCAGTGGTGTGAGAGGGACTAGTTGAGTAAGGTAAGCTCCTACTACCTATTAAATCCTCCCAATGGCGTGTGTCTGAAACAACCTCCGACAACAAAGTCCAACTCCTGGCCTTAATGTGTGGCCTAGCTACTAAGCTTAGTAGAGCCACTTTTACTGACAGGAGAAGGATGAGATGTGGGTTACTGGCACTTTAAAGCCAGTCACTTTGTATAATGGGGTTCATCAGCTGTGGTTGGCAGCTTATCTGTGGAGAAGGAAAAGTCTGATCTCAAACCTCCACTGTCTCTTGGCTATACCCCCTCATGGGAGAGGCTTTGTGAGAAAAATTGGGATCTGAAGTCCTTAAGGCAGTCCTATGTTGAATTCAACATTGACTGGCAACTCCTGGAACTCTGCTGTATCAGTCTCTGCCATTCCTTTTGACTCATCAGCTGATTGGAGAGAAGGAGGTTGCTGCTTGGGCAATACCTTGCTCTCCGAATCATATTTAATTGCTTGCTTATGACAGCTATGAATTAACATTATGGTCGACCTTGACCAACAGAGCCCTTAAAATATTACCTCAGTATTAATAAGTGTTTACTGTGTACAAATTCATCACTGTGCTACCTACAATGTCTCAAAAATAATTAATCAGCTGTAAAGTCTGAGGAATTTGATAGATGCTTTACAAATGCAAGCCCTTCTTTTGCATTGAATTGATCGCTTTTTTTAAATTCTGAAAGAAAATATAAAGTTTGCAATAAACATGTGCTTGTGCAATCCACACTCATCTAACATCAGAAAATGATTCACATTTTGCATGGATATTTAACCATTCACATTTACTAAATACGAATCTTTTTCAAATACATGATTATGTTAAACAATTGTTTTAATTTGTGTCTGGTTTCTGTAGCCTGTGGTCATTTTATTTATTTTAGTTTATTTAAAGATACAGCGTGGAACAGGCCCTTCTGGTCCAATGAGCCACAATGCCCGGCAACCCGTCTATTTAACACAGGACAATTTAGTAAGGGATAAAATTGGCCCTCTTGAAGATCAGAGTGGTCAGGTATGTATGGAACCAAAAGAAATGGGGGAGATCCTAAATGGGTTTTTTGCGTCTCCAGGAAACTGGCACGGAGTCAATGGAAATAAGGCAAACAATAGTGAGGTTATGGAACCTATACAGATTGAGGAGGAGGAGGTGCTTGCTAACTTGAGACAAATCAGAGTAGATAAATCCTCAGGACCTGACAGCGTATTCCCTCGGACCTTGAAGGAGACTAGTGTTTGAAATTGCAGGGACCCTGGCAGATATATTTAAAATGTCGGGATCTATGGGTGAGGTGCCGGAGGATTAGAGGATAGCTCATGTTGTTCCGTTATTTTAAAAAGGCTCTAAAAGTAATCTGGGAAATTATAGGCCGGTAAGTTTGACATTGGTAGTAGGTATATTATTAGAAGGAGTACTAAGAGATAGGATCTACAAGTATTTGGACAGACAGAGTGTCATAATGTTGATGGCGGACCCAAATGCAAGACACAGACACTGAAGTTCAAGGAACAGGACTGAACTAGAGTAGGGATGTAACAGGATACAGACAAGGACCAGGGACAAAAATGCAGACTTGGGCTAGGATATGGACTAGGCAGGGAACTCGGACAAGGAACTATGAACTAGGAGCCTGGGCTTGAACCCCGAGCCAGAGACTGGACAAGAACCCAGAAACTGGGACTTGCCTCAGGCTCGGGCCCCAGAACCAGGCAAGGATGTGACATGACTGCAAGACTGGAGGCTGGGATCTTGAGGCTTGAGGCTTGGAGACAGGCTTGGGGTCCTGAGGCTCGAGGCCTGGAGACAGGCTTGGGGTCTTGAGGCTCGAGGTCTGGAGACAGGCTTGGGGTCTTGAGGCTCGAGGCCTGGAGACAGGCTTGGGGTCTTGAGGCTCGAGGCCTGGAGACAGGCTTGGGGTCTTGAGGCTCGAGGCCTGGAGACAGGCTTGGGGTCTTGAGGCTCGAGGCCTGGAGACAGGCTTGGGGTCCTGAGGCTCAGAGACAGGCTTGGAGTCTTGAGGCTTGGAGTCTAGATATTGCGGCTTGAGGCTGGGGTCTTGAGGCTTGAGGCTTGAGGCTTGAGGCTGATAACGCAGAGGCTGGAGCTCAGAGACAGACTGGGAACTGTATAGCAACATGGAGCCAGGACTTATCCTTCGAAAAGCCGGGACTCATCTTCAACACAACACCAACATGAGACAGGACAGTACATAAACATAGAACAGGGACTTATACTTAGACAAGCCGGGACTCAACTTCATTTCCACACCAAGATGGGACAGGACCATCGGTCGGGTAATGGCAGAACGGCCGGACTTATCCAACAGAGGCAAAGACAAGACAAGACAAAACAAGACAGGTCTCCCTGCAGGGCAATGGCAGACCGGCCTGACTTACCCCACGGAGGCGAGGACAAGACAAGGCTACAGGACTGGACATGGCTTGGGTGAGGAACTCCTGGGTAGGGACAGGACTCGGATAGGACTGGACCAGGCATGGACTGGATGAGGGCCTTCAGGAGCACGGAGCCTTGGACTAGAAGAGATGGGAACACGGAACACAGAACCAGGACCCCTCCTTGGGAACAGGACATAGGGCCGGGACTCATGCACAGAACTCTGAATATGAAGAGACAGATCCCAACACAAGGTGGTGGCAAATGGCCGGACCCACCTAGCAAAGGCGAGGACACAGAAGCAGGTCTCAACACTATGTAGCGGCAAACAGCTGGACCTACCTAGCGTGGACACAGACAGACAAATCCACACAACGAAAGACAGTTCCTTATCTTAACCTAACAAGGCTCCTGTCTTGCTCTGGCAGTAAGACTTCAGCAATACAGGCAGGGTATACAGTCGGGGTATCCAGGCTAGGTGTGTAGACAGAAAGTCAGGCGAGGTATCCAGGCAGGGAGTCAGGCGAGGGGGAAAAAGACCGGGAGGGGAACAGGACAGTCCAGCCGGGAATCCCTGGTTTGCAGAGGTATTTATGTCTCAGCCCCAAAATGAGAATCATGTGCCTACAACAGAAACTGGGGAAACCAGAAACCCTGGATTAAGACCTAAGGACCGGACCGTGAACCGGAACACGGACTTCACGGACCGGACCATGACACAGAGACTTATTAGGGATAGTCAACATGGGAAGGGTCTCGGCCTGAAACGTCGACTGTACCTCTTCCTACAGATGTTGCCTGGCCTGCTGCGTTCACCAGCAACCTTGATGTGTGTTGCATGGCTTTGTGCATGGTAGTTTTTCGAGGAGGTTACTTGGAAAGTGGATGAAGGGAAGGCAGTGGATGCTGTCTACATGGTCTTCAGTAAGGCCTTTGACAAGGTCCCGCATGGGAGGTTAGTTAGGAAGATTCAGTGGCTAGGTATACATGGAGAGGTAGTAAATTGGATTAGACATTGGCTCAGTGGAAGAAGCCAGTGAGTGGTAGTTGGGGATTGCTTCTCTAAGTTGAGGCCTGTGACTAGTGGTGTGCCACAGGGATCAGTGCTGGGTCCATTGTTATTTGTCATCTATATCA
This sequence comes from Mobula birostris, assembly GCF_030028105.1. NCBI lineage: Eukaryota > Metazoa > Chordata > Chondrichthyes > Myliobatiformes > Myliobatidae > Mobula > Mobula birostris. The sequence continues at coordinate 104,411,564 of NC_092374.1, forward strand.
ATGATCTGGATGATAATGTGGTAAATTGGATCAATAAATTTGCTGATGATACAAAGATTGGAGGTGTAGTGGACAGTGAGGAAGGTTTTCAAAGCTTGCAGAGGGATTTGGACCAGCTGGAAAAATGGGCTGAAAAATGGCAGATGGAGTTTAATACAGACAAGTGTGAGGTATTGCACTTTGGAAGGACAAACCAAGGTAGAACATACAGGGTTAATGGTAAGGCACTGAGGAGTGCAGTGGAACAGAGGGATCTGGGAATACAGATACAAAATTCCCTAAAAGTGGCGTCACAGGTAGATAGGGTTGTAAAGAGAGCTTTTGGTTCATTGACCTTCATAAATCAAAGTATTGGTATAAGAATTGGAATGTTATGGTGAGGTTGTATAAGGCATTGGTGAGGCCGAATTTGGAGTATTGTGTACAGTTTTGGTCACCAAATTACAGGAAGAATATTAATAAGGTTGAAAGAGTGCAGAGAAGGTTTACAAGGATGTTGCCGGGACTTGAAAAAGTGAGTTACAGAGAAAGGTTGAATAGGTTAGGACTTTATTCCCTGGAGTGTAGAAGAATGAGGGGAGATTTGATAGAGGTATATAAAATTATGATGGATATAGATAGAGTGAGTGCAAGCAGGCTTTTTCCACTAAGGTTATGGGAGAAAAAAAAAACGGCGGACATGGGTTAAGGGTGAAGAAGGAAAAGTTTAAATGGAACATTGGGGGGTGGGGGGGGCTTCTTCACACAGAGAGTGGTGGGAGTGTGGAATGTGCTGCCAGATGAAGTGGTAAATATGGGCTGACTTTTAACATTTAATAAAAACTTGGACAGGTATATGGATGAGAAGTGTATGGAGGGATATGGTCCAGGTGCAGGTCAGTGGGACTAGGCAGAAAAATGGTTCAGCACAGCCAAGAAGGGCCAAAAGGCCTACTTCTGTGCTGTAATGTTCTATGGTTCTACATGACTGTGTGGCTAGGCATAGCTCAAATACCATCTATAAATTTTCTGATGATACAACCATTGTTGGTAGAATCTCAGGTGGTGACGAGAGGGCATACAGGAGTGAGATATGCCAACTAGTGGAGTGATACCACAACATCAACTGGGCACTCAACGTCAGTAAGACGAAAGAGCTATTGTGGACTTCAGGAAGAGTAAGATGAAGGAACACATATCAATCTTCATAGAGTGGTCCGAAGTGGAGAGAGTAAGCAGTTTCAAATTCCTGGGTGTCAAGATCTCTGAGGATCTAACCTGGTTCCAACATATTGATGTAGTTATAAAGAAGGCAAGAGAACGGCTATACTTCATTAGGAGTTTGAAGGGATTTGGCATGTCAACAAAAACTTCTATAAATGTACCGTGGAGAGCATTCTGACAGGCTGCATCACTGTCTGGTATGGGGGTGTTACTGCACAGGACCGAAAGAAGCTGCAGAGGGTTGTAAATCTAGTCAGACCCATCTTCTGTACTAGCCTACAAAGTACCCAGGAAATCTTCTGGGAGCAGTGTCTCTGAAAGGCAGTGTCCATTATAAAGGACCTCCAACACCCAGGGCATGCCCTTTGTTCACTGTTACCATCAGGTAGGAGATACAGAAGCCTGAAGGCACACACTCAGTGATTCAGGAACAGCTTCTTCCCCTCTGCCATCCGATTCCTAAATGGACATTGAACCTTCGGACGCTACCTTACTTTTTTCATACACAGTATTTCCGTTTTTTGCACATTTTTAAAAATCTATTCAATACATGTAATTGATTTACTTGTTTATTTATTATTATTTTACTTATTATTATTATTTTTTCTCTGCTAGATTATGTATTGCATTGAACTGCTGCTAAGTTAACAAATTTCATGTCACATGCCGGTGATAATAAACCTGATTCCGATTAATAGCAGTTGTGAGATAGAACCTGGTTTTGTTTTACTTTTCCCTTTCTAATAAAAGATCTGTTTCTCATTCCACACATGCTGCCTGACCTGTTGAGTGTGGAAAGAGATTACTGAGCCTCTGGCGATGATCCTTGCATTATCAATGGGGATGGGAGAGGTTCCGGAGGATTGGAAGGTTGCGGATGTTGTTCTTTTATTCAAGAAAGGGAGTAGAGACAGCCCAGGAAATTATAGACCAGTGAGTCCTACTTCAATGGTTAGTAAGTTGTTGGAGAAGATCATGAGAGGCAGGATTCATAAACATTTGGAGAGGTATAATATGATTAGGAGTAGTCAGCATGGCTTTGTCAAGGGCTGGTCATGCCCTATGAGCCTGATTGAATTTTTTGAGGATGTGACTAAACACATTGATGAAGCAAGAGCAGTAGATATAGTGTATATGGATTTCAGCAAGGCATTTGATGAGGTACCCCATGCAAGACTTATTGAGAAAGTAAGGAGGCATGGGATCCAAGGGGACGTTGCTTTGTGGATCCAGAACTGGCTTGCCCACAGAAGGCAAAGAGTGGTTGTAGACGAGTCATATTCTGCATGGAGGTCAGTCACCAGTGGTGTGCCTCAGGGATCTGTTCTGGGACTCTTACTCTTCTTGATTTTTGTGTAAATGACCTGGATGAGGAAGTGGAGGGATGGGTGAGTAAGTTTGCTGATGACACAAAGGTTAGAGGTGTTGTGGATATTGTGGAGGGCTGTCAGAAGTTATAGACCATAAGACCATAAGACAAAGGAGCAGAAGTTGGCTATTCGAGTCTGCTCCGCCATTTTATCATCTGATCCGTTCTCCCATTTAGTCCCACTCCCCCGCCTTCTTACCATAACCTTTGATGCTCTGGCTAATCAGATACCTATCAATCTCTGCCTTAAATACACCCAATGACTTGGCCTCCACTGCTACTGTGGAAACGAATTCCATAGATTCACCACCCTCTGGCTAAAAAAATTTCTGCACATCTCTGTTCTGAATGGGCGCCCTTCAATCCTTAAGTCATGCTCTCTCGTACCAGACTCCCCCATCATGGGAAACAACTTTGCCATATCCACTTAGTCCATGCCTTTCAACATCTGAAATGTTTCTATAAGGTCCCCCCTCATTCTTTTAAACTCCAAGGAATACAGTCTAAGAGCGGACAAACATTCCTCATATGTTAACCCTCTCATTCCCGGAATCATTCTAGTGATCTTCTCTGTACCCTCTCCAATGTCAGCACATCCTTTCTTAAATAAGGGGACCAAAACTGCCCACAGTACTCCAAGTGAGGTTTTACCAGTGCCTCAACATCACATCCCTGCTCCTATACTCTATTCCTCTAGAAATGAATGCCAACGTTGCATTTGCCTTCTTCACCACCGACTCAACCTGGAGGTTAACCTTAAGGGTATCCTGCACGAGGACTCCCAAGTCCCGTCACATCTCAGAACTTTGAATTCTCTCTCCATTTAAATAATAGTCTGCCCGTTTATTTCTTCTGCCAAAGTGCATAACCATACACTTCCCTTTTTCTTTTTCAATCTTTTTATTAGTTTCAGCATCATATACATTACAGAAAAATAGATAGAGAAATTGGAATTACATTACTGAAAAGATAGGTTAAACAAATATAACCTCAATAGACACATAATTCATGAGCCTCCCAAAATCTCAAAAAGTACAGCTCTAATATATGGAATATAAGATAAAAATGGAAAAAATATCATGAAAAAAGAAAAAAGAAAAAAAAATTCCCACAAAAAAGAAAAAAAATCTAAACCAACTAAAGAAAAACTAAACTAACAGAAAGAAAACGATGGGGTATCATGACACCTCAGATAAGACCATTAATGTCGTTAACTCTGCTCCTCTCCCCATATATAGAATAACAAGGTAGAATTGGAAAGGGTCAAATTACATCATATGAAAGTATTGAATAAACGGTCTCCAAATCTCTTCAAATCTACCAGAAGGGTCGTAAATGATGCTTCTAATTTTTTCTAAATTTAAACAAGACATAGTTTGTGAAAACCATTGATATGTAGTTGGAGGATTAATCTCTTTCCAATTCAATCTTCTAGCCTTTAGTGTAACTAAAGCAATCATCCGACAAGCTGAGGGAATCAGATGATGTTGTTCTATCACTGGTAAACCAAAGATTGCAGTAATAGGATGGGGTTGTAAATCAATATTCAAAACAGTTGAAATAATATCAAAGATATCATCCCAGCATTTCTTCAGCAAAGGGCATGACCAAAACATGAGAATTAACGAAGCTGTCTCAGAATGACATTTGTCACATACAGGATTTATATGAGAGTAATAGCGAGCTAATTTATGCTTGGACATATGAGCTCTGTGTACTACTTTAAACTGTATCAACGCATGCTTAGCACATATAGAAGAAGAACTAACTAATTGAAGAATTTTTTTGCCATTTCTCAATAGGTAAAGTAAGCTTAAGTTCCCTTTCCCAATCATTCTTTATTGAATTCAATACATCTGGATTTATTTTCATGATCATATTATAAATAATTGCAATTGAACCTTTCTGCAAAGAATTTAAATCTAAAATTATTTCCATTATATCCGATGAGTTTGAAATCTGAAAGGTACTAAGGACAGTATTTAAAAAGTTTCTAATCTGTAAGTATCTAAAAAAAAATGGGATCTAGGTAAATTATATTTATTAGATAATTGTTCAAAAGACATGAAACAATTATCTAAAAATAAATCAGAAAAACATATTATACTTTTAGTTTTCCAGACTAGATAGTCTTGATCCAATAAAGAGGGTTGAAAAAGAAAAGTAAGTAGAATAGGGCTTGCTAAAATAAATTGATTCAATCCAAAAAATTTTTGAAACTGAAACCATATTCGAAGAGTATCTTAAACTATTGGGTTATCCATATGTTTGTTTACTTTAGAAAATTAAAAAGGAAACGGAGACCCTAAAATAGAACCTAATGAAAACCCTGAAACTGATTTACATTCAAGATTAACCCATTGTGGACTTGAAACTGTATCCCAATTGCATGTCCAAAATTTCAAGTAATGAATATTAATTGCCCGATAATAAAGTCTAAAGTTCGGCAAAGCTAAACTGCCCTCCCTTTTGGGCTTCTGTAAGTATCTTTTACCCTGTCTAGGATTCTTATTCTGCCATATATATGAAGAATTTTTTGAATCACATTATCAAAAAAGGATTTTGGAACAAAGATAGGCAATGCTTGAAATAAATATAGAAACTTAGGTAAAATCATTATCTTGACGGCGTTGATCCGACCAACTAAAGACAACGTCATTGGTGACCATTTGGTAAACAAATATTTATTCTGATCAAATAAAGGAAAAAAAATAGCCTTAAATAAATCCTTATGCTTCTTGGTGATTTTTACTCCTAAATAAGTAAAATAATCAGTAACCAATCTAAATGGTATGGATTTATAATTTGGAACCTGCATGTTCAATGGAAAAAGTTCACTCTTATTAAGATTCACTTTGTAGCCAGAAAATTTGCTAAACTTGAC